>NC_090319.1:26386518-27102793 GCF_040869045.1 Eurosta solidaginis | reverse complement strand
TCCTAAAAAGATTATTTTCCGGCAAACGCAGCAAAACCATTTCTCTGCACCGGGGTCAGGTACAGGTCCTGGATTGCGTTCGATACCCTCCCGGAGCAGGAGAATATTGCGCAGTCACGCTGCAAGGATCTGCTGGGAGGATGACAATTTGAGGGAGGGACGCAACAAATTAAATGGGGTTACACTGAATTGGTCGGGAAAAATCCGGAGTCGCTCCGGTTCATAGAACCTGCTGCCTTGGGAAGCGAGATGGTTTGTAATTATTTTTTACATTGAAATCAAAGCACTTTCGCCAGCGATTCAAAAAAATTATAAGGTAGTGAGTAAGTACATAACCGTTTTTCAGAGTACTTCTAGTACTGTGAGCACATAGTTGTTTTCATTCACTTCTAAACCAAAAGAGATATAAAAAAACTGCATATGCAGAAATGTGGGCTCTATATAGTGATAATAAAATATGCAATAAAAAAAATTTTAAGAAAAACACATAACTGTTTTCGTTAGCGCAGCGACGATAAGCTTTTAAAATGGTTTTAAAATCTATGCATAGTACTATAAAATTGGCCCAGCTATATACATAGAGCTGACACTTAATTTATTTAAGTATATAAAACCTCATACTCACACGTGCTCTGTCGACTCTTTGCAAATATTGTATATCTGTTCGACACAAACCTGGCTTTCGGCCTTGTCCGGCCACCAAATATGATGATGTCAAAAAAATTAAAACTAACAAAGGGGAACTGAAAAAAAAAAATGAAATTAATTAAAAAACAAGTAAGGAAGGCTAAGTTCGGGTGTAACCGAATATTACATACTCAGCTGAGAGCTTTGGAGACAAAATAAAGTAAAATTACCATGTAGGAAAATGAACCTAGGGTAACCCTGGAATGTGTTTGTATGACATGGGTATCAAATGAAAGATGTTAATGATTGTTTAAAAGGGAGTGGGCCTTAGTTCTATAGGTGGACGCCTTTTCGAGATATCGCCATAAAGGTGGACCAGGGTAACCCAGAACATCATTTGTTGGGTACCGCTAATTTATTTATATATGTAATACCACGAACAGTATTCCTGCCCTGACTCCAAAGGCTTTTGATTTCGTCCTGCAGAACTTTTTTATTTTCTTCTACTTAATATTGTAGGTGTTATATTTTTCGTCAATAAACCAATCCAATTACCATGTTTCATCTTTTTATTCATATTTGGTATGGAATTATGGAATTTTTCGTAATTTTCGATATCGAAAAAGTGGGCGTGGCCATAGTCGTATTTCGGCCATTTCTATACCAAAATAAAGTGAGTTCAGATAAGTGCGTGGACTAAGTTTAGTAAAGATATATCGATTTTTGGTCAAGTTATCGTGTTAACGGCCGAGCGGAAGGGAAGGGCGGTCGACTATGTATAAAAACTGGGCGTGTCTTCAACCGATTTCCCCCATTTTCATAGAAAACAGTTATCGTCATGGAATCCATGCCAATACCAAATTTCAAAATGATTGGTAAATTTTTGTTCGACTTATGGCATAAAAGTATTCTAGACAAATTAAATGAAAAAGGGCGGAGCCACGCCCGTTTTGAAATTTTCTTTTAGTTTTGTATTTTGTTGCACCATATCATTACTGGAGTTGAATGTTGACATAATTTACTTATATACTCTAAAGATATTAAATTTTTTATTATAATTTGACTTTTAAAAATTTTTTTTTATAGTGGGCGTGTTCGAAATCCGATTTTGTTGATTTTTATTTGGCAAACATATAGTAATAGGGGTAGCGTTCCTGCTAAATTTCATCATTATACCTTTAACGACTGCCAAATTACAGCTTGCAAAATATTTAAATAACCTTCTTTAAAAAGTGGCCGGTGCTACGCCCAATGTCCAAAATTTTACTAATTTTCTATTCTGCTGTCATAAGGTCAATCCACCCACCAAGTTTCATCGCTCTATCCATCTTTGATAACGAATTATCGTACTTTTTCGGTTTTTCGAAATTTTCGATATCGAAAAAGTGGGCGTGGTTATAGTCCGATTTCATTCATTTTAAACAGCGATCTGAGATGAGTGCCCAGGAACCTACATACCAAATTTCATCAAGATACCTCAAAATTTACTCAAGTTATCGTGTTCACGGGAGACAGACGGACGGACGGACGGGCGGACGGACATGGCTAAATGGATTTCTTTTTTCGCCCAGATCATTTTGATATATAGAAGTCTATATCTATCTAGATTAGTTTATGCCGGTACGGGGTACCGTTATGCGAACAAAATTAATATACTCTGTGAGCTCTGCTCAGTTGAGTATAACAAGTAAAGGTGTCTAAGTTCGGGTGTAACCGAACATTATATAATCAGCGTGAGCTTCAATTGTACATTTCATTTCAGATAAATAACTTTTCTACATAACACGTGGCTCCGCCCGTTTAAAAAAAAATATCTCCCCATTTCCTCGTATAATAAAACTTGATAAGTGAAATAGCATTGATTCAAAACTATTTTTTGCTAAGTTATAGCTTATTATTCTAGTCTACGACTCTTTTAAGCTTATTTTATATCTAAGTTGCCGTAATCTTTAACTGATCCCGTCCATTTTTACTAGACATATTTTCTGCTATAAGGAAAATACGTGTACACAATTTTGTTACGATATGTTAATTTTTCTTCGAGTTATGGCTCCCGAAACAGAAAATGGCTTAGTCATAAAAGGGGCGCTACTACGCCCATTTTTTTAAATTTGAAGTTTTCCTATTGATTGTTATAAATATACTTGGGAAATGAAATACCATTATATAAAGTTCTTTTCCAAAATATATAACTTATTTTATTCGTCCACGATCCTTTTAAAAATATTTTATATGAAAGTGGGCGTGGTCTTTAAAAGATTTCGTTAATTTTTTTTTCAAATCATTCCTTATAGTAAAGGCAACCTCTCTGCCGAATTTTGTTACGATAGGTTTAATGATTTTTGATTTATGATTAATAATATATGTAAAATTTATTTTATCACAAGTGGACGCTGCCACGCCCAATTGAAAAAATTTTTCCAAATTTTTATCAAGAGTCTTAATATCAGTCCCATTTCAAATTTCAACATTCTAGGTGTATTATTTACTAAATTATCAGGTTTTTTGTGTTTTCCAAAATTTTATATATGTATATAAAAAGTGGGCGTGGTTATCATTCGATTTCGCTCATTTTCAATACATATTCTGAGTCCAGATAAACTAGTGTGTCAAATTTGGTGAAGGTATCTCAATATTTACTCAAGTTATCGTGCTAACGGACGGACGGACGGACGGAGAGTTTGCCGGCACCAGTTCTGCATAGCTTTCGGGATCAATCTGTGATCCCGTCAAGGTCATTTCGGGATCAATTAGGGACTCTTTAAGGATCATATCTGGATGGTTTCAGGGATTCGTTCGGGATTATTTCGGGATAATTTGCGGATCCTTTCGGGATCATTTCACTATTCCGGGATCATTTGGCATCTTCACACAAGTACCTACCTATTTTTATACTCATCGTGCTTTGCACATCGAGAAAGATATAGACTTCCATATATCAAAATCATCTGTATCGAAAAAAAATTTGATTGAGCCATCACGAAATGACCCCGACGGGATTCCGTAAACCGTCAAGAAAGTATTACCAAAGGGTCCCTAAATGAACCCGAAAAAGTCCCGAAAAGACCCGGACGGATCCCGAAAACTATCCAGAAATGATTCCGTAAGAGTCCAAAATGATCCCGAAAAGACCCTGACTAGTACCTGGACGGATCACGTAAATCATCCAGAAATTATACCGGAAGAGTCCCCAAAAGATCCCGGAATAGTCCCGAAATGATCCCACATGTATCCCAAAAACTATCCAGAAATGATAGCGAAGAAGTCCCAAAATGACCCTACGGGATCACGGACGGATCGCGAAAATCAACCAGAAATTATCCCGGAAGGATCCCCAAATGATCCCGAAATAGTCCCGAAAAAGTCCCGAAATGACCCTGACGGGATCCCAAAAATCGTCTAGAAATGATACCAGAAGTATCCCCAGATGATCCCGAAAAAGACCCGAAATAACTCCGACGGGATTCCGGACACATCCCGAAAGTCGTCCAGAAATTATAGCGGAAGAGTCCCCAATGATCCCAGATGATCCCGAAATAACTCTCACGTGGTCCAGAAATGCTCTCGGAGGGATACCGAAAATGACCCGAAATAACCCCGACGGGATCTCAGATGTATCCCTAAAACTATCCAGAAATTATCGCGAAAAAGTCCCGAAATGCCCTGACGGGATCCCGGACGGATCGCGAAAATCATGCAGAAATGATGCCGGACGGGTCCAAAAATAGTTCCAAAAAAGCCCCGAAACTACCCTATCGGAATCCCGAAAACCATCCGGAAATGATCTGGGTAGGATCCCGAAATGATCCCGAAATAGTCCCGAAAAAATACCGCAATGACCCTGGCGAGATCTCGAAAGTTTTCCGGAAATGATACCGGAAGGATCCCCAGAGGATCCCGAAAAAGTCCCGAAAAAACTCCGACGGGTTCCCGGACGCATCCCGAAAATATTTCAGAAATTATACCGAAGGGGTTCCAAAATTATCCCGAAATAGTCCCGTAAAGGTCCCGAAATAATCCCGACGGGACGCCGGACGGATCCTGAAAACCATCCAGAAATAATCCTGTAAAAGTTCCGAAATGACCCTGACATAGTCCAGAAAAAGTCCCGAAATTACCCCGACTGGATGCCGGGCGGATCCCCTAAACTACCCAGAAATGATCTCGGAAGGGTCCCAAAAAGATACCGAAAAAGTTCCGATATGACCCCGACGGGATCCCGGAGGGCTCCCGAAAACCATTCAGAATTGATCTCTGAAGGGTACGCAACTGATCCCGAAATAGTCCATAAATATTCACAAATTACCCCGACGGGATTCAGGAGGGATTCCGAACCCCATCCAGAAATGATGTCGGAAGAGTCCCCAAATGATACCGAAATAGTCCCGAAATGATCCCCAAATGATCACGGAATAATCCCGAAAAACTCCCAAAATAACACCGACGGGATGCCGGGCGTACCCCGAAAACTGTACAGAAATTATCCCGGAACAATCCCGAAATAGTCCCGAAAAGACCACGACGGGATCCCGCCCGGATACCGAAAACCATTCAGAAATTATCCCGGAAGGGTCTCGATATGACCCTGACGGGACTACAAATATGGTGAAGGTAATTAATTATAAAAGCACGTTAATAAGGCAGCAGGCGCGTTGAAGAGTTACAAACAAACATACAGGTAAAGCTAACAAAAACAATTGAAGGAGGGGGGATGCCGGGAGGAGAAGGAGAGCACCTCTGATCGTTTTTCCAAAATTGTTTAGATCACGAACTGTATGGGCCAGATACCAAAAATTATTGATTTAGGAGAAAATTTACATGGAGTTATACCAATTTACAGATTGTGCACCAGAGGGGATCACGAGGGGGGGTGTCACTGCGCACTTTGTAAGCTCTCGACTTATTTGACCCATTGAGTTTGTAATATTGGTGAAGGTCAGTATACGTAAAGTTATAACGTGTAAAAATTGTTAAAAAGTAATTATTCGAAGGGGTCGAAAAAGATTTCGCAAGTAGACTATTGTCTCTGTCCTAAATCCGTGTAGCCATTCTGGTGTGATTCAGTTACAAAGACGAAAAAATACAATAATTAAATCATAACTGTTCCTGGGGGGCGGGGACTTCCCGCCCCCCCCCCCCCTTTTCAAAAAAATATAGCTAGTAGATCCTTCTAGACTATTGGCTACATGTGTGGAAATTTCATCCAAATCTGTCTGTTCGTGCGTTATTGAGTCCACAAAAACAAAAGTCTGGACAAACATCCAAACTTTCATATTTATAATATACATTAGATTAGACTAGATTAGATTAGATATTAGATATATAGCACCGATCTCCATGATTTTTTCAGATAACAATATATGCTATATATGTGAGCATTTGGTGAAATTTGAAGCTTCTAACTGGTAAAATGGGGCTGAAATTGCGAATAGTTTCTTATCTGAAAAATCGGTTGTATGAGATATATACTATATATACAACCGATCACCATCATTTATTCACACAGCAGCATTTGTTGAAATTTGAAGCCTCTAGCTCTTAAAATGGGGCAGTAATTACGAAAAGTTTCCTATCTGAACAATCGGTTGTGGGAGATATTTGCTATATATACGACCGATCTCATCCATTTTTATAAGCTTTTATTTACTTTCACTTTTGTTGTCTGTAATGGAATCTTGCAAGTTAAATTTGATACACTTCCCGGTGTCCGATTGAGCTGAAATTTTGCACACATGTATAACTCCGATGACAATGCAATTTTACTTTGTTAGAATTCGATAAATTAATCGATAACACAGTTATCGGTAAAGATTTGTATTTACTTTGGCATAACAGCCTAAGTCCCATACAAACCCGCCGGTACCTATCCGTGCATTGTGATATTTGGACGTGGTGAATCACGCGTGTCACGCGTGGTGAATCTCAACGCTTGCGAAAAGCGGTGACACAACCCCCTGTTGTATTTCTGTGTATAACCAACATAGCTGAATTTTTAAGGCTGTTTAACCCTGTAATCTTTTCGGTAATTTATTTTGCTTTTGGAAAAATTACCTATTTGAAAAAAGCTGGCTGAAAAATATTGGCATAACAGCTTAAGTTAAATCAAGAATGGAAAATCTTTGGAAAATTTTAGCAGATGTGGCAATTTCGCACGTCCGTTGAACGAAATATTGACAATCTGCTGATCATCGCTAAGAAATTAGCGACATTCCATCAACTAAGCAGCACTTTAGCAATACTACTGTTATTATTTGGCCGCTCAAACACACAAATATTAATTGTGCATTAAATCTAAAATATACAAATACACCATAATAATTTACACGGCCAAAGCCATAATAATTCACACGGGTCATCAATTCTTTCTCTGATTCAAAATCTGAACTACCAGCGCTACCGTCAACAGCTCAGTGTCATCATTGCCAGTAGCGCCAATAACACCAAACTCGTGCCTGACACACAAAAGTCGTTTCACTCAATAGCGCAAGTAAAATGTACTACGCACTCACTACTAAGAAGCGTCAAAAATTCGCTTGGAGTAATTTCGTCAATGAGCTACCATTGAGCTGGCACCGCATTGCCGCTGGCGCCATGCAATTTACATCACTAAAATTGCGCGAATGCCCAGGCTCATGACTTTGTTAATCCAGATGGTGAAAACAAACACTCAAAGGAATGCAACCTTGCAAACAACAGCCGTCATTTACAAAGTGTAAAAATTCTGTGATACAACGAACGCTAACGCGGTTAGGCTCTTATCGGTAAGCGTTGCATACTTTTCTGCGCACTTGATTTTGTTTTACAGATTTTTGGCGATGGAATTTTAGCTAAGCGAAAGTTGGAATATTAGCCGTGTTTTTTTATACACGCGTATAGGTTTACGTTTGCGCGTGAAAAAAAACGCCTGTCCTCGCTTAAATAATGCTTACGAGACCCATCTAGCGGCAGTGGTTAAACAACTAGCTACAGCGTGTACCGAAAAGCGAAGACACGACCCTCTGTTGTATGCCTGTGTATAACATATAGCTAAATCAGTTGCGATGAATTGTGGACACACATATAATACATAGAATTAGTGTAGGGGGTGAAACAAAAACACATATTTCAGTTACATCTGCGTATAATGCGTATTGAAATTTATTAGTACACATTTTATGCGCAGCAATTTTGCTTCGTATTTAAATGACAAATTTCACACGAAAACAAACCAAACACGAGAATAGTTCGTGAGAGACCGTTTTAGCTTGTATCCATATGCATCATAGCTTATACTTACACAATAATTTTTGTATGTCAACGAATAGATCAGGCTAGCTGCGCTTGGTTGTTTTATACGTACTCATACTCAAATTGCTGCGGATATATTAGAGTATCAAAAAAGTTACCTGATGCCGATCTCTGCCACAGAGAAAATTTGTTGGTTATGAATGTGGATTTTTTCTGATTTATTATTAGTATTTATGACCCAATGCCAAGGTGAGCACGTGCCGAGGGCTTAATGATATGAGGGTGTATAAAAATTTCATATCGCTAACGTTGCACCTCAGGGTACCAGGGCGAACCCTGTTGTACTGAAGCCCTTATCCCTCTACAATGGACCTCTGGGGGGATGGACCGTTTTTGTCCTACACTCGTGGGAACAAAATGAACAAAAAGAAAGAAACTATTACACAAAGAAAACGACGTTTAGAGAAGCGGAAATTTAAGCGGCAGGAGAAGATTGCTAATGAAAGCGATGCCCACAAGCGGCAACGCTTAGAAAAGATAAGTTTAGCAGTCGGAAAGCATAGAGAAAATGAGTCACCAGAACAACGCACAAACAGGCAAGTACGTCAGTTAACGCAAACGGGAGAGGAACGCATGGTAAAAAATTTTCAACGTGGTAGCGTTGAATACTTTAATAACTCGATAAATACATTTTGCGATACAGTGTGTAATATTTGCACGAAGAGATGTTATCCCCAACAAGTGACCAAATATAAAATTAGTGCCACATCTCCTTCTTATCTTCCACGAGAATTGCGCGAGAAGAAAGAATTGTTACTGTGTTGCCGATGTAAAAATCACGTAAGTAAAAGCAACACGTCCGTATCTCCTTCTAGGGCATACTGGAACAGCATGGAACCTGGGCATATTCCAGAAGTTATACTACGATTGTCGCAAACTGAAAAGTGCCTTATTTCTCGAATAATACCGTTTTTAAAAATTATAAAGCTTGACGGCTTATTTGGACAATATGGATTTCGTGGCCAGGCAGTTCTTTTTGCTCAAGATCTTTTCGAGGTTACCGAAAAACTTCCACATATGTTGCCTAGATCTGTGAATAAATGTGGAATTGTTATTGTTACAGAGCATTTGGAGAATTTTAATATTACTCGTGAGTTCTCAGTTTCTCGCGATAATGTGTTCGAGGCTCTGACATGGTTGGTGGCTAATAATCCCTTGTACAAAGATGTCCTTATAGACAACAACGCAAACCTATCGACCGACGATATGATTTTAGTTTTCGAAAACGCTTGTTCTACATCGCAAACTGTTTTTCAAAGCGCGGTCCCTAGCAATAAGGACTTTGTACAAATTAATGACGTTTCTCGTATATTACAGGCATCATGGCATCAAGGAAATGTTGAAGTTTTTACATCGGGATATGCTGGCCTGCAATGCTGTGCTATGGCAATGAGTAATATTATAAGAGTATCCATTACTCCACCTCAGCAGTGGAGCAAAAATACTCTTGATCAAAACATGGTAGAAGGAGATTCACTGTATGTCAAACTGCGATTATTAAATGTTGAAAATCCTGCAGGTATCCAAATAGAAGAAGACGGTTATTTAGAAATAAGGCATTTCAATTTAGTTAAAGCTAAATTGGAAATATTTGGCCGTGCCTTTGCTTTAGAATATGAGAGTGACAGTTCTTTGTTCGGCAGTTTACGAGATTCGATTAATCGCAACAATATTGGTCTGCCTTTAAAAGATGCTATGTGCAGGCTATTCTTGACACATAAAACAGGTATATTTATAGCTGCCGGAAAATCATTTGGGATTATTTGTTATGATCGAAAGTTCTATTTAACTGATTCTCATTCGTGTGGCCCAAAAGGGGCTAGAGCTAATGATGGGAAAGCATGCGTGATTGAATGCACAACAGTCGATGAGTTAGTTCGTTTATGTAAACGAGCTACTACATCGAAAAATGTCCCATACACTTTGACATATGTTGCAGTGACAACTATACCCATCATCAGTCCAAATCACGCACCGATAAGCACGCCGCATTTACCAAAATTAACAACTAATGAAAATATATCCAATAGCACCGCAATCAACGATGCGTATCTACCTGTACAAACTTCTTTCATGGGTCCGATTGATTGTCATGAACCGGAAGTTGAAGATGAGCTCGAAGTATCTGGTAATATCAATAAAATCGTACGCAAAACGAAAGACAACATTGTTAACGTAAACCACGAACGGAAAGCAGAAGAATTATCTTGGTTTTACCTATTCCCCTACGGTGTCAATGGATTAAATGAAGAGACGAGGCAAGTTCTAATATCTCCTCTTGATTACTATCAGTACCGCATTCTTAGCGATGATACTCGATTTCAGAGGAATGATTATTTGTTCTACGCCTTATCAATGTTTGAATTTTATAGAATCAAATCTACGATTGCTGCTTGTGGAAAAAAAATTCAAGGACATAATGGTATGGTTGAGGATGTACATTTATATTTAAAAAAATTGAGAGGCTCTGCTTCTTACTGGCGAGCAGCACTGAATGATCTCGTAGCACAAATCAGGTGTCTTGGACCACCGACGTATTTTCTAACTTTCAGCTGCAACGATTTGAATTGGATTGACATGAGAAAGACACTTTTGATTGCTGACGGGAGACCAAATGAAGATCCTACCGGCCTTAACATATTGGAAGTACAAAAATTGATTGAATCATATCCAGTTATTGTAAGCCGGCATTTTATGGTAAGAGTTCATGCACTTTTAACGTTTTTAACATATTCTCACGAGGTATTCGGAGGCCAAATGAAAGATTTCTGGTGGCGCATTGAATATCAGAATCGCGGGAGCCCACATTTACACATGGTAATATGGATCGAAAATTACCCATCTTTTGAAACTGAAGAAGGCATTCGTCTCCTTGACCAAGTTGTATCCTGCCAATTGCCACCAGAAAATACTGATCTTTATGAATTGGTTAAAAAAAATCAAATTCACCGTCATACCCATACCTGTCAAAAGAACAACACCAATACTTGCCGGTTCGGATTTCCCCGACAAGAATCCGATGAAACTCGGATAATTGATCAAACTTCTGATGAATACCTCCGGAATGGTGGTAGAATTTGTATTCTAAGGCGACGCCTGGAGGATAGATGGGTTAATAATTATAATCCAACTTTCCTAAAGGTTTGGAATGGGAATATAGATTTGCAACCATGTGGCTCAAATGAAGCAATAGCATATTATGTTGCGAAATATATCTCTAAATCTGAACCAAATGCATTAGATTCAAGTCTGGCCCAGGCAGTGCGAAACATACAACGTGAAGAAAGTGACATATCCCGAAAACTCTTTAAGGTTTGTATGCGAATTATGCAAGAGCGACAAATCTCTGCTTGTGAGTCCGCATTTAGACTGTGTCATCTAAATCTACGCGATAGCTCAAGGAAATGTATTTTCTTAAACACTCGTAAGCCGGAAGTCAGATACCGAGTATTAAAATTTGATGACGACGGACAAGCAACGGGATATTGCAATAATATCTTTGACAGGTACGAAATACGTCCACACGAACACCCAGAATTCGACTTTATTAAGATGAGTTTGCTAGAATTCGCAATGTTATTTGAGCCTTATTACATAAAAAAAACCTACAACGTGAACAACGATGAATCCGTAGATGATCACCAATCTCAAGAAAAGACCACCAGAAGACGACTTATCACATTGCCCGATAATAGTAAACTTGTAGTTCGAAATATTCCAGCCATAGTACGAGTTCCATACTTTGTAGCAGCGACAGACCCCGAGAGCTATTATTATAGTCTTTTGCTACAATACATGCCGTATCGTAATGAATGTGAGCTGCTGGAAGAATACGACTCCGCTCAGGAAGCATTCCTGGCAAAAGAAGAATTCCTCCGCCAAACCAACGAGCGTATGCAACTTTTTAGAGAACGAGACCGACAGCTAGAAAACGCGTTTAACCAAGTTCACGCATTTCACATTCTCGGTGAAGAAAATCTACAACCTAATGACGAACCCATTGATGAAATCGAAGCCCCTGAAAAATGTATGGCTGATGATGAGTTCAGTACGTGTTGCAGAGCTATGAATGGTGATCAGGCAGAAGTATTTCGGTTTGTGACACGAAATATTCAAGAGCAGATTCATGGAGACGACAACAGACTAAGGCTCTTCATTACAGGGAACGCGGGAACTGGTAAAACATTTTTGTTTAAATTGCTGAAAAATCAAGCCAACCGTTGCCATGCCAAGACTGTCGTTAAAGTGTGCACTCTAACAGGAGTCGCAGCGCGTTTGATTGGAGGCTCTACACTTCATACTGCACTAAAGTTACCTGTGCAAAAAGATGGAAAAATATCCCAAATGCCTATGCTGACGGGAAACTTTCTCAGATTAATGCGGTTGCAGTGGAAAGATATACAATTTATATTTATTGACGAAATATCAATGGTGCCGTATGAGATGCTTTGCATGATCGAATCCAGATTAAAACAGCTTAAGAATAGTGAAGAAATGTTCGGTGGTCTTAATGTGCTCTTGTTCGGCGATCTAATGCAACTACCTCCGGTACGAGGAAACCAAGTATTCGATCAACCAGGAAGAATGGTTCCAGCGACACATTTATGGCGCCTGTTCTCTTTAATAGAGCTAAAAGAGAACATGAGACAAAAGGGTTGCGATAAGTTTGTGAATATATTGAACTCTTTGAGATTAGGTGAGATGACTACTGAACACTTTTCTGATCTTATGCAGAAATTACTTGTAAATAGCTCTGGAGAGTTCTCCATTGAAAACGCTCTACGAATTTACCCAACGAATCAGCAAGTCAATAAACACAATGCAGCCGTTCTCGAACATTTTAGGAAGAAAAATATAGAAATATTTAAAATAACAGCCCAAGATCAATTAATTGATGGAACAAAAAACAATGATCAGATTGATGTTAATAATATAATACACTCAGACATTAACAAAACAGGAGGTCTTCCAAAAGAACTAGAAATATTTGTTGGTGCTAAAGTTATGTTGAGGTCTAACGTTGACGTTGCTAAGGGACTTGTAAATGGAGCAATAGGTCACATTACTGAAATTATGTGGCCATATTACAGACGTGCTCAACTGTACCATAACGATATACCATCGGTTCGCGTAGACTTTGGTAACGATGGCGTTCATATAATACAGCCTAAATCAGTTCAATTTCCTTCTAAATTTAATCACGGCACAGCTGAAAGAAGAATGCTCCCGATTGTCTTGTCGTGGGCTTCAACTGTGCACAAAATGCAGGGAACTACTGTAGATCATGCTGTTATTTATCTAGGCTGCAAATTATTTGCTGCTGGTCAAGCTTATGTGGCTTTAAGCCGAGCTAGGTCTTTATCAGGTATTCGAATCGAAGAACTTGACTGTTCAAAGTTGACTTCGAAGAAACCCTGTAATGTTGATGCATTAAAAGAAATGGATAGAATGAGAAACGTTACAAATAACTAAGTAAAGTTTACGTAACTTATTTAAACAATATTTTACCCTACTAAAAATTAAAAAAAAAATTCATATTTAAATTAAATTTAAGAAAAAGGCTTTTCTAAGAACAAGCTTCTATTACTTGTTAATAAAACGAACTAAAAAGTAAAAAATAAAATTAAAGAAAAAAAAACTTTTTTAAAAATAAGCTTTTATTATGGTTAATAAAATTAACTAAAAAGTAAACAATAAATTGACTCTAAAGAAATATAACACTTTATAAGTTCATTGTAAGCTTAAACGATAATTAGGCTTTTTCGTAAAAAATTCTATATTGTACATAATTATATTTTTTTAACATTAAAACTTTACACCTAAATTATTAAAGCTTACAGTTTATATCACAGTCCTAATTGTTCTAATAAAAGCGTGTTACATTGCGATAGCCAGAAAATGAGATCCTAAATGTTCTTAATTATACCATCAAAATTTAACACGTTTTTTATTAGAACAATTTGGACTGTGATATAAACTGTAAGCTTTAATAATTTAGGTGTAAAGTTTTAATGTTAAAAAAATATAATTATGTACAATATAGAATTTTTTTGTCGCAGACGAAAAAGCCTAATTATCGTTTAAGCTTACAATGAACTTATAAAGTGTTATATATCTTTAGAGTCAATTTATTGTTTACTTTTTAGTTAATTTTATTAACCATAATAAAAGCTTATTTTTAAAAAAGTTTTTTTTTCTTTAATTTTTTCAGATAACAATATGTGTAATATACGAAAGCATATGGTGAAGTTTGAAGCTTCAATCTGATAAATTGAGGAAGATATGACAAAAATCCTCTTTTTCTGAAAAATTGGTTGTATGGAGGATATATGCTATTGTGGTCCGATCAGGCCGGTTCCAACAAATGTCTAATCGGACACCTAAATACACCCGCACACCAAATTTTATTAAGATATCTCATAAATTGAGGGACTAGTTTGCACACAAACAGACAGACGGACAGACGAACAGACGGACATGGCTAAAACAACTCAGCTCTTCATCTTAATTGTTTCGGTATACCTAGTGGTGGGTCTATCTATTTTCTTTTAAGAACTTACAATTTTAGTATTCGTGCGGAAATTAATATACTATTTCATTTTCATGAAAGGTATAAAAAGATAGTGAGGTTCGACCCAAAGTAGAGCGCGAGCGTGAACGCAATATCAGCTTGCCTCCTTGCGACACCGAAGTATTTAAGGGCGATTGCCTATCTTGTCCAACTTTCCAGGACATGTTCACGTCCATATATATCAACGAGAGTCCGCTTAATGTCGAGAGGTTTTATTACCTCATTCAAAAGACTGAGGGGGAAGCAAAGGAAATTGTTCTAGAGTACCAACTCACAAACGACGTTTTCACCACAGCATGGAAGAATTTAACTGACAGGTATCCTGACTAAAGTATCCTGATCAACATCCAACTAAAGATTTTATTTAGTTTAAAAAAAATTTGAGTGAGTGTGGTAACTCGACGCAACGCGAGATCAATAATTGTATCGCGTACCTTAAAACGCTCAGATCGACATCTCAAACTGGGATGCCATCATTACTTACCTATGCTCGACCAAGCTGCCAGAAAGTACCTTAGCTCTCTGGGAACAGACAGTCGCCAATAAGACAAAAGTCTCCAAGTGGAAAGAAATGGACAAATTCTTCCCATAGATTCCAGGCACTGGAAACTGTTTCAGGAATTACCGGTAGCGATACTAGTAAAGCCCCTAAACAGCAGAACGGTAGACAGCCTACCGATTCTTCGCTCGCGCCGAAATCTTGGCGCCTTTCAAAGAAGCGTGGCCAAGCGCGCGTGCAGTATGTGCAAGTCCAACGAGCCCAAACTCATGTCCGATATCAGATTACACTTTATTAAAAGTAACAACACTTGTATCAAGTGCCTCTCGTCGGGGCATACTGTCTCTAAGTGTACTAGCTCATATAACTACAGCACTTGCCACCTACGACATCACATGCTCCTACATATTCAGGCAATTGCATCAACACCTACGGGTAGGTCAAAAGGATCATACCCCAATGACAACATCCCAAGCACTTCGGCCGAAGCAATGCAGAGGCGTGATGCGGCAAATAAGCACAACAACAATGTCAATAATGTCACATCATGTTTCTCAGCTTCCAATATAAAATACGGAAGCCTTACTAGGTACAGCACACGAAAACGTATTTTACAATAATACAAATTTTTCGGCGCGTGCCTTAAATGATTCTGGGCCCGAATGCACCTTTATTACAGAAAGGCTCAAATGCCGTATCAACTTGCCGCCTACTAGGCTGTCACTGGTATCACTAATCAGGTATCCGCGAAAGTGAAACCTCCCAACCTGTCAGGCAAATCCAGCCGCATTACAAGCTTTCCCTAAAATCATATTAGCGGACAAACGGTTCTTTATTAACGAATCAGTCGACCTTATTTTAGACGTATTTGGCTGGATCTGCTTCTCTACGAAGGCCATCCATGTGGAACGGAACTAACTTCGTCGGGGCAGCTCGGGCGCTAAGAGCAGAATTTAAGGCATTATTAACGGATGCCCGCCTCAAGATCCTAGCTCTTTACACCCACCAAGAAATAGCGTGGTTTTTTATCCCTTCTGCGGCTGCTCACATGGGGGGGCTGTGGGAAGCAGGAGTCAAAAGTTTCACAAAACATTTCACGAAAATGTCTCAAAACTCCAAATAAAAATTCGAGGACTTTGCCACGCTATTGCGCAGAATGAAGTATTGTCTCAATTTTCGATCCTTAACCCCATCCTCAAATGATAAAGTCGATATGGAACGACTAACGCCTGGGCATTTCCTAATTGAAGGGCACTACTTGCTCCTCTACAACCCGATGCCAGCGAAAACCCACCATCGGTCATCAACCTAATCGAACTCCAAAAACTTAACAAATGGTGGCACCAAAAAACAAATATGACAATAGGGGATTTGATGAGCATAAAGGAAGACAACCTCCCCCCGAATGAATGGAGACTGGACAGGGTGGTCAAAGTCCACCTTGGCTACGACGACCGAATTCAAGTGGTCGCAATCATGACCGCTCGAGGCCAAGTGACGAGAGCCCTCGTCAAATTGATACGCCTCCCTCCTGGCAATGAAGGAGAGGACCCTACAAAAGCACAATAATTATCTTAACTGTAACCGGAATTCCACTTCGCAAAATCGCAAAAAAACAAGTAAGGACGGGACTGTCTTCGGCTGTGCCGAAGACTTCATACCTTTCATGAATGCGGTTGAACAATAATCTTATCCCATTCGTAATCTCCAAATAATCGGCTTTATAAGATAAGAAATATATAGTGAACAGATGTACATACCTAAGCGATTTTTAAGGTAAATATAAAATATAACAAGTAAAGGTGTCTAAGTTCGGGTGTAACCGAACATTATATAATGTAAATGTATATTTGTAGTTTATAGTCTCTCGCATAGCCCGCAGCGTGTACTTTAAGTGTACATTTCATTTCAGATAAATTACTTGTCGACATAACACGTGGCACCGCCCGTTTAAAAAAAATTACTCCCCGTTTCCTCTTACAATAAAACATGATAAGTGAAATATCATTGATTCAAAACTATTTTTTGCTAAGTTATAGCTTATTATTCTTGTCTACGACCCTTTTAAACTTGTTTTATATCTAATTTGCCGTGGTATTTAACCGATCCCGTCCATTTTTTACTAGGAATATTTTCTGCTATAAGGAAAATACGTGTTTCAGTAGGAGTGGAAGTGGACTTCTTAGTTGACCATGACATCAGGATCGATATGCAGAGAAGGATTATGCGCTATGCGAACCAGGATGTGCCACTTAACTTCAGTTTGGAGAAAGGGTGCAGCAGTAAGCGAGTGCTGGTGGAGGAGACTCGACAAAGACCACGAAAGTCAAAGGTAAAGGTTGGTGGAACGAATGGGCCAAATAAAGCAAAATCAAAGGTATCTGCGAGAGAAACACTGGTATTGACAAAACCAAATGGACGCACTAAAACGAAGGAAAGAATTTCCCAGAAAGAACACAAGGGTAATTTCAAGCCAGGACGCACTACTGTTGTGAACTGTCAAGACTATACTGAGGATGCAAAGTCATTTCTTCAAGATAAAGCTCTGCGAAGTAGTTCATTCGCCAAACAACACAGTGTGACGGAACGGTTCAGGATAATGAGTAGTAGGATGAAACACAGGTACGACAAGAACAATAATCCGGAAGGTTTCCTGGAGGGAGATTTGGTACTGCTATACAACCCTCACCGGCGGAAAGGTGTTCCGTCCAAATTTTGGTGCAATTTAGGAGGCCCGTACAGAGTTGTGAAGAGGATCAGTGATGTCGTCTACCGCATACAAACAATTGGGAAACCACGAAATAGAATGGTGATTCACTTGGAGAGGCTTGCAGCGGTTAGATCGAGAGATTTATCTGATCGGGACGATTAGACTTAGGTGGAGGGCAGTGTGACGAATATTAGTATTCGTAAGCGATACTACCATCACTAAGCCGATAATAAGCAGTATGTACGTAAACAAATCAATCATCATGGACAAAAGGCAGCAGAGGGATACTCACCATCAGCTGAAGTAGTACTCACATATACACATGCATGTGGCTATGCGAGAGACTATAAACTACAAATATACATTTACATATATGTTTGATAACCAGGCGTGAAGTTCTCGAAGTTACTAGGCCTCAGTAGAAATGGGTGAACGAGCAACAGAGAGTATAAAAGCAGCGAAAGCTGATTAGTCAGTAAGCAGTTTGATTTAAACACGCTATCAGTTGCGAAGTGAAGTATAATTGTGAAGTATAATTGTACTACTCCCAAAGTAATCTAATAAAGACCATTTTGCATTGCCAAATATTGGAGTTATTTTTTCGACAATTTAGCGGTCCGAACTTTAGCAGAAGGTGTAAAACAAACGGAGTTTCACTAAATTCGTTACAATATTTACATAAATTATACGACGGAGAATTAAGGGACGAGCATATGGGTCTAAGTGGAACTCCCTCTTTATGGATTTTCGTCAAACCATACAACCTAGGCGTATTGGCAGTGTTCTAAGGAGACTATATTTTTCTTTTATATTTATCACATTTTTTTAAAAAGTTTTTCTACAATTTCATTATTCTTGTCCTGTAACTTGTTTGTGGGTCGCGTTTCAAACCCCGATATGAGGAAACATCGTTTACCATTTCCTGTAATTGTTTATCGTAATCAGATTTTTCCATCAGAACTGTTACGTTGCCCTTGTCAGCGTTCAGGACTAATAGTTCTTTATTGTTTTTTAAGAACTTCTTAGCCGACTGAAAATCTGGTGATTGGGGGCACCGCCTCGAGCGAACCCGCAACCGCCACAACAAATCGCGAGGACCCGTGCAACACTTTGAGTGGGCATGGGGCCGATATAAAACTAGCACTCAGCGAGAGCGATACATTCTCGGTATCTGAGATTGCGGGCCAGTTCTTTACTAGCATGGACGAGCAACTTCTGTTGAAATTAGATCCGTCGGATGCTGAATTCGACGATACTATCGTGGAGGAGGATACGACGATGCGGATCAGCGGAGGATGGACGTCGATGCTGAAACCGACCGTTAACGAGCGCGCAGGTACTGCAAATAAACCTGCACCACTCTAAGGCAGCTTCGGCTGCGCTAATATTACGCCACAGCACAACATATGAGGACGTCGTTCTAGCCCACGAGCCTTGGGTCGTTGGCAGCAAGGTCTGTGTGCTCTGTTGTCATGGCAAGAATACTGTTCGTACATATATAAATAAATTAGCGGTACCCGACAAATGATGTTCTTGGTCTCCCTGGTCCACATTTTGGTCGATATCTTGAAAACGCCTTAACATATAAAACTAAAGGCCACTTCCCTTGAAAACCCCCATTTATACCTTTAATTTGATACCCATAACGTACAAACACATTCTTGAGTCACCCCTGGTTCACCTTATTGCGAAATAAGGCCCTCTCCCTTTTAAAATAATCATTACCACCTCTCATTTGATACCCATGCCATACAAACACATTCCAGGGTTACCCTAGGTTCATTTTGCTAAATGTTGATTTTCCCTTATTTTGTCTTAACCTTGCTTGTTTTATTAAAAACTTTTGATTTGATCGTCTAATGTATAATACACGAAACACTAGTAAGAATGCCATTTGTGGAGTTAGGCACTTTTGATATGTGTGGACTCATATTTAAAACAGAGAAAATATAGTACTTTCACAATCATTGTGTACAATACAAAGTGTGTCAACTAAGGGATAAATGTCAAAATTCAAACAGCCTCGCTCGTAAATCTCAGGTCTAGAGTTGCATTTTTTTGGTACGTAAGAGTACTTTAAGCTGAGTTGCATTTGATAGTTAAATAAAACTTTGTAGTAGATGAAACTGTTGCATATATTCCTACGGAAATATAAATAATAGAAGACTTGCAGCCTCCAAGAATGCGGAAACATACGGAAAGAAAAATATATTTAAATTAGAGTCAAAAAAGTCTAGAGAAACTTAACAAAATATAAAGTGCCACACGTGTAACATTGTTGTTTTTATACTCAGTTGAGCAGAGCTCACAGAGTATATTAACTTTGATTGGATAACGGTTGGTTTTACAGGTATAAAGGAATCGAGATAGATGTAGACTTCCATATATCAAAATCATCAGTATCGAAAAAAATTTGATTGAGCCATACGTCCGTCTGTCCGTTTTGAGGTATCTCATCTGATATGTAGGTTCCTGGGCACTCATCTCAGATCGATATTTAAAATGAACGATATCGAACTATAACCACGCCCACTTTTTCGATATCGAAAATTTCGAAAACCCGAAAAAGTGCGATAATTCATTACCAAAGACGAATAAAGCGATGAAACTTGGTAAATGAGTTGAACTTATGACGCAGATTAGAAAATTAGTAAAATTTTGGACAATAGGCGTGGCACCGCCCACTTTTAAAAGAAGGTAATTTTAATATTTTGTAAGCTGTAATTTGGCAGTCGTTGAAGAACGAAGAACGGCCACGCCCACTTAAAAAAAATTATCTGAACTCACTTTGTATTGGTGTAAAATATGGCCGAAATCCGGTTATGACACGCCCACTTTTTCGATATCGAAAGTTACGAAAAATGAAAAAATTCCATAATTCTATACCAAATACGAAAAAAGGGATGAAACATGGTAATTGGATTGGTTTATTGGCGCAAAATATAACTTTATAAAAAAGCTTTGTAAAATGGGTGTGACACCTACCATATTAAGTAGAAGAAAATGAAAAAGTTCTGCAGGGCGAAATCAAAAGCCCTTAGAATCTTGGCAGGAATACTGTTCGTGGTATTACATATATAAATAAATTAGCGGTACCCGACAGATAACGTTCTGGGTCACCCTGGTCCACATTTTGGTCAATATCTCGAAAACACCTTCACATATACAACTACCACCACTCCCTTTTAAAATACTCATTAACACCTTTTATTTGCTACTACCCATATCATACAAACAAATTCTAGAGTCACCCCTGGTCCACCGTTATGGCGATATTTTGAAAAGGCGTCCACCTATAGAACTAAGGCCCACGCCCTTTTAAAATACACATTAACACATTTCATTTGATACCCATATCGTACAAACAAATTCTAGAGTCACCCCTGGTCCACCTTTATGGCGATATCTTGAAAAGGCGTCCACCTATAGAACAAAGGAACACTCCTTTTTAAAATACTCATTAACACCTTTCATTTGCTTCTACCCATATCATACAAACAAATTCTAGAGTCACCCCTGATCCACCGTTAGGCGATATTTTGAAAAGGCGTCCACCTATACAACTAAGGCCCACGCCCTTTTAAAATACACATTAACACATTTCATTTGATACCCATATCGTACAAACAAATTCTAGAGTCACCCCAGGTCCACCTTTATGGCGATATCTTAAAAAGGCGTCCACCTATAGAACTAAGGCCCACGCCCTTTTAAAATACACATTAACACATTTCATTTGATACCCATATCGTACAAACAAATTCTAGAGTCACCCCTGGTCCACCTTTATGGCGATATCTTGAAAAGGCGTCCACCTATAGAACTAAGGCCCACGCCCTTTTAAAATACACATTAACACATTTCATTTGATACCCATATCGTACAAACAAATTCTAGAGTCACCCCTGGTCCACCTTTATGGCGATATCTTGAAAAGGCGTCCACCTATAGAACAGAGGCCCACTCCTTTTTAAAATACTCATTAACACCTTTCATTTGCTACTACCCATATCATACAAACAAATTCTAGAGTCACCCCTGATCCACCGTTAGGCGATATTTTGAAAAGGCGTCCACCTATACAACTAAGGCCCACGCCCTTTTAAAATACACATTAACACATTTCATTTGATACCCATATCGTACAAACAAATTCTAGAGTCACCCCAGGTCCACCTTTATGGCGATATCTTGAAAAGGCGTCCACCTATAGAACTAAGGCCCACGCCCTTTTAAAATACACATTAACACATTTCATTTGATACCCATATCGTACAAACAAATTCTCGAGTCAGGCCTGGTCCACCTTTATGGATATATCTCGAAAAGGCGTCCACCTAGAGAACTAAGGCCCACTCCCTTTTAAAATACTCATTAATACCTTCCATTTGATACACATGTCATACAACCACATTCCAGGGTTACCCTAGGTTCATTTTCCTACATGGTGATTTTCCCTTATTTTGTCTCCATAGCTCTCATCTGAGTATGTAATGTTCGCTTGCACCCGAACACAAATATAAAGAACTTGGGTACAGAAATTCAGAAATCCTAGAAAATGTTTTACCGACTTACTTTGCTGTTGTGTTTAAAAAGTTTTTCACAATAATTAGAAAAACTATATGTTTTCTATGTTTTTTATACAAATGAAAGTGCAAAAGTGTGTTCCTGCGAAAACATAGACTAGAGAAAAATTTTAAGTTTTGCAATTATTTGCAAAAAATCTCTGTTTGGACCATTCGCCATATAAATTATCGAAACAAAGAAAAATTCAAAACGCTACAGTTAACGATCGCCTAAATATCTGCTTAGAGGCCAAAATTCTGTCAAATTATCTATGAAATGAGTTTATATCGCCGTAGTAACTGCAAAACGTATCGAATTAGTTACTTTCTGGTGATAGACGATAAAATTATCTAAAAATATCTGGAAGGAAAACTTTGCAAAGGCATACATAGATATGTTTTTCAACCGACTGCAGAAATAAATCACCAATTTGATAACGTGGCCGAATCGATCCCCTCGGTATTTTAAAATTTAGTTTGCGTGTGAACGCATTGAATGTAGCCAATAGCCTATTAGAAATCAGATTCAGCGCGCCCAATAAAGTTATGTTAGCTGGTTGTGTTAACTAGCTGGTCTGTGAGGACCCCAAATATACTATATGCGTCCATTGTGTTTATTTAACGACCAAGCTGAGAAATAATATTTAAAACCAGGCCCTATCTTATAAATAAGTTCGTCCTTTTGATAAAGCTTTCTAGGACCTATGCCACTAACTATACTATATCTGATTTAAATAAAGGAAAAATTCAAAAACAGGATGTACATATATATTTCTCTAAATTTAAACCAAAGGACATATAGCAGTATGTGCTGTACTAATATATCGATTTGACTCTTAAAATATCTTTTAATTTACGATACTATTTTTTTCTGAAAGGATAATATAATTTAGTTACTTACTTAGCAATCAGATGTTTCAGCATTTTGTAAAGTATTAGCTTGAAGAAATTACAACAAAATATCACTTACGTCTTCGACACTAAAACTGACAATGTGATATTAAAATTTTTCACACCTTTTATACTTGTAATCTATGCCGATTTTTTCAGCGAAATTTCCACACACACACAAAACACATTATACCATTCCAAATAACAAAACAAAAACAGAAAGTAGCCTAAGTTCAGGTAACATTGTATATACCCTACAGAAAAAATTAGAGACAATCACGCAAAGCGACAGTTTCGCAATAGATTTAGGTCCGTCCCTTTTTTCTAAGATACATATACAAATTGGCGGCCATCGTGGCGTGATGGTAGCGTGCTCCGCCTACCACACCTTATGCCCTGGGTTCCCATCCCTGGCAAAGCAACATCAAAATTTTAGAAATAAGGTTTTTCAATTAGAAGACAATTTTTCTAAGCGGGGTCGCCCCTCGGCAGTGTTTGGGAAGCGCTCCGAGTATATTTCTGCCATGAAAAGCTCTCAGTGAAAACTCATCTGCCTGCAGATGCCGTTCAGAGTCGGCATAAAACAAGTAGGTCCCGTCCGGCCAATTTGTAGAGAAAATCAAGAGGAGCACGACGCATATTAGAAGAGAAGCTCGGCCTTAGATCTCTTCGGAGGTTATCGCGCCTTACATTTATTTTGTTTACATATACAAATTTCTATTTTCTACATACTCGCGTCTCTGTTATGTGCATTTCCTAATATAGTGTAAAAAAAGTTAACTGTTTGGCCAATTTTCGTGTATTCACAAAAGATGTTTTGTTCTACTTATCGATTTAACCCTTGGTAGGTCACCCTGTGTTGGTGAAAACATAAGTGTCAAATGAATCTATCTGATAGGTAGCTATCCTCCAGATAAGATTTACCTTAGCTGGAGATGGTAAAAAGGCCCTTAATGACTACCTCCGAACTGGTGCTAATCGGATGAATATCGGGAGACTGAACCAATTATGAATGCTTTAAAAGTGTCTACACTGAAATTGCCTTTTGAACGCGTCGTTAACTAACTCAGTCGCAGGTGGTTTTGAAATAGTCGCAGCCTTTAATTAATTTATTTAAATATATAAACCTAGCTCGACCCTAAGCGCTACTGGTACAAGTGTGAGTACTAAATGTCACGCTCTTCATCCGATTTGTACCCGTTCAGCACCGTTCGTTTTTTCTGCTGGGTATTCATTTTTGTTCTAAAACTTATTGATTTTTATAATTCAGTAACACACAATACTACTTTAGTTTCCGTAAAGTGCTTTGAAAACGCAATTATAAGCTACAAAATATAATTATTTACCTTTAAGAGACACGTGTTGTTTAATTTATCCCATTCGTACACGTTTTTGCATATATTGATAATGAGCCAAGCAAGCAGAACATAAAAAGTTCTAAAAAGTAAAAAAAATCAATTTTCATCTCTTTTATCTATAAATATAAGCAGACCAGGCATACGTTGTTCTGTCCTAACTTTGATCTATCTACATAAGCTTTTATCTCTAAATCTTCCTCCCCATTTTCCTTGTCCTTTTATTCACTCGTCCCTCTGTTTTTCTCTTTCTATACGTCCCTTTCTCCTTCTCCGTATTTTCTTCTCTATCTTCGTCGAACTCCATATCTTTCTCAGTTTCTTTCTCCGTCATTCTTTTCTCTCTATAGTTCTTATTCTTCACCATCCCTTATTCCCAGCCCCAGTTCCAGTTACAGTCCCAGCCCCAGTCAAAGCCCAAGTCCCCCCGGAGTCCCTGTCTTAGTCCCAGTCAGTCCCTGGTCCGCTCCCCGGAAAAAAATCTCGTAAATACTAATCCAGACAAAGGGCTGCTTAAATACCTAATTTCAGGCAAATCGAACCGTGAATAGAATTAGTTGGAATGGATCGTTCCCGGGTCCCCTTTCCAGGAAGGGATTTGACAGGAATTCTCTTCGGTTTGCCATGAAGCGAACCTGAAATTTGATCAAAATTGGGGAATGATTTCGGAGTACATAAGTTGTTTGCAAACATACATCCTTCTTTATAAGTATATTTAACCTCTAACCATTTATGTTGCGGGAACCGAACATTTTGCAAATTTCCCCACCACTATAATATATACCTTCAAATTATATCGAAAATGCCAATCTCATGTAGCTTAGCTTTGAAATGCAGAAAACCGTTTTAAAATCGGAGCACTCTGTGTGAAGTGATGGGCCTACAATGACATTAGCGACTTTATTTTAAAAGATTTATATATGGATATAGATATATCATAAATTAAAGTCGGAGAGATGTAATCTGATACAATACTAAACGTATTGGATTGTAACTTGCTTTAAAAAAATCTTAAATGTAGCTCTATGAAATAGCTACATAAAAGAAAAATGAGCCTTACAATTTTTTACACTACGTACAACATTGCTGCAAACGAACGCACTACAGCACTTAGTGACTAGAAGTATGATTGTGTGATTCGTAAATCAACAACCCTACGTTCTGTTAAAGTAAGTGCACGCTAACTAATAAAATGAAAAAGAAACTACGTATTTGGGCTATCCCATATGTAAAGTGAATTTTCTGAAAGTCAAGCCATGACGAAATCAATGAAGTGAAGGCAGTGTCAAGTTTAAGTCAGTTCGCTTTTCCACTATGCAACTGAATTTGGCAAATACTGTAATGCTTGACCATGTCAACAAAAACGGTTTATATACAATGTCAAATGGTGTGCCGTCGATTTTCACTACAAAGTGACAACTAAGTTGACCAATAAATGAAAACAACAATTGCCCATTTACCATTAAAATTTCATTTGCTAACATGTTGGCATTTTATTTTCGTTTGCCGACTGGCGTCCCATCATCATATAATGACACAGCGTGTAAAACAACGGCAAATAATGAAATAGGTTGTGAAATAAATGAACACAAAATTTTAGAGTGGATTTTGACCATAAACTTCTTTATCGACTTTGAGTTAGTAATGTGTCAGAATGAAACGGCTTTGACCCCAACTGACCACAGGGTCAGTCAAGCTGCAGTTTTGATGTCAGTCATTTTGACCTAATAAAAACAAGCATTAGATATGTTTGTTTTGATTTGTTTTTCAATGCTTTTTATTGTTTTTGTTTTGTTTTCATTTCAATTTTCAGGAAATTTTCAGCGAATTTAACACGGAAAACATTTTTATTTGATAAAAAATAATACTTTTCTTATTTTATTTAATTAGGTTGGGTCGAATTGTATGGACGAAAGTTAACCGATATCGCGCCATCGATCTTTCGATAGGATTTGTGCTCAGGAAAAAAAGTTCCACTACACATACCCTGCGAAATTTCATTTTTTGACTTTTTTCGACTTTGATTTTTAAGGTTTTTTTCATGACCTACTAAAAAAAATTTCATATGTATAACCAAAAATGAAATTTCGCAGGCGTGGTGGAACTTTTTGTCCTAGGCCAAGTCCTATCGAAAAATCAATGGCGCGATATCGGTTAATAAATCGACCCAGTCTAATGCATAGGCACTATTGCAATGACAAGACGCAAATCCCATTTGTGGATCAGCGACGAAATAATGAAAGTTTGCGGGTTACACATACGAATGTGCGTTGTCAGCGAAGGTGCAATAAAAAAAAATATAATGCAGTTCCTTATGAGTGAAGTGAAGTTTACAGATCTATTTGGGTATCTATCATTGAGTTGTGTAACATCTAAAGAAGACTGTGAAGGGATGGGAATTCCCGGCTCTCAATGTCTTAGTATCTAGGGCTTACATTTGTTTACTTAATATACCTAATGCATTCGTACAGTAAAGGATTTAGTTATAAACATGAAAGGGATCAGTGCAAGGATACAAACAAATTAAAGAATGTTCCAAAACCCTTTCAACTTTAGTCACTGACCGCAGAACGATTTTTTGCTATGGGTTCATTGGGAAACATTTTGTTATTTTTAAGTTATTATTTTTCTAGTTTTTGCCATTTGTTTATACAAAGCAAACAAAGCACATTAATTAAGGTTTCAATTATGATGTTTGACAATTAATCACCTATTTATTTGAACAAAAAAAAAATTGTTTTTAAGATATTTTTCACCTGTTCAAAAGTAAACAAAGAAGTATTTCTTGAAAAATGAATAAAGTGGCATTTAACCTGCAGAAATTCTTATCTACTCCCAACATCAAACCCTTTGCAAATGACTAAATCCACGTTATAACAACCTATAGCTTGGTTTTCGTTTTACAATTTTGGTCAAATCAATAAAAACAACTTGTCATACAACGTCAAAAGCGATAATTACATTGCTTGCTGATTATCGGCACATTCTCTTTTAGAGATGCTTATCATATTTACGCACGGCGACTCTTTTTAAGCAACAGTCTGACATTTCATTTCATCTCATTCTAAAAAGTTGTTTTATTTATTTAAAATTTGAAAAATTGTTGTGAATCATTGGAAATACCTATCAATTAAAACCAAGGCGAATTCAGTACCAGATGTTGTTATCCCAACAGCTGGTTGCTTCTTCATGATTATTTTCCATGCAACGCCTTGTACAACAATATGTTAGTTAATCGAAATCAATGAAAATTTTGTTTTGACATTCTTCTGCACGGCTGATTGTTTGAATTCGCTTTGCCATCACCTTTTATGGAATCGCCTTGATTAAAACTTTAAAAATTTGTGTTTCAAACCAAAATAAAATTCTTCAATAAAAACAGTTTAAACAAGTAAGGAAGTCTAAGTTCGGGTGAAACCGAACATTACATACCCAGCTGTACACTTGAAATGCTGTTGTTGTTTGTTTTGTGTGCTTAATAGTGTTACAAGGCTGCACAATAATACATATACTGTAGTTCTATTCTAAACTAATTTTTCTTCGAGTTATGGCTCCCGAAACATAGCAAATTGCTTAGTCATAAAAGGCGCGGTGCCACACCCATTATTTAAATTTGAAGTTTTTCCTATTTATTGTTATAAAACCTCTTCGGAAATGAAATACCATTGATATAAAGCTCTTTTTTGCAAAGATATAGCTTATATTATTCGTCCACGATCTCTTACATAAAAGTGGGCGTGGTCCTTAAACGATTTCGTAAATTTTTCTTTAAAGCATTCCTTATAGTAACGCCAGCCTCTTTGCCGAATTTTGTTACGATAGGTTTAACGATTTTTGATTTATGATTAATAATATTTGTAAAATTGATTCTATCATATTTTAAAAAATTTTTTCAAATTTTTATCAAGAGTCTCAATATCAGTCCACACGTCAAATTTCAACATTCTTAAAGCTCCATTACTGATACTTAGCATAGACTTGACTTGGCTTGCGAACTGTCACTTACAGTTCTGTTAAATGGACATTGCATGTTACTGATTACTCAAAACTTAACTTGACTTAGAAGTCTGTTGAATTTTGATTTTCTATGTAAGTTCTAAGTGACGTTTACATTTTGAGATGCCATTTGTTTGATTCCATTTCATTTTGACATTTTGTCATACAAATTGACATTTATTTAAAAATAAATTTCAACGCTGATTATGATGCCAGATTTTATGCGCCAAGTGGAGAATAATCTTGGCTAAGTTGCCAAGTTTACGCCAAGTCAAGTAAAGTCTATACTAAGTATCAGTAATGGGGGCTTAAGTGTATTATTTACTAAATAATCAGGTTTTTGTGTTTTCCGAAATGTTATATAGTAAGCTGGGTCGATTTGTTAACCTATATCGCGCCATCGATTTTTCGATAGGTTTTGAGCTCAGGAAAAAAAGTTCTACTACGCATACCCAAAAAAACATATATGTAATACTCCTATGTTGCTAATAGAAAATGCTCGCAATGTGTTTTGAATTCGAAATCAAAACAAGACAGCCTATAAAATTTTTGTGTTTTAGCAGCATAAGTGTGACAAGAAAAAATTTTAATTTAGGTACATTCGATTATTCAATATAAAAACAAAAACCTTTAAACAGCAATACATAATATTATATCGGCACTCTGATGTTTGGGAATGTACCTAGCCTTTTGTAGCAATATAGGAGTATTACATATATGCAAACAAATAATTTTCGAGTCGCAAAATTTGCGTTTTTAACACGCTTTTATTAGCTTGGCCTGTATCTATGTAACGGAATCTTTGAGCTTAATTTTCACCGGTTTATAGAAGTCTGATTAATTTGAAACTTTGCGCACGTAACAAGGACCGATGACAATGCATTAATGTGATGGTGTGGTGACATAATGTCAACGGCCAGAAGGTCAATTGGCCTTATTACCACTTTGAATGGCCATGAGTTTGATTGAAGCTTTGCACACGTATCAAGGCTCGATGACAATGCATTAATGTGATGGTGTGGTGACATAAAGTCAACGGCCATAAGATCAATTGGCCTTATTACCACTTTGAATGGCCATAAGTTCGATTGAAACTTTGCACACGTATCAAGGCTCGATGACAATGCAATAATGTGATGGTGGGGTCACATAAGGTTAACGGACATAAGGTCAATTGAACTTATGACCACCCCAAATGGCCATAGATTTGAAACCTTGTACATAATGCGAAAAACTCATTCCTTTATTAATGATAGAAGTGGATGCATGGCACATCTACGAAAGAGCATACTGGAGCCCTTTTTAACACGCTTTTATTAGCTTGGCCTGTATCTATCTATGTATCCATGTATGTATGTAACGGACTCTGTAGTGGAGCCGAGAGCCCCGGTAATGCAGAGCACCAAACTCCGTTGCAACTTTTGAAGCATTTTAAGATAGGTACTTTTAGCTAGTGCAGGCCACTAGACCAAGGCACCATAAGGAAGAATCGGGCACACAATGGCTGTGTAAATCCAGTAGGTCACCTTAGGGGAGAATACCCAGGACGTGCCAATTGCCATTTTGCAGGTGAACAGCTCTGCTGCTGCCTTCTTGGATCGCTCCACTATATGGTCACTCCATAATAGCTTCCTATCCAGAATGACTCCCAAATACTTGACTTGGTTGCTAAACGCTAAGAACGTACCCCCAATTCTTGGCGGTGTAAGATTTGGTACTTTGTACCTCCTCGTGAAGAACACAAGCTCGGTTTTATTCCGGTTGACTTCCAAAACTGTGGCGGGTTGTACTCCTGGAGCAGCTCCAGGATGTCAGCTGGATCCGCTGCCGTCACTGGAACCCAGGCGCGCGCCCGGATATACCACCCCTATCAGCGTGACGGCGGCCCTATAGAGGTTTACCGACCTGGCGTCGTCACAGGCAATTAGCTTGACATTGCCCTGGAACCACCCTGCATCAGTGTAAGATGGCGGTGGGCCAGGGTTGTCTTTCTTAACCTTAACGGCCACCGTAGCGAGCGCGGCCTCGATCCACTTCCACTGTTGTTTCGGGATCCTGCCATCTTCGCTGCACTCGTCTATAATGCCAATGATCTGCCGACCCTTGGCAATTTCGGCGAAAGACCGCGTCCAGCCTCCCTGCGTCTTGGCGCTTTTCGGTGCCGTGGAGTTGGATTTATCCATGGACCGCTGGCGTTTCGAGGTTTCATTACTCTCCACTAAAACTTTTAAAATTACTTGAACTAAAAAATTTAAATTAAATAATAGTTTAAAAAAACAATTTTGAGTCGGACAGGGTATACATGACAATTTTTTAAGTAGTGTTTAGGGGAGCACAAGCTAAAATTTACCTTCCGTTTTACTGTGGGATGTAGCTGTTGGCTGCAGCTGCTGCTTTGATGATGGTGGTTGGTGTGGCTCGTTCCAGGTATATGGTGCTGCAAGTGCACTAGAGGTGAAAAATGTTTCCTACACGAGTATTCCGCACGAAAACAAAGGGGAATATTTGGCAAATTTACAAGAAAAACTCTTTTCACTTCAACTTCACTATTGCTTTAGTATATTATGCATATATATATCTTTAAAAGCAGATTTTACAATTTTTTTTGTGTCACACACGAGATGGATAATTTCGAATGAGTAAAAATATAAAGAAGTGTCAAAACAATAATATAAGTGTATGTATGTACGTACATAGTCACATCTGTCAACCCATTGTTGGGGTTGCCAGAGAGGTGAAATACGCTCGCGTGTTAGCGTAAAATACAAACATCTCAAATACTTAACGTTAATAAGGAATATGTACGTAATATAGAATATACGTATTTGTACATGCAAATAATTCACGATGCATACTTATACGTAAAAGGTACATATGTAAAAAACTTCAATATAAAATTCAGCTAAATTCATTTAAATTCATGTTTAGGTTTTCTTAAGCCTAATTTCTATTAAATAGAAGGGTTGGTTGTTGGCGACTACGACAGTCGCTCAAACATCGTCCCCGCCCTAGGCGCGTTCAGCGGCTAGAGCCTCTTGCAGCTCTTGAAGAGTCCGTAAAGCATCGCGTACGAGGAGGTCTGACACCTTTCCCCTGAAAGTGGCAGTCTGCAGCCCTTGAGCAGTGCACCGAATGGTGCGTCGAGCGGCAGTAGATGCTGGCGACGGTGCGTCGGTAGTTGGATGAGAACGGGAGACAGCTGGCGAGAACGGGGTCGCACGGTGGGGGCAGAGGGTACCTGAGGTGGTACTACTTGGCGACCAGGCCGGGGTGCCTGGGTATGACGTGGGATGCTCGGGGTTGCATCCCGTCGATGTAGCAGAGAGTGATGTCGTAAGCCGCAAGTTCGGCAGCGATCATGTGAGCTGCATTCATCTGTGGCGTGCGATAGCGCTAAGCAATTTAGGCAGAATTTATGCGCCCGCGCGAGAATCCATCGTTGTGGCGGCTTCAGTTGATTTAAGACTCTGCAATTGCGAAGAGCGTGGGTTTGCATACATACGCGGCATCGTCGGTAGTCGATTTGCAGCGGCGGGCTGCGCGCGACCACTGCTGACCGCAAGGAGTTTCGGGGTGCCCGTTGCTGCTCGCGATTCATGACAATCTGAAAGTATAGTTGTAAATGCCTTTTAGGTGAGAGAAATTTTAAGGCAGGGAGTTTCAGTTGGCATTATGTTGCGAAATACGACTATTGGAGACGGTGATGTGGTAAGAGTGGTCAGAGGTGGTTTGAGAGTAGCTACGAATTCTCCGGGTTTGCCCGAGAGGGTTGGCTTTCAATCTGAGGGAGGAAACAGAGCTTGACAAGTGGTCGTGTGAGGGTGCCGGTTCGAGTACGAACGTCAACAACACGTATATGGCCGTCAGGTCCGGGATATACTTTTTCAATACGTCCAAGGCGCCATTCAGTCGGGGGAAGTGAGTCGTCGTGAATGCAGACACACTCACCGACCTTGGGTTGGGGTTGTGGATTTTTCCACTTCTGCCTTTTTTGGAGATCCTTTAGGTAGTCTTCCTTCCACCTTTTGCTGAACTGATGATGTAAACTTTTTACCCTGTCCCATCGGTTTATAAGAGATAAATCCGCGTGATCCACTTCAGGGATAGCGAGGAGGGGGCTACCTCGGAGAAAGTGGCCGGGGGTCAGCGCGGTAAACTCTGTGGGATCTTGGGATAAAGGTGAGATAGGACGAGAGTTTAATACGGCTTCAATTCTTACCAAGAGGGTGGTAAATTCTTCAAATGTGAACTTGTGGGTTCCTGCAGTCCTCTTGAAGTGCAGTTTGAAACTCTTCACTGCAGACTCCCACAAGCCGCCCATGTGGGGAGCTCCGGGTGGAATGAATTTCCAATTAATGCCCTGGGGAGAGTATTTTGCGATTACTTCTTGAGAGGCAGTTTTCATGAAGTCAACGAACTCTTTTTCCGTCGCTCTTTTAGCCCCAATAAACGTTTTGCCGTTGTCACTCATCATTGTGGCAGGATATCCACGACGTACGACGAAGCGAGCGAATGCTGCGAGAAAGGCATTTGTTGTTAGGTCCGAGCACAGCTCAAGGTGGACAGCTTTTGTCACGAAACAGACAAAAACGGCCACGTAGCCTTTCAGTAAGGTGTGAGACCTTAGCAAGGAGGCTTTTATTTGAAAAGGCCCCGCAAAGTCGACACCGGTAGTGGTGAAAGGCGGAGCATATGTGCATCGTTCCGGGGGCAAAGCCGCCATGATTTGCGATCGCATTTGCTGCTTGTGGAGGGTACAAGTTTTGCACTGATGTATGCATCTCTTTATGAGGGGTTTAAGTCGTGGAATATAGAGATCCTGTCTGAGGCATTGCTGCATGAGACGTATTTCGGCATGGAGAAGAAGTTCATGGAGGTACTGTATATAGAGGACAGCGAATCTTGATCTTTCTGGGATAATAACGGGATGTTTTTCATTGTAAGTCAACGTCGAATGAACTAGTCTACCATGAACCCTGAGGAGCCCGTTTTCATCGAGGTATGGGTTGAGGGTTAGTAGAGAGCTTCTTTGATCAATGGGTTTTGCATTTTCCAAGCATGCTCTTTCGCGAGGAAAATATCGGGTTTGTGTTAACGTCACAAGTTTATTTTTCGCTTTGCGGAGATCTTCATGAGACAGAGAGGGAGTGTAAGCGGGTTTACTGCCTCGAATTCGGTCCTTGAGATTATTAATGAACCTGAAGGCATATGCCATGACCCTGAGGGCGCGAGGAAATGAGGAAAATCGATCCAATACATCGGGGTCATCTTCAGCTGAGTATAGTGCTTCGACTCGGCGCATTTCAGGCGGGTTGATGCTGCGGGTAGATGGGTTTGGCCAAGCTTCGGGGGCTGGGTCAGCCACGCAGGGCCATTCCACCACAGCGAAGAATTTGCCAAGTCCATGGGTTTGCACCCTCTAGTGCCCATGTCTGCTGGATTGTCGCGACTGCCTACATGCTTCCAGGAGGCGCTTCCGACGAGATCCATAATTTCAGCTGTTCGATTGGATACGAAAGTTTTCCAAGCGTGGGGAGGCTTTTCGAGCCATGCTAACACAATTTCCGAGTCAGACCACATGTAAAGATTTGTAAGAGAGAGCTCGAGATGGGATTGTACGACGGCGATTAGTCGGGCAAGGAGTAGAGCTGCACATAGTTCTAGTCTTGGAAGACTGGTAGTGCGAAGAGGGGCAACCTTGCCTTTAGCGACCAGAAGGTGGGACGAAGTGGTGGCACCGTGGGTTGTTCGCAGATATATAGTGGCGCAATATGCCTTTTCTGACGCATCGCAGAAACCATGCAGTTCAACCTGCTGGTTCGGCATGTAGTCAACCCATCGAGGTATCTTTATATCTGAGATGTTGGGTAAATTTTTTGCGAACTGCGTCCATTTAATAAAGCGGAGCGGCTTCACTGGTTCGTCCCAGCCAGTTCCGTCTATCCATAGCTCTTGGAGTAAAATCTTGGCCTGAATCATAATCGGCGTAAGCCACCCTGCGGGGTCAAAAAGTTTTGCGACCGAGGAGAGAATTTGTCGTTTTGTACTAGCGGACGAGAGGGGTATTGAGTCCACTGTATACGAAAACGTGTCGGTCAGAGCGTTCCACTGTATGCCGAGAGTTTTGGTGTTGCTTGCTTTCTCGAATTCCAAAAGATTGGTATCTAGCAAGTCCTCTTCTTTGATGTTTTTTATTATACTGGGGTGATTGGCCGTTATTTTCCGTAATGGAAATCCTGCTGACGCTAACACTTGGATGACTTGGGAGAGAGATGTTTCAGCAGAGAGAATTTCATGGCTGCCAGAGAGAATGTCATCTACATATGTTTCTTTCGTCAAAACAGGGACGGCTTTGGGGAAAGTTTCCTTTACATCTTTGGCCAGTTGGTGAAGAGTACGTATGGCGAGGTAGGGGGCACAGTTCACACCAAATGTGACTGTTTTCAGACGATAGTCTTTTATGGGGTCGCTCGGAGATGAGAGAAAGACGATCCTCTGATAGTCTCTGTCGTCTTCATGCATTATGATTTGACGATACATTTTTTCTACGTCTCCGTTAAAAACAAATTGGTAGGTACGCCACTTGAGAATCAGAAGCATCAGATCGGGCTGGAGAGTAGGGCCGGTATAAAGAACGTCGTTGAGCGCATGTCCAGTTGCCGACTTCTTTGAGGCGTTAAACACGACCCGCACCTTTGATGTCTTTTTCTCGGGTTTGACAACTGCGTGATGAGGAAGATAAAATGAGAGGCATTTTCCTCCGTCAAATTTTTCATAGGAGCCGGTTTCCTCCATATGATCGAGGGTGAGGTATTCTTCTAGAACACTATCATATTGAGTCTTTAAATCCCCTTTCTTCTGCAGACTTCTCTCCATTCCAAGAAAATGGCTTAGAGCTGAAGACCGAGAGTGGGATGAGATTGACTCTGGGAAGCTGGGTTTAAACGGCAGCCTTACGATATAACGACCGTTATCACCGCGTGAGGTTGTGGCTGCATAGAAATTTTCGCAAAACTCGTCTTCTGGGATTATTTGGGGTTTGGTGGGAACTTCCTCCAATTCCCAGAATTTACGCAATAAAGAGTTAAGATCTTCGTTGGACACTTCTGACACTTGCATGCAGAAAGCGTTTACCAACACAGGAGCTCTACCGCTCAGAATCCATCCAAAAATGGTTTTCTGCGCTAGAAGATAGGGGGAAAGTTTCTCAACGCCATTTTGGGTGATTTGCGGTATTACATCACTGCCTAGGACGAGATCTATTTGCGAGGGGGAGTGACAGTTCGAGTCTGCGAGGTTGAGGTGTGCCCATTTTGCTTGAAGCTCGCTAGTGAGCTTAAGCGAGGGGAGCATTTTAGTTAGCCGGGGTAATACTATTGCCTCTGCACTTATTCTGGTTTTGAAATCGGGGGATACCAAAGTCAGAGAGCACAATTTGTTTGAGGTCTGAACTACCTTGCCGCCCATCCCTGATATTTCAAATCTAGAGGGTTTGAATGGGAGTTTGAGTCTATCTTGGGCTCTGGTAGAGATAAAGGTTCGTTCAGATCCCTGATCCACAAGAGCTCGTAGTTTAAAAATTTCTCCTTTATGCTCTACGGGAACGATAGCCGTGGGTAAAATTATTTCACAATCGTTTTCGGAATAAAACGATTGCACTTGGCTTTTCTGCGAGCATGAAGGGCTTTCATCCAGAGCATTGGCTTGATCGGGAGTATTGCCGGGTGAGACTGTGGAATTCGTGGTGGTGGCTTGTGAGGCTGTCCTTTGCAATCGTGAGGGTTGTCTTTTCGGCACTTGAGATGAGTCTTCGTGAAGAACTGAGTTGTGCCGATCTTGACATTGATTGCAAGTTTGAGTACTGGAACAGTCTTTCAATATGTGTGACTGAGAGAGACAATTGAAACACATATTGTTTTCTCTCACAAACCTTCTGCGATTAGAGGTCGACAGCTTCTTAAATTTGAAGCAACTTATAAGGGGGTGAGATGAGGTTTTACACAAAGCGCACTTGTACATTGTTCGCTGCTCTGTCATATGGGACTGGGTGTGGGAGGTCGGTTTATTTGGAAACGCATGTGACTGTTGGGGTTTAAATGGCGGCCTAGTTTGAGGAGGAGTGAATTTACTTTTACTTGGGCGCCATTGATCAACTCTTTCTACCACTTCGTATCGCGTTGTGAGGAACTGGTCCATTTGGGACCAGTTGGGAAGTTCTCTTCTTGAGGTTAGAGATTGCTCCCACAACGTGACTGTATTTTCTGGGAGTTTAGAGGTAACCAGATAAATAAGTATGGGGTCCCAGTTATCTGTGGAGACTTGTTGCGTGGCGATAATTTGAAGGCAATTATTTACCGACGATTGCAACCTTTGAATGTCTTCACTGTTTTCGGTAGTGATAGTTTTTAAGTTCATCAGGGCCCGTATTTGGTTATCTACGAGAACTCGTCTGTTCTCGTATCGGGCCTTTAGGGCTTCCCACGCTAAGGCAAAGTTGTCGTCAGTCAAGGGAAATTGGTTGACTATTTGAGCTGCCTTTCCTTGGGTTTTGTATCTGAGGTGATACAATTTTTGCGCTTGGGAGAGTTTCGGGTGGTTAATATAAACGGCTGTGAACATGTCACGAAATGAGGGCCATTTTTCATAACCACCATAAAATATTTCAGTATCGCAGGGAGGGATTTTTAGCGAAATACCGGAGTTATCGGGTGGACCTGTTGTGACGGTAGGGGGAGCGGGGGCATTTGCTTGTTTAAGCAACTGAAGCTGGTCTTCGATCTGGGCTTTTGTGTCTTCGTATGCTATGAGATAGGACCTGTATATGCTATTAGCAGATGTTGGAAAATCTTCGGGCAGGTCCTGATCTGGGGTTTCGACAATCTTATCGAAGACTGCTTGGACTCTATTCCAAAATTTGTCTATATTGGCGTTTTTTATTTTGAGTGAGGACTCCGTGTTGTCTTGGAGCGACGTCGACCTAAACCGAGCACAATATTCCAAAAAATTGTCCGTTTCGGATGTAAATTTTTTGGGGGCAGACGAGATTTTAAATTTTTTAACTCCTTGAGTTTTGGAGCCACCTTTTTTGGTTTCATCGTCACTCATTTTTGAGCTTTGTTTTATGTCGCTTAGCGTTGAGAATCAACAAAAAATTTAACTTCAGAGAGAAAACTTTTTTTTTTTTTTTTGAAGAGAGAGTATTTGCTTTTAACTATGTGAGGGAGTTACGTTAAAATATTCACGTTAAATAGCAAGAGAGAGTACTTTTCAAAACCAAAAAAAAGTTTTTAAGCTAAATTTATTTGAGGGTGAGACTGAGAAAATTTTACCACTGTGATGCGTTTGCACTATATTTAATATATGTATATGAGGGTGGTTTAAATATACGTGGGAAAAATTATGTGAGATATATGTATATATACGTATTAAAAGTATCTCGGGGGTAAATTATTATAATTTTGATACGTATGAGATTATCTAAAAATGTGTATTTTTATTTTATTTTTTTTTTTTGTGTGACTTAGAGGAGTCTTATTTAGCTTCGATTTGTTGGACTGTAGGGGCTTTGGGGAGAGAGAAATTAGTAGCTTATCGAAATTCTTAATGGGGATTGAGAATTTATAGCGTGCAAATTTAATGCGAGAAAAGTGCTATAATACGCACTGCACCACTCTTGTACCACTGTGCACGATATTTTATTTCACCGCTTATGTCGTTTTCTTTCTTTTCTATATCCGTATGTATGTATACGCAAGTATGGAAATTTGAAAATATTTTTTGCGTTTTGTATTAATTTAAATTGGGAAAAATCAGAAGTTAGCAGAGGTTGTGCAATATATTTAATTAACGACAAGAGATATTTTAATTTAAAATGAGGAAATTTAAAATTATTAAGAGATTTTTCGCATTAAAATATAAGGGGTGCTTTTAGCAAGTGTGCCCACTGTAGCTAACTACTGAGTTTTTCTTATTTTGCTTTGCACATATACCGTACTGAGTTTTGCAATATGGGGTTATTGCTATATGTATATATATATATATATATATACGAAATGGTATGTGCCAATTTGGTGGGAACTTGAGAAAATTTGGCGGGAAATGAGGATTATTGGCGGGAAATAATAATCCTCGAAAATGAAATTTGCCTTAATTTTCTTTGTTTATATGTATTTTTTCCGTGATTAGGGTGTATTCAAATGTTATTTAATACTCACGGTTTTTTGGCAAATGGGTATTTATTGTCGCTGGTTCCTTAGTGGCGTCGAAGGACCACTGTTTAGGGGAGCACAAGCTAAAATTTACCTTCCGTTTTACTGTGGGATGTAGCTGTTGGCTGCAGCTGCTGCTTTGATGATGGTGGTTGGTGTGGCTCGTTCCATGTATATGGTGCTGCAAGTGCACTAGAGGTGAAAAATGTTTCCTACACGAGTATTCCGCACGAAAACAAAGGGGAATATTTGGCAAATTTACAAGAAAAACTCTTTTCACTTCAACTTCACTATTGCTTTAGTATATTATGCATATATATATCTTTAAAAGGAGATTTTACAATTTTTTTTGTGTCACACACGAGATGGATAATTTCGAATGAGTAAAAATATAAAGAAGTGTCAAAACAATAATATAAATGTATGTATGTACGTACATAGTCACATCTGTCAACCCATTGTTGGGGTTGCCAGAGAGGTGAAATACGCTCGCGTGTTAGCGTAAAATACAAACATCTCAAATACTTAACGTTAATAAGGAATATGTACGTAATATAGAATATACGTATTTGTACATGCAAATAATTCACGATGCATACTTATACGTAAAAGGTACATATGTAAAAAACTTCAATATAAAATTCAGCTAAATTCATTTAAATTCATGTTTAGGTTTTCTTAAGCCTAATTTCTATTAAATAGAAGGGTTGGTTGTTGGCGACTACGACAGTCGCTCAAACAAGTAGGTTATGAAAAAAACCTTAAAAATCAAAGAAAAAAAGTAAAATAAATAATAGTTTAAAAAAAGAAAAAAACACGTTTTTATAGTAAACCGAACTAAAAAATAGAAAATAGTTTTCAATTAAAAAAGTTAATATAACAGTAGTAAAAGGTCAAACAATCGTTTATAGTTAATCACCTCAAAATAAAATTATAATAAAATTTAAGTTATTAACAGAATAATTTAATTCACAGTAAAAAGCGTGGGGTGCTTGATATTGAATGTTACAATCATTCTATTGGCAACTATCTGAGAGGAAAGATATGAAATGTAGTCAAATGCACCCCACGCTTTTTACTCTGAATTAAATTATTCTGTTAATAACATAAATTTTATTATAATTTTATTTTGAGGTGATTAAATATAAACGATTGTTTGACCTTCTACTACTGTTATATAAACTCTTTTTAATTGAAAGCTATTTTCTATTTTTTAGTTCGGTTTACTATAAAAGCGTGTTTTTTTACTTTTTTAAACTATTATTTATTTGACTTTTTTTCTTTGATTTCTAAGGTTTTTTTCATGACCTACTAAAAAATTTTTATGTATACCCTGTCCGACTCAAAATTGTCCGCTAAAAACTTCGGCGATAACAGATTTTTGAAAAAAAAAAAAATATTTTTTTTGGTTTTGAGGAGTGTTTTGGTGAAAAAATTTATTTTTTTTGCCTGTTTTTTTTTAAGAGTTTCTTCAGAAACGTGCAACAGTGTTGCTGATGAAAACGAATTTGTCTCATAGTTCCTATCCCACTTAAAATTATGCGATAAAAACTTTGGCATTAACAGTTTTAAAAAATATATATTTTTTTTTTTTTTGGTTTTTGGGACTTGTTTTGGTCGAAATCGATTTTTTTCATTTTCAGTGCTCCATATCATTTTTTATGTATATGTTATAATATACAATACAATAAGTATACCAAAATGATCAGGGAGCGAGCTGAGTTGATTTAGCCATGTCCGTCTGTTCGTCTGTCTGTTTGTTTGAAAGCAAACAAGTCCCTCAATTTTTGAGATATCTTGATGAAATTTGGTAAGCAGGCATATTTTGATGGGGAATTTGACATTTGTCGGAACTGACCGGATCGGACCACTATAGCATATACCTCCCATACAACCGATTGTTCAATAAGAGGGCTTTTGCCATTTCTGCGCTATTTCTGCAAATAGCAAATTTTAATAGCTACCACAAGCTTACGTATTCGGCATAGATGGTTGTCTGAAAAAATCGTCTTAATCGCACTAAAAATCGATTTCGACAAAAATGATGAAAATCCTCTTACCGGAACAGTCGGTTGTATGGGATATATATTGTAACGATTTTACTGTAACGCCGATTATTTTCAACTTGCTTCTTACGTTCGTATCGCTAAATTGTGGAATAAATAAATCAAATATTTAATTATGCAAAACGGTCTTTATTAGACTACTTTGAATAACACTTATACTTCACAACTGTTATCGTGTTTTAAATCAAACTCAAGTCAGACTACTCCGCTTTTGCCGCTTTTATACTCTTTTCTGCATGGTTGGGATATTCCAGATGTTTCTCCTTGTAGAATGTTCTACTTGTTTACCCTAGTAATTGAGCTACATATATGTATACCTATTTGTAGTTTATGGACTCTCACATAGGCATATGCGTGTATATATGTGAGTAATACTTTGACTGTTGACTAACTATCTACATCTGTGTGTGAGTTATCTCTTGGTTGCCTTGTGTGCATGTGGGTAAACGACGATTAATGTTTTTATGTGTATTTCCCCGCTGCGTGTATGTAAATGTTGCTTGTCGTAATGTGTACATAATGATTTATTTATTTACGCACATACTGCTTAGAATCACCCTAGCGATGTGATGTGAGTATCACTTAGTGATTCTAATATTCGTGACACTGCCCTCCACCTAAGTCGGATCGTCCCGATCAGACAAATCTCCTTATCTAAACGTTGCTAGCCTCTCCAAATGAACCACTTTCATTTCGGTTCGTGGTTTGCCGATGGTTTGTATGCGGTAAACTACATCGTTGATTCGCTTTAAAATTTTGTATGGGCCTTCCCAATTACACTGCTATTTCGGGGACAAACCTTTCTTCCGTTGTGGGTTATATAACAGCACCAAATCGCCTTCCTGAAAACCTTCCGAAATAATTGCTTTATCGTATCTGGCTTTCATCTTGTCACTCATAATCTTTGTTCGTTGTCTTACAAGATCGTGTATTTCTCTCATCTCTTCTTCCAAGACACCAGTGGATTTCTTGGCATTTCTCTCCGCATCGGCATTAATCCCTCCTCCAAATCGGCTGGTAGTCGAAAGTCATTACCAAAAATTACTTTTGCGGGGGTTTGGCCCGTTGTCTCATGCACTGCCGATCGGTAAGCCATCAAAAATAATTGTATGTGCGTATCCCACTCTTTATGGTACTTGTCGACTACTTTCCTTAAGTGCTCCTCCAAGGTTCTATTGAATCGTTCCACCATACCATCGGACTGAGGATGCAATGCAGCTGTCCGTGTTTTTCGAATGCCCAGTATTTTACACATTTCTTGGAACACAGCTGATTCAAAATTCCTGCCTTGGTCAAAATGTAATTCCATTGGTACACCATACCTTGCAACCCAATTATTTACAACCAAGACTGCAATTGTTTCCGCTTCTTGATTTGGGATTGGGTATACCTCTGGCCATTTGCTAAAATAATCCATAACCACCAATACGTATTTGTTTCCGCTGTTGCTAGTAGGAAATGGACCCGCGACATCTAAAGAAATCCTTTCAAACGGTGCACCTGAGTTATATTGCTTCATCTGGCCATGACTTCGTGTTCTGGGCCCTTTGGCTCTGCTGCAAACCTTGCAGTTGGCAATCCACTCAGTGACCGACTGACGGCAACCAACCCAATAGAATCTCTGTTTAATCTTCTCGAGCGTTTTCGTGATTCCCAGATGACCTCCACTTGGACCATTATGTAGCTCGTTGAGAACGTCAGGAATCCTTTTCCTGGGAACAACTATCAGTTTCTTCTTGCACTGGCCGTCCTCGCTCTCCCATATTCGATACAGGCAACCGGATATCAATTGTAAACTATTCCACTGGGCCCAATATGACTTCACAATAGGACTTTCTGCTGACATCTCCTCTTTATTCGGTTTCTCATTTCGTTCGAGCCCGTGCATAACATGGGACAGATCTGAATCTTCTAGCTGACACTTCCTTAGCTGTTCCATGTCCCAGTCATCCGAACACGTCATAGTCATAAGCCGAACATCTATAATGTCTTCCTTAGCCTCAGCTTTTGAACAGTGTTTACATTACAAACTACATGGTCTTCGTGACATTGCATCAGCATTTCCATGGGTACTACCTTTTCGATGCTCAATGGAAGAGTCATAGCTTTGTAGTCGCTCGATCCACCGTGCCAATTGACCTTCTAGGTTACGGAACTGCAGTAGCCATTTCAACGCTGCGTGATCTGTCCTGGCGCGGAATCGCTGCCCGTAGAGGTATTTATGAAAATGTTTAATGTACTCTACCAATGCTAATAGTTCTCTCCGTGTAACGCAATAGTTCCTCTAGTTTTCCAATTGATCGGCTGTAATATGCAACTACCTTCTCCTGTCCATCGACCAGTTGTGATAAAACGCCTCCTATAGCATATCCACTCGCATCGGTATCTAGAATAAACGTTGCACCTGGAATCGGATATGCCAACATAGGGCAGTGCACAATCGCTCTTTCAATGTTTGGAAAGCCACTTCTTGCTCCCTTTTCTACTGAAAAGTTTAATTTTTTCTTGTAAGCTCGTGAAGGCTATGGGCTACGCTGGAAAAGTTTGGTACAATTCGGCGGTAATATGTGCACAGCCCAAGGAAACTTCTTATTTCATGCAAGTTCTGTGGTCTTGGCCAATCGTTTACAGCTTCTATTTTTTCATTCGCAGTACAGATGCCCTCTGTCGTTACCTTGTGAGCCAAATAATTTACTTCCTTTTTAAACAGCGAACACTTTTTGGGACTTAGTTTCAGACCAGCGCCAGCTATTCTCTGGAAAACTTCCTCTAAGTTTTTAAGATGTTCATCAAAGTTCTTGCCCAATACGATGATGTCGTCCAGGTACACCTAGCAGTTTTCCAATGTAGTCTTTCAATACCTGATCCATGAGTCTCTCGAAAGTAGCTGGTGCATTACAAAGTCCAAAAGGCATCACTGTAAATTGCCAAAGACCATCAACAACACTGAAGGCTGTTTTCTCTTTGTCTTCCTCCTTCACCTCCACTTGCCAGTAGCGCGTTTTCAAGTCCAGTGTGGAAAACCATTTCGTACCAGATAGAGAGTCCAGAGTATCGTCAATTCTTGGCAATGGGTAGCTATCCTTTTTCGTAACGTCGTTCAACTTGCGGTAGTCCACGCAAAACCTCATTTTTCCAGCCTTCTTCTTCACAAGTACCACGGGTGAGCTCCATGGTCTAGCTGATGGTTCGATGACGCCGCTGTCGCTCATTTCTTGCACGATTTGACTTAAAACTTCCCGCTTCGCAAGTGGAACACTACGAAGAGCTTGATGGATCAGCCTCGCATCTCCAGTGTCAATTTGATGTTTCACAACTTTGGTGCGGCCTGGTTTGGAGCCATCCTGGTCAAATATATTCGCGTCGTTTAGGAGCAGTTGTTTTGCTTTACTCTGATAATCTTCCTCTAGCCCCTCCGTCCATGCCATGATGTCATTTGAAAGATCATTGTTGCTGGTTGGAACGTGCTCCTGGAGCTGCTCACAGTTAATAATTACACCAGCCTCTTGACATCTTCCCAATGTAGCTCGTTTGGTAAGTTTGATTGGTGAATTGAACTCGTTGAGTACTCTTATCGGAATACGTCCACCTTGTTTTGTCATAGCCAGGGTTTTTCCTACAAGAACATTCGGTGTTGATTTGTTTGCTGCTTCGACAACCCACAATATATTTGTCCCACAATCTCCATCAACCTTTGCCCAGATGACTGCTTCTGATTTTGGTGGTATTTGCTGATTCTCTTCCACCATCACTCGTTTCCTGCTGTAGCCTCTCTCGTAGCCGAAATTAAGTGGCACATCCATGTTCTTATATCGCATCATCTTTCTTTGCATATCGATCTTGATGCCTTGGTCGATTAAGAAGTCCATTCCGATTATGATTTCATCAACAATCTCCACCACTATAAAATTGTATACTGCCGTGACGTTCCCAATTACGACTTCACATACTACTTCTCCTAGGACAGTGGTGTCTTCTCCAGTACGCAATCTTGCTCCATGCAATGGTCTTATCTTCCTGTTGACTAAATCCGCTCGAATAATGGAATGAGATGCACCCGCATCTACAGCCAGTAAATGTTCCTTGCCATCCACATGTCCTCCTACAGTAAGATTGTTTGACCTTCTTCCGATTTGCGAGATAGAGATTATGGGGCATTCAATTGGGGGAGCCAGCTGTCGCCCCTTGCGGATGACTCGCTTTAGTTTAACGATTGAGTATACTTGGAGATTTGCTTATCTCCTTCAGCTCTGCGTTTACGGCCACCCACATTGTTGGAACTATTGGAATTGCTACTGCAATGACGTGCAATGTGACCTGGGTTACCGCACTTGAAACATTTCATAACTCCAGCATTTTTCTGTTGTGATCCCTTCAAAACTTCCAAAATTGTATCTACCCACTCTGGCCTTTCTACTTCCACAGGATGAGCTTTGTATGCTGGTTTACTCAATAGTGACGCCGTTTCCTGAGTCAATGCATGGGATACCGTTTCAGAAAATGTTTGCTTTGGGTTCGCGTATGTGGCTCGCTTCGTTTCGACGTCCCGTATGCCATTTATAAAGTTCTGAATCTTCATTCTTTCCGTGTATTCCACGGGTGGATCCGCATTTGCAAGATGAGCCAATCTTTCAATGTCCGAAGCAAACTCCTGCAAAGTCTCGTTAGCTTTTTGGTAGCGGTTTTGCAATTCTATTTAGTAGATCTGTTTCCTAGGTTCGCTTCCGTATCTTCGTTCTACAGCAGCCATCAATGATTCGTAACTGTTACGTTCGTACTCTGGGATGGTCTGTAGGATCTCAGCAGCTGGTCCTTTTAAAGCAACGAACAATGCTGCAACTTTATCTTCGGTATTCCAGTTGTTCGCTGCTGACGTCTTCTCAAATTGAAGCTTAAATACCTGGAAAGGAACAGAACCATCAAACGTTGGTGATTTTACCTTCAGAGTAGACGCTGAAGTGATTGGACGGTTCAATTGTAACTCCTGAATCCGATCTTTCAAAGCATCCATCTCAGCCTCCAGTTTATCTTGTCGTTCACCAAAACCCTCCAACTGCGATGATATGCGATCCTCTTGCGCTTTCAACTGCTAAGCCAACTGAGATATCATATATGTCTTCTGTTCTTCCAGTTGAGATGCCATATTTGTGGATATTTGTGATGAAATTTCTGTTATACGTGTTTCTTGTGCTTTAATCTTCGATGTAATATGTGTCGACATTTCTGAAATACGCGTTCCTTAAGCTTCAATCTGTGATGTTATGCGTGTCTCCTGTGATTCTAGTTGAGATGGCATTTGTGATGTCATATATGTCTTCTGTTCCTGCAGTTGAGATGACATATATGTCTTCTGTTCTGCCAGTTGAGATGACACTGTCGATGTTTGAGCAGATATTGCCGCCAAAATCATGTTCAAGTCTGTGCTCGTAACTGTCTGCGATGTTTCGGTTTTCTCCTCAATTTTTGTTGTTGTCTCCTCGCCATCAGGATGAAAGACATCTTTGTCTTCTGCATCGTTGGGATATTCCAGATGTTTCTCCTTGTAGAATGTTCTACTTGTTTACCCTAGTAATTGATCTACATATATGTATACCTATTCGTAATTTCCCTGCAAAAAGCGAGTCTGGTCTAAGACTGTATAAAAGACAGTATTTCGTTGCCTTACTACTGGATCAAGTCTAGACCAATCTCATATAAAATCATAGGACCAATTTACACGGAGCATGTCCTAGGCTTGGTCTACCATTATACCATTCATGCCGTGTATAGTCCAGACCAAAGATAGACGGTTTGGTCTATACATAATACAGTCAGATGCTAGACCAAATGAACTATACAAATAGTGCCTATTCTGGTCTATGCATAAGACAGTCTCATTGATAGACCAATCGAACTGCATAAAAGATATTTACTTTGGTCTATGCAATTGACTGTCTTATGCATAGACCAATCGAACTGCATAATACCTACCTACTTTGGTCTGCAATATATATTTTTCTAAAAATGAAAGTTGCTCGTTTTTTATTTTGGTTTTTTTATATTTTGATATATATATACCTATACGGTTTTTGATTTTATTCATCACCTTTCGTTTAATTTAAACATTTAAAGTCTTCTCATCTAGAAACTAAGTATAATTTATAATAATGATTTAAAAAAAAACAATTCTCAGATAATGATTTCAAAAATTAAAGGAAAAAGTAATCACATTTTCAGAAAGGAAAAAGATGTTTTTATAATGAAAATAGATAAAAAGTCTATAGTGTTAATTATATTAATTATTTCCGATTAACTGTGGTCAATCTATACAGCCTTTTTTTTAACAATGTGGAGGCATTTCGATAGTTGCTTATCGGGCTTTTCTGACGTCGCCGACTGTCCACCTGTTATTAAAAATAAAATAAATTGAAGAATATATTTAAACAAAAATTAATTTATATACGTACTTATAATAGCATCATACAAGAAAGTATATTTTTTTAGGCAAATCTTGCCATGGACGCCGCCTACATTGACTTCGTTGCACATAGATCTGGAGATAATTTCCTCAAAGTGCTTTTCAGGTTCCCCCTTTAATAAGTGTTTTATTGCGTTAATCTGAAATATTAATTCATAATTATTAGTGGAATTTACAATAAATCAATTATTAAACTTACATATTCATTGATGTTCACCTCATTTATGGCGTTATTGACGCTTTCCATTTCCTCAATGGTTTTTATAGGGAATAGTTTGCTAAAATTCCTCAAATCTGCGTCCTTATTAGCAAGAACGCTTAATTGGCCGCCTTGCTTTGCCTGAACTTCCATCATTTTTTTTTGGTAATCTGCAAAATAATCATTTTTAAAATTATTTGTATCAAAATTTTATTAAAAAAATACCTAGCATGTTGTCAAATTATTGTAATACTCACAAAATATTATTTCATTCTCTTTGAAGTCAAATTGTCTTATCTGATTTGGTTGTTGCTGAGTCATTTTCATATATTTCGTTTTTATACTCAGTTGAGCAGAGCTCACAGAGTATATTAAGTTTGATTGGATAACGGTTGGTTGTACATATATAAAGGAATCGAGATAGATATAGACTTCCATATATCAAAATAATCAGGATCGAAAAAAAATTTGATTGAGCCATGTCCGTCCGTCCGTCCGTCCGTCCGTTAACACGATAACTTGAGTAAATTTTGAGGTATCTTGATGAAATTTGGTATGTAGGTTCCTGAGCACTCATCTCAGATCGCTATTTAAAATGAACGATATCGGACTATAACCACGCCCACTTTTTCGATATCGAAAATTTCGAAAAACCGAAAAAGTGCGATAACTCATTACAAAAGACAGATAAAGCGACGAAACTTGGTAGATGGGTTGACGTTATGACGCAGAATAGAAAATTAGTAAGATTTTGGACAATGGGCGTGGCACCGCCCACTTTTACAAGAAGGTAATTTAAAAGTTTTGCAAGCTGTAATTTGGCAGTCGTTGAAGATATCATGATGAAATTTGGCAGGAACGTTACTACTATTACTCTATATGCGCTAAATAAAAATTAGCAAAATTGGATGAAGAACACGCCCACTTTTTAAAAAAAAAATTTTTTAAATTCAAATTTTAACAAAAAATTTAATATTTTTACTGTATATAAGTAAATTAAGTCAAAATTCAACTCCAGTAATGATATGATGCAACAAAATACAAAAATAAAATAAAATTTCAAAATGGGCGTGGCTCCGCCCATTTTCATTTAGTTTGTCTAGAATACTTTTATTGCCATAAGTCGAACAAAAATTTACCAATCCTTCTCAAATTTGGTAGGAGCATAGACTCTATGACGGTAACTGTTCTCTGTGAAAATGGGCGAAATCGGTAGAAGCCACGCCCAGTTTTTATACACAGTCCACCGTCTGTCCTTCCGCTCGGCCATTAACACAATAACTTGAGCAAAATCCGATATATCTTTACTAAACTTAGCCCACGTACTTACCTGAGCTCACTTTTTCTTGGTATAAAAAATGGGCGAAATCTGACCATAACCACGCCCACTTTATCGATATCGAAAATTACGAAAAATTAAAAAAAAAATGCCATAATTCTATACCAAATACGAAAACAGGGATGAAACATGGTAACTGGATTGGTTTATTGACGCAAAATATAACTTTGGAAAAAACTTTGTAAAATGGGTGTGACACCTACCATATTAAGTAGAAGAAAATGAAAAAGTTCTACAAGGCGAAATCAACAGCCCTTGGAATCTTGGCAGGAATACTGTTAGTGGTATTGCATATATAAATAAATTAGCAGTACCCGACAGATGATTTTCTGGATCACCTGGTCCACATTTTGGTCGATATCGCGAGAACGCCTTCACATATACATCTAAGGGCCACTCGCTTTTAAAACCCTCATTAATACCTTTAATTTGATATCCATATCGTACAAAAACATACCAGAGTCACCCCTGTCCCACCCTAATGGCGATATCTCGAAAAGGCGTCCACCTATAGACCTAATGCCCCCTCCCTCTTAAAATGCTCAGTAACACCTTTCGTTTGATACCCATATCGTACAAACATTCTAGAGTCACCCCTGGCCCACCCTAATGGCGATATCTCGAAAAGGCGTCCACCTATAGACCTAGTGTCCACTCCCTCTTAAAATGCTCAGTAACACCTTTTGTTTGATACCCATATCGTACAAACATTCTAGAGTCACCCCTGGCCCACCCTAATGGCGATATCTCGAAAAGGCGTCCACCTATAGACCTAATGCCCACTCCCTCTTAAAATGCTCACTAACAGCTTTCGTTTGATACCCATATCGTACAAACATTCTAGAGTCACACCTGGCCCACCCTAATGGCGATATTTCGAAAAGGCGTCCACCTATAGAACTAAGGATTACTCCCTTTTAAAATACTCATTACCACCTTTCATTTGATACCCATATCGTACAAACACATTCTAGAGTCACCCTGGCCCACCCTAATGGCGATATCTCGAAAAGGCGTCCACCTATAGACCTAATGTCCACTCCCTCTTAAAATGCTCAGTAACACCTTTCGTTTGATACCCATATCGTACAAACATTCTAGAGTCACCCCTGGCCCACCCTAATGGCGATATCTCGAAAGGCGTCCACCTATAGACCTAATGTCCACTCCCTCTTAAAATGCTCAGTAACACCTTTCGTTTGATACCCATATCATACAAACATTCTAGAGTCACCCCTGTCCCACCCTAATGGCGATATCTCGAAAAGGCGTCCACCTATAGACCTAATGCCCACTCCCTCTTAAAATGCTCAGTAACACCTTTCGTTTGATACCCATATCGTACAAACATTCTAGAGTCACACCTGGCCCACCCTAATGGCGATATCTCGAAAAGGCGTCCACCTATAGAACTAAGGATTACTCCCTTTTAAAATACTCATTACCACCTTTCATTTGATACCCATATCGTACAAACACATTCTAGAGTCACCCTGGCCCACCCTAATGGCGATATCTCGAAAAGGCGTCCACCTATAGACCTAATGCCCACTCCCTCTTAAAATGCTCAGTAACACCTTTCGTTTGATACCTATACCGTACAAACATGCTAGAGTCACCCTTGGTCCAGCTTTATGGCGATATCTCGAAAAGGCGTCCACCTATAGAACTAAGGATTACTCCCTTTTAAAATACTCATTACCACCTTTCATTTGATACCCATATCGTATAAACACATTCTAGAGTCACCCTGGCCCACCCTAATGGCGATATCTCGAAAAGGCGTCCACCTATAGACCTAATGCCCACTCCCTCTTAAAATGCTCAGTAACACCTTTCGTTTGATACCCATATCGTACAAACATTCTAGAGTCACCCTTGGTCCACCTTTATGGCGATATCTCGAAAAGGCGTCCACCTATAGACCTAATGCCCACTCCCTCTTAAAATGCTCAGTAACACCTTTCGTTTGATACCCATATCGTACAAACATTCTAGAGTCACCCCTGGCCCACCCTAATGGCGATATCTCGAAAGGGCGTCAACCTATACACCTAATGCCCACTCCCTCTTAAAATGCTCAGTAACACCTTTCGTTTGATGCACATATCGTACAAACACATTCTAGAGTCACCCGTGGCCCACCCTAATGACGATATCTCGAAAAGGCGTCCACCTATAGACCTCATGCCCACTCCCTCTTAAAATGCTCAGTAACACCTTTCGTTTGATACCCATACCGTACAAACATTCTAGAGTCACCCCTGGCCCACCCTAATGGCGATATCTCGAAAAGGCGTCCACCTATAGACCTAATGCCCACTCCCTCTTAAAATGCTCAGTAACACCTTTCATTTGATTCCCATATCGTACAAACACATTCTAGAGACACCCCTGGTCCACCTTTATGGCGATATCTCGAAACGGCATCCACCTATGGAACTAAGGATCACTCCTTTTCAAAATACTCATTAACAGCTTTCATTTGATACCCATATCGTACAAACACATTATAGAATCACCCCTGGTCCACCTTAATGGGGACATCTCGAAAAGGCGTCCACCGATAGACCTAAGGCCCACTCCCTCTTAAAATGCTCAGTAACACCTTTCATTTGATACCCATATCGTACAAACAAATTCTAGAGTCAGCCCTGGTCTACCTTTATGGCGATATCCCTAAATGGCGTTCATCCATAGAACTATGGCCTACTCTCTCTTAAAATACTCTTTAATACCTTTCATTTGATACACATGTTATACAACCACATTCCAGGGTTACCCCAGATTGATTTTCCTTATTTTGTCTCCATAGCTCTCAACTGAGTATGTTATGTTCGGTTACACCCGAACTTAGCCTTCCTTACTTGTTTTATATTATATTTTTTATATTATATTTTTTAGATTATATTTTTTTTATATTATATTTTTTATATTATATTTTTTTTATATTACATTTTTTATATTATATTTTTTTATATTATATTTTTTATATTCGTTTTGTTTTTTGTTATCTATTAAAAAGTGCAGCTATTTAATAAAGGCAATAGTAGAAAATTTTGTGAAGAAGGAAGCAACATTAATTTATATGCTACATCATCCGCTTTAAATTCTTCAATTTCTTCAGATAATGAATCCGAAAGTGCTATTCCTAGAGCTAGTGAAGTGAATGGAGCTGTAAAGAAAGGATGGACATTTTTAAACCGGACTGCTTCCAATATTATTTCTCCTGCATTTGACTTTTTAATTTTTTTAATTGAAATACGTATATCTGGCCAAGTAACGCAGGCATTATCTGGTATCTTTGAACTTAAATAAACATTTTTCATCCTATAACTTTTAATTATATTATTGGTCTGTCTTTGCCCTGGGCATTCAATCCAGTGTTGTCTGAACTGTTTTGATTCCCAGTTACTTATGGCTTTCCTAGTATGTGCCTCTGTGAGCCCACAAAAGGGCTCTAGACCATAGACATAGAATTTACCAAAATTGTTTATTGATATTAATTAGGCGAGGATTTACCTCATTGATTCTCAAGGTATATGAATAAGGGAGATTTACTAAAAAAGTGGCGGTGCCACACCCATTTTCAAACATTTTCTAACTTTCGAACTTTGCTCCATTATATCAATTTCATTTGACTGTATATCTTAGTTGAATTCTTTGTTACCAGCAAGCTTGAAAAAAACTGTGAAGTGGGCGTGGCCCTCAAACACAGTGTAAAAACTAAATAATAGTTTAAAAAAACTAAAAAGCACGCTTTTATAGCTAACTGAACTAAAAAATAGAAAATAATTTTCAATTAAAAAGAGTTTATATAACAGTAGCAGGACCTTCTACAACAACACAAGATTAACAAGTAAGGAAGGTTGAGTTCGGGTGTAACCGAACATTACATACTCAGTTGAGAGCTATGGTGACAACATAAGGGAAAATAACCATGTAGGAAAATGAACCAAGGGTAATCCTGGAATGTGTTTGTATGACATGTGTATCAAATGAAAGGTGTTAATGAGTATTTTAAAAGGGAGTGATCCTTAGTTCCATAGGTGGACGCCGTTTCGAGATATCACCATAAAGGTGGACCAGGGGTGACCCTAGAATTTGTTTGTACGATATGGGTATCAAGTGAAAGGGGTTAATGAACATTTTAAAAGGGAGTGGGCCTTAGTTCTATAAGTGGACGCCTTTTCGAGATACCGCCATAAAGGTGGACCGGGGGTGACTCTAGAATGCGTTTGTACAATAAAATTCAGAAGTCAAAACTCAGAAACAAAAATTCAGAAATCAAAATTGCAGAAGTCAATTTTCAGAAGTCAAATTTCAGAAGTCAAATTTCAGAAGTCAAATTTCAGAAGTCAAAATTCAGAAACTAATCAGACAGCAAAAAAACATTAAATTTTGCGCAAAATTTTATGTTTTTTTGCTGTCTGATTACTTTCTGAATTTTGACTCCTGAAGTTTAACTTCTGAATTTTTTTTTTTTTCAGCCGTCTGGTTATTTTCCAAATTTTAAGTTTAAGTCTTTCTGCCTTCTGATTACTCAAATGTTTGGTTTTTCATTTTTGATATATTTTCAGCATATATGTAATACTCCTATATTGCTACAACAGGCTAGGTACATTCCCAAACATCAGAGTGCCGATATATTGCTGTTTAAACGTTTTTGTTTTTGTATTCAATAATCGAATGTACCTAAATTTGAATTTTGTCTTGTCACACTTACGCTCCTACAATCACACAAATTTTATAGGCTGTCTTGTTTTGATTTCGAATTCAAAACACATTGCGAGCATTTTCTATTAGCAACATAGGATTATTACATATATGTTTTTTTGGGTATGCGTAGTAGAACTTTTTTTCCTGAGCTCAAAACCTATCGAAAAATCGATGGCGCGATATAGGTTAATAAATCGACCCAGCTTACTATATTATATATATATATTATTATAATATTACTATATTATTATATATATTATTTATTACAAAGATAACGATAATTTAATTCATAGAACCTTTGCCATAATATCCGATTGTAATATCCATGGACTGCTATGCTCATCTATATATTTCAAAAATGATTAATTTTGTTAAGACTAATATAAGCAATTCAATTACGAAAATTATCTACGTGTCAGATGGTGCAGGAGCACAGTACAAAAACAAATACAACTTAATTAATTTATGTCATCATAAAATTGATTTCGAAATATTCGCTGAGTGGCACTTTTACGCAACTAGCCATGGAAAATCTGCATGTGATGGTATAGGTGGGACATTAAAAAGAGGCGCTCGGAATTATAGCATGGCAAATACAAATCAAATTCAGCGAAGGACCTTTATCATTGGGCTTCACAAACGTATAACACCTCCATAGAAGTTGCTTACGCAGACGCTGGTGAATACAACAAAACAAAAGAAGAGCTAATTTCAAGATACAAAAATGCCAAAACTATTACGGGAACTCAAAGCTTCCATTATTTTGTACCTTTAGATGAAACATCACTAAAAGTAAGCAAATATTCCGAAAGTCAGCAGTATGAGCTGCGCAAAGTTTTATATTAAATCTAAATAAAAAAAAAAAAAAATTTACTTTATTAAGTGTATGTCTATTTATTGTGCGTGTCTGAAAAATTTGATAATACGGTTCTTGTTCGAATCTATTAGAATACTTAGTCATAGTATCTGTATCTGTATAACTTCCAAAGTATAGCTAGGTACCTTTTTTGTCACACAATAATAGCAAAATAAAATAAAGTTAACAAGAGATGGTTTTACTTATAAATTTTTTTAAAAGAAAAAAAAAACCACCATTCTAGCTTTTATATTAAATCGACCTTTCTAAAAAAATTTCTTTTAAATCGCTTGGTCTTTGAAGTGTTTTCCCAGTTTGAAAAAAAAAATGTAGAAAAAAATTAAAAAATTTTTTTTCTTTCAGTGTAATATAGAATCTTTACAGTATATGTTTTCAAAGGTGATTTTAATACCTTTCTAACGGTATAAAAATTTTTCAAATTGGTTGATTAATTTACGCGTGATATCCAAATTTGAAAAAGTAACCAAGAGGTGCATTTACTTAAATAAATTTACAAAAAAAAAACCCCATTTTAGTTTTCAGATATGTTATATATATTAAATAGACCTTTCTAAAATAAAATTTTATTTTTCAAAATCGCTTGATCTTTGAAGTTTTTTCAGTTTTAAATTTTATTTAAAAAAAAATTTTTTTTTTCAGTGTACTAAAAAATTTTTACAGTATATTTTTTTGAAAACTTATTTCAATACCTTTCTAATGGTATGAAGATCATTGAAATCGGTAAAGCTATTCCGTAGTAATCACACTTTAAAAGTACCTATTATCGTCATTTTTCTAATATTCGGATATTCGGATATTTCGATACCTTGCCACGCCCACAATTTTTCGAAAATGCAATTTCTAAAAATGAGGTTGTGTTTGGGTGGGTAAGATGTAACCCCATGCAAAGTTTCATCAAATTCTGAGGGTGTCGGGTTCAAAATGTACGTTTTTTTCAGCCTTTGATATGAAATTCATCATATATGAATTTCAGTATAAACTACTAATCCATTTTTAATATATAATCACTGACTTTATTTTTTATCATCACTTTTTCGTGTTATTGTAATTTTTCATACCCATATGGATATACATTCTTCCATGCATACGTAAGAATGTGTGTAAGCATTTACTTGATTTTAGTCTGCACTCCCCCCAGTGCTTAATTTGATCAGTGCATAAATTTTGTTTACCATTGCTTTCCATTCATTATTGTACGTATGTGAATGCAAATGTACGCTGGCATAAAAATATGAATTGCTTTTTTTTGCAAACGAGCTTGAAAAAACGCTTCAACTAGGTAAACAGTCTCATCATAGCGGAACCCTAAAGGTGGAAGTTTATCAACTAATTGGTACGTTTTTTTAGCTGCTTGACATTTCTACTTCTGGAACAGTACGTTTTAGACACTCAACCAAACCGCTTAGCCAACTAAACTAGCTTACTTTGTTTTGTTGTTTTCTATGCAATTCGCTAATATACCTAGCGTTTTATTTCCTCTAGCAAAAAACAACGGCTATTGTCACTACTAAAACAGGTGACTTTGTAAATATATGCGCTTTGATACAGAAGCTATTGGGCGTGGAGAAGACGAGGGTAAAGCTTAACAGATTTTTTATACTCAGTTGAGCAGAGCTCACAGAGTGTATTAAGTTTGATTGGATAACGGTTGGTTGTACATATATAAAGGAATCGAGATAGATATAGACTTCCATATATCAAAATAATCAGGATCGAAAAAAAATTTGATTGAGCCATGTCCGTCTGTCCGTCCGTCCGTCCGTCCGTCCGTTAACACGATAACTTGAGTAAATTTTGAGGTATCTTGATGAAATTAGGTATGTAGGTTCCTGAGCACTCATGTCAGATCGCTATTTAAAATGAACGATATCGGACTATAACCACGCCCACTTTTTCGATATCGAAAATCTCGAAAAACCGAAAAAGTGCGATAATTCATTACCAAAGACAAATAAAGCGACGAAACTTGCTAGATGAGTTGAATTTATGACGCAGAATAGAAAATTAGTAAAATTTTGGACAATGGGCGTGGCACCGCCCACTTTTAAAAGAAGGTAATTTAAAAATTTGCAAGCTGTAATTTGTCAGTCGTTGCAGATATCATAATGAAATTTGGCAGGGACGTTACTCCTACTACTATATGTACGCCTAATAAAAATTAGCAAAATCGGAGATGGACCACGCCCACTTTAAACAAAAAATTTTTAAACTAAAATTTTAACAAAAAATTAAATATCTTTACAGTATATAAGTAAATTATGTCAACATTCAACTCCAGTAATGATATGGTGCAACAAAATACAAAAATAAAAGAAAATTTCAAAATGGGCGTGGCTCCGCCCTTTTTCATTTAATTTGTCTATTTCCCAATCCTTTTGAAATTTGGTAGGGGCATAGATATTATGACGTTAACTGTTTTCTGTGAAAATGGCGAAATCGGTTGAAGCCACGCCCAGTTTTTATACACAGTCGTCCGTCTGCCCTTCCGCATGGCCGTTAACATGATAACTTGAGCAAAAATCGACATATCTTTACTGAACTTAGTTGACGTGCTTACTTGAACTCACTTTATCTTGGTATAAAAATGAACGAAATCCGACTATGACCACGCCCACTTTTTCGATATCGAAAATTACGAAAAATGAAAAAATGCCATAATTCTATACCATATACGAAAAGAGGGATGAAACATGGTAATTGGATTGGTTTATTGACGCGAAATATAACTTTAGAAAAAACTTTGTAAAATGGTTGTGACACCTACCATATTAAGTAGTAGAAAATGAAAAAGTTCTGCAGGGCGAAATCAAAAGCCCTTGGAATCATGGCAGGAATACTGTTTGTGGTATCGAATATATAAATAAATTAGCGGTACCCGACTGATGACGTTCTGGGTCACCCTGGTCCACATTTTGGTCGATATCTCGAGACGGCGTCCACCTATAGAACTAAGGCCCACTCCCTTTTAAAATACTCATTAACACCTTTCATTTGATACCCATATCGTACAAACATATTCTAGAGTCATCCCTGGTCCACCTTTATGGCGATATCTCGAAAAGGCGACCACCTATAAAACGAGGGCCCACTCCCTTTTAAAAATACTCATTAACACCTTTCATTTGATACCCATATCGTACAAACAAAGTCTAGAGTCACCCCTGGTCCACCTTTATTGCGATACCTCGAAAAGGTGTTCACCTATAGAACTAAGGCCCACTCCCTTTTAAAATACTCATTAACACCTTTCGTTTGATACCCATATTGTACAAACAAATTCTAGGGTCATAAAGGTGGATCAGGGTTGACTCTAGAATTTGTTTGTACGATATGAGTATCAAATGAAAGGTGTTAATGAGTATTTGATATCCCTAAATGGCGTTCATCCATAGAACTATGGCCCACTCCCTCATAAAATACTCTTTAATGCCTTTCATTTGATACACATGTCATACAAACACATTCCAGGGTTTCCCTCGGTTCATTTTCCTACATGGTTATTTTCCCTTATGTTGTCACCATAGCTCTCAACTGAGTATGTAATGTTCGGATACCCCCGAACTTAACCTTCCTTACTTGTTTTAATTCGTCTCCGAATAACTCTCACATACTGTTGTTGTTGTTGTTGTAGCGATTAGGTTACTCCACGAAGGCTTTGGGGGAGTGTTATCGATGTGATGGTCCTTTGTCGGATACAGATCCGATACGCTCCGGTAACACAGCACCATTAAGGTGCTGGCCCGACCATCTCGGGAACGATTTATATGGCCACATTAAACCTTCAGGCCATCCCTCCCTCCCCACCCCCAAGTTCCATGAGGAGCTTGGGGTCGCCAGAACCTCGTTTGTTAGTGAAACGGGATTCGCCGCTCGAAGGTGAGGTTGACAATTGGGTTGGAGAAGCATATATTGCGCTACACAACCCCTTGAATCCCTCTCACCTACTCTGTTTTACAGTTTTCGAGAACAATTATTGTTGTGTATATTTCTCATAATCGAACCATTACGATATTTCTTTACTACGAGCTCGAATTCATATCAATGTGATTTAAAATTAGTTAACACGTATTATCAGAATGGACAGCATTATAAGTCATAAGAACAAACATCCTAAAATTTTCTTAGATGGATTTGAATATACATTCGATAGGTCATATAATGAAACAGATTATTTCTGAAGGTATAAATAGATTATTTTTTTTGTAGCAAGTAATAACTTAATTCTAATTCACAAAATTTGAAGTTTTTTCACTTTCGTGAATATGTTTTAGTAAAAAACGTGAATCGAATTGTGGTGCGAAATTAATTCGATATAACAACGTGGAACCAGGTGAAAATAATGACAACATGAAGATAACAGGCATACATTTACATGCACCAGATGCTGGGAAAGTGGAATGTTATCGATTGGCAAAAGACTTAAAACGGAAGGCTGCGGAAGAGTGTAGTACCTCGAGAGATATTGTAGGACAGATTATATCAAATGCAAATACAGCTGTTAGAACGATTCTCCCTTCAGTCGATCAAATGATGCGCACCGTCAGGCGAACACGTGCTTTAAATTTCGTTCCGAAAAATCCTAATAATCTCAAAGAACTCGTTCTTGAAAATGAGTCTATCAAAATAATAGATGGAAAACAATTTTTGCTATATGATAGTTGGCCAAATGATCAAAGGCTAATCATTTTTTCCACAGAAGAAAATTTGAAATTTTTAGCAAGTTGCTCCTCTATTCAAATGGACTGCACATTTTCTGTTGTTCCTCCACTTTTTTCCCAATTATACACATTGCATGGCAGGTGTTTCATTTATATGTATATATTTGAATAAAGTTCTCGATTCTATTGAAAATCTCTATTATTTGCAGGAGGTTTAAATGGTTTAATAGTCCCCTTGGTATATGTACTAGCATGTAACAAAAAACAAGAAACATATAATATCATAATGAAGACTTTATTAGAACAAGGAAACTCATTTAAACCTAAATATGTGATGTTGGATTTCGAGAAGGCGGCAATTAATTCAGTAAAAAACTCGTTTCCCGAAGCATTGGTTCATGGATGTTTTTTCCACTTTTCCAAAAACATTTGGAGACATATCCAATCAATAGGGCTGCAAACGAGTTATAAAAATTGTTCAATTTTCGCGATGAACTTAAAATATTTACTAGCACTTGCATTTGTTCCAGAGGAAATGGTGATCGATGCATTCGGATTGATATCTGAACTGGAATTTTATGTGGATAACGACGATAAGGAATACAATTCCGAAATACAAAACTTATTAAATTATTTCGAGGTAACTTATATTGGATTGCCACTTCCTGGAACACAGCAACGTCGGAAGAAGTCGTTATATCCCATCGAATTATGGAATATGTATAATATCACCAAATCGGGTGAATCCCGAACAAATAATGCTATCGAAGGGTGGCACAACGCCATTCGAAATGCATTTGGAACACACCCTAACATATTTAATTTCATAAATAAAATAAAAAACGAACAGGCAATAACAGAAACAAAACCACAGCAATTTCCAGCTGGAGGTGAGCCATATCGAAAACGCAAGAAAAAATATAAAGACTTCGACCAGCGTTTGTTTAATACTGTAAATTCATTTGAAAAAGATGAACGCGAAAATGATTTAATTAATTACATGCTTGCCATTGCACACAATTTAAAATTTTAGATTGTACTACTTTTTCTTTATACATAATACCTTCCAAATAAATAAACGTTTCTGAATTTTGATAAATAATTAATGTTTTTTCTGTATTCTGATTACTTTCTGAATTTTGACTTCTGAATTTTGACTTCTGAAATTTGACTTCTTAAATTTGACTTCTGAAATTTGACTTCTTAATTTTGACTTCTGAAACTTGACTTCTGAATAATGATTTCTGAAAATTGACTTCTGAGTTTTGACTTTAGAATTTTGTCTTTCTGAAAAGAGGGTTCTGACTAATGTTTTCTGAAAAAGTGTGTTTCTGAATTTTTGTTTTCTGAATTTATGGGGGCACCCTTTTCGAGATATCGGCATAAAGGTGGACCACGGGTGACTCTAGAATGCGTTTGTACAATATGGGTATCAAACGAAAGTTGTGAGTATTTTAAAAGGGCGTGTGGCTTAGTTCTATAGGTGGACGTCTTTTCGAGATATCGCCATAAAGGTGGACCAGGGGTGACTAGAATGTGTTTGTACGATATGGGTCTCAAGTTCAAGGTATTAGTGAGGGTTTTAAAAGGGAGTGGTGGTAGTTGTATAGGTGGTCGCCTTTTCGGGATATCGGCATAAAGGTGGACCAGGGGTGACTCTAGAATGCGTTTGTACGATATGGGTATCAAATTAAAGGTGTTAATGAGTATTTTAAAAGAGCGTGGGTCTTAGTTCTATAGGTGGACGCCTTTTCGAGATATCGCCATAAAGGTGGACCAGGGGTGACTCTAGAATGGGTTTGTACGATATGGGTATCAAATTAAAGGTATTAATGAGGCTTTTAAAAGGGAGTGGTGGTAGTTGTATATGTGAAGGTATTTTCCAGATATCGACCAAAATGTGGACTAGGGTGACCCAGAACATCATCTGTTGGATACCGCTAATTTATTTATATAATACCACGAACAGTATTCCTGCCAAGATTTCAAGGGTTTTTTATTTCGCCCTGCAGAACTTTTTCATTTCATTCTACTTAATATGGTAGGTATCACACCCATTTTCGATATCGAAAAAGTGGGCGTGTTCATAGTCGGATTTCGGCCATTTTTTATACCAATACAAAGTGAGTTCAGATAAGTAAGTGAACTGAGTTTAGTAAATACATATCGATTTTTGCTCAACTTATCGTGTTAACGGCCGAGCGGAAGGACAGACGGTCGACTGTGTATAAAAACTGGGCGTGGCTGCAGCCGATGTCGCCCTTTTTCACAGAAATAAGTTATTGTCCCAGAATCTAAGCCCCTACCAAATTTCACAAGGATTGGTAAATTTTTGTTCGACTTATGCATTAAAAGTATCCTAGACAAATTAAATGTAAAAGGGCGGAGCCGCGCCCATTTCGCAATTTTCTTTAATTTTTGCATTTTGTTGCACCATATCATTAATGGAGTTGAATATTGACATAATATACTTATATACTATAAAGATATTAAATTTTTTGTTAAAATTTGACTTAAAAAAAATTTTTTTTTTAAGTGGGCGTGGTCGTTCTCCGATTTTGCAAATTTTTTTTAAGCATACATATAGTAATAGGAGTAACGTTCCTGCAATATACTCATGATATCTTCAACGACTGCCAAATTATAGCTTGCAAAACTTTTAAATTACCTTCTTTTAAAAGTGGGCGGTGCAACGCCCATTGTCCAAAATTTTACTAATTTTCTATTTAGCGTCATCAGTTCAACTCACCTACTATGTTTCATCGCTTTATCCATCTTTGGTAATGAATTATCGCACTTTTTCGGTTTTTCGAAATTTTCGATATCGAAAAAGTGGGCGTGGTTATAGTCCGATATTGTTCATTTTAAACAGCAATCTGAGATGAGTTCTCAGGAACCTACATACCAAATTTCATCAAGATACCTCAAAATTTACTTAAGTTATCGTGTCAACGGACAGACGGATGGACGGACATGGCTCAAATTTTTTTTTCGATCCTGATGATTTTGATATATGGAAGTCTATATCTATCTCGATTCCTTTATACCTGTACAACCTACCGTTATCCAATCAAAGTTAATATACTCTGCGAGCTCTGCTCAACTGAGTATAAAAAGCGTGGGGTGCATTTGACTAAATTTCATATCTTTCCTCTCAGATAGTTGCCAATAGAATGATTGTAACATTCAATATCAAGCATCCCACGCTTTTTACTGTGAATTAAATTATTCTGTTAATATTTTAAAATTTATTATAATTTTATTTTGAGGTGATTAACTATAAATGATTGTTTGACCTTCTACTACTGTTATATAAACTCTTTTTAATTGAAAATTATTTTCTATTTTTTTGATCGGTTAGCTATAAAAGCGTGTTTTTTAAATTATTATTTATTTTTAATTTTTTAGTTCAAGTAATTTTAAAAGTTTAAGTCGAAGGTGATGAAACCTCGAAACGCCAGCGGTCCATGGATGAATCCAAGCCCACGGCACCGAAAAGGTCCAAGACGCAGGGAGGCTTGACGCGGTCTTTCGCCGAAATTACCAAGGGTCGGCAGATGATTGGCATTATATACGAGAGCAGCGAAGATGGCAGGATCCCGAAACAACAGTGGAAGTGTATCGAGGCCGCGATCGCTACGGTGGCCGCTAAGGTTAAGAAAGGCAACCCTGGTCCACCGCCATCTTACACCGATGCAGGGTGGTTCCAGGGCAATGTCAAGCTAATTGCCTGTGACTATGCCAGGTCGGTAAGCCTCTATAGGGCCGCCGTCACGCTGGTAGGGGTGGTATATCCAGGCGCGCACCACATGGTAGTGAAGGCGCGTGATATCCCCTCACGACCAAGGGTTAGAGCCTGGGTTCCAGTGACGCCAACGGACCCAGCTGACATCCTGGAGCTGCTCCAGGAGTACAACCCACCACAGGTTTGGAACCTGGATAAAACCGAGCTTGTCCTCTTCACGAGGAGGTACAAAGTACCAAATCTTACACCGCCAAGAATTGGGGGTACGTTCTTAACGTTTAGCGATCAAGTCAAGTATTTGGGAGTCTATCTGGATAGGAAGCTATTATGGAGTGACCATATAGTGGAGCGATCCAAGAAGGCAGCAGCAGAGCTGTTCACCTGCAAGAGGGCAATTGGCACCTCCTGGGGATTCTCCCCTAAGGTGACCTACTGGATTTACACAGCCATTGTGTGCCCGATTCTTCCTTATGGTGCATTGGTCTAGTGGCCTGCACTAGCTAAAAGTACCTATCTTAAAATGCTTCAAAAGTTGCAACGGAGTTTGGAGCTCTGCATTACCGGGGCTCTCGGCTACACTCCAGAGTCCGTTACATACATACATGGATACATAGATAGATACAGGCCAAGCTAATAAAAGCGTGTTAAAAAGGGCTGCAGTATGCTCTTTCGTAGATGTGCCATGCATCCACTTCTATCATTAATAAAGGAATGAGTTTTTCGCATTATGTACAAGGTTTCAAATCTATGGCCATTTGGGGTGGTCATAAGTTCAATTGACCTTATGTCCGTTAACCTTATGTCACCCCACCATCACATTATTGCATTGTCATCGAGCCTTGATACGTGTGCAAAGTTTCAATCAAACTTATGGCCATTCAAAGTGGTAGTAAGGTCAATTGACCTTATGGCCGTTGACCTTATGTCACCACAGCATCACATTAATGCATTGTCATCGAGCCTTGATACGTGTGCAAAGTTTTAATCAAACTTATGGCCATTCAAAGTGGTAATAAGGCCAATTGACCTTATGGCCGTTGGCCTTATGTCACCACACCATCATATTAATGCATTGTGATCGAGCCTTGATACGTGTGCAAAGATTCAAACAAACTTATGGCCATTTAAAGTGGTAATAAGACCAATTGGCCTTATGGCCGTTGACCTTATGTCACCACACCATCACATTAATGCATTGTCATCCGTCCTTGATACGTGTGCAAAGTTTCACAGCAATCAGAGTTCTAGAAACCGGTGAAAATTAAGCTCAAAGATTCCGTTACATAGTTACAGGCCAAGCTAAAGCGTGTTAAAAAGTAAGCTGTTTTTCCAATTTTAGTGTATTCACAAAAGATGTTTTTATTTATTTATTTATTTGTTAGTCTACAAATTTCACAATTAATCAGACTAAATATGAATGAATGAATGAATATAAATGCGGATTACAGTGTAAAATTAACAAGCATACATAGTGAGCAATATTATATTATAAAATATGTATATACAAATATTATTGAATCAGTTGTCGGGATGGACTGTGATGCCGAGCAACGGAATTGATTATCAGTGCTGTCGGAATGGACGCGAGTTCGAGCAGCTGATGTATATTTAACACACAATAGTAGGGCTGCGATGTGTGGGAGGTTGGAAAGGACGTGATTCCAAGCCACCCGCCCAAAGTAACTATTGATTATTAGTGCTGTCGGAATGGACGTGATTTCGAGCAGCTGATGTATATTTAACACACAATGAGTAGGGCTGCGATGTGTGGGAGGTTGGAAAGGACGTGATTCTAAGCCACCCGCCCAAAGTAACTGGAGCAGGTAACATATTTAGTTTAACATGTGATTTTGAAACAGTTATGAGTTCAAGGCAGTGATTATATATTTTTTATACTGTAAAGTGTGTCGCAAGTATCAATATTATTGCAGTGATTATTGAAATCTTGACACAGACAACGAAGAGGTTCATGTATTTGAAAACTCGATCTACATGTATTTAAATATAGCGGTTGGAAATACCGAGAGGACCTAAAAGGGAGATTAAACATCACCTCGCCAAGCAGAAATGGACTGTTTATCATCCCCCTTAATAGTTTTACCATAAATAAAAAATTTCCCAATCATAGATTCAACCCTTGGTTGGTCACCCTGTGTACGTGAAAACATAAGTGTCAAATTAATCTATCTGGTAAGTAGGTATCCTCCAGATAAGATCTACCTTAGCTGGAGATGGTAAAACGGCCCTTAATGACTACCTCCAAACTGGTGCTAATCGGATGCATATCGGGAGAGTAGGTAGCCACACTTGTATCAACAATGCTGAAGTCTGACCAATACGGATTTAAATTAATTAATAAAAGTTTACGAGTATTTCAGAACCACCTAAGACACCAATTAGGAACGCTTTAAAGAGGTATACAATGATCTTGCCTTTTGAACGCGTCTTTAACTAATTCAGTGGCAGGTGGTTTTGAAATAGTCGCAGACTTTGATTAATTTATTTAAATATATACCTAGCTCGAACCTAAGCGCTATTGGTACAAGTGTGAATACTAAATGTCCCGCTTTTCATTTTCTGCTGGGTATTCATTTTTGTTCTAAAACTTATTGATTTTTATGATTCAATAGCACACAAATTTTAGTTTGGTTTTCTTAAAGTGCTATGAAACGGCAATTATAAGCTTAAAAAATAAATTATTTGTTTTAAGAGACACTTGTTGTTTAATTTATCACATTCTTAATTTTTTTGCATATATTGAAAGTGAGCCCAGTAAGCAGAATATAAAAAGTTCCAAAAAGTGAAAAAATTTATTTTCATCTCTTTTATCTATAAATATAAGCAGACCCGGCAGAACTTGTTCTGCCCTAACTTTGATCTATATAATTAAGTTTTAAGAAGTTTTTATCTCTAACTCTCCCTCCCCCTTTTTCTTAACCTTTTATTGGAGGAGTCACCCTGCCCTTCTGTTTCTTCTCCGTAATTTTTGCTCTATCTGCGTCCAGCTTCATCTCTTTCTCAGTGTCTTTCTTCGTCACTCTTTTCTCTATCTAGTCCCTTTCTTTCTCCATCCCTTATTCCTAGTCCCAGTTCCAGTTACAGTCCCAGCCCAAAATTCCCAGCCCCAGTCAAAGCCCAAGTCCCAGTCGGAGTGCTTCTTCTACTCTCAGTCAGTCCCTGGTCCGTTTTTCGGAAAATATTCTTGTAAATAGTAATCTAGGGTAAGAGATACCTAAATACCCAATTTCAGGCAAATCAAACCGTGACTAGAATTTGTTCGAATAAATCTTTCCCGGGTCCTCTTTCTAGAAGCGATTTGATAGGAATTCTCTTGAGTTTGCCATGAAGCGACCCTGCAAATTTGATCCAAATCGGAGAATGATTTCCGAGTCCATAAGCCGCATGCAAACATACATCCTTCTGTATATGTATATTGATAGATTAAATCTTCTTAAAGCACAAACATTACAAAAAAATAGAACTTTTGTTTAAAAATTAGATTTTCAAATGACGATGAACTTTTAACCATTTTTGTTGCGTTAACCTGATATTTTGACAATTTTCCATGCCCTTATAATATATACCTTCAAATTATATCGAACATGTCTATATCACATTGCTGAGCTTTCAAATGTAAAACGCCGTTTTAAAATCGGAGCATGCTGTGTGAAGTGATGGGCGTACAATAACATTTAGCGACTTTATTTTATAAGATTTATAGATAGATATAGATAGATCATAAATTAAAGCCTTGTATTTTGAAAAGACGTATTCTCTAACACTACTTACCATACTGGATTGCACTTTCTTTAAAAAACTCTCTAAAATAGCTACTTAAAAGGAAAATTTACCTTACAACTTTTTACACTACGTACAACTTTGTTGCAAACGAACGCTAAATAAGTGCTGTAGTAACAAGAAGTATGATTGTGTGATTCGTAAATCAACAACCCTATGTTCTGTTAAAGTAAGTGCACGCTAACTAATAAAATGAAAAAGAAAATACGGATTTGGGCTATCCCATATGTAAAGTGAATTTTTTAAAAGGCAAGCCATGACGAAATCAATGAAGTGAAGGCAGTGACAAGTTTAAGTGAGTTCGCTTTTCCGACATGCATCTGAATTTGGCAAACACTGTAATGTCAGGCAAAAACTGTTTTTATTTAATAATTTGGGAAAAATTTAAACAACGTGACATCAGGACGGACAAGGCGACAGCTGTTTCGATTATACCTTGTAAATCTGTTCAAAGCCTTTTCTCCCGGGAGTGGGAGTCGAACTCGCACTCCTACGATAGTTGAAATGGTTAGAAACGCATTCAGCTACGTCATGCCTTAGTTGTTGCAAAGTTTTTCCCAATTGCCTTTTTTTCGCATATATTATCTTCCACACATTCCATACGTTGTTGTTGTTGTTGTTGTAGCAATGCTCGCCCCACCCAATAGCCGCGACCGATCACAAATTGTCATCAATATCCTCCAACGGGAATCCAAGGAAACTTGCCGTTTCAACAGGGGTGGACCATAAGGAAAGGGGTGTTAGAGGCGTTGGTTCCACATTAAAATTGAAGAGATGGTTGGTGACATTGCAAGCGGGGCATACATTTTGTATATCGGGGTTGATTCTGGATAGGTAAGAGTTTAACCTGTTACAGTATCCAGAACGAAGTTGAGCAAGAGTGACACGCGTTTCCCTGGGGAGTATGCGTTCCTCTTCCGCGAGTTTTGGATAATTTTCGATAAGTACCGGATTCACCGGGCAATTCCCGGCATAAAGGTCCGACGCCTGTTTATGGAGTTCACCAAGGACCTGCTTGTGTTTTTTCGCTTCATACGGCTGGGTTCTCAGGTACCGTATTTCCTCAAAATGCATACGGAGATGACTCGTTAAGCCCCTAGGCGGTGCTGGTTCATCAATCAGATGTCTGTTGGGATGCCCAGGTTTCTGGGTATTCAACAGGAACTGTTTGGTCAGCATCTCATTTCTCTCCCTGATGGGGAGTATTCTCGCCTCATTATGCAGATGGTGTTTTGGGGACATAAGAAGACAGCCCGTGGCGATTCTGAGAGCAGTATTTTGGCAGGCCTGTAGTTTCTTCCAGTGGGTGATTTTTAGGCTTGGCGACCATATGGGTGACGCGTAGCACGTAATCGGCTGGCTAATTGCTTTGTATGTAGTCATGAGCGTTTCTTTATCTTTTCCCCAAGTACTGCCAGCGGGGGATTTGAGGATTTTGTTACGGCTCTGAATTCTCGGAACAATTGCGACTGCGTGCTCACCAAAATGTAGATCCTGATCAAACGTCACACCCAAGATTTTGGGGTGTAGGACAGTCGGTAGCGTAGTGCCATCGACGTGGATGTTCAAAATGGTCGACATTTGGGACGTCCAAGATTTAGTCGGTGATAATACCAGGTTTCGCGAGGCGAAAAAACTGGAGAGATCAGGGAGGTAGCCGTTTATTTTATTGCATAGCTCATCGATATTTGGGCCTGGGCCTGTGGCCATTATTATGCAGTCATCGGCGTAGGAAACGATTGTGACTCCTTCCGGTGGTGAAGGTAGCTTAGATATGTAGAAATTAAACAAAAGTGGGGATAGGACACCACCCTGTGGCACCCCTTGTTTAATTCTCCTTGGTTTTGATGTTTCGTTTCTAAATTGCACCGATGCCTGCCGACCACCCAGATAATTTGCGGCCCACCTTTTAAGACATGGGGGGAGGGTAGACCCTTCCAGGTCTTGCAGTAACGAGCCATGGTTGACCGTATCAAAAGCTTTTGATAGGTCTAGCGCTACGAGTACTGTTCTATGGTAAGGATATTGATTTAAACCGCAATTTATCTGGGTGCTAATGGCATTTAGCGCGGTGGTAGTGCTATGGAGTTTTCTGAAGCCATGCTCATGAGGGGCTAGCTGCAAATTTGCTTGGAAATAAGGGAGCAAAATGGCTTCAAGCGTCTTTGCCACTGGCGATAGGAGAGATATCGGACGATACGACTCACCTATGTTAGCTGGTTTCCCAGGCTTTAGTAGCGGGACCACCTTGGCCATTTTCCATTTCTCAGGTATGACAAAGGTGGAAAGAGACAGGTTGAAGACAGGCGCTATATATTTGAAACCCTCTTTCCCTAGGCTTTTAAGCATCGGCATGGCTATGCCGTCTGGGCCCACTGCTTTGGATGGTTTAGCACGACCAATGGCGTCCTCAACCTCTTTAGCGGTGATGGTGATTGGGGACGCGCTGAATTTGTGTTTATGTGCGTCTCTATTGGCTCTTCGTCTATCTTTGTCGAACGTAGGATGCATTATATATTGTCGGCAGAAAGCGCTCGCGCATTTTTTCGCGTCCGACAGCACTTTGTCGCCAAAGGCGATGGAAACTTTGTCTTTGTGCTTGGTCGGATTCGATAGGAACTTTACGGTGGAGCAAAGTTTACCCACACCGGTAGAGAGGTTACAAGCTCTTAGGTGCTCCTCCCATTTCGCCCACTTGTGTTCATCCACAAGCAATCTGATGCGTTGGTTTACATCCCTTATTTGGGGGTCACCTGGATCAAGCTGTCTTATAAGGCCTCCGCCGGGAAGTGGGGCCGGATTTCGGAATTCTCCCGGCGGGAATGAAATGTGCCGAGGCGGATTCAATGACCTTACGGAAGGCACGCTTCCCTTGGCGGGCATCAGTCGGGATAGGGAGGGCAGCAAAGCGGTTGTCTGTAAAGGATTTATATTCTTCCCACTTTCCTTTTTTGAAGTTTATGAAAGTGCGTTTTTCAGTGACGATGAAGTCGGGGGTACGCTTTATTAATCAATTAAAAATTGCTTGAAATAAATGTTCATACATTTAAAGCAATACGGGCAATCCCCGATTAATTCATATAAAAAAAACTGTTTTTTATACAACGTCAAATGGTGTGCCGTCGATTTTGACTACAAAGTGACAACTAAGATGACTAAAAAATGAAAACGACAATTGCCCATTTACCATTAAAATTTCATTTGCTAACATGTTGGCATTTTATTTTCGTTTGCCGACTGGCGTCCCATCATCATATAATGACACAGCGTGTAAAACAACGGCAAATAATGAAATAGGTTGTGAAATAAATGAACACAAAATTTTAGCGTGGATTTTGACCATGAACTTCTTTATCGACTTTGAGTTAGTAATGTGTCAGAATGAAACAGCTTTGACCCCAACTGACCACAGGGTCAGTCAAGCTGCAGTTTTGATGTCAGTCATTTTGACCTAATAAAAACAAGCATTAGATATGTTTGTTTTGATTTGTTTTTCAATGCTTTTAATTGTTTTTGTTTTGTTTTCATTTCAATTTTTTTTTAATGAATTATCGTACTTTTTCGGTTTTTCGAAATTTTCGATATCGAAAAAGTGGGCGCGGTTATAGTCCGATTTCGTTCGCTTTAAATAGCGATCTGAGATGAGCACCCAGGAACCTACGTACCAAATTTTATCAAGATACCTCAAAGTTTACTCAAGTTATCGTGTTTACGGACGGACGGACAGACGGACGGACGGACGGACATTGCTAAATGAATTTCTTTTTTCACCCAGATCATTTTGATATATAGAAGTCTATATCTATCTCGATTAGTTTATGCCGTTACGGATTACCGTTATGCGAACAAATTAATATACTCTGTGAGCTCTGCTCAGCTGTGTACAAAAACAGTGTAACCAAGTAAGGAAGTCTAAGTTCGTGTGAAACCGAACATTACATACCCAGCTGTACACTTAAAATGCTGTTGTTGTTTGTTTTGTGTGCTTAATAGTGTTACAAGGCTGCGGAATAATACATATACATATGGTTCTATTCTGAACTAATTTTTCTTCGAGCTATGGCTCCCGAAACATAGAAAATTGCTTAATCATAAAAGCGGCGGTGCCTCGCAAATTTTTTTAAATTTGAAGTTTTTCCTATTTATTGTTATAAATCCATTTGGGAAATGAAATACCATTGCTATAAAGGTCTTTTTTGCAAATATATATCTAATTTTATTCGTCCACGAACCTTTTAAAAATCTCTTACATAAAAGTGGGCGTGGTCCTTAATCGATTTTGTTAATTTTTCTTAAAAGCACTCCTTATAGTAAAGCTAGCCTCTTTGTCGAATTTTGTTACGATAGGTTTAACAATTTTTGATTTATGATTAATAATATTTGTTAAATTGATTCTGTCACAAGTGGGCGGTGCCAGGTGTATTATTTACTAAATAATCAGGTTTTTTGTGTTTTCCAAAATGTTATATATATAAAAATTGGGCAGGTTATCTTCCGATTTCGCTCATTTTCAACACCAATCAATTCTGGGTCCAGATATGCTCGTGTACCGAATTTGGTGAAGATATCTCAATATTTACTCAATTTATCGTGTTAACGGACAGGCGAACGGACGGACATGGCTCAATAAAAATTTTTTTCAATTCTGATGATTTTGATATATGGAAGTCTATATCTATCTCGGTTCCTTTATACCTGTACAACCAGCCGTTATCCAATCAAAGTTATAATACCCTGTGTACAAGTACAGCTGGGTATAAAAAAACCAGAATTTGACAACAGAAGAAAGACAGCACAAAGCAAGTCGCCCAGCATAAGCAACTCGGTGCATGTCCGCTTTCGTCGTCATCCCCTATTAGTCAAGTAAGGAGTTTCAGCAGCAAAATTATTGTGTCTAAACAGCGACTAAGTGAAAACGGCAATGGCCCAACGGTGTGTCAATAGTGGCCTTCAAGCTTCATTTGTCAACGTGTTGGTAGTTTATTGGAATTGTTTTCGTTTGCCAAACAAAGGGAAATACATGAACACAAATTTATAGCGTGGGTTTTGACTCGTACAGCTTTATCGACTTTGAGTCAGTAATTTGGCATGAGAAACCCTTTTGACTCCAATTGAACATCGTGTCAGCTTCAGACAGATTTTGATTGCATTCATTTTGACCTGATGAAGACCATGATAAAGCCATATACCCTAGCGTGGAAGGGATTAAACGAAGGATACAAAAAAATATGGGATTGTTCGGAAACCTTCACAACATAAGCTTCAAGCCACAGTAATAACACACTCGCAAAGCTTGTAAGATCAATTTAAAAAATGTTTCTTTTGAACTTTACGCAAAGAGTTTAATCCACCCAAAATGTTTCACGCACTTAATCTTACTTGCTTATAAAAAAAATAAATGTAAGGCGCGATAATCTCCGAAGATATATAAGGCCGAGCTTCTCTTCCAATTTGCGTCGTGCTCCTCTTGATTTTCCCTACAAATTGGCCGGACAGGACCTACATGTTTTATGTCGACACCGAACGGCATCTGCACGGCAGATGGGTTTTCACTGAGAGCTTTTACTTACTTAATTGGCGCTTAACCGTTTAAATGGTAATGGCCGTCCAACAAGGCGCGCCAGTTGCTCCTTCTCTCTGCCAACCGGCACAAATTGGGAGTTCAAATCGTTTTCCACCTGGTCCTTCCAACGGATTGGGGGCCGCCCTCTACCTCTGCTTCCATAGGCGGGTTCGAATAGAAACACTTTCTTGGCCGGAGCGTCATCTTTCATTCGCAAACCATGGCCTAGCCAGCGCAGCCGCTGCGTTTCAATTCGCTGGACTATGTTAATGTCTGCGTATAGCTCGTACAACTCATCGTTAAATCTTCTTCGGTACTCTCCATCGCTAACGCATAGAGGTCCATAAATCTTTCGAAGAACTTTTCTATCGAACACTCCCAGAGCCGCTTCTTCTGATGTTGTCATGGTCCATGCTTCTGAACCATACAGCAGTACGGGAACGATAAGTGACTTGTAGAGTATGATTTTCGTTTGCCGGGAGAGGAATTTACTTTTCAGTTGCCTACCTTGTCCAAAGTAGCATATATTGGCAAGAGTGTTTAGGCCGATGATATCAATGTCATACGCATATGCCAGTAATTGCACGCTTTTATAGAATATTGTTCCAGAGCGGTTAAGCTCTGCAGCTAGTATAATTTTCTCCAGCATCAAGTTAAAGAAATCGCACGATAGGGGGTCACCCTGTCTGAAACCTCGTTTAGTTTCGAACGGCTTGACGATGTTGCTCAATTCGTCGTCAAAATGTCATTTTGCATAGCCGTATACGTTTTGCGGGTAAACCAAATTCAGACATAGCGGCATATAGGCAGCTCCTTTTCGTGCTGTTGAATGCGGCTTTAAAATCGACGAAGAGGTGATGTGTGTCGATTCTTTTTTCGCGGGTTTTTTTTCCAAGATTTGACGCATTGTGAAAATCTGGTCGATGGTAGATTTACCAGGCCTGCAGCCGCACTGGTAAGGTCCAATCAGCCGATTCACGGTGAGTTTCACTCTTTTGCACAATACACTTAACAGGACCTTATATGCTATATTAAGAAGGCTGATTCCGCGATAGTTGTTGCAGTTTGTAGTATTCCCCATCTTGTGGACTGGGCAATGAGCACTTAGATTCCAATCGTGGGCATGCACTCGTCCGCCCATATTTTTCGAAGAAGCTGATGCATGCGCCTTACCAACTCCTCGCCGCCGTATTTGAATAGCTCCGCAGGCAGTCCATCAGCGCCCGCGGACTTGTTGTTTTTCAATATGGTTATTGCTATTCCAACTTCGTCATAATCGGGTGGGGGACATTTATTCCATCATCATCGATTGCGGGATCGGGTGCGTCATCCCTGTGCGGTAAATCGACGTCTCCATTTAGGAGAGCAGAGAAGTGGTCCCTCCATAATCTAAGTATTTTTTGGACATCAGTTACAAGGTCGCCGTTTTCGTTCTTACAGGAGTTTGCCCCGGTCTTAAAACCTTCCGTCTGTCGCTGAATTTTTTTGTAAAATCTTCGGGCGTTGTTGGTGGCTAGCAGTTCAAGATCCTCGCACTCACGCCTTTCTGTCTCTGCTTTTTTCTTCCTGAAAAGGCGTCACGCTTCGCTTTTTAACTCGCGATAGCGTTCACACACACCTCTTGTTGCACTCGCTTTTAACGTAGCCCTGTAGGCAGCGTCTTTTCTTTCGGCTGCAACGCGACATTCTTCGTCATACGAGTTGTTTTTCCGTGGCCGCCGGTAACCAATATTTTCCTCGGCGGCAGTACGAAGTGCTTTGGAGATATGCTCCAACTGCTCCTTCAGGCTGAGTTGAGCTCTCAGAGAGCAGGTGTGGGAGTCGAGTTGCGAAATCATTGGCAGTCTGTTGCGAGTGCAGCCTTTCAACGTGTAGATTTCCTTGTGTTTTTTGTTCCTTGGTTTTAGCCGCGCAGAGGCTGATGCGTATTTTGGCTGCGACGAGATAATGGTCCGAGTCGATGTTAGGTGCTCGGATCGTGCGCACATCTGAAATACTGGAGGCATTCCGTCCATCTATCACAACGTGATTGATCTGATTGCGAGTATTTCGTTCGGGGGACAGCCATGTAGCTTGATGTATTTTCTTATGCATGAACCTCGTGCTGGATATGACCATTTTTCGAGCACCGGCAAAGTCAATCAGCCTCAGTCCATTAGGAGAAGTTTCATTGTGTAGGTTGAACTTTCCGACTGTAGGGCATTTTAACCGAAAAGCTTTTCGTAATAGAAATACACAGAAATAAACACTTTTTAAATTTAATGAGACTCGGTTCGGATGTATACATTCTGATAAGATTAAGTAACTTATAACGAAAAAGCTAGTAATATATTGACGGCCTACTTGCTGTACAAGGAAATATTTTTGGGACACCTGTGTCGCATATGCCCGAAATGGTTAAAAATACGGTCATGTTGTTGTTGTAGCGATAAGGTTGCTCCCCGAAGGCTTTGGGGAGGGTTGTCGATGTGATGGTCCTTTGCCGGATATAGATCCGGTACGCTCCGGTAACACAGCACCATTAAGGTGCTATCCCGACCATCTCGGGAACGATTTATGTGGCCATATTAAACCTTCAGGCCATCCCTCCCTCCCCACCCCCAAGTTCCATGGGGAGCCCCGAGCCTCGTCTGTTAGTGAAACAGGATTCGTCGCGGTTAAGTGAGGTTGACTATTGGGTTTGGAGAAGATATATTTTGCGCTGGCAACCTAAAGGGTTGCGCTACACATCCCCTTGAATCTGGTACTTTAACCGCCTCTTACAACAGACATACCTACCGCGGATATATACTGACCCCCTAACCCGCTGGGGGAAAAATACGGTCATATTGTACACGTATCACTTAACCTATGTGAAGTTAATACCACGATTCAGCTGTACAAATATAGAAACGAACAATGAAGCACAATTAAATTTTCCTTTGAAAAATAATTGAATATACGAACCAATTTCATTTTGCTATAATAAACATAAAAACCTTGAATTTGTTATTTCGGTAGAATAAAAGCTATTTATTTCTTTAACCTATAATGCTTGACGCATTAACCATAAAAAATAAAATAGAAAAATAATAATAATTAGTTCTTGGCGCGATTTATCTCCATGAATATTTACGCCGAACCTCTCTTCAAATTTGCGTCTTGCTCCCTTTTGATTTTCCCTACAAATTGGCAGATGGGACATATATGTTTTACACCTTCTTTGCCCACCCTGGCGTTAAAGTCGCCAAGCACGACTTTTATATTATGTCGTGGGCAGCGCTCGTATGTCCCTTCTAATTGTTCATAAAAACCGTCTTTCACCTCCTCATCGTCTTTCTACTCTGTCGGTGCATGGGCGCAGATGAATGATATATTAAAAAACTTTGCTTTAATTCGGATAGCGGCGAGACGTTCCTCCACAGGCGTCAACGCCAGTACTTGGCTACAAAGTCTCTCTCCCACCACGAATCCAACGCCGAAACTCCGCTTATTTGTATGGCCACTCTAATAGATGTCACACTTCTTTATCTTCCTTCTACCTTCCTTCGTCCAACGCATTTCATGATGGCGGTGATGTCAGATTTTGCTTTGATGAGGACATCAACCAGCCGGGCACCTGCGCCAATCCCATTCAGGGAGCGGACGTTCCAGTTGCATGCCCTCAATTCATTGTCCTTCAAACGTTTGCCATGGTATCATCAATAGGAGCGTTTCTTTTTATCCGAGGCTTGTTGGTTCTTTACATTGGAGTGTGGTTTGACGTGGCGGGTTCCAAGCCCAGCGCACAACCCACTCAGCGGAGGTGAAAATATTTATGGCACGTTTATATAGCTAGCCGCTTGATCCAAGACAGACGCCCGCTTGCAGCCGCACCTCGTTGTGGACAGACGCTGCTGATGAAAGATCCCCTGGGTATCCCTTAAACCGATTATATCAGAGTGGCCTAGCCAGATTGTCGCCTTCTCACATTAGCTCACCACTAAACGGCTACCCAGAGGATAGTTGGCCGCAGGCGACCGGAAGAAGTGAGCTGCTTGAACCGCATGCAAAAGAACCGCTCTGGCCTTTCTCAGGTGAATGGCGATCAGAAGCTTTCCCCACTTTCGTAGACTTTTACACACGGCTCCACCCACGCACTTTATCATTACTTGTTAATGCATTGTCCCAGTTTTTTCATATCTCGAAACTTTCGATATGGAAAGACAGATGGAAGGCTGTGTATAAGAAGTAAGCGTGATTTTAAATTGTTTCCGCCTATTTTTTTCATAAACAGTTATTGTTGTAAAAACAATACTCTAATCAAATATTGTGAGAATTCGTGGATAATTTATTAATAATTTGGGAAAGATTTAAAAAACGTCGCATCAGGACGGACAAGGTGGCAGGTTTCGCTATTCTACTTTGTAAATATCTTCAGAGCCTTTTCTCACGGGAGAGTGATTCGAACCCGCACTCCTCCGAAGTCTGAACCGTAACAAGCACATTCAGTAAAGGCTATGTCTTTTTTATTATGCAACGTGTCCCAATTGACTTCCTTGCATAGTTTATTCTTTGCACAGTACACACTTTGTATGTTAGCTTTGGCTCAAGGCTTTTTTTGTTGTTGGTGGTTAAAAGGACTGGTTTCTTTGTTATATTTATAGGAATACAATGAGCTTTTTTATTATTTTATTATCATTAGGCCTCGATGAACTGCAACCTTTATTAAGATCTATTATTTGTGCTTGGCCTCTCAACCTTCTACTGGATGTGGAGGCTTTTAATGCATTTAGGCACTCCATCAATCTTTTTGGTTCATATCGCGAAGGAAATAAGAGACACGCTACCTAGGCGGGAGTTTCTCTGCCTTAACAGAGCTATGTATACGCAGAACCGGCGTTTCATCCTCCAGCTCACAGAAGTGACAGATGTTTTTGTCGGATAAATTTAACTTACTTAGGTGATATCGTAGACTACAGTGTGTCGTAAAGTACGCAGAGTTCATAAGTAATTACCGCTTAGATTAATGAGTGGGCTAATACTCTCGTTGCTGGGGGCATAAACGAATTGGTCTGTCTTTGCCCTGGTCATTCAATCCAGTGTTGTCTGATCTGTTTGGCTTCCCAGTTACTTATGGTTTTCCTAGTATGTGCCTCTGTGAGCCCACAAAAGACAAAGAATTTACCAAAATTGTTTATTGATATTAATTAGGCGAGGATTTACCTCATTGATTTTCAATCTATATGAATAAGAGTGATTTACTAAAAAAGTGGCGGTGCCACACCCATTTTCAAACATTTTCTAACTTTCGAACTTTGCTCCATTATATCAATTTCATTTGACTGTATATCTTAGTTGAATTCTTTGTTATCAGCAAGCTAGAAAAAACTGTGAAGTGCGCGTGCGCCCAAACACAGTGTAAAAAGTAAGTAAGTAAGTAAGCTGTTTGGCCAATTTTAGTGTATTCACAAAAGATGTTTTGTTCTAAAAAATTGTCCAATTATAGATTAAACCCTTCGTTGGTCACCCTGTGTAGGTGAAAACATAACTGTGAAATGAATATATCTGGTAGGTAGCTATCCTCCAGATAAGATCTAACTTAGCTGGAGATGGTAAAAAGGCCTTTAATGACTACCCCGAAACTGGTGTTAATAGGATGCATATTGGGAGAATAGGTAGCCACACTTGTATCAACAATGCTGATTAATTTTAAAAGTTTAATTAATAAAAGTTTGCGACTATTTCAGAACCACCTAAGACTGAACCAATTAGGAACGCTTTAAAAAGGTATACAATGAACTTGCCTTTTGAACGCGTCTTTAACTAATTCAGTGGCAGGTGGTTTTGAAATAGTCGCAGACTTTGATTAATTTATTTAAATATATATACCTAGCTCGAACATAAGCGCTATTGGTACAAGTGTGAATACTAAATATCCCGCTCTTAATTTTCTGCTGGGTACTCATTTTTATTCTAAAGCTTATTGCTTTTTTTTGATTCAATAGCACACAATTTTTAGTTTGGTTTTCTTAAAGTGCTATGAAAAGGCAATTATAAGCTTCAAAAATAAATTATTTACCTTTAAGAGACACGTGTTGTTTAATTTATCTCATTCGTAATCTTTTTTGCATATGTGACCTGGAATCATGAAACGACCCTATTGTGCGAAAATACCGTTGTTCACTTTTTGAGTGATTCTTACAGGAAATTTAACGCTCTTTCCAATGGAGCAAACCGAAATTTTTTATCTTTCTTAGTTTTTTCACAAATCGCATTTAAAGCCAAATCGGACCACAAATACGATTTTTTGTGAAATATTGCGATCCATGCGCCACCTAGGGCCGTAGAGAGGAAATCCGGGCCCGGTAACAATTTAGTACATTTCTGATAAATATAATGATGATAATAAATTTTAATTATTCAATATAGAACGTTCGGATATTAAAGAGTGGCTTTTCTTGTTTTTTTCGCTACAAAATTTTTTATAATAATATCCAAATTTAACTGTGTTGCCAAAACAGATTCAACACAAAGCGTGGCAAACAGGACTGGATTCGCAACAACAAAACACAGCAAGCAGCGACACTTATGTACAAGTCAACGAAAAACATTCCACAAATATAACCAGCAGCTCGAAGTGAAGAGATATCTCACGCACACACATGTAGTCATCAGCCGAAGTAGTTACTCACACATACACATGTATAAACTACAAATATACATGTATATAGCTGGTAACCAAGCATGACTTACAACAGTTCGTGATATTACTAGACCTTAGGAGAGAGTAGTGAACGAGAAAACCGAGAGTATAAAAGCAGCGCAAGCTGAGGAATCAGCAATCTGGTTGATTTAACCACGCTTTTATGAATTATGTGATATTGACTAAATAAAGACCATATTACAATACTGAATATTGAAGTTATTTCTTCGACAGTTCAGCGAAACGACCGTTAGCAGAAGGTGCACAATATCAGGAAATCCCCAAACACGTTATTCATTTATATGTCATCCATCATTAATCCTTCACTCATTCATCATTGTAGTTGAAATTTCCGCTTGAAAGCTTCTACACCCTCTGTTCCAAAACTAACCGAAATTTTTCAAAATAAAACAACCAGTGTACATTTTAAGATAATTCTTTTTTATTATTCAATATACTCCCCTTTCACTTCCATACACTTCTTTGTACGCTCATACAATTTTTCAAATGAGTCGGAAATGTCCTTTTTAAGAACCTTGCCTAGTTCGTCGGTCGTCGCATTTTGAATGCGGTAAATTGAGTTTTATTTATTTGAGTAAAATTTATTTTCAGTTCTGGGCCTGTATTACGTGTTACGATTCGTGATCGAAACTCATTTTTTAAATCACAATAGCTCTTGGAATGTGGATCGGATTAATGGCATATTTGAACTAGCGACAAATAGTACTTGTTAGATCTATTCTTTATTATAATTTTTAAAAAAAGTTTGACAATTGCATACTTATTGCTTGAGTGAAAATGGTTTTCAGTCACTGATCGTAATACGGGCCCTGATTATATTTTTCTTTCACTCTCTAGAATTTTATGTTGGTAAGAAAATTTTTGAAGACTTTTTACATTTTTCTAGGGCCCCCGAATTAGGCAACTCGCTATTCTGCCTACTTGTTAATCCAGCCCTGGTGGCAAGTCCTGAAACTCGCTCTTGAGATGAACACGATCTATGAAAGTTTTTGGTTCTTGCAAGGACGCTGAAAAAACGTTCCGCACTAGCTACAATGGCAGATATAGTGCTAAAGATACATAAAGCAACACAAATGTTGGGGAAAATTGTATACAGATTTTGAACATAGCATGAATTTAGCACTTCCAATGGCTACAGACCTTTATCAAAATTTGCTTCGTAAATGTGTTTCAAGTGAATTATTTCGCATTCTGAGCTTTAAGAAACGTCCGACTTGTATTTTTCGACAAATTTTACTGCACTCGCCCGAACCGTAGTTTCATCTATGCCGTCAAATTGCCACCAAAAGGAAAACGTCTCGTTCAAATTTCTCAGTAATGCCGTGGTTACCGAATCAACGATCACCAAGAATGTATTGGATCATCCGTAATCATCTCATTTCCATTATCTTCAAAACGTCTTTTGGGTGTTCTCCTCCGAATGTCTGGAAACTTTGGCGAAATGTTTAATTGAATAGCAACGGTTTTGCATTCGTATCAAATTGTTTCCCATTGGTTCCTGATCAACTCCAAATCAGCAGATAAGGCATCTAGATGTCGGACCTTTTCATCTATGGTGGCGTCTCTAGCTTGGAGTACGACGTTTCTTTCATTAATGGTAGTCAGTATTTTGAACCAAATTGAGTACAGCAAGATACATTCGAACTTGTTGATGTAGTTGAGAATGTCGGTAACATCTTAATATGCTTGTGCAGTCAAATTTAGCTTAGGTAATGCGAACGTCACTGCCCGCGCCCTACATCCTATTATACAATCAGCGTGGACAGGCTCCACAATTCCTGGTGAATGGAAAGAAGGGGTTATAATCACTATCCCAAAAAAGGCGATCTTAGCCAATGCAAAAACTGGCGCAGCATTACATTGCTTAACACAATCCATAACGTTCTAGCATTCATCATACTTGCAAGAATAACGCCCACGCTCAACGCAAAATTGCGTAAACAGAACGGCTTTAGACCAAATCGATATTGCCTGGACCACATCAATACCTTACGAATAATCATAGAACAGTCTAATGAATTCAGATCGCCACTATATCTTCTCTTCGCTGACTTTCAACGTGCGTTTGACACAATCTTCCGTGACGCGATATGGAGTGCGCTGCAACACTGTGGCGTCCCAGAGAAAGACATCGACATGATTAAGGCCCTTTACAAATATGCAATGATCAGTGTACGCTTCAAAGGAAAAAACAGCAACAAATTTAGCATAAACAAAGGCGTACGACAAGGGGAGACTGCAAACAACGAACATATCTCCTCTCCAACTTGTATCAAATGACAGCACTACCGTCATTGAGGATGTAGAAGAGTTCTGCTACCTTGGTAGCCAAATTACTAAAGATGGCGGTGCAGAATCGAATGTATCTGCAATGATCTGTAGGGCCCAACTGCATTCCATAAGTTAAGCCGAGTATGGCGCTCTCGCATACTGTCGATGAAAACAAAATTGAGGATTTTTAACACCAGCGTGAAATCAGTTATATGGATCCGAAACCTGGCTTGTCTCTGACCGTATTAGTCGACGACTGCAATCGTTTATAAACAAGTATCTGCGAATAGTCTGCCGTATCTTTTGGCCAAGAACAATCAGTAACGCCGATACTGTCACTCACAAACAACCCCTCAATCAACACTGAAAGTAAAAAACGTAAGTGGGGTTGGATCGGTCACACTCTCAGCAGAGAAGATGACAACGTTGCCAAAATGGCCTTCCGATGGAACCCACAAGTAAGCCGGCGCAGGAGACGTCCTAGACAAACTTGAATGCGTACGATTTTCAATGAGAGCTCTTCCACCGCCACCTGGAATGAAATAAGACGTTTAGCGACTGATTCTAGCCGACCACCTAGTGTCTGAAAGACTGTGAAGAGAGCTCGGTACACTTTGTTTTTTTTTTTTTTTTGAGGATGTCGTTGTGGACTACTGCTGAAAATAGTAAAACATTTTTGTACAACTCCGAAGAAAGTAATTGCAGCCGTCCAACATTCTGCAGCATCAATACCACATAAATTGAGACTGGGGTTGCACAAGGCGAGTAATCAGCATTCGAGCTTTTGTTGAGAATATGACGTTCTGCTCCGTTGTAAGCTCATTTCATGTTGACGCCGTTATCATACCCTTGTGTACAACAATCTTTTAATGGGATTTCATGTTTACCTAGAGTATAGCAAATTAAATCTGCGATTTCCTGACCAGTTTTTGGTTACAATCCACGAAAGCCAAAAACCGTTCTTGAATTGTAAAATTTGTTGCTTTCGAAATGAAATGGAGGTAGCGCAAAATGAACGTAGTCTGTTCAACGTGACTAGCATCAGGCGTAGCAACAACGATAATAGCAAAATACTTGGCTTCCTTGCGTTGATCTCATATATCGTTAGCTAAATGTGAAAATGTGCTAAGTCACTTTTTTTGAAAAATTGTATTTTAATGCAGTTTTAAAACTGAATTGAAAATACATCGATCACAAGAAAAAAAAAAGTTTAATTTTTAATTTTTACGTGCTGTTTGCAATGATGTGTAAATGTGCTAAGTCGTCAACTGTTCAAAAAAAATGTGCTAAGTCAACCTGTCAATAATATCAATCTGAATTACTAGTCATTTCTTTGTGCGCGCATTTTATTTATTTAATTCATTCAGTCTAAAAGTACATGCTTTGTTGTTGTTGTTGTATTAACGATAAAGACACTCCCCGAAGGCTTTGGGCCGATGTTGATGGTCCTTTGCCGCATATAGATCCCTTACGTTCCGGTAACAAAGCATTATTAAGGTACTAGTCCGACCATCTCGGGAACGATTTATATGACATTAAACCTTCTAGGTCATCCCGTCCTCCCCACCCCCTAGTTCCATGAGGAACTTGGGGTCGCCAGAGCCTCGTCTGTCAATGAAACAGAATTCTCCACGGGTAGGCGCGGTTGGCAATTGGGTTGGAGAAGCTATATATTGCGCTGGGAACCCCTTGAGAGGGTTGCCTACACAGCCCCTTGAAATTGGATTCACCCAATTGAGACATGCCTTTGGTGTTTGATAAATGCTTTGCACTGACCATAATCTACTTCAATTCTTACATGTCGATAACTACATGCTTTGTTACAGACTAGTTAAAAATAGAAAACAATTCAGGCTTAAACTTATATAAGCTGTTATTAAAATTAAGAACAGTACTGAATCGATTTGCTAGACGTATACTCCTAGTTATAGGCTCATTCATAGCATAATTTGTTTTATTAGTTATTTAGATAAATAATCTATTATGCCGAAGATCATATGGAATGAGCAAATTAGATAAATCAGAACAATTCATGCTAATGTTTATTAGATTATAGGATGGGAGGCCGTCTGGCCAGTGAAGCATACGTAAATGTAAAAAATTGTTGAACTCTCTCAATTTTATAGGAGTTATATTCATAGGAAGGATTCCATATTATTGAGCAATATTCAAGCGACTTCTGACCAAGGATATATGAAGTACCTTCAACGTCACAGGCTCCATAAAGTCACTGGTGTTATGTCTACTGAACCCAAACATTGCAACAAATTTTGAAACAACGAAGTCAATGGTACTAGAAAAAGGGAGTTTGGAGTTAAAAATTAGATTCAAGTCTTTACTCTCTTGACAACGATTAAGATATTTAGTATTTAGTTTGTGGATAAAGTGTGTGGCAGTTGTTTTTTTGGAATAAGACACAACACAGCATTTGTTTGAATTTAAATATAAATTATTGTCTGCGCACCATCCGGCAAAAGAGTCCAGATCAGAACCGTTAGAAATAGTTTGACAAATTATTATTATATATATAAAAAGAAGTTTAGATTTTGATTGTCACTCCATAACTCGAGAACGGATAGAAAGGTTGCCATGAAATTTTTAGGAGAGATAGAGGAAGAAGAGATGATGGTTAGTTGATTTTGAAATCCCAAATCGGTTTAGCCATTCTTGAGTTATAATTTTTTTTTTAGAAAAAATTCAATCTAATATATAAAATTCTTCTGTCACGGCTTTAGAGGCTTAACTCCTCCGAAACGGCCAAACCGATTCTCATGAAATTTTGTGAGCATATTGGGTAGGTCTGAGAATCGGCCAACGTCTACCTCTTTTTTCCCTACGTGCCTAGGGTCTTGAGATCAAAACGTGGACCCGGGTACCCCTAGAATCTGTTTATACAAAATGGATAGCAAATGAAAGCTGCTGATGAGTGCTATAGCACAGGATAATTTTTATACCCCTGGGTGACCAGGGTCTCGAGATATAGGCCAAAACGGGGACCTGGGTACCCCTAGAATGTGTTTATACAATATGGGTATCAAATGAAAGCTGTTGATGAGTGCTATAGTACAGGATAATTTTTATACCCCTGGGTGACCAGGGTCTCGAGATATAGCACAAAACGTGGACCCGGATACACATAGAATGTGTTTTTACATTATGGGTATCAAATTGAAGCTGCTGATGTAAGCTTTAGTACAGAGTAAGTTTTACAGCGCTGGGTGTCTACGGTCTCGAGATATAGGCCAAAACATGGACCTGGATACCCCTAGAATGTGTGTGTATTATGGATATCAAATGAAAGCTGTTGCTGAGAGCTTTAAAGTAATTTTCATTGTGATATTCGATTTAGTCGCATCAACCTGGCAAAACTGATAAATATGCATGGGAAGTCAAAATAAAGACATGAACTAATAATACCCACATACCTATTTACACGTCCTGTTCGATTTGACTGAAATTTGGTATATAAATTTGCCTAGGCCCCGCCTTGCATCATATTCCTCTTGTCCTGCAACTGGAGTTTTACGAATTAAGAAATGTTGAGTTCGATTTGCTACCGGATAATTACTGTTTCAAAAATTGCAACTTTAATGCCATTAGCGATAGAATCAATTTGCATGATTGGGATACCTTTTTTCCTGGGAAAAGTGTAAATGAATGCTTTGATCTTTTCAAAGTTAAAGTCAATGAAATTTGCTCCACTTTAATTTCTCGAGTGGAAAGGAAATGTTACAAAATACCTTGGTATACAAGAAAGTTGAAAAGACTTAAAAATTTAAGGAATACATTTTTTAAAAGGTATAAATTATCTAAAATGCGTCTTCATAAGGATAAATATTTATTATACTCAAGTAAGTTCAAATATTTGAGTAAGAAACTTCATAAAGAGTATGTTGCTAAATTTGAAAGGGATATTAAGTTAAACCCTAAATCTTTTTGGCGTTACGTTAAGGCTAAAAAGTCGTGTGCAAGTATCCCATCTCAAGTTTCTTATAATGGAAACTCTGCGTTTTCCCTCGGCGAAGCTGTCAACCTCTTTGCTGATTTTTTCGGGGCGAATTTTGAGACTGGGACGTTTCTCACCGAGGAACTAGATACGGAAAATGACACCCCTATTAATTTTGGTCAATTGTCCCTGACTCTTGAAGATGTCATTTGTGGCATCTCGGTGATCAAGTCGTCAGTGCAAATGGATGTAGATGGTTTCTGTTCTTTTTTGTTTAAAAATATTGCAGCAGTTGCGTATCCAATCTTATTAATTTTTAATAAATCTCTCAGGAATTGAGACTTCATAAACGCTTGGAAGGTAACGTCTATTACCCCGATATTCAAGAGTGGTAATAAAAGCAATGTTGCCAACTACCGTCATATTTCTAAACGTTCCACTGTCTCGAAATTGTTTGAAATTGTAGTTAAGGATAAAATATTCTTCGCAGTAAAGACCTTGATTTCACCTAATCAGCATGGATTCATGCCTGGCAGATCAACTGTAACTAATCTAGCAGTATTTTCTGAATACTCTGTTCCTTCATTTAAAGGAGGGCACAAGTTGATACTATCTATACCGATTTTTCGAAGGCTTTTGACAAAGTCAACCATTCATTACTAATATCTAAACTTGCTGGCTTGGGCTTCCATTTTAGTATGCTATCTTGGGTGAGATCTTACTTGGCAGATCGTAGCTGTGTTGTTGTGGTAGATGGTATTTGTTCGCGGTCGTTTACTGCCACTTCTGGTGTACCCCAAGGGAGTGTGTTGGGTCCCTTATTATTTGTTATCTTTATTAATGACATACGTCATTGTTTCAGTTATGCTGAATTCTTATTGTTTGCTGATGACTTGAAAATTTTTGCATCAATCACGACTCAATCTGAGTCCACTACGCTCCAAGCTGATCTTGATAACGTAATGGACTGGTGTAGACGGCATCGTCTGCTTTTAAATATAAGTAAATGTTTCAGTATTACCTTTGCAAAAACTCGAAATGTTCTTCCTGTTTCTTATCATATTGGGGACTCTACGCTGAGGGTTGTTGATGAAATATCAGATCTTGGTGTAGGCTTTGATGCGAAGTTTCTATTTCACAGTCAGATTAATTATGTCATTGCGAAGTCTTATTCCACACTCGCGTTCATTCGCCGTTTCAGTATGGATTTTAGTGATCCTTATACTTTAAAACTTTTATTTACAACCCTAGTGCGGTCTAAACTAGAATATGCTGTTTTCATTTGGAGGCCGTACCATGCCTGCCATATAGATCGACTTGAGCGTATTCAAAAAATATTTTTGCGATTTGCCCTCCGGTCTTTGCGTTTTCACGACCCTGTTCCAACATACAGTTCTAGGTGTCTTTTAATTAACCTTGAATCTTTAGTGAGTAGAAGATCAATGCTTTTATTGACATTTTTATATGATATCATCAATGGGACGGTTGACTCGCCTTATCTTTTAGAACGTATACGGTTCAATGTACCATCGCGAACCCTTCGATGTCACGATTTTTTCTGGTTAGATAGATTTAGAACGACTTATGCTTCCAATTCTCCAATTGCTAGGGCAATGAGGGAGTTTAATTTGCTGTATTCTATAGATATTTATTTTGTATTAAATAAATTTAGGTTTAAACTGCTATTGAATGAAATAATTTGAATATTATGTATTTATTAGTTAAGATATATTAGTAAATAGTCTGTAAGGAGGTTCTGATTGTCCTAGACTATAATATGAATAAATAAATAAATTATGAAATAAATAAATAAATTATATTAGTATTTACGATGCTTTTTTCCGGGAAGTATACCAGAGACGGACTGGGATTAGGACTAGGACTGGGACTGAGACTGAGACTCGGAATGGGAATGGAACAAAATTCATACCACCCTCTGGGACTGGCAATAACAGATGAAGAAGCGCTTCCCAAGGCAGTCGGTTTTATGTACCGGAGCGACTCGGGATTTTTCCCGAACAAGGACTGTCATTTCAGTGTAACCCCATTTAATTTGTTTCGTCCCTCCCACAAATTGTCATCCTCCCAGCAGCTCCTTGCAGCAGGACTGCTCCATATTCTCTTGCTCCGGGAAGGTATCGAATCCAATCCGGGTCCGTCTCCTGACCCCGGTCCTGAGAAATGGTTTTGCTGCATCTGCCGGAAAAGAATCTTTTTAGGACGGTCATACTCTGTTCAGTGTGTCTCGTGTAAGGGATGGTTGCATCGGACAGGTTGTTCTGGGCTTGATCCCAAAACCCGACGTCCACGTAACTTTTATAAATCTTTTGTGGCTCCTTGCTGTTCACGCCCAAGGGCGCCTCGTAGTCTACGTCTAAGCGCCCCCCCCCCCCCCCATTACCTTCCAGCTGCTTAGCAAGCCACAACAAGTACCCGCTGCTGATCGCGCCTTACGGCGCCAACAACTCAAACAGCTGCTACCACTCATAACTACAATCTTCGTAGTAGAGTCGGAAGCAATGCTGAGCAACAGCCCCTGCCCCCGTCTTCTCCCCCCCCCCTCTTTTCCGGCAGCAATCGTGTAGGTCAGGGAACCAGACTCTTAGTCCCTACCTCCGTTTGCACCGTTTGCCAGCACAGAATATATATGTTTGCGACATCCGCCCAATGCAGCTCCTGCCTTGGGTGGTGCCACTTTCCTAGATGTTCTGGTCTCCGCGACGGCAACCCCTCGACGGGTTTCATTGCGCCATGTTGCCAGGTCGCAAACCCAAATCATCCGGGTACCCCAATGCTTGCCCAAGGACGCCCAGTCCCAGGGCCACAACAGCAATTGCGTCCTGGCCTTCCTCAACCCAGGCGTAGTCACCCGTCACTTACCCCCAGAGTGGCGACGTCTCCCCTCATGCACTTCAGAATTCTGCAGTTAAACTTTAATGGACTAACTGGGAAGATTACGGAGATAGTCAATTTCATGAAGCGGCACAACATCCGCATTGCTGCGATTCAAGAGACTAAACTCACAGCACGATCTGCATTGCAGACCTGCTCTGGGTATAATGCCCACAGAAAAGATCGCGAGAGCGGAAATGGAGACGGCCTCGCGTTTATAATACACCACTCTTTGCAGTATCACATATTTGATCCTGGCATCGACCGCAGGGACAACGTCTTAGAACGTCAAGGCCTATCTGTCCGGTCAGGCGATGCAAACCTAGAAATCATCAACATCTACATCCCCCCTGCCACCTTTTGCCCCGGTGGATACCGCCCTAATATCAGAGCCTTACTCACTGGAAACAATCGCATTATTTTAGGCGACTTCAATGCCCATCATGATCTATGGCATTCAAATTTGCGGGCGGACAGTAGGGGCGAGATGTTGGCGGATCAAATAGAAGAAACGACGTTCTGCACAATAAACGGAGACGCCCCCACACGTATGGTAGGAAGCTGTCACAGTTCGCCAGATATCTCAATCGTGAGCGCAGAACTCGTAAACTGCGTCAACTGGCAGCCGATGGTATCATTGGCATCCGACCACCTGCCTATACTTGTTTCGCTCGAGCGTACCGCCGACTTCATCGTCACCGAAAAACGCACTTTCATAAACTTTAAAAAAGGTAAGTGGGAAGAATATAAATCCTTTACAGACAACCTCTTTGCTGCCCTCCCTATCCCGACTGATGCCCGCCAAGGGGAGCGTGCCTTCCGCAAGGTCATTGAATCCGCCTCGGCACGTTTCATTCCCGCCGGGAGAATTCCCGAAATCCGGCCCCACTTCCCGGCGGAGGCCGCAAACTTAGCGAGAGAACGTGACCTTATAAGGCAGCTTGATCCAGGCGACCCCCAAATAAGGGATATAAACCAACGCATCAGATTGCTTGTGGATGAACACAAGCGGGCGAAATGGGAGGAGCACCTAAGAGGTTGTAACCTCTCTACCGGTGTGGGTAAACTTTGGTCCACCGTAAAGTCCATATCGAATCCGACTAAGCACAAAGACAAAGTTTCCATCGCCTTTGGCGACAAAGTGCTGTCGGATGCGAAAAAATGCGCGAGCGCTTTCTGCCGACAATATATAATGCATTCTACGGTCGACAAAGTTAGACGGAGGGCCAACAGACACGCACATAAACACAAATTCAGCGCGTCACCAATCACCATCACCGCTAAAGAGGTTGAGGACGCCATTGGTCGCGCTAAACCATCCAAAGCAGTGGGCCCAGACGGCATAGCCATGCCGATGCTTAAAAGCCTAGGGAAAGAGGGTTTCAAATATTTAGCGCAGGTCTTCAACCTGTCTCTTTCCGCCTTTGTCATACCCGAGAAATGGAGAATGGCCAAGGTGGTCCCGCTACTAAAGCCTGGTAAACCAGCTAACATAGGAGAGTCGTATCGTCCGATATCTCTCCTATCGCCAGTAGCAAAGAGGCTCGAAGCCATTTTGCTCCCTTATTTCCAAGCAAATTTGCAACTAGCCTCCCATCAGCATGGCTTCAGAAAACTCCATAGCACTACCTCCGCGCTAAATGCCATCAGAACCCAGATAAATTGCGGTTTAAATCAAAACCCCCACCATAGAACAGTACTCGTAGCGCTAGACCTATCAAAAGCTTTTGATACGGTCAACCATGGCTCGTTACTGCAAGACCTGGAAGGGTCTACCCTTCCCCCATGTCTTAAAAGGTGGACCGCAAATTACCTGGGTGGTCGGCAGGCATCGGTGCTATTTAGAAACGAAACATCAAAGCCAAGGAGAATTAAACAAGGGGTGCCACAGGGTGGTATCCTATCCCCACTTTTGTTTAATTTCTACATATCTAAGCTACCTTCACCACCGGAAGGAGTCACAATCGTTTCCTACGCCGATGACTGCACAGTAATGGCCACAGGCCCAGGCCCACAGATCGATGAGCTATGCAATAAAATAAACGGCTACCTCCCTGATCTCTCCAGTTTTTTCGCCTCGCGAAACCTGGCATTATCACCGACTAAATCTTCCGCGACCTTATTTACAACATGGACGTCCCAAATGTCGACCATTTTGAACATCCACGTCGATGGCTCTACGCTACCGACTGTCCTACACCCCAAAATCTTGGGTGTGACGTTTGATCAGGATCTACATTTTGGTGAGCACGCAGCCGCAATTGTTCCGAGAATTCAGAGCCGTAACAAAATCCTCAAATCCCTTGCTGGCAGTACCTGGGGAAAAGATAAAGAAACGCTCATGACTACATACAAAGCAATTAGCCAGCCGATTACGTGCTACACGTCACCCATATGGTCGCCAAGCCTAAAAATTACCCACTGGAAGAAGCTACAGGCCTGCCAAAATACTGCTCTCAGAATTGCCACGGGCTGTCTTCTTATGTCCCCAGAACACCATCTACATAATGAGGCGAGAATACTCTCCATCAGGGAAAGAAACGAGATGCTGACCAAACAATTCCTGTTGAATACCCAGAAACCTCGGCATCCCAACAGACATCTGATTGACGAGCCAGCACCGCCTAGGGGCTTAAGGAGTCATCTCCGTAAGCATTTTGAGGAAATACGGCATCTGAGAACACAGCCGTATGAAGCGAAAAAACATAAGCAGGTCCTTGGTGAACTCCACAAACAGGCGTCGGACCTTTATGCCGGGAATTGCCCGGTGAACCCAGTACTCAAAGTAAAGTATCCAAAACTTGCGGAAGAGGAACGCATACTCCCCAGGGAAACGCGTGTCACTCTGGCTCAACTTCGTTCTGGATACTGTAACAGGTTAAACTCTTACCTATCCAGAATCAACCCCGACATACAAAATGTATGCCCCGCTTGCAATGTGTCCCCACATGACACCAACCATCTCTTTAATTGTAATGTGGAACCAACGCCTCTAACACCCCTTTCCCTATGGTCCACCCCTGTTGAAACAGCAAGTTTCCTTGGACTCCCGTTAGAGGATATTGATGACAGTTTGTGATCGGTCGCGTCTGTTAGGTGGGGCGAAGCACTGCTACAACAACAACAACAACAAGAAGGAGAAAAACTTGAGAGAAAAGAAAAGAGAGAAAGAGGCTGATAAAGAGATAGAATGAGACGAAGATGGAGATGAAGCGAAAAAGACGGAGGGAGGAGTGAATAAAAAGATTAGGAAAAAGTGTAGAGGGGTAGGGCAGAGTTAGACGGAAAAAGCTTATTAAAGAGTATGCAGATAGGCCAAATTTAGGGCAGAACAACGTCTGCCGGGTCTGCTAGTTATTATATATTTAGGAAACATTAGGACAATAAGACCTGACTGCAGTCTTTTTTAGTACAACTTTTATCACATAACTCTTACTCAATAATATTTATGTTAACAAAATCAATTTAATTTAAATTTAAAAATTATAATTTGTCTCGTTATTGGCCGTTAGTGTTTAGAAAAACTGAAATTTTTGGTTGAGCTCAAGGCCGGGTTTTTTTAATAAAACACTTGGATGTGTATTTTATTTTGTTTTTATTTTTCAATATTTCGACTTCAGTGGAGATTTTGAAGTCTTCAAAGCGTAGCTTAAGATTCCTAAGGATGACTTCAGACTGAAGTCGAAATATTGAAAAATAAAAACAAAATAAAATACACATCCAAGTGTTTTATTTAACAAAACCCGGCCTTGAGCTCAACCAAAAATTTCAGTTTTTATTTAAAAATTATATCAAAACTAAACATCCAGTTAGGAGTGTATAATATTATACTATTCATGGAAATCATTATACATAAAACATATACAGAAAAGTAAATTAATAAAAGATAATACAATCTAAGATAAGTAAGTAATTAATAGTTTTATAGGTGGCCAATTTAAGCAAATTATGTTGAAAAATATTGATAAATAATTTGTCTGTAGTTCCTTTGGTTTATACGGTTCTTTGTGGCAGCCGGTATGGAATTCCAAGTGCGTATAATATTTACAAAAAAGAGTCTTGCTGAAGCCACAAAGTTGAAATTCGGCACAATTAAATCATTCAAACGACTAGACCTAGGAAAAACAAGCTTTTCATATAGATAAGAGGGCATTTTTGTGGCAATCAGCTGAACAAGAAAAATACAACTTCTCATTTTCAAATAAGCATGGATTTCACAACCAGGAAGCTTAGTTCTCCAAGCAGAAATATGATCACACTTACATAGGCCATACACATATCACGTTATGTGGTTGAACGCAACATCAATTTTATGAGCGGAACAGGAATCTAATTTATTGTATACCAACTCTGAATAGGTTATTATCGGCAATAATAGTTGAGCTGCAAGTTTTTTACGTATGGCAATTGGCGTAAATATTGACGACTGTCTTAGATTTCGGAGTGTGCAGTATACCCTCCCTACCATGAAATTAACAAGATCAACGCAAGTAAGACTAGATTTAACAACAAATCCCAGGTTTTTAACCTTGTTAACAATATTAATCACGTTGTTATCAATATCTACGATAGGTAGATTACCAACATTACCAACAACGATATACCTGCGTTGAGGCAGAGACCATTTTTGCTAGCCCAGTGCGACACTTTCAACAAATCTCCATTTAATTTAGCGCAAAGGTCATTGGTGTTACTAATACTATCAGATATGTACATTTGCACATCATCAGCATAGGCATGCATTCTAACGTAACTGCACTCTAGGAAAATGTCATTTAGAAACAGGCTGAATAATAGGGGTCCAAGGATCGAACCTTGTGGAACTCCCAGGGTTAAACATTTTGACTGCGATATTTCGTAGCCCGTGCAAGTAATGCTGGCATCTACCGGTCAGATAGCTATCCATAATCTTCACTGCATTTCCACTGAATCCAAAATATTTTCTCAGTTTGTTTCAAAGCAACTGGTGATTGACAGAGTCAAAAGCTTTCGATAAATCCAATAGACAGAGCAACGTGAGCTGATTTTTATCAAAAGGCACCCATATATCGTCCAATATTTTCAACACCGCAGTTGAGCAGCTGTGCTTGACTCTAAATAGTATTTTTTGTGCAATATACAGTTTTAGTGTTTAATTTCAATCATTAAAGGTGAGGAGTGATAGGAAAACATATTGAGTAAAAAGTGTTAGGTCTGGAGAAAAAATTCGTTATGAGTGCGGAAATTGTGCTAAGTCATAAAATAGCTGCTGGGTTGGCATACATGACTTTTATTTAACTTTTTTAAAGCTTCTAATCCCAAAAGCATTGCAATTAAGGTATTTTCATTCACAGTTTTGAAAAAAGAAGGTTATTTCAAAAGTTATTAATTTTTTTTCGTCTCCTGTAAAATTCGTAAAAGTTGACTTAGCACATTTTCACATTAAGCTAACGATATGTAGTTTCCCTCACGTGTTCTATATAAAATTTCTTTCCACTTTTGAGTTTCAGTGATTAGCTGTTCATTAATAAGTATATCAATAGTAGCCTCTTTTTGAATTAGATTTTGTAAAGATCGCCATTGAATATAACATTTAATGTGATCTTGAGTATTTTCGTGCGCTGGCAGTTTATCGTATAGCTTCTTCCCACCTGCAATTTCGAATATCCGCCAGGACAACAAATTTTAGGTCGATTTAAAGTATTAGTGCTTAACAGACGATATGGTAGGAAATAAAAAGCATTGCTATTATTCCGCACCAACCAGTCACTCTCCACTTTCTCTCCATTTGGCAAGATTCTGTTTAACAACAAGGTAGGAAATGCCTCGTCCTGACGATCCCGTGGAAAATACAGGACACTTTTTCCTCGGTGAAATATTTCGTTCACTTCTTCATATCGCAAAAACTCGTTATTCACGGTACCGATGTCGAAGTCGTTTAAATAATCTGCACTTTGATACAGAGTTGGTGGTATTGTTGGAATACTTTTTCAAGATGAACCTTCATTAGTGTTGTGGGTTTTAGACCACTTAAAATGAGAACTCCACTATTTATTTTTGATTTGAAATTTTATTATAAAATATTTTTATAGTTTAACTCCCGAAAGTATGCTTGTGTAAGTGTCCCCACGAAACTTTACGATTTCGGATTCATGCAAACATATATTTTTGTTTAATGTTTTTATTGTCTCCTCACTGTTCGAAGGCCCAGGCAAAAAGTCATTATCAATAGTCAACCCGGATGCAGAACCTGAATGGTTTTGTGCCAGCTGCCAAATGAAATATTTATTCTTAAATTTTAAAGAAAAGAACTTTTCACAATAATATTAAAACGAAATGCAGGTATTCGGTGCTTTTGAAATTCGGCTTAAAAATTGAACATGGAACAACTAAAGACTCCTGAATTAAAAAAAATGTCGCGGCTCCCTCAGAAACGACGGGCCCGGGGGGCTGGAAGCCTTGCCAGTTTTCTATATATCCTAAATGGCCGAAACAGACATCCTTAATATGGGCAAATCCCCAAAACTTTTACTTTTTTGGATACTCGGGTTTTACACACGGGAAAAAACTCAAGGCCAGAAAAAAGTACAAGGACATTAAGTTTGACCTTTTGACTATCCGATCTGATGATTTTAAAAATCAAGAAAGTTCATAGTAAGTTTTTGCAGTACTTCGAAACGTAGAAAACGTGGATTTTTACACTTTTTCAAGCGATACCCTTGACTTTTTTTTTGGGATTTAAACTGAATGTTGTTTTTGAGACGGAGACCTAATTGAAATTATTCAGTGAACACTTTACTTTAACAAAAAGGTATTAAAAATTAATTAAAAAAAAAAAAATATCTTTCTGTCTCCGGTTTTATGAGAAAATCTCCGCACAAAGGTTCACTTTCTCATGGAACCTCCCTTTAACTTTTTATACTCAGTTGAGCAGAGCTCACAGAGTATATTAAGTTTGATTGGATAACGGTTGGTTGTAGTATATAAAGGAATCGAGATAGATATAGACTTCCATATATCAAAATAATCAGGATCCAAAAAAAATTTGATTGAGCCATGTCCGTCCGTCCGTCCGTCCGTTAACACGATAACTTGAGTAAATTTTGAGTTATCTTGATGAAATTTGGTATGTAGGTTCCTGGGCACTTATGTCAGATCACTATTTAAAATGAACGATATCGGACAATTCTATATCGAAAATTTCGAAAAATCGAAAAAGTGCGATAATTCATTACCAAATACGGATTAAGCGATGAAACTTGGTTGAACTTATGACGCAGAATAGAAAACTAGTAAAATTTTGGACAATGGGCGTGGCACCGCCCACTTTTAAAAGAAGGTAATTTAGAAGTTTTGCAAGCTGTAATTTCGCAGTCGTTGGAGATATCATGATGAAATTTGGCAGGAACGTTACTCTTATTACTATATGCCTGCTTAATAAAAATTAGCAAAATCGGAGAACGACCACGCCCACTTTAAAAAAAAAATTTTTTTAACTCAAATTTTAAAAGAAAAGTTAATATCTTTACAATATATAAGTAAATTATGTCAACATTCAACTCCAGTAATGATATGTAGCAACAAAATACAAAAATAAAAAAAAATTCAAAATGGGCGTGGCTCCGCCCTTTTTCATTTAATTTGTCTAGGATACTTTTAATGCCATAAGTCGAACAAACATTTACCAATCCTTGTGAAATTTGGTAGAGGCTTAGATTCTAGGACGATAACTGTTTTCTGTGAAAAAGGGCGAAATCGGTTGAAGCCTCGCCCAGTTTTTATACACAGTCTACCGTCTGTCCTTCCGCTCGGCCGTTAACACGATAACTTAAGCAAAAATCGATATATCTTTACTAAACTCAGTTCACGTACTTACCTGAACTCACTTTGTATTGGTGTAAAAAATGGCCGAAATCCGACTATGACCACGCCCACTTTTTCGATATCGAAAATTACGAAAAATGAAAAAAATGCCATAATTATATACCAAATACGAAAAAAGGGATGAAACATGGTAATTGTATTGGTCTATTGACGCAAAATATAACTTGAGAAAAAAACTTGGTAAAATGGGTGTGACACCTACCATATTAAGTAGAAGAAAATGAAAAAGTTTTGCAGGGCGAAATCAAAAGCCCTTGGAATCTTGGAAGGAATACTGTTCGTGGTATTACATATATAAATAAATTAGCGGTACCCGACAGATGATGTTCTGGATCACCCTGGTCCACATTTTGGTCGATATCTCGAAAACGCCTTCACATATACAACTAAGGGCCACTCCCTTTTAAAACCCTCATTAATACCTTTAATTTGATACCCATATCATACAAACACATTCTAGAGTCACCCCTGGGCCACCTTTATGGCGATATCTCGAAAAGGCGCCCACATATAGAACTAAGGTCCACGTTTTTTTTTCAAATACTCATTAACACCTTTCATTTGATATCCATATCGTACAAACAAATTCTAGAGTCACCCCTGGCCCACCTTTATGGCGATATATCGAAAAGGCATCCACCTATACAACTAAGGGCTATTCCCTTTTAAAATACTCATTAACACCTTTCATTTGATACCCATATCGTACAAACACATTCTAGAGTCACCCCTGGTCCACCTTTATGGCGATATCCCGAAAAAGCGTCCACCTATAGAACTAAGGCCCACTCCGTTTAAAACTACTCATTAACACCTTTCATTTGATTCCCATATCGTACAAACAAATTCTAGAGTCACCCCTGGCCCACCTTTATGGCGATATCTCAAAAAGGCGTCCACCTATAGAACTAAGGTCCACTCCCTTTTAAAACACTCACTAACACATTTCATTTGATTCCCATATCGTACAAACACATTCTCGAGTCACCCCTGGTCCACCTTTATGGCGATATCTCGAAAAGGCGCCACCTATAGAACTAAGGCCCACTCCCTTTTAAAATATCATTATCGTACAAGCACATTCTAGATTCATCCATGTCCACCTTTATGGCGATTTCACGAAATGGCGTCCACCTATAGAACTAAGGCCCACTCCCTTTTAAAATACTCTTTAATACCTTCCATTTGATACCCATGCCATACAAACACATTCCCGGGTTACCCTAGATCCATTTTCCTACATGGTGATTTTGCCTTACTTTGTCTCCACAGCTCTCAACTGAGTATGTAATGTTCGGTTACACCCGAACTTAGCCTTCCTTACTTGTTATGTTTCATTTTGTTATTATAACTCTAAAAGTTAATAGGAAGTAGTTTTTTTTTTGCATTAGAGTAAAAACAGAATACACACATCTTTATTTCAAATATTTCATCATTTCACTCGGTTTGTCATTATTTGCTTCACTCGTTTCACATTTCATTTAATTGCTTTTTTACAGTTATAGTTTATTTTTGTCCTCTTCATCAAAGTAGTATACTTTAACCCTTTCAATACGGATTTTTTTTTTAAGGATAAAAAATATTTAACTATGAAGAATATCTTGTATAATTAAGGAAATTATTTCTAGGAATTGAGAAAATGTCCGGGGACACATTGTCCCACCCGTATTAAACTCTGGGACACACGTAACCCACGTAAACGTAAACTATTAAATTAAGGACTTCCTGATATCCTTGATTATTTTATTTTATTGAATTCATGGAGTTCCTTTTAGATTATAAAAAATAGTACATTGAATCATAGTTTATATATATGAAATTAGCTTGTGTAATATTTAGCAAAACAGGCCTTGCACAAAGGAATATTTCAAGAAGAACATATAGTTTTCGTACGTTGTTCTTTTTTCTTATCGGCGCAACTTCTGCAACGACATCGAGTTGTCTCTTCTATTGGAAGATGCTCTCCAACTCCGGATAAAAATTTTGATCGGTGAGAGGGTTGGCCACTTGTACTACGACGTTTAACTTTTGCTCGATCTTTTCCATATGCCAAAAGCTGTTCGCATAATTCTACGAGAAAGGAAATCAGTGGAACCTTTGTATGCCGAGTTTCTTGAAAAATAATCCAAGAATTAGACACGCAAACCATAAGAAGCTTTTGAAAAACTCTTTTCAACCATTTTCCTGATTTTCTGTTTCCGTAGAGAGGTGAAAATTGATCAGAAAGGTCTATTCCGCCCATATATTTATTATAAAATGCAATAGCTTCTGGGCATGGAACTTCTAGCTTCTCTCCTTGTTTACTGGTTCTTTGTACAGTTGTCATTTTATCAGTATGGCAATTGCTGATCAGTAAAACTCCTTTGGTATCTTGCCATTTACAGACCAAACACCCTTTATTGTTAAATTTGAAGACGTTGGCACCCCTTTCCATTTTCGGTCCATCAATACTTGGTAATAGCTTCCTATTCTTCATAATGGTACCTACTATACCAAACTCCAAAGACTGTGCTAAATGCACGGTAGTAAAAAAACCGATCGCAGCATATAACTGCCGTTGGGTTCGATATAGTTGCACACAATTTTTTTTACAACTCGTTCTCCAAGAGTGCCCTCTGATTGATCCTGTTCCTTCCCAGCATAAATATTAATATAATAGCTATACCCAGTTATGGCTGGCACAAATCCTTGGGCTGAACCCTCCCAGAGGGTGCCGTCTGGTAATATGCACAACAGTTTCCCCTTCCAGGGGAGTGCTAGCTAAGTTTAGGAATCATCTCCATTTGTGCCCCAGCTCCTTAATAGCTTAGGCATATGGAAATGGTTTTTAAACGTGGCCTCAAGGTGGGAACTGGACCACGCCCAGTTGAAAAGGTGGTCCACCCCTAATCCAGGGTCTTATGCGATTCCGTGATCATTGGATGGTTTGCAGTCAGGGGCATCCGACTGTATTCTTACGGAGCCTCCCGGATACCGGTCCACCTCCGGGAGTAACGGCGACTTGCTGCGGTATGGGGCTCTACCGCAGTCGACCACATTGTTTCCCCTATCCCTTAACTTCAGGCTGCCGAACGGTCCCACCTTAGTAGGCAGCTAACGAACAAGATGTAAAATGAGCAACAAAAACCTGGCCGCGGATCCCTGCACGGGTAAAGATGCCGCCCTTGGACTAGGCATTAAAAAAGTCCACAATTCGTCGGGAACCGCACAGACGGCGCCGGCCAGGCCTTCACTGCAACAAAAAAATCTTCGGCCACCTGTGCAAGCTAGCGGAAGAACTGAACCCCTTGAGGGCAAGTCCAATTCCGCAGCAGCCGGCAAAGCTAGCCCCAAAGAGGGAAAGCAACGTACGACTGAGCAAGCACAGGAGGCCCGTCCCACGCCCGTACCGGGCACCTCTTGTCAGCAGGTGGCTGGTAACAGCACTAAATCCTCCACGGACAAAAGTACTGCCTCCGCCGCTGCAAAGCTACCTCGCAAGCCGGCTGAACCCCTTGAGCGTTCCAGGGCAAATAAGCGAATCCCGACTTCGGTCCGCAACCAGCGGAACATTCGCAATGCCGTCAAAATCGTTGAGAAACTTGGCAACTCTCCTAGCGAAAAGTTGACGGCAGAGCAAAAAAGTTCTCTGGCCTGGGCCAGGAAGATTATTGCTGCCAAGAGGATCAGCAACTACAACCCCATCCCCCTTCCTCTTCTGCCACCAAACAACCATCTGACCCGAAGATGCCGGCCTTTAAGAGGCAAAGGTCTATGGGAAATGCCTCGAGCGATCCCAAAAGGCACCGGCCTTCGACCTCTACTCCCCCTGCCCTGACCAAAACCATCAGCGAGGCGGCTAACACCAAATTTACGTGATTCCGGCTGGTACCAGGGTAGGATCAAGCTTGTTTCCTGCGCCGACGATCGCTCGTGCAAGCTCTGCAAACTCGCCATAGCTTTGCTAGGACAGCTGTGGCCTGGGAACATGTTGGATGCGGTCGGTGTGGAAGAAATTCCGAACAGACCGAGAGCTTGGGCCTGGGTTCCAGACGGCATAACGGATCCTGGCGAGATCCTGTATACCATCGCGGAGTCGAATAAGGGGCTACCTTCGAGCGATTGGAGGATAGTCTGGGTCGGCGAGACAAGAGCGAAGCAGCGTTATGTTGGCTTCATCATAAAAGCGGCTTCTCTTGGCTTGACGAATGTGGTGGAGTCTTAAGCTACGGCTTCTACTCCATCACGTTCAAAATTCGAAGGGATGGTACGAAGGAGGAAACACTGGACGAGGGTGAGCCTGTACCTCAAGGCGAGGGGTTAGATAGAAACACCCCGAGTGGATCTGCTGCCCATGGCACTGGGGAAGGGACCGCCACCGCGCCGGAGGATCTGGTGATTGGGGATACCGCCTCGAGCGAACCCGCAACCGCCACAACGAATCTCAGGGACCCATGCAACACCTTGAGTGGACATGGGGCCGATATCGAACTGGCACGCAGCACTCCGGATGCCGAGAGCGATACACTCTCGGTATCTGAGTTTGCGGACGAGTTCTTCACGGGCATGGACGAGCAGCTTCTGCTGGAATCCCACCCGCCGGATGCCGAAATCGACGATACTATCGTAGAGGAGGCATCCGACGATGCGGATCAGCAGAGGATGGACGTCGATGCCGCAAACGAACTTTAATGGGCGCGCAGGTACTGCAGTTAACCAGCAGCCTCGGCTGCCCTAATCTTACGCCTCAGCACAACGTATGAGGACGTCGTTGTAGTCCAGGAGCCTTGGGTCGTTGGCAGCAAGGTCTGTGGACTCTTTTCTAAGGACTACCAGCTGGTGACACCGCCCGTGACAGGTAGAATCAGATCTTGTATTCTAATAAAGAAAAATCTAGTATTTATTTTACTATCTCTTTTTAGCGACGAAGACTTTACCTGTATTAGCCTCGAGCTACAGGGTCAAACAATCTGCCTGATGTCCGCCTATCTTTCGCACGATCGCCCAACTTCTGTGCAGGACCGGCTCTGCAAAGCGGTATGGGAGGCCCACAGTAAAGGGTTCCCGATAATAATTGGGGCCGATTCCAATGCACATCACACTGCTTGGGGCTCTACCGGTATTAACAATAGGGGTGAGTCTCTTTTTGATTCTATTATAAGTAACAATCTAAGTATATGCAACTCTGGAGACAAACCAACTTTCATTACCTCAAACAGGAAGGAGGTTCTAGATGTTACTCTAGTTTCTGGGGCATTCTCTGACCTTGTCAAAAATTGGAGAGTTTCCAACGAAAACTCCTACTCTGATCATATGTATATCATTTTCACTCTACTCTTGCGTACACCGCCTAGGGTGGCTTACAGGAATAAGAGACGTACGGACTGGAACCTTTATAAAAAAGTCCTATCCTCTACTCTCCTAAAGAACGCTTCTCTCAAATAGAAGAAGCAGTAGATCTTATCACCAAATCTTGCAACGCTGCCTTCACAGTAGACTGCCCCGAGATTAAGGTAAGGGGTAAAAAGAAACCCTATTGGTGGAACCAAGAAATCTCCGAGCAGAGGAAAAACAGCAGAAAACTCTTTAATGAGGCTAAGCGCACTGGAATCTGATCCCATTATAAGGACGCCTTAAAATCTTTTAAGAAGTTAATCCAGAAGGCCAAAAGGGACTCCTCGAAGAACTTCACCAATGACATCGAAGAAGTCTCAGAGCCCAATCGCCTACGAAAAATCCTCTCCAAAAACCCCATACCACCAAGCTGCATTCGCACAGCGAACGGAGAATGGGCCACTTCTAGTACGGAAATTCTGGAAACCCTGATCAGCACTCACTTTCTAGGCTGCAGATTTCAACCATACCTCTTAAACACACAATCTAACCCAGGGCCGTTTCGACCCCTGGACCACATTGTAAGCGAAAAAGGAGTTATCTGGGCAATCACGTCCTTTAAACCCTTCAAATCTCCAGGAAGGGATGGAATATTTCCCACTGAATTGCAAGCTGCATGCGATCTTATAAGCCCGCTGCTAGCTAAAATCTACAAGGCTTGCCTCAACCTGGTCTATATCCCCACGGAATGGACCAAGGCAAAAGTAGTCTTCATACCCAAAGGAGGCAGGATATCGGGCAACAGTCCAAAGGATTTCAGACCAATAAGTCTGACATTCTTCCTCTTAAAAGTTCAAGAACGATTGCTGGACGCCTATATTAGGCGATCGGTAAATAAGGCACTAATCTCCAACAACCAACACGCCTACTCTAAGGGCAAATCCGTAGAGACAGCTCTACATGCTATAACTACTAAGATAGAGAAGGGTCTTGCCTTTAAAGAATTTATGCTGGGTATCTTTCTCGACATAGAAGGAGCCTTCAACAACGTTCTCCCAGCAGCGGTCACAAAATCTCTACGTTCACTAGGGGTGGAAGAGCCTATTGTGAAATTTGTCGAGCTCCTTCTAAACAAGAGAATGATTATCTTTGAGCTGGGCAGCTCATCATTAATAAGGTATACCAACAGAGGAACCCCCCAGAGGGGCGTTATTTCTCCTCTACTATGGAACCTGACGGTGAACGCTCTGTTATCTATACTACAGCCCACCGGATGCCAAGTCATTGCATATACCGACGACAAAGCCTTGACAGTTACCGGCAAACACCGTCCGGTGCTTAGCGAACTCTTGCAAAATGCTCTTAGTCTAGCAAACACTTGGTTTAGGGAATGCAGACTCAGCATCAGCAGTGAAAAAACTGAGATGGTGCTTTTTACCCGCAAACGCATTATACCGGAATTTACCCTCCCGTCCCTAAACGGGAGGGAAATCAAACTCTCTACGGAGGTTAAATATCTCTGAGTTATTCTAGACAGGAAGCTTGACTGGAAGCGAAATGTGGAGGAACGATCCAGGAAAGCCACAATGGCTCTCTACGCTTGTAAGTCGGCAATCGGAAAAAGGTGGGGTCTCCAGCCACGCATAGCCCATTGAATCTATACGGCAGTGGTGAGACCCATACTCTTCTACGCCGTCACCGTATGGTGAACGGCACTCGATATCGAATCTAACAAGAGCAAAGTAACGAGAGTGCAGAGGATGGCGGCAATGCTTACCAGCGGCGCCCGTCCCTCCACTCACACCAAAGCTCTTGAAACCATATTATTCTTTCTCCCAACTGATTTATATGGTAGATACTGTGCCTCCTGCAACGCGGCAAGGCTCAACGCTATCGAACCATGGAGGGACTGCAGGTTTGGTCACACCCGGATCCTGAAGCAAGTCCCCGAAACCTTCTTGAAATTGGACCATACAACATCGTCCCTTTTCTGGAGCAACAAATTTTTCACAAGAATTCCAGAGAGGAACGAGTGGGCAAACAGAGAAACCCTCAACAAACTCGCTGAAAATTGCAACCTAAGCATAATATGGGTTCCTGGCCACTGTGACATCTCAGGAAACTGCGCCGCGGATGAGCTAGATAGGGAAGTCACCAACCTGCAAACAATAAACTCCGCAGGTTGGGCCAGCCCTCCTCTAAACACTTGCAAATCTATCTGCGATCTCTTTTCACGGATCAGGCAAACGCCAGATGGGCCAAGGAACCTACATATAGTATATCCAAGCAAATCTGGCCTAAGTTGGATGAAAAGAGATCGCGATCGGTGATATTGTTAAACCGTATCTCTATAAGCCCACTAGTGGGCCTTCTTACAGGTCACTGTATCATGGGCACTCACGGTGCCTATATGGGTCTGCAGAAAATGACTTCTGCCGCAACTGTAGGGACGAGGAGGAGATAGAAAGCGTTGAGCACTATCTGTGCCCCTGTCCCGCACTGTCAAAAACCAGGTACCAATGCCTCCACAGACACTCTTTTGGGTGCCTTCCGGAGCTTGAATCTATAAACCCAAACGACATCTTGCGTTTCATTAGGCAAACGCGCTGGTTTAGCCTCACTGGGGTCTAAACTGTCTTCTTCTTCGAAAGTAGGGTAACAGGAAATAGGGGCCCCGCGTGGTAGCACAGCGGGCCACAACGGCCTACGTGAGTCTCCGCTCGGACAGCGGAGGCAGCCACTTTAACCTAACCTAACCTTATGAACGAAATATATACATTGATCCTACATGGAAGCCTATCCCTTTTTCAGAATGCAATTTTAGTTGTAGAATCTGGTGAAATAAGTGCCTCCGAAATTTCTTATGTTTACTCAGACTTACTAAAAAAAACCTCAAAATCGAAGAAAAGAAATTTATATTCCTTTTGCAGCAAAGCAAAGATGGTTAAAGTTTCGGTGTGAGTTTCCTGATTCTGAAGAGGATATCTTTAAAAATATTGTATTGCACTTCTATGATAAAGCAATTAGTTATTTAACTACTTGGCAGAGCAATGTTGAGGAAGTATCTAAATTTAGGTGGATTAAAATTAATACAGATATCAAATGGCAAGACGTTGAAATTAGTATTGACGTAATTACTAAGCATAGCTTCGTTCAAGAGTTTAACAGCGACGAAATTTTTGATGAAGTTTCACTAGTCAATGATATTATAAATACTGAAAAAGGAACAGAAAAATGTAAAGAACTAACCTGTGTAGACAGATGGATACGAATAGCTGTGATAGCAGAGCTATCTCATATTAAAATAATACATTTAATGAAAACAGAGGAGTTTGCTTTGTGCATTCCAGGGAGATCTTCCGCAGTGGAGCGGTCATTTTCGTTAGCGTAATATCAATGGTCCGAGGAACGTGGTCGAATGCGTATTTCAGTTTTGGCGGAGTTATTGAACATTCAAATAAACAGTGACGAGGACTGTTCAACGTTCTACCATAATATAAAAACTAACATTCAGCTACTAAAACGAGCTGCTTAAGCTGAAAATTATGAGTGGGATACTAAAAATCATAAAATGGATTAAAGGAAAAAAACGACAGGTTGTCGCAACTTTTATTTCTTAAACACGAAGAAATGTTTGCTGTGTTTACTTTCTATATTTTATTTTTCGGTGTTTTTGAAATGAACTCACAGCACCTGTAATACAAGCTGTAAACTCTGTTTGGGATAACCACGGACTAGTCTCTTTTGCTTTGTTAATTTAAATAAGTGAACTGCTTTTCTGATGTCATAAGTTTACATATATGTTAGTATGTACATGTAATATACATTGTATATATATACCATGTAACTTGCAATTTTAAGACTTCTTAATATATATGAATGAATTTTGTTGTTTTTATAATTGAGACTTTTATCTTTTAAAATTTCACCTCAGTCAGGCATTGAGTTGGAAAAATTATGGCAAGCCTAGGTATAGTGAACCTAGGTATAAAGAAAACAGGTTGAGGGTGGGTTGGTTAGTCGGGCATCATTGGGAGATACCGGACCGAAATAGCGCTCTAGGCGCCATTTTGATATACTTTCAGTGTTTGGTGAGGGTGGGGTGGGAATTATAGAATGTAGGGTAGAGAGAAAAGGAGAGCTGTAGAAGGATGGATATGGAACTTAAAAGCAGCATAAAATAGTGTTAGGGACCGAAGTGAGAAAAAAAGGTATTTTATAAATGTTAAAGCAACACACACAACAGTTGTGACAGATCAAAATCCGCAGTCTGCTTGTATCTTTATTGTGAAATTTTGTTGTTTTTGTATCTTTCTTTTTTGGTTTTTGTGTTTTATTGTTATGTTTTTTGGTATTTCTCTTTTTACACTTGCCTTCTTGTTGTTTTTACTGCTATTTTTAAAGTGATGGTGCTTGTTATTTTGATAATGTTTGTGTTTGTTTATTGCTATTTCTGTAGATGTTTTTGCTATTGTCGTTTTTCTTCTTAGCTTGTTGTTTTAATTGTTCGTTCCTATAGCTGCTGGTAATATTTTTCCCACTTTTTATTTATGTCTGTTTGAAGATTTTGTTTTTTAACGGTACTCCGATACTCTATTTATAATATTTTACCATCTTTATGAATTGAGATGTTTTTTTTGTGACACAATCAATCCAAAACGGCTTAACAGATTTCACTGACATTTTGAATTCAGATAGCGAATATTCTGGAAAAGATCTCTTAGCTATATTCTTTCTCGAAAAAGAGGAGGTCCCACGCTTTAGTCATCCGAACTATTTCGATTTGATTTATAAATAATGTCGGCATCACTTCTACCCTGTTTTGGGATTATTTTTGAATTATCTCGGGATCACTTCGGTATTATTTACATTAATGATTTTGGGATTATATCCGGACTATTTCCATACCATTTTGGCATTATTGCGGGACTCTCTTCATGGGTTTGTTTTCAAAAACACTGTACTATTTCGGAGCCATTTTGGCATCATGGTGTAACTATCACAGATCTTATTGGCATTGTTTTCTGAAACACTGGAAAATTTCGAAATCATTCCGGAACCGTTTTTGAATTATATGCGGATTATTAAGGGGTTTACTTCGAACATATTTCGGGATATTTTCACAATTAATCTCGGTATGGTTTGAGGACTATCTTCGGAGCATATTTATCATCATTAATTGGCGCTTAACCACCTACGCAATTTTAGCTGATTCCCATTTGGGATAATTCTGGCACCATCTGTGGATCATTTGGGAAATAGCTTCACATTATTTTAAAATTGTTTGAATTATCATATTGTGATGGTGTCGTCGCTTTCAGGATTGTTTTTTTTTTGACTATTTCACAATCTTTATAAGAGTCATATTGAGACTATATCCTACCTCCACTATTTACATTCCTTATCCTTGGACAGCCAGAGTTATTTGGAAAGAGAATGACACTGGAAAAATGCCTTGGTGTCAATTAAAAATTATTTTCGCAAAGATAGCAAGATATTTGAAATAAAATAATCTTCACCTTTTGTCATAACTCCATTTTAATAATTTAATAAAATAGTATATAAATAAATATTAATAAAAAGAAAAATTATAGAAAAATAAATAAAAATTGTTAACGACGTCTAAAACCACAAAAACCTCCAAAGCTTTGTCCACCGAAATCTCCTAACCCTTGACCGCCGAAACCACCAAATCCTCCACGGAAACTAGATGCCGACGCCGAAGCGCTTGCACCACCAAAACCACCAGCCCAACCACCGTTAGCCATACTTCAGGCGACGAAATATGAATTGGCACAGGCAAAAATTTCGTCACATGCACCGGCACAGGATGAGGCAATTTTATGGTTACCGGAACCGGTACCGGTACCTGCACTGGTGCCAGTTCATAATTGTTTATAACATGGCTTGTGGCAAAGGCACCTGCATACCCACCTCCAAAGCCGCCAACACCGAATTTTTTGAAATGCGCTCTTATAGGTGAAGCGAATATTCCGACGAGCAGTATTGCAGCAAACTGGTGATTTTCTGAGGGTGAAAAAAATCATACATTAACATCATTTATTCATAAAAAAAAAACGAAACAAAATATGATCAGGATCAGGGATCGCAAATAACAGCTCCGGAAACCGAGATTTTCAATTAAAACAAGTAAGGAAGGCTAAGTTCGGGTGTAACCGAACATTACATACTTAGCTGAGAGCTTTGGAGACAAAATAAGGGAAAATCACCATTTAGTAAAATTAACCCAGGGTAACCCTGGAATGTGTTTATATGACATGGGTTTCAAATGGAAGGTATTAAAGAGTAGTTTAAAAGGGAGTGGGCCATAGTTCTCTAGGTGAACGCCATTTCGGGATATCGCCATAAAGGTGGACCAGGGGTGACTCTAGAATGTGTGTTGTACGATATGGGTATCAAATGGAAGGTATTAAAGAGTATTTTAAGAGGGCCATGGTTCTATAGGTGAACGCCATTTCGGGATATCGCCATAAAGGTGGACCAGGGGTGACTCTAGAATGTGTGTTGTACGATATGGGTATCAAATGGAAGGTATTAAAGAGTATTTTAAGAGGGCCATGGTTCTATAGTTGGACGCCTTTTCGAGATATAGCCATAAGGGTGGACCAGGGGTGACTCTAGAATTTGTTTGTACGATATGGGTGTCAAATGAAAGGTGTTAATGAGTATTTTAAAAGGGAGTGGGCCTTAGTTCTATAGGTGGACTTCTTTTCGAGATATCGCCATAAAGGTGGACCAGGGGTGACTCTAGAATTTGTTTGTACAATATGGGTATCAAATGAAAGGTGTTAATGAGTATTTTAAAAGGGAGTGGGCCTTAGTTCTATAGGTGGACTTCTTTTCGAGATATCGCCATAAAGGTAGACCAGGGGTGACTCTAGAATGCGTTTGTACAATATGGGTATCAAACGAAAGGTGTTAATGAGTATTTTAAAAGGGAGTGGGCCTTAGTTGTATAGGTGGACGCCTTTTCGAGATATCGCCATAAAGGTGGACCAGGGGTGACTCTAGAATGCGTTTGTACAATATGGGTATCAAACGAAAGGTGTTAATGAGTATTTTAAAAGGGAGCGGGCCTTAGTTCTATGGGTGGACGCCTTTTCGAGATATCGCTATAAAGGTGGACCAGGGGTGACTCTAGAATTTGTTTGTACGATATGGGTATCAAATGAAAGGTGTTAATGAGAATTTTAAAAGGGAGTGGGCTTGGCTTAATTCTAAAGGTGGATGCCTTTTCGGGATATCGTCATAAAGGTGGACCAGGGGTGACTCTAGAATTTGTTTGTACAATATGGGTATCAAATGAAAGGTGTTAATGAGTATTTTAAAAGGGAGTGGGCCTTAGTTCTATAGGTGGACTTCTTTTCGAGATATCGCCATAAAGGTAGACCAGGGGTGACTCTAGAATGCGTTGGTGCAATATGGGTATCAAACGAAAGGTGATAATGAGTATTTTAATAGGGAGTGGGCCTTAGTTCTATAGGTGGACGCCTTTTCGAGATATCGCCATAAAGGTGGAACAGGGGTGACTCTAGAATTTGTTTGTACGATATGGGTATCAAATGAAAGGAGTTAATGAGAATTTTAAAAGGGAGTGGGCTTAATTATATAGGCGGATGCCTTTTCGGGATATCGTTATAAAGGTGGACCAGGGTTGACTCTATAATGTGTTTGTACGATATGGGTATCAAATTAAAGGTATTAATGAGGGTTTTAAAAGGGAGTGGTGGTAGTTGTATATGTGAAGGCGTTTTTGAGATATCGACCAAAATGTGGACCAGGGTGACCCAGACCATCATCTGTCGGGTACCGCTAATTTATTTATATATGTGATACCACGGACAGTGGGTAGGAGTGACGGCGAAGGTCCTCATGGTGCGATGGACGCGACAGGTGCGGAGGGCGCTCCGAAGCAGGTCGCTGCCAGCCGGGAAAGCTCCCGGCGGGTCAAAAGGGCTGATCAGACGGATCAGCGCAGGGGTTTGGTTTCAAACCCCGTAGGTACGGGTAGTTCGGGTAGTGGAGGGGCGTCGAAACCGACACCCAATGCAGGCCCATATGGGGCTGTGACAGGGAAAGGTAGGGGTCCGGCGAATGCGACGGACCAGCCCAGTACTAGTAAGGAAGCCCTGTCGCGAGGAGCATTCTTAATGGGAGCCCTGGGATCGAAGCCTGTCGGGAAAGGTAGGCGATCGACGCCGCGTAGGAAAGCTCTGGGTGATCGGCGCCTAGCTGAGAAGATCTTGGAGCGCTTCAGCGGAAGGGATGCAGCTCAGTCGGGGTCGAACGATGCGGATGAGCAGCAGTGTTTGGGGGCTATAAAGCGGCAAAGGTCCGATGAGCGGAATGCCTCAACGACAAAAAGGGCCCGAGGAGATGGGGACGCAATTTCGTTTAGCGAAATCGCTAAAGGAGCGGGCCATCACCCTCGGGATCCTGGATAGGAGTAGGGAGGATGGTGCCATCTCCCGAGAGGAGTGGCCTTGGGTCGCCAGCGCCATATCAGCGGCCTATATGACCGCTGTTATGGAGAGCCCAGGTCCGCGGCCATGCTTCCAATACTCGGGGTGGTATCATGGATTTAGACTGATGACTTGTGCTGACGAGCGGTCGGCCTGTATCTTTAAGAAAATAATTTCTTTGCTTGGTTGCATGGTTGCATGGTATGGAGAGGAGCCAGACTCGAGGCCGTGGAACGGAGGGATCTCCCCCTTCGACCGAGGGCTCGAGTGTGGTTGCCTGCCGGGCCCTCTCAGCCGGAGAAAATAATTGAATTAATGCGTTACTGCAACCCGAAACTTCCAACGCATAACTGGAGGGTCCTCAGAGTAGAGGAGGCTGTTGGGCCACGTCGGCAAGTGCTGATTGTGCTAAACGCAGAGTCCACCGGTCCTTTCTCTGACACGAGGGGAGTTATCCCGCCAATAGCGGGATCTGTCATTAGTGCTAGTCGTCTGGCTGATAGGGCAGAGGAGTAGCTCCTAGCCTCCGAGGGCGAATCATCGATGGCGGGATCCTTTATCAGTGTAAGTCGTCTGTTTAGGGGGGAGGAGGATCTCCTAGTCTCCGAGGGCGAAGCCGCCAAGGATGGGGTGCAGAAGAAGATGGGTGGTGTTGATGGAAATCCGTCAAATCAATCTTCAGCATTCTAAGGCGGCTTCCGCAAACCTGTTGCTCTGTCTTGAGAAAGGCGGAGTGGATATAGTCCTTGTCCAGGAGCCGTGGCTGAGTAGTAACGGCGGAAAAATTTCTGGATTAAGGACGGGAAAATTCAACACCTTGGTGAATGGGGAGGCAGGTAGACCTAGATCCTGTGTGCTTACTAAAAAGGAATGTAAAGCTTTTATTCTCTCTAATTTCAGCAATGCTGACGTAACCACGGTCTGCCTCGAGCGAGGCAGTAACGAATTCTGGGTGGTCTATGCGTATATGCCCCATGTGGACGTAACGGGACCACCACCTGTGATACTGGGCGAAATAACCGCTGAAGCAAGGCGGAGAGGTGTTGGCGTAATCATAGGTGCCGATGCTAATGCACACCATAGCATATGGAGGAGCTCGGATACGAACACCAGAGGTGAGTATTTATTTACTTTTATTGTAGATGAGGGACTTTGTATATGTAATAGCGGGAATGACCCGACTTTTATTACTGCGGTAAGGGAGGAGGTCCTGGACCTCACCCTGGTTAGCAGAGAACTGGAAGATCGGATATCTGGCTGGAGGGTTCTCAACGAGCACTCTTTCTCCGATCACCGATATATTCAGTTCTCGGTGAACGAAGAACGTCCCGGTAAAATATCTTTTAGAAACCCTAAAAGTACCAACTGGGACTTGTATTGTAGGAAGTTGGGAGAGCTATTGCCTGAGGCGCCTATCGTTGGTTCGGACCTGTCCGAATCTGAAATAGACGGTCTGGTGGAAAACTTCACCTCGGCAAGCAATAGCGCCTTTCAACAGTCCTGCCCACTGAAAACTTACAGGGGGAGGGGCAAGCCGCCCTGGTGGTCTGATTCCGTTGACGACCTAAGAGCGTCCAGTAGGCTGCTCTTTAACAGAGCCAGGAGGAGTAAACTACCCTCGGACTGGGAGCTCTATAAGGTGAGTCTGGGGATTTATAAATATGAAATAAGGATAGCCAAGCGAGATTCATGGCGAAGCTTCTGCGAAAACATAGAGGGCTGCAATGAATCCGCGAGGCTTAGAAAAATACTCTGTAGGAATCGCGCCCCTCGGGGGTATCTGAGAGATGATGGTGGGAACTGGTCGCAAATAGAGGGGTCTCTAGAACATAAATAGTATGCTCTGGGTGCCTTTCTAGACATCGAGCGGGCTTTTAACAATGTTTTACCGGGGGCATTCGAAAGAGCTCTGGTGGGTTTAGGAGTCGAAGCGGCTCTATGCGGCAGATTTGTCGCAGCTGAGTGGGGAGGGGCCATAATTAGGAGGAAGGTGTGCAGGGGCACGCCACAGGGGGGTGTCCTATCGCCTCTGCTCTGGGTTGTGGTAGTGAACGAGCTTCTTGTGGAGCTGGAAGCCAATGGTTGTCGGGTGGTTGCCTATGCAGATGACCTCGCTATCCTAGTCAGGGGCAAATTTCTGGGCACCCTGCGCGATGTTCTGCAGGGCTACCTGGATACTGTGGCTAGGTGGGCTGAATCATGTAGATTGGCGGTCAACCCGGGAAAAACAGAATTGGTTCTTTTTACAAGGAGATATAAGATACCCGACTTCAAAACTCCTTCGATTGGAGGGGTACAGTTGGTACTTACTGACAGGGTTAAATATTTGGGAATTGTTCTGGACAAGAAGCTGTCCTGGAAGCCCAATGTGAAAGATAGGGCCAGGAAGGCCGCGGTTGCCTTGTACTGCTGCAGGGGGCTATCGGCAAGAGATGGGGGCTCTCGCCAGGAGTAGTACACTGGCTTTATGAGATGGTGGTCAACCCGATTCTGCTCTATGGGGTGCTGGTCTGGTGGAAAGCACCGGACACGGCGAGCACCTCCAAAATGTTAGTGTCAGTGCAACGGACGGCGCTTATTGGTATCAGTGGCGCTATGAGAACAACACCTACCTTGGCACTGAATGTCATGCTGAATATACATCCAGTAGATATTGCGGGAAAGGCAGCCGCGGCCCGGTCGTTGGTCAGGCTTCGTGATATGGGTTATATGCTTTCTGATTTCGGACACTCTAGCCTCCTTACTAGTTTCGACTTTATCTCGGACATGACGGACTATTGCATGCCGGTGGCCGCTCCCTATACAACCTTCACCCCAGTCATTCCCTCGAGGGAGGAGTGGAGAAGAGGAATTATCTGGGGCATGGGACCGGTTAACTTTTTCACGTATGGGTCGAAGTTGGACGGAAAGGTTGGCGGGGTGGGGTCTTTTGTCAAGAGCTAAATGTAAGCCGCAAGTTTAAGTTGGCTGATCACTGCAGCGTATTCCAAGCGGAAGTTGCTGCGATTAAGGATGCGGTGGATGAAATGCTATCCAGCGCTACTACGGTTAGGGAATTTAACATCTACTCTGATAGCCAAGCGGCTATAAAGACCTTGAGCTTAACTACAGTGCGATCGAGGGTGGTCTGGGAGTGCCTGACCTCACTTGCGATTGCACCGAATTACTTTACAATTAAGATTATCTGGGTCCCGGGCCATAGTGATATTCCGGGTAACTGTCAAGCGGATCTCTTAGCCCGAATCGGTACAACTGAACCGGATGAAGATGGCTGTAGGGATTTCGGGATTCCTCTAGCCACCTGTGGATTGCTCTTCCATAGTTGGGCCTCGAGTCAGCTCAGCAAACGTTGGGCGGACACTACGTCTTGCAGAGTATTAAGATCTTTCTGGGCGAAAGTGGATGGCAGGAGGTCTGCTGAAATAATTGGGTTCACTAAGGCTCACCTATCAATGGTCATTGGCGTTTTGACAGGGAACTGTCCCATGGGTATCCATGCGGTACGTCTCAATATATTGGAAACTCCATCCTGCTGCAGCTGTATGGAGGATTATGAGGTGGAATCACCAAATCACTGTATGCTTGACTGCCCAGCTTTTGCCAGAATTAGGCGAAAGTATTTCGGTCGTGACTCACTTGGATCTCCCGAGGAGCTATCCAAGGTTGAGATCGGGATCATTCGGAACTTTATCGTTGCTACCCAACGATTCTCTAAGTAGTTATATCTACGTCACCGTTAGTTTAGTTTATTATATGTGGTATCACAACGGACCGTCATGTTGTCCAAGTGAGCTTCTCCTATCAGGGAAGCTACCACTCAACCTAACCTAACCTAACCACGGACAGTATCCCTGCCAAGATTCCAAGGGCTGCAGAACTTTTTCATTTTATTTTACTTAATATGGAAGGTGCCACACCCATTTTACAAAGTTTTTTCTAAAGTTATATTTTGCGTCAATAAACCAATCCAATTACCATGTTTCATCCCTTTTTCGTATTTGGTATAGAATTATGACATTTTTTTCATTTTTCGTAATTTTCGATATCGATAAAGTGGGCGTGGTTATAGTCGGATTTCGGCCATTTTTTATACCAATACAAAGTGAGTTACTGAACTGAGTTTAGTAAAGATATATCGATTTTTGCTTAAGTTATCGTGTTAACGGCCGAGCGGAAGGACAGACGGTCGACTGTGTATAAAAACTGGGCGTGGCTTCAACTGATTTCGCCCTTTTTCACAGAAAACCGTTATCGTCCTACCAAATTTCACAAGGATTGGTAAATTTTTGTTCGACTTATGGCATTAAAAGTATCCTAGACAAATTAAATGAAAAAAGGCGGAGCCACGCCCATTTTGAAAATTTCTTTTATTTTTGTATTTTGTTGCACCATATCATTACTGAAGTTGAATGTTGACATAATTTACTTATATACTGTAAAGATATTAACTTTTTTTTTTTAATTTGACTTGAAAAAAAATTTTTTTTAAAGTGGGCGTGGTCTGCTAATTTTTATTAAGCATACATATAGAAATAGCAGTAATGTTACTGCCAAATTTCATCATGATATCTTCAACGACTGGCAAATTACAGCTTGCAAAACTTCTAAATTACCTTCTGTTAAAAGTGGGCGGTGCCACGCCCATTGTCATGTTACTAATTTTCTATTCTGCGTTATAAGTTCTCACCAACTCACCTACCAAATTTCATCGCTTTATCCGTCTTTCGTAATTTATTATCGCACTTTTTCAATTTTTCGAAATGTTCGATATCGAAAAAGTTGGCGTGGTTATAGCCCCATATCGTTCATTTTAAATAGCGATCTGAGATGAGTGCCCAGGAACCTACATACCAAATTTCATCAAGATACCTCAAAATATACTCAAGTTATCGTGTTAACGGACGGACGGACGGACATGGCTCATTCAAATTTTTTTTCGATACTGATAATTTTGATATATGGAAGTCTATATCTATCTCGATTCCTTTATACCTGTACAACCAACCGTTATCCAATCAAAGTTAATATATTCTGTTCAGCTCTGCTCAACTGAGTATAACAAAAACAATCTAAATTTTTTTAACCATCTTAAATTTTAAATATATGTGACCCGGCCTATGAAAAGGTGGCTTATGACTCAAAAAAGAAAACTACTAAGAAACTACATTGTTTATCTTTAACAGTTTTTATGACGCAAAATATAAAATTAGTAAAATTTTGGACAATGGGCGTGGCACCGCCCACTTTTTAAAGAAGGTAATTTAAAATTTTTGCAAGCTGTAATTTGGCAGTCGTTGAAGATATCATGATGAAATTTGGCAGGAACGTTACTCTTATTACTGTATGTACGCTTAATAAAAATTAGCAAAATCGGAGAAGGACCACGCCCACTTTTAAAAAAAATTTTTTTTTAAAGTAAAATTTCAACAAAAAATTTAATACCTTTACAGTATATAAGTAAATTATGTCAAGATTCAACTCCAGTAAGGATATGGTGCAACAAAATACAAAAATAAAAGAAAATTTAAAAATGGGCGTGGCTCCGCCCTTTTTCATTTAATTTGTCTAGGATACTTTTAATGCCATAAATCGAACAAAAATCAACCAATCCTTTTGAAATTTGGTAGGGGCATAGATTTTATGGCGTTAACTGTTTTCTGTGAAAATGGGCGAAATCGGTTGATGCCACGCCCAGTTTTTATACACAGTCGTCCGTCTGTCCTTCCGCATGGCCGTTAACACGATAACTTGAGCAAAAATCGATATATCTTTACTAAACTCAGTTCACGTACTTATCTGAACCCACTTTACCTTGGTATGAAAAATGAAGGAAATCTGACTATGACCACGCCCACTTTTTCGATATCGAAAATTGCGAAAAAAATGCCATAATTCTATACCAAATACGAAAAAAAGGGATGAAACATGGTAAGGTAATTGGATTGTTTTATTGACGCGAAATATAACTTTAGAAAAAACTTTATAAAATGGTTGTGACACCTACCATATTAAGTAGAAGAAAATGAAAAAGTTCTGCAGGGCAAAATAAAACACCCTTAAAATTATTACATATATAAATAAATTAGCGGTATCCAACCGATAATGTTCTGGGTCACCCTAGGCCACATTTTGGTCGATATATGGAAAACGCCTTCACATATACAACTACCACCACTCCCTTTTAAAACTCTCATTAATACCTTTAATTTGATACCCATATCGTACAAACACATTATAGAGTCACCCCTGGTCCACCTTTATGGCGATATCTCGAAAAGGCGTCCACCTATAGAACTAAGGCCCACTCCCTTTTAAAATACTCTTTAATACCTTGCATTTGATACACATGTCATACAAACACATTCCAGGGTTACCCTAGGTTCATTTTCCTACATGTTGATTTTACCTTTATTTTGTCTCCATAGCTCTCAACCGAGTATGTAATGTTCGGTTACACCAGAACTTAACCTTCCTTACTGGTTTTTTATTATTTTTTATTATTTTTGAATTTTTTGATTTTTAAAAATTTTTTTTTTGATTATTTTTGATTATTTTTCCGCTTTGTTGAAAGAAAAATTCTCCTTTGTTGCATGCGCGGAATAATTTCTACATACAAGTACATTTTAAAATGCAATAGTAAATCGTAAGCGCTTATCGAGGCGAATATATACATCATCATATAGGGCGAATGGTATATGAGCGTTGATCTAAACATATTCTCCGGTATGTATACACGCATGTGCATATTTTACTACACTCATTATATAAAATAATGTAGGATCGAAAACGGCGGTTTTTCTAATTGCCCAGACAATATGTAAAAAAATGTTGGATTCATAGGTTGGCATCAAAAAGCTTTCATTTAGCAACGATTCTTTATGGTTTCATCCTTAAGTCTAGCCAATTTTGTTATATCAAAAATAAATATATCCACTATTCTGGATAACGTTATGGCTATGCACTGATTATTTAGTACATACAAGTACATTGCTGGATGTAACGGTATATCGTGAGCGCTTATTTAGGCATAAGGGTACATACATACCCACCTACAAATTATCGGGTCTATAGATGTATGCGACGAATACTTGCGGGGGAGTGCGTATTGTTTTACGACTAAACAATATGCTCAAACAATATGTATGAGTAATACTACTTAGGTTGATAGCTTCACTTCCAACTGGAGCGATCCTCTAAGTTGTCATTCATCATCATGATCAGTTGTCTACCCAAAGGTTGTTATATCCCAAATAAATTTATTTACATACATATGTCCATGTACATTAGATTTAAACTTCTTTTTATTTCCTTATGATTCGGTGGATATTTCCTATAACAATGGACACATTTGGTTGCCTATCATACATTATTTTTTTCGACATGGTTGGATATTTTCCAAGAACATATATGGGGTATTCCATCCCATTTCGACCAATTTTGAACCCGACACCTTTAGAATTGGCTTAAAGTTTTTCTTCTTTTTCTAGCTTACGAAAGACGTTTTTCAGAAGTTTTTCAAATTTTTTCATCCAACTCAAAAAAAGTTATGAATTTTAAAAAAAGCACCGTTTTTGTTTTCAAAATGCTATAACTTTTTCAAAAATTGACAGTTTGGGATCTTTTTTTTAAAAAAAATATGTTTTTAAATGTACTTTTGGGAAAAAATTCAAAAAAATTCTTAAAGTTTTTTTTTATAATTTTTCAGTTTTTCGAGATTTTTCGAATTTCGCCCTTTTTTTCTCATAAAAAACTTCAATCAATTCTGCAATCATCCCCACTAATCCCGGAGTGGGCCGAGAATTTTTTTTTTTATTGTTTTGTTATGATCTTCATTGACTGAGTGTGCTACAGGCACATTCAAGGACGAAAGAGCTGCAGTGCTTGTGGCAAGGTGCAATGACCACGGCGTGTGCACTGGCGTTTAGGCCCGGAGCTTCAGCTTCGTGGATTCGATAACGCGATCACTGCACAGCACTGCTCTCCCCAGTCAATGGTCAAACACGATAATTATTTTTGCACGCTGGGGATATTCACACAGAAAAAAAAAGAAGCAAACCTACGCATTTGCATGCCACACTTCACTAATACGACACCCTCAACTTACCCTTATGGCTGGCAGCTCGTTGTTGCAACATTTGGTGGCTGCCTCTGTACCCACCCTACCTTTGGCCGCAATACATTACCACTAACTCCGGTGTCTCAAACCAAATCAAACAAATTAGTTACCCATTATGAATTATTATTATTTAAAACAAATTCAATCCATTATACAATTCGTTTCTTAGTTTAGTTAACCTAAACTTAATTTGTGAGATTTATTTTGATTCATCATCCAAGAAAATTATTATAAAAGAAAGTATAAAAAAAGAAATGATGTGGTAAACTATAATTAGTCTTTACGCGAATCGTAAATTTATATCTTAGAACTCAACAAACATAATTTTGATATACGTATGTATGTAAATGTGTATGTGTGCATTTATGTACGCATATATAAAAAAAGTAGTATCAACAAAAAAAAATTTAGTTGAAAAGACGACTAAATCCAATATATGTACATATGTATATGTATGGCAACTTATATATTTGCATACATATGTATGTAAAGGCACATCATTGTATAAATATGCAATAAAGAAAAAAAGTTGTTAACAAAATAATATGTTGAAAATAGGTGAATATATTTAGGTACATATGTATATACGTGAGTAACTAAATTCATTTTACAAGTATATAGCATTTCTACCTAGCGCCGAAGGCCTTCTTGCTTGGGGAAATGGGTTATCATTCCTTAAACAAGAATTAAAATATTTTCTAAACCAACTAACACAATTAATGATTTTTAATTTGCAAAAGAAAATCACTTAAAACATTACCAAACCGCAAATGTAAAAATATTTTAAATCACTCTCAGTAAAGAAGAATATGTATAAATGTTCGCGTTAAAGATCATACAAAAATAACTACAAATTCCATAATGGTTGCACCGAACAATATTTCTTTAGATGGCATCATATAGCACTCTCAAACGCATCATACAGCTCTCTAGAACATGTCCACTTCACTCACATGTACAGTGTTGCCAGGTGATGACAAAACAAGAGGCTAGACTGGCAAAAAAAAAGGTTAGAAAAAGCTAAATTTAGAAAAAAATTTAGCTAAAAAACGGCCAGAAATTTTTTTGGTTAATTCATAAAATTTTTTTTTTATATTTTAGTTTACACATTTGTAAATAAAAACTTATAAACATAACTTCTTCTTTCAAAACATATCAGGCACATGTTCCTTGACTAGCACATGAAATTACTTTAAATGATTGCATATATGTATATACATAAAAAAAATATTACAAACTAATTATTTATATAAAATATTCCCCGTCTGAAAAATCAGAAGAGCTTAAGTCTGCGTATAAAGTTTGGCTATTTACCATAAATATGAGATCATCATTTCAAAATCCTTACAACATTTAGATAAGCGTTTTAACGAGCATCTAATATTAAGCAGTGCATTAAGCATTTTAATTTTTAGTTTGTTCCTTAATTTAGTTTTCAGAATTTTCATGCCACTAAAAATTCTTTCAACCTCCGCGTTACTGAGTGGTAATACTAAAAAACTAAATATGATTTCGACAAGTTCTAAAAACGGAGGTTCGTTTAATGCATTTTTATGTTCTCGGACTTCCGACCAAAATTCCATGGTGGAGTGTACATTTTTCCATTGTATTGTTATAAGTTTTCGCCACTGCAGCTCTATTAATGCTATTTGACTTGAAGAATAACTATACTTCTCTTTTTCAAAGTAAGAAAATACATCTGGCTTTGAAACTTTCAACGAATTTTCAGCAGAAAAAGAATTAATCTTTTGTAGAGAACTCATATTATTAGGTATTAGGTGTTCACAGGAACTATTGAAAGTATTTTATTTTAGAAATTATTAAAAATACATTCGGAGTAAAAAAGGCTAGAAAAAAGTCACGAAGCTAAACCCAAAATTTCGAGGCTAAAGGCAAAAAAAAAGGTTAAACCTAGCCTCGAAAAGTCTAACCTGGCAACACTGCACATGTATGTATAGTGCACAGGTTCAAGAGAATGCTGTGCAACAATAACAACAAAAATATGATAATTTGCGGTTTGGCTAGTTAAATTTATGAGAAGGTGCTACATATTACCAACTATTCAAATTTGGCTAATTCAAACTACAGTGGGTATTCAAAATAAGGGGCCTAAAGGGGGTTTCTTTTAGCCTATTTGCTTATATTGAATACATTTAGTGATTTCAAAAAAAAATTTTTATGAGAAAATTTCAATTATAATTTACTATTTCTTAGCGACATTTTAGGCATACGAATCAATGTTTCTAAACATAACTTGATTCTTATTCATACTTATTTTTGAGTTCGAGTTCGATTTCTATATTTCTACATACATTTTATGTATCTATATGTATTACTAATCTATTATCTATATTACTAAAACGAATTTAAATTTTAAATTAAATTATTCAAATTTCCTGACATTTTGAAAATGGCCAGTTTTCATCATCGTCGGAGGTTTCTAACATAATCCCAAGACATGTCAGGAAATTTGAATAATTTAATTTAAAATTTAAATTCACAAGCAACCCACATGTATATGATATAAAATTGATGGCAAATGAATTAGCAGAAAATGTGGTTTTTACGGAAAATCTGCGGATGAAAAAGGTACAGCTCTTTTAGATGTATGTTCAAATTATTTGCACCACATATATATCACAATAAGAGGGGTAAAAGGGATTTCTATTATTTAATAAAAATGTGGACACTTACCATGTATCTCTCCTTATAAATTTGGACTCAAAGTATGCTGGTTACCGGAGGCAAATTTATGAATTAATATTAAGTTTGAATTCGCACGGGTGTCGGATCTGTTAACCTAGATGTGAAATCACAAATTATAAACTTTATATAGCTTCAAAAAAATGTGCCATAGTGGTTATAAAAAAAAATTATAACTTTTTAACACTCGGCGTGAAAAGGCGTACTTTATATTGGCAAATCTGTCACAAGTCTATTAATCACTGCACTCTGATTTAAAACTTTAAAACTATATAACTTTGAAAATTTACCCGAACAACTAGACTCTGCAAATTTTTCTGACGGCTTAAATTCACGACTTTTCAGTGTTGAAGTCCAAAAGGAAAAGAAGGAGAATTCTTTTCGGAAGTAGCTTTAGAGCGGCATGTTGCTCAGATAAGTAGATAAATCGGTTCGAAAAAACCTATGTTTTTGACATGGGCGGTGTTAGTTAGTGTTTTGAAGTAAGGACAGTGGTGGCAAAATAAAAAAATATGTATGTGAACAAAAAAAATCTAAAGTCTGCTGTAAATAAAAAAGTAAGAATTAGGAAAAATGTTTTGAGGCCTTGTACTACGGTACAATATATACATTTTAAAAGTCTATAACAGCGGTCGGCTGCTAATACGTGCCCTCAGTATTAATAATCTGAAGGCGGAAAACAAAAATTTTGAGTTTTTAATTGAGTATTAACAAAGAAAAATGCCTATATATGATAAAGCTTTCTAAATGGAACGAAGAACACTCACATAGTGGCGATAATATAAAATCAATATTATTAAAATAAAGCGAACAATATGATAAACTTCGATTACAAAACAATCAGTGCATAGCCATAACTTAATCCAAATAGCAGATATATTAATTTTAGATACAAAACAAAAATAGCTTGACTTAAGTATGAAACCATTATTATTTTATATAATGAGAATATATTTGAATCAACGCTCATATACTAGTTGCCCTATATGTTGCATGTATATATTCGCCTCGATAAGGGCTTAATTGTACGCACTTGTACTTGTATGCATGCAAAAAACGAAAATTTATCTTTCAACAAAGCGGAAAAAAATCAAAAAAAAATCAAAAAAAAAATTTTAAAAATAAAAAAAAGCAAAAATAACACTACTCAACAAATTCTGATCAACTTTAGTCTCCAAGAATAAAATATGTCTTTCATAAAGTGAAATTTTCTCCTGGTTCCGAATATGACTTTCATTTTCCTGTGGCAGATCTAGTTTCAGAGATATCGGCGAAAATATGAAAATTCCCATTTTTGCAAAACACTACTCCATATAGGTACGGCAAAAATTTGTATTTTTCACTTTTTCGTTTTAAGGCGTTGAATTATACATTATACTAATTCCCATAAACATTTCTTGCCTTCACCTCTTTCAGTATTTTCAGTAGTTTGGCCACTATGCCAAAAAAACCTTGTGTTTGGGAACCGCAGACTACTTTGTTCCATCGTATTATTTAATAAGTAAATAGACACCTTTTTGGTAATTGAAATATTAATGTGAAGTCAGTCAAATTTTGCGCTCATATGCATACCGTCTCGATATTACCGTCGGTAAATCAATAAATAATTTAAAATCAGCAAAAAGTGCCAAGTGGTTTTCTTTAACTCTTTCAGCGGCAAAGATTCAAGAAAAATTCTACCCCCTTGTTTAGCAGAGAACTTTTTTTTTTTTTTTTTAATTAAATGTTTTTATTTAAAAAAAAAATGATCAAAACTTAAAATGAATTCATAAAAAATTCTTAGATGATTTATATTTTTGTTAAAAATAATATTTTATAGTGGTTCAATTTATAGACCATGGCAATTTGAACTACCTTTATGATAATCTTGGAAGCATCTTTTATTCTTTGATAAACACAATGGTACATTGTATGTTCCACAAATCCAATCTGTTCTTATTTGTTTTTTCATTGTGCTGCACATTATGTGGCTGATTCATATTTCTTTTACAAATAATAAGCAAAATAATTTCCAATGAAAAAAATACCTTACGTCGTGATGGTTCAATATAAGTACCACAACAAAATACACTATCAGCAAAAATTATGTTGTAATATTATTTCCAAAACATGAAAATACAAATCTTAGCAATATATCTGTCCAAAAAACATCAATTTTTATAATTATTTTATAAAAAACTAGTTTTTCTTAATTTTTTCAATAACCATCCACTGCGTTGCACAAAAGTTGCTTTACTGACCATAAAAGGTACATAAACTACGCAATTTGCACAAAACGACAATATTTCTGCGAACATTATTGCTTTATTGTCCCGTTATCAAGTGCGGTTCAATTTTTAAACCTTTGAGAGTTAAGTGATAACGTAAAAAATATGTGGTACGAAAAATGTACCACCGTCGCGGAAAATATCTAAAATATATGGTACAAAAATTAAACCATTGCCGCCGAAAGAGTTAAACGGACTTAGTTACATCGGTTGCTGGAAATTAGAGTGTTTTATTGTTCGTTACCATTAAAAAATTTGGTCCTTTGAGCCGGATCAAGCGGGTTCCGGTCTCTAATATTGATATTTGAAAACTGATTCGCGTGGGAATCAGTCAAGTGCGAACGATAAAAATAACAAAAACTGTGAATTTGCAAATCATCATTTAAAAGATTGTGAATCTAATCAAGGAAAACTTAATCGGTTATATCAAAAAACTACAGATATAGTGTATTTGAGAAAAAAATTAAAAATTTCATTTTGGAACAAGTTATCTAAAAACTAAACTGTGGAAGTGGCGATACTTTCTTATATCTAAATCATAAAACAAATAAAATAGCTATGTGTTTTATTTGAGAAAAATTTTTACATCGCATTTGTAAATACCTAGTTCATTTGCAAAAAAAAAACAAAATCATTTGAAACCTTGTAAAATAAATACAAAAAAAGCTAACTGCTTTAAATTGTGAAAGTGGGGAAAAGATCTTATAATGGAGATAAAATTGTAAAACAATAATTCAATAGCTCATTTTTATATCAAAACGAAAAAAGTTAAGACGTTGCAACATAGAGTCGTTCATTTGAGAAAAAATAACTAACTGCAAATAGTGAAATACCTACTTGAAATTTTTATAAAATATTTAAATTTAAATTAACAAAATGAATGTTTTGACGAGAAGGCGTGGTTGGGCTAAGGCAACCATATCCCGTGCATATTATAAATATTGAGGACACAGTCAACGCGGAGCTCTTGGCAAATCGCTTACAAAAGCTAGAGCTAAGTTTTAGTGAGTTGTCTGAATTGAGCAAGCAGCTCTACTAGTACGAGGGTCAAGAAGGGTTCGTAGATCCAGTAGACGACATACTGGACTACGAGGATAAGTATTTTACGGCTCATGCATTGCTGTCTACCGCACTGAAAGGCAAGACTCGAGACCTGCCAGGTGCGTCGAATGAAGATTCGATCAACAAGTTGGCTAGTCAACAAGCTGCTGAAAGACAAAATATTTCGAATATCCACTTACCAAAAATCCAAGTACCAACGTTTTCCGGTAGTTATCAAGATTGGCCCTCGTTCAGGGATTTATTTACGGGTGCCATCGATGAAAAGAATAATCTAACACCGAGCTGGAGAAGCCTTGCAGCTGGTGAAGCGTTTGGCGATGACAGATGCAAATTATTTGGAGGCATGGGATCGTCTGACACAGCGGTATGATCGTAAACCTCTTATCGTACGATCGTTTATTCAATCCTTTTTATTTCTTCCTACTTGCCACACGGCAAATGCGAATTCTTTGCGGAAAATAACTGACGGAGCAGATGTCAAGTCATTCGATGACTTAATGCTCTCAACTGCAACCAACGACGCTATAACGGAACGGACATTTGGAGAGTTGCTGCAATTTTTAATTCGCCGATGTGATTCCCTGGAATCATGCCAACCAAGTACTCATTCAACAGGTCGGCGGGCTGCCGTAGTACATTTTGCAAATTCATCAAAAGTGAAGCACAGTAATCAGTGTGTAATGCAATTCACAGATGTACACACGCTAACTTATTGCCCTAAGTTTAACGCACTTGATGTTAATGCCAGACGAGTGACTGTGAAAAATAAGAAATTGTGCTTTAATTGCCTACTTTATTACATTTTGAAAATAATGCCAAGCCCAAAGATTTAGAAAGACAAAGTGTAGCCAATGTTGAAAATGCGACAAGTAGCAAAAATAGTGCAGTTCAACCTATTGTGAGTAATCATACAATTCAAAAGGTCAAAGTCTCGTCGCAAACAATTTTACCCACCGTTCTTGCTAGGGTGAGTGATAAATGGGGCACTGTGGTAAATTTTCGAATGCTGATTGACACTGGGTCAACAGCTTCATTCGTTACAGAAGCATTTGTTCAGTTGGTAGGCGTAGAGCGCAAACATGCCCGTGTTCCAATTGTAGGGCTATCGTCGAAAAGCGTCGGCAATACTCGAGGTCGTGTAGTTCTTACACTACTCTCTGCAAATAACAAAAATAATGTTGAGGTTGAAGCCCTTATTCTTCAGAAGCTGACTTCAATACTACCACCTCAATCAATTAATTTATGTGAGCAAACCCGTAAGCAAATAAATCAATATCATTAGCAGATCCAACTTACGGAATTCCTGGTCCAATCGACATTGGTTCTGATCAAATTTGGAAGATTTTAACGGGTGAAAAGATACAATTAAACAATCAGACTTTGACTGCGTTAAATAGTTCATTCGGTTGGGTAATCACTGGGTCATGTTTATCTGAGGCAGTGTGTCCAAGTCAGGTGTCAGTAAATCACGCGTGGGAAGAATTAGATTACCTGGTTCGATCAATTTTAGAAATGGATAGTTTACAACCATCGAAGAGTAAAATCACCGATCACGATCCGGTAGAAAAGTATTTTTCTTCAACAGTGCAACTAGCTGAGAATGGGACATATGTGGTCAAATATCCATTTAAAGCCGATATCAAACCCATCGATGACACTTTGCCGCAAGCTATTTCCTGCGCTAAAACAACAATACACAGCATTTTTACATGAATATCTTCAGTTGGGACACATGGAATTGATTCCAGAGCAGCATATTAATGGGAGTGCTTCAAAACGTTTTTATTTAGCACATCATCCCGTACTTAAGGCTTACAGTTCAACAACCAAATGCCGTGTAGTTTTTGATGGTTCACTTAAATATTACTCCGGGTATTAATTGAATGATCGGTTACATATTGGTCCACCAATTCAACGCGATTTGTTTGGTGTCTTTTTACGTTTCCGCCAGCATCGTTATGTGTTCGCAACCGATATTGAGAAAATGTTCCGCGGCATAAGGGTGCATCCAGAACAAACTGATTAGCAACGCATTGTACTGAGGCATGAACAAACAGCTAAACTTCAACATTACCGATTGCTAACTGTTACTTATGGGCTTGCCCCGTCTCCTTTTCTGGCTTTGAGAGTTTTAAAACAAATTGCGGAAGACTAAAAAGCAGAATATCCCAATGCTTCACGCGTTCTTGAGCACGACGCATACGTAGATAACATACCCACTGGATGCGACCCCGTCGAAGATCTGATAGCTTTGAAGAACGAACTTATAGAACTCTTATCAAAAGCTAATTTCAACTTGAGAAAGTGGAGCTCAAATTGTTGGCCTCTGCTTGAAACTTTACCAAAAGCAATCTGCGAATTTAATCCAATTGCCATACACTCTCAAACATCTGAAACATCTGTAAAAATTCTGGGGCTACATTGGAATCCGTCTAGCGATCAGCTATTTTTGAATATTGGTGATCCTGTAATTGTAATTGTGGTTCTTTTTAAAGTTTTATTCCAGGAGTCCAGGTGTTACGGCCTTGGTTGGGATGACCCACTACCGGAGGCCTTATGCAAACGATGGTGCAATTATATGGGGGAGCTCCATCATTTAAAACAATTACAGATACCACGATACATCTCATATCCTTCAAAGCCTATGGGGATTCTTGGATTTTCAGATGCATCAACCGTGGCTTGTGCGGCTGTTGTATAGTGTTGCGTGCACACTGAAGGCTCCTACGCCATAAAATTGATAGCAGCAAAAACGCGTGTGGCGCCGCTGAAACTAATATCAGTTCCAAGGCTTGAATTGAACGCCGCATTGTTGCTAACGAAGCTGATCACTCTCGTCAAGGACTCGTTAACTTTAACAATTTCAAATATTGTTTGTTTGACGGATTCGGAGATAGTTCTTCATTGGCTTTCCGCTCCACCGAGGAAATGGGCTACGTTTGTTAGCAACAGAACCACAGAAATTTTAGACGTAATTCCTCGAAGTCAATGGAGACATTTCGATTCGAAGACAACCCTGCTGACTGTGCTTCTCGTGGTATTCTACCTACAGAGCTAATTGAGCATACGCTTTGGTGGTCAGGGCCAGCTGGTCAGCACTCCCTGAACCATCGTGGCCTTCTAACACTAAATTCAATATATCGTCATCGAACCCGTTGGTACTCGTAGAGGAAAATCGTAAGGCGGCGATAGTATTATGTACCAACGAAATTGATCATCCGCTGTTGTTGCTAAGCTCAAAAATATCTTCTTGGTGGCGATTGACACGTATAGTCGCATATTGCATAAGATTTATCAACAAAGCACGCCGTCGTCGAGAGGGTTACAGTGACTCGTTTTTATCTCCAACAAGCTAGAATCCAATTACTAAAAGGGCGCAAGCTCATGCATTCTTTAAAGACATTGATCAATTACGAAATTTACAACAACTACATTGCAAATCTACGCTGATCCGGTATTCACCATTCTAGACGAATCAGGTGTACTTCGGAATGGTGGTCGCATGAAACATGCAGATATAAATTACAATATAAAGTTTCCGATTATACTACCTAAAGACGCCAAAATATCGCTACTCATCGTAAGACATACGCACGAAATCAATATGCACGCAGGTGTCGAAGCGACGTTCGCTCTTGTTCGTCACCAAGTTTGGATTTTGGGCTGCAGAAACTTAGTAAGGAAGCTCATATTTGGTTGCAAAACATGTTTCTTGCAAAGAAGAGCAACCAGCACTCAACTTATAGGTAATCTACCATCAACAAGAGTTCAGCCCAGTCGGTGTTTTCTACATTGCGGACTTGACTACGCTGGCCCTGTATGCATAAAGTACTCAAAAACGCGAAATCCAAAAATTGGTAAAGCTTGGTTTGCCCTATTCGTCTGTCTGTCTACTAGGGCCCTACACATCGAATTGGTGACTGATTTAACAACCGATGCTTTTTTAGCTTCTTTTCGCAGATTTATTGCACGCCGAGGAAAGCCCAGTGGCCTTTATTCCGATAATGGTACCACCTTCCACGGTGCGAAACGAGCTATGAACGAACTTCAACGGCTCTAAATATTTCATGGAGATCGGGCAGAGGTGGCTCAATCCTTAGCAAACGAAGGCGTTAATTGGCATTTCATCCCACCCACAGCACCACATTTTGGAGGATTGTGGGAAACTCGAGTACGATCTATAAAATTACATTTGAGAATAGTGATTGGAGACAGCCTACTTACGTTCGAAGAATACAGCATGGTACTATGTCAAAGCGAAGCTATTTTAAATTCACGACCTCTGTGCAGCATTTCTGATACAGATCTCGATCCTCTTACTCCGGCACATTTTTTAATTGGCGAACCGTATACATGTATGCCTGAGCCATCTGCTTTAACTACAAATTTTAAATTAAAACAACATTGGCGCCATGTGCAGGCTATGGTTCAAGGCTTTTGTAAACGCTGGCATACTGAGTACTTAACCTCTTTACAACAGAGGAATAAATGGCAACAGTCCACTACTAATCTTGAAATCGGCAAATTGGTCGTATTGAAAGAACCTAATCCCCCACCATCAAAGTGGATTTTAGGACGCATCGTCGAAGTGCACAAAGGAGATGATGATCTAGTACGTGTGGTTACCATCAAAACGAGAAAAGGAGAATACAAGCGTCCAATTTCAAAGGTAGCGGCATTGCCTTTCTGAACGCGTCGTTCAGGGGTGGCGGTATATTTGGGAACCGCAGACTACTTTATTGCATCGTAATAACTACTTGGGAACCTCTGCGATATCGTCATACGCCGGAAGTCATTCAACTACTTCAACATAACATCATATTTAATACATAATCAGGCGTGTTCTGAATTCCGACTCGGAATGAAAAGTAAAACGACATTGATTTCGACTCGCTTTCTATTTGGTGTTCTCAATTCCAATTGTAAAAAACTGATTCGAAGTCGATTTCGAATCGTTGTCATTCCGACTCGATAACCAGTTTAATCAGCTGTTTTTGTTTATGTGTTTTGATTTAAATATCATAAAATTTTATTTTAATTAAAAAATGCCTGCAGCTATGGTTTTTGGATGCGCAGACGCAAGAAGACGTGCTATTGTGCGTGCGAATCGTAAAAATCGGGAGCTAAGATCCCGTGTGAATATCTTTAGGCACCTGGACTGCAAGTATGTATACTTAAATAAAATTGCTGGATGGAGGTAGTATCTACACCCTACAGAGGAATATTGGATAGCTATATTTGTGGTCTTATCGTTAACGTTAAAGGATTACATAAAAGCAGAGTCATAAGATGACACCCAGTAGTGAGTGCAGTTTTTTGGCAGACCTGCAGCTTCCTTGCAGTTTCTGCCCACTAAGTGCGGCGACAAAATTGAAGGCGTCTCGCCGCCTGCCATTTTGGTTAATTTTATTGCGCAACATAAATTGGGTAGATTAGCAAAGACGTTATCCGTAAATTCGGTGAAGCCACTGCAGTCACCTTTCTTAAAGTTGATAGAGGTATGGCGTTCCGAAATTATAATTTAAGGGCTAGTATCAGACTGAATTTTAATCTACTTTTATAATATAATTATACCGGGAATTGAATTTGATATCCCCATGCCGATCACTAGCATAATTCTGTAACGTTTTCGTCGACTCGAGAATAACTCTAGTTATCCAATGTACCATTCAAAATTTCTCAAGATAGTGTATAAGCTCAAGTACTAATTGGGAATTTTTAGATTTGTGGAGTCATACCGCGTGAACAAGGATATTTTTAAAATACTCCTCGGCAAAATAGGCAACAAGTTGGCAGAAAGACATCCTCTTTTTCACCAACTACGCAACTAGCGGCTACACTCCGATTTTTAGCTACTGGATCATACCAACTGGCTGTAGCTAAGGATCAGGACATAAACGTTGGCAGAAGTAGTTTTTCGAAGATATTACACTATACAATCCAGGAATTGGAGAACTGTATTTGTGACGAGAATATTCAATTGAATATGTCTGCTGTGGAGATGGATCGATCCAAGCAATATTTCTACAGGCAATTTAATTTTCCGGGTGTCATTGGTTGTGTAGATGGCACTCACGTGAAAATAATAAAGCCAGCAGTGGACGAGTCCCTCTTTTTCAATAGAAAGGGATATTTCAGCGTTAATGTTATGATAGTATGTTATAAAATATTACAATATTTGGCTAGAAATCATGAAATGTCTTACAGGTTTGCAATTACAATATGGAAGTAATAGCAGTAGATGCAAATCACCCTGGTTCGTGCCATGATTCTTTCATTTGGAATCAAAGTGACGTGAGACAATTCTACATCAATAATCGTACCGAAAATTCTTGGATTTTGGCGGACTCTGGCTATGCCCTGGAAAGTTTTATGTTGACACCATACAGGAACCCACAACACGGATCCATGGAACATGTATACAATAAAAAGCATGCTACAGCCCGTAATATGGTTGAGCGTACTATAGGTTTATTGAAAAGTCGGTTTCGTTGCTTGCAAGGAACTCTGCACTATGATCCACAGTTTGTTGCGCAGATTATCAATGTTTGTTCTGCGCTACACAACATTTGCCGCAAGCGTAACGTTCCAAGCAACGAAGATGATAGAAATCACGAAATTCCAGAGAGAAATGCTGAAACCGAAGAGGAGCATGAACCAATTGAGCAGGTCATTATAGATGGAGCAGAGATGAGGAATGAGGTCGCTCGCACTTTCCTTGCGGAAACCTCATTCTCAGGGTCTTGAGTTTTCTCTTCCTATTTTCTCCACCTTCCTCCTCTCACTTTTCATCACACACTCCTTAGTCTTTTGCTTCTGACATTCCTAACTCCTCTTCCTTTTCCTCTGATATTCCCACCCCCCCATAATTTTCCACCACTCTGTAAAAAATTCTCATATTTATTAGTTTTGGTAAAATAAATTGATTATATTGATAATGGTGATTTATAACTTTTATTCCAATAACTACGTATTATTATTAATGGCTCCTCTTGAAACAAGAACGTCCCTGAAATATATACATGTGTTTTTACAGGTACACTGCTGGTCAAATTAAAGTGTTAAATTGACAATCGTTTTATTCGTGTCTTTAATAATATGTTCAAATAAAAGAAAAATTTTGCTTGTGATTTGATTCTCCGTTCAATTCAAAGATGCTTCTGATTCGTGATTCGAATCTCTATCCAAACCAAAGTCTGCGTATAGGCAACTTCCTGCAATTTTCTTCAGCCCTGGCTTCAGTAAAATTATGTTTCCTAATTTTCTATTCAAATATATGCAAATATATACCCAATTTCATAATTATAAGGTCACTCATATTAAAATGTTCTTATTTTGTTTATCATTTCGTTTAAATTTAAATTTTTGTATAAATTAATTCCAAGTTAGGAGCCTTGCAAATATACGCCTTAAATAAAAAATTTTAAATAAGTTCAAAAAAGTTTTGAAAAACGTTGACATTTTTTTGAAATACTTCAAATCAAAAAGCCGAAACTCCAGCAAATTCTAGATTCTAGGGATATAACTCCTAAGTCTGCGAAAATCTATTTTAATTTTTAGAAATTTTTTTCTTTAAAAGAATATTTAAAAAGTTTAGGACGCAGATTTGAACGGCTCCTAACTGGCAATTAATTTAATTGGAACATGTCTACGTGAGTGACCTTATGATTATGAAATGGGGTATATGTATATTACACAAACAGTAAATTAAAAGTTAACACTTTATGCAAAATTTGCAAAAACTTTACAAAATTTTTTTTTATAGACTCAAGATTAGTACTACAAACGTAAAAGTTTTTCCGAAAATTATTTAAATTTTTGTGTAATTTGTAAACTAATATTTACAAATTTTTTAACACTCACTAACATATACATTTATAAAAAAATTATTAAAATAATTTTACTGAAGCCAAAGTAGTCGAAAATTGCTAAAAAAAATACCTGTAATCCATTGACTTCTACAAAATTAATAGTAATAATAAAAATTAATAAATTTTCTGGTTCTTAAATTAGTTATGAGGCCTTAACCAAAATTTTGCGGGTGCTGCTTATAAACAACTTGGGAAATAAGGGACACCCTAATGTACATATAGAGATCGATATTCACAGCATTGGTTTAGCATTGCAATTACAAAAATTTTCGTAAAGTTTCCAACTTCAGCATCTCTATTTCCTCCAATCTTTCGTTATGTCTTTTTCTCTCCTTTTCCTCCTGCTCTTTAATCTCCAATTCTTTTTTCTTGAATGTTAGCAGTTCATCGAATGCACGGGCAATCCGATCAAATGCAGCATTTTGCTCCATGCACATTTTCTCAAAAGTGTCAATAGATCGCCGACGTGCACGCGATGTATTTCGTGGCTCAATTGTAGCAGCTTTATTTGTGGTTGACTCTGCAATGCTGTCGCTGCTTTCATCAGCAGACTTTTCAGCGCCGTCACCTGGGACTTCCCGGTTGCTGCTTGTAGTTGGAGCTTGTGAGGGTCCATAGCGTCTGACGCCATCCATACCATTCACGGATTTATATAGGCTACAGAGCACCGCAATCGCTTCTTCAGTCGGTGAAATAGGCTGCTGGGAATATGGTCCACCACCAGTTGAATTCACTTCGCGCCGGTTATCTGACAACTTTTTCTTTATAGTGGACTTCCAATCGACCCAAGACTGTAAAAAGAGTTGAAATAAAACCAAAAGAAAACAAAGAGTAACTGTGAAGGTCCACACCAAAAAAGCACAATTCACTTATTTATAATTTTAAGTAAATTGAAAAAAGTTTTTTTGAATGAACTGAGCATAGTAGTAGCAGCGGGCGCCAGGGAAAGGGATGTGCATTTAAAAGTCAATTTTAAACATTTTTGGAATCGTGTATTTTTGGTATGGACCTCCACAATTCTTTACTACAATAAGCGAATTGCAATCGAGATTTGGATTATTCTCTGCGACAGTACGCAACTGCTAAAACACGTTCAAAAATGCCGGGGGAGTTATACAAAAAATACGCGGTTTGACCTTATCAATAATCCGAAGGCGATTTTTTATTTCTGTCGAGATACTTGTAATCAAAGTTCAACACTCCGTAATTTTTATTGGTTGTTGTAGTCACACATTTAGAGTGTTCCGAAAAGTGCAGAAAGCTGGGTAATAGTGCAGTTTACGGTACCCACCGAAATTTTGGCCAAAAGTGCCAAGTGTGGTATCAGAAGACGCGTATTCACGTCTACATCAAGAATCCGAAAGCGGAAGTTAACTTTTTTTACCCGTTCAAAAGATATTAACGAAAAACCGAAAAAAGACCCCGGGTCCCTCCGAAACCGGAGGTGGGATCCATAGTATTTTTGCGCAGAACACCTTTCTGCGTTGGCGGCCTTCGGCCGCGCTTATAAAAAATAACCCTGGGCTACGCCATGCCAAGTCCGGGTGTGTGGTATAACCGTGGCTACCGCCACGGTGATGCACAATTTTTTTTGTGGGTATAACCACAACAACCACATTAAAATCGCCAACTTCAACTGCAAATATCTCCCTACAGAGATAAAATTTTTCTTTTCCGCCTTCGGATTATTGTTCTCGAGATTAATACGCGTCTTTTGACACCTCACTTGATATTTTGGCCCAACTTTAGGGTGGGTACTGTAAACTGCACTACTACCGAAAGCTGTTCTGCAAAGTAATACTGAATATCGCGTAGCCGGTGATGGATCGGTTAAGGGTTATTTTTTTTTAAATCGTGGCCGAATGCAGCCAACTCAGAAAGGTGCCAATAAATGTTCACAGAAACAAAAAAATGTACTTCCAATTATTGATACGGTCAAAACGCGTCTTTCCATCCCTTTTCCCAAATTTTTTGCTGAGTCTTAGCCGTTGGGAGCTAAAGTAAAGAATAACCAAACAAACTTCCTTACCTTTTTCCAACCAGCCAAATCTTTGCACGGAGGACCAACAGCATTCAGGGACTTTGTTAGTTCACCCCATTTTGCTTCTACATCCACTCTGTCCCCTTTAGTGAAACCTTTAGCAATGGCTTCGTTGCCTTGCATAAAGGATAAGAGGATTTCTTCCTGCTTTGGGTTTCGCTTCTTTCCCCTGAAATATATGAACATACATATATATATCCATATTTGGAACAAATTAAAGCAAAGTAAAACTGCCAAATGAATACTTACATTACAAAATCTCTTGTTTTTCCCAATTTTTTGTAAGATATTTATTTTTATCACACTTCGTATGATACACAATGCAATAGATATCAGCTGATCGAAGGGTTGCCATTAGTCGTACTTTTTATAGTGACAAATTCATTGGACGAAAATATTTTCGAAAATTGTATTACTTTGATGTATTTTAGCAATTACTTTATAATAATTATAAATAATAAAAATTATTATTATAATTCCTCATATAATGCCAATAGAATAACAAACATAGGACCAAAAATAAAAGTGCTTAGATTTTATGTTCTTCGAATATGGCACTCGAATATTTTTTCTCTACACATGGCAATAATGAGTTTTTCGAATGATACTGCGCATGCGCTGGATCGGAATTCAGAACAGGTCGAGTTCATTTCGATCAGCATCGATTTCTTTGCCTAATAGATTTCTTGATAGAAGTTTTTAAAGAAAGTTTTATTATGCATATTTAACTCAAATTTAAACAAAAAACTACACATAACTCTTCCAAATAAAACGAAGAATTAAAAAAAAAATATTTGAAAGACAAATATCGCAACATTTGTGTTTAATCTGCCAATTAATTTTCATTCCGACTGCTCAGAGGCAATACTTTTCAAAACGATAATTTTTGGTCGGAATCGAAATTGAGAACACCAATCCATTTCGATTCCGAATAAATTGATCGGAATCGGAATTCAGAACAGGCCTGAATATTGCATAGCCTACTAAAGCTGTTGAGCGCTCACTAGCATGCATTTGCCTAATAACAAGCGTACATACATATTTACATATGTATGCCTATCCCTATGTACATGTTAACATGGCATATGTTAACAATTGCTACAACAATAAATGATTAATAAGCAATAATAAATACAGGTAAAGCGGATATGCAACTCTCGTTGCACAATATTTCACATAAAAGCTCAAGAAGCAATGTCAGCAAAATTAGCTTGAATTTATTTAGAGCGGAAGTTCAATACTTTCCCACAAAATTGCCAGACGCGACGTCAGCAAATTAAAGCTCCAATTCATTTAAACAGGAAGCCCAACATGCGCAACTAAAGTTGGCTAATTCGCGGAATAGCAAAACGCAGCAGCAACGCCAGCGGAGTCGGCCAATTAATTAAGCGTAGTTATAAGTTAATGATTTTTGTAAAGTTAGTTATACTTTTGATGTGACTCAATAAAGGTCGTAAAGACCCTAAAAATATATTTTTTTGGATTTCTCAATAAAAGAATCCTTAACTGGCGCCCAACGTGGGGCCTACGGTTGTTCGCGGGTTGTAAAAGTAGTGATTAAATCCTTTAGATTCCGTTCCGAAAAACACTAAACAAAAAACCGTGTAAAATCGCGCGAATAAGAAAGCGTGCAATATTCGAGTGGAATACGTTAAGAAAAGGAAAAACGAAAAAGCAACGAAAGCAGCAACCGAGGCCAGAGGATAGAAGCAGCGTATATCGGCCCCCCCAGTAGACCGACCAAGGACAAAAAGGAGACGCCCAGTCGTCAGCCGGTACGCGAAGGACCTTCCCCAAAAAAATGGAGAAGCTAGCAATGTAAGTTAAGTTTAGAAATAAGTAAGTGAAAAAATTTGTGAAATAAAAATTTTTTTAAGTAAATGAATAGTAGATTACTAAGGAAATCATTTGAAGAGTGTAGTTGAAAAAAAAATCTTATTTTGAAGTTAAAAGTAAAATGAAAAATTAATTTGAGAAATTTTATTGGATAAACGAAAAATTGCAAAGCAAAATCTGCGAAAAAAGTATTCGCCTTAGAATTAAAATTTTAGGAATAGTAACAAGCCTCTATTGAGAGCTAGATTGATAAAAAGTAAAATAAAAATAGTGTAGAATTAACCCTTTGTGAATAATTAGTGACAACACCGAGAAAATTTTATGATAAAAGTGAATCAATTACCAAAATTTAAATAAGAAGAAGAAAGAAGTGATAAATTTATTCTTGTGAAAAACTTAAAGAAAGGTTTTATACTTTAGATTTTCAATTGGTTCGGTTCATTGAATTTCACTATTAATAAAAGAAATTAATTATATCAAATAAATTTAACAGTTGAAATGAATCCAAACAACCTCGTTCGTCCACCAATCTTGAACGCACCCCAAGCTCCAGCTGCACCTTCTGGTCAGCAAGTTCCTCGTAACCCCAATGCGTTTTCAATGGAAGAACTTACAAATATTGTCTCAGGACTTGTCACCAACATCCTGAAAACCGAGGGGTGGAACCTAGTTCAAGCCGCCCTAAATCCTAACGCGAATTTTTCGAACTTTACGGACATTACAATCGATACAAATTTAACCGGTAATGTTTCCGAACTTGACAAAATTCCGGATGTCGTAAGATGTCTTCGGGAATTCTCTGGAAACCCAGGAGAATTCACATCTTGGAAGAAAAGTGTGGACAGAATCCTCCAAATATACGAGCCTCAAAGAGGAACTCCCAAATAATATGGCATACTTAATGTCACATGAAATAAAATTGTGGGCAACGCCGATGTCGCCCTGGAGTCGTACAACACTCCATTAGACTGGGAGGCCATATCAAAATGCCTGACACTCCATTACGCGGACAAGCGCGACCTTGGTACCCTCGAGTACCAAATGACTTCACTCGTACAGGGTAACCTTACGATCCAAGAGTTTTACCAACGGGTATACTCTCATTTGACCTTAATATTAAATAAACTAGGCTGCATGGAAGTCGGCACAGAAGCCATGCAACTACTAACCCGCACTTATAGGGATAAAGCCCTAGACACTTTTGTCCGTGGCCTCAAAGGAGATCTCCCCAGACTCCTAGGAATGAGAGAACCGGCGGACCTCCCTCAGGCACTCCACCTGTGCCTTAAACTAGAAAATCAGAATTTCAGGTCACATTATGCTCTAAGCAATACTGGCCAAGGTAGAAAGCCGCAGGAATTTCGACCACCTTTGCCTCCTAGAAGGCTAAATAATGAATTCTACCCAGAATTGGCATACATGCCCCAACCCAGCTTGTACGCAACCAACCCATACCAACCACCACAGGTAAGTGGTCAAGGCCAACGTCCACAACCAGCTAATCATTATGGTCAGCAACCAAACTATCCACCACCGAGGCCCTTTCAGAAGCCTCAGCCCCGTCCAGAACCCATGGATATAGACCAGTCGCTAAGAACGCGCAACATAAATTATATGAATAGGCCGCGTCCTAATGACCCAACTAACAAAAGACCCCCTATCGGAAACCCTTCAGCACCAGTTCCCCCAAACAAAATCCAAAGGAACTTCCATATAGATGCCGACCAACCTGAGGAATATTCCCCTACCATGACTAATGACGACCAGACAAATGCAGATTATTACAACGACGAAACTTATACCACTCCTGACAACTGCGAGGAACAACACAAGGACAATTACCTAGACACAACAGACCTACAATTTTTAGGATGAACCACTCTTCCCTGCCTTACTTCCAGTGCAAACTGAAGAGTGGAGAAACTGTAAAATTTTTAATAGATACAGGATCTACAGAAAACTATATACAGCCCTCCATTGTTCCCAATCCAATCAGAAACGACAAAATTTTTTTTGCAAAATCAATAGCGGAAGACATCGAAATCAAAGAACACACCTATCTCAATCTTTTTAACGCCGATAACAAATTGAAATTTTACCTCCTCCCCACATTAAAATCCTTCCATGGTATCCTCGGAAACGACAGCCTCAAGGAACTCGAAGCTGTGATCCACGTCAAGGATGACTTTATGGAAATAAAAGGAAACACAAGAATTAGGATAAAACAGTTAGCTTCGGGATCAATTAACAAAATTGACCTTAAGGAAGACAACATGTCACCAAGTCAGAAAAGTAAAATCAATAATCTAGTAGAAAAATTTTCTAGTCTCTTCGCGGAACCCAACGATAAACTTACATACACCACTAAAGTCGTAGGCGAAATCAGAACCAATAAAGATACTCCTGTTTATACACGATACTATCCCTACCCCATGTCGCTTAAAAGCGAAGTTGAATCCCAAATAAACAAAATGCTAGACGACGGCATTATTCGACCATCAAGGTCACCTTACAACTCACCCGTTTGGGTGGTAGCGAAAAAGCCTGACTCCCAAGGCAACAAGCAGTATCGAGTCGTTATCGACTATCGCAAGCTTAACGCGATTACTGTAGCAGACCGCTACCCAATACCTCAGATAAATGAAGTATTGTCTCAGCTCGGGAAAAAAAAAATTTTTTTCCGTGTTAGACCTAAAAAGCGGATTTCATCAAATCCCACTCAAGGAATCCGATATTGAGAAAACGGCTTTCTCAATCAATAATGGCAAGTACGAGTTCACGAGATTGCCATTCGGACTCAAAAATGCCCCGTCAATATTCCAGCGAACCCTAGATGACATTCTTCGTCATCACATCGGCAAACTATGCTACGTCTATATCGATGACATAGTCGTCTTCAGCAACTCTGAAGAAGAGCACGCTCTCCACTTACAGCAAATTTTTAAAACTCTAGAAGACTCTAACATGAAGATCCAACTCGATAAATGCCATTTTTTCAAGGACTCTGTAGAGTTCCTAGGATTCATTATTTCCTCAAGAGGAATTACAAAAAACCCCGCAAAGGTTGAAGCAATATCAAAAATACCTTACCCAAAAACCATTAAGCAACTTCGCTCATTCTTAGGCCTTTCCGGCTACTACCGCCGCTTCATTAAAGATTACGCCATGTTGGCTAAACCCCTAACGATACTCTTAAGATGGGAAGAAGGGCGTATATCTAAAAGCAAATCAGCTAAAATAAATATCGAATTAAATGAAGAAGGAAAAGATGCTTTCAATAAAATAAAAAAATCCCTTATGTCTGACGATGTTATACTCGCATACCCCGACTTCAGCAAAGATTTCCATTTAACAACCGATGCCTCTAATTATGCGATTGGTGCAGTCCTTTCTCAGGATAAAAAACCTATCGCATTCATTTCAAGAACACTCAACAAAACAGAAGAAGCCTATGCTACAAACGAGAAAGAGTTTTTAGCTATAATATGGGCCCTAAACAATTTCAGGAACTATCTTTACGGCTCAGCAAAAGTAAAAATATTTACAGATCATCAACCCCTCACTCAGGCTCTTAGCAATAAAAACAACAACTCTAAAATGAAACGCTGGAAATCCATTTTAGAGGAATATAATCACGAACTCCACTTCAAACCTGGCACAACTAACGTTGTAGCTGACGCCCTTTCAAGAATGCCACCTGAACCAATTAATTCCTTATCCTCAACTCAACATAGTGACGAGAGTTCATCGGATAATTTAATTCCTCACGTCGAAATCCCAATAAATGTTTTCAAAAATCAGCTATTTCTGAAAGTAGCTGAAACTTCAACGTACCAATTTAAAATAATATTTCCCACTTACCACAGGCACATTTTAGAGGAACCCGACTATAGCCCAGAAATTTTGATAGACCGCCTTAAAAGATACCTCAACCCCTCCGTAGTCAACTGTATTAAAACAGAAGAACGAATTATTGGAAAAATTCAGGAAATCTACCCAATCCACTTTAGCAACTATAAGATCAGGTTTACACAACTGCAAGTCCAGGACGTGACAGACGAACAAGAACAGGAAGAAATCATAATCAAAACCCACAAAAGAGCTCACAGAAATTGTCGAGAAAATAAAATTCAAATTCCCGAAAATTTCTACTTCCCATCTATGACTACAAAAATTAAAAGAATAATTCAACAATGTTAAACCTGTAAAGAATATAAATATGATAGACACCCCAGTAAACCAAAATTAGGAGAAACTCCCGTACCTCAATTCCCAGGACAAATTTTGCACATCGACATTTACATGACCGACCGAAACATAGTCCTGACAGCAATAGACAAATTTTCAAAATACGCTCAAACCAAAATACTTAAATCCAGGGCAATAGAACACGTTAAAGAACCTCTCCGTGAAATACTTTTTCAATTTGGCGTACCCGAATATGTCATAATAGATAACGAAACATCCCTGAACTCAGCTTCCATAAGATTTTTAATGGAGGACACTTTAAACATACAAGTTTTCAAAACACCGCCTTATACCAGTTCCGTTAACGGTCAAGTGGAACGATTCCACTCGACCCTCACAGAAATAATGCGTTGCTTAAAAGCAGAACGCACCTTCTCTTCATTCGCCGAACTTCTCGACAACTCTGTCTACGAATATAATTATACAATTCACTCAACAACAAAAAAGAAACCAATAGAGGTGTTTTTCGGGAGAACAGTCTCTACTGACCCAAGCCAATTCGAAAGAGCGAGGGAAGAAAACATCTCCGAGTTAAGAAATAAACAGCTTAAAGATCTTTCTTATCATAATAAAACCCGGCATCCCATAAAGATTTTTCACCCAGGAGAAACCGTATATGTGAAAATCAATAAACGGTTAGGTACGAAAATTTCCCCCAAGTTTAGAAAAGAAGTAGTAAAGGAAGACAGAAACTCAACCATTTTAACAGAAACAGGAAAAGTAGTCCATAAAAGCAATATTAGAAATTAAATTTACCCTTTCATTTTCAGACTCCTGTTAATTTACTGTACCACTGCGACAGTAGACATTTATGACTATACGAACTCGCAACTAGTGACGATTAATGACGGACTAGTAAAAATACAGAACGGTGCCTTTAGGCTTATACATATAATTGACCTCAATAAGTACGAACAATTTTTGACAGACATGTACAAATTTATTTCATCGGACATACCTAAGGATAACATCCTGTATCCCACCTTAATACACGAGCTAACCCAATCCCTCCAGATATTAGACACGATCAAACCAATTGAAAAGAAACAAAAGAGATCTATAAACATTTTAGGGACGGCATGGAAATGCATCGCCGGAAGCCCAGATCATGAAGACCTTGAAGTAATAACAAATAATCTTAACGAAATTAACAATAATAATAATAAACAAGTAATTATAAATGAACTTTTCAATGAAAAAATTAATAATATTACAAATATAGTAAATAATCTCTTTAATAACATAAGGAAAGATATTTATGTAGAAAACGAAACAACAACCAACTTGCAAAATAGAATAGGATTAATTAAGGAAGAATTGACGAATATTAAATACGCCATACAGTGGGCGAAAAAAGACATATTGAATACACTATTGTTAAATAAAATTGAAATTGAAATTGCTATGGAAAAACTCGAAGATGAGAAAATACCGTTTAAAAATGCGGAAGAGGCACTAGAGATTGCCAATATAAATGTTATTAGTCAAAATATGACAATTTTTTACTTGGTAAAAATACCACTAGTTATTAAAGAAAATTTTCAAAAAATTATTTTAAGACCTGTTGTAAAAGCAGACAACACTATAATTGATATAGAATTCGAAAAAATATTAAGAGGAAAAAAAGAAATTTACGGAATAAAAAAACTTTGCGATAGCTATAAGAAAATAGAAATTTGTAGACAGAATCATTTAGTTGACATAAGTAATAAAACTTGTATGCCTAGGATAATAAGTAGTCTTAATTCAACTTGCACTAAAAGCAACGGCCACCACATTCCCCAAATCGAAGAAATAAAATCCGGTATATTACTCCTTAATGGCTTTAAAGGACAGATATTCACAGACGGCGAGCTTAAGAATATATCAGGAACACAACTTATCAACTTTCATAATTCAACGCTGCAAATTAATAGTCAAACGTACATTAACTATGACATAGTACCATTTCCCGCTATCCCAGCAGTCTTGCAACCTGCACCTATCGAAAGGAATCGAATTGAGTTACTCTCCCTCAAGGCTCTAAAAGAGTTACACATAGAGAATATACACAGAATAAATCTTCTTAAAGTAACAACTATATCCAACAGCTCACTTTCACTTGGAGCAGTTGTGACTACTTTAATCATCATAATAATTTTTTGCAAATTCTGGAAGAAGTCCAAAAACAAGATAGTAATTTCATCAAATCTTGACATTAACCAGATACCTGCACCAAGCATCACTCTAGGTGAGATCAAAGATTTTTCAAACGAGCAGCCCACATACATAAATTTTAATAACTTACCTTATTTTTGACAACGCTCGGGACGAACGTTTTTAAGAGGAGAAGTGTTAACATGGCATATGTTAACAATTGCTACAACAATAAATGATTAATAAGCAATAATAAATACAGGTAAAGCGGATATGCAACTCTCGTTGCACAATATTTCACATAAAAGCTCAAGAAGCAATGACAGCAAAATTAGCTTGAATTTATTTAGAGCGGAAGTTCAATACTTTCCCACAAAATTGCCAGACGCGACGTCAGCAAATTAAAGCTCCAATTCATTTAAACAGGAAGCCCAACATGCGCAACTAAAGTTGGCTAATTCGCGGAATAGCAAAACGCAGCAGCAACGCCAGCGGAGTCGGCCAATTAATTAAGCGTAGTTATAAGTTAATGATTTTTGTAAAGTTAGTTATACTTTTAATGTGACTCAATAAAGGTCGTAAGGATCCTAAAAATATATTTTTTTGGATTTCTCAATAAAAGAATCCTTAACTTACATACAAAGCGAATGCAAGTTCAATGCCAGCAGCATCATACGATTCTACCGCTACGCAGTCAATTGTTACAGTCCACTTATTGGTTTCAATATTTTCTATTATTTTATTTTTTCTTGATTTCATTGTTTTCTAATTTCCTTTGTTAAAGTCTTTACCTATGTAATTTATTTAATAAGTAAATATACACCTTTTTGGTAATTGAAATATTAAAGTAAAGTCAGTCAAATTTTGCGCTCATACGCATACCGTCGCGATATTACCGTCGGTAAATCAATAAAGAATTTAAAATCAGCAAAAAGTGCCAAGTGGTTTTCTTTAAACGGACTTAGTTACATCGGTTGCTGGAAATTAGCACACGGGCTAATTAGAGTGTTTTATTGTTCGTTACCACATTGAAAAAATTTTGAGAAAAAAAAGAAATTTTTTGCAAATTTCAGATTTAACCACTTTAAAATCGGAAAAATTCTATGGACGGAAAAAGTTAGCCCTCCTATGTTGTAGGTAATTTAACTACGAAAATTTTAAGCATACCAGTACAACAAGCGAACGTGCCGTTGAGACTATAGCCCCATTAACTTGCAAGCGTCTATCCTAAAATTTTAGTATTACTTTGATAAAATTGGCGAGACATTTAATTTGGTCACTCTACCTTAGGGTCTAATAAATTTAAAAAGACATCCGTGTAAAAAATCGCGATAAATATTTGACACCTCATTTTATTTGCGCCTCCTGTAGATTAACTTTAATGAGATGGGTATCGGGTAAAGGTCATAACATGAAGTTTGGCGTTCCAATGATGTGGACTGAACCCTTTAACCACGACCAGTGTTATTTTTGCGTGATAGATCTTAAAGGTAAAACGAGAAAAAAGAGGAGATTAATAAGTTATCCAAATGTGGCATCAGCTAAAAAAACAAAACTACATGACCATACCTTACCCATACCTAGACCGCCTTTAAGTTGTGAAGCCTCAAGCGAAAGTGACTCCGAAGCAGATCATTCAGATAGTGAACAAGAAGAAGAGGTCCCACATCGAGTCTCATAAGCCGAACTTAATGACTTGGCCAGAGATTTGAAATTATCGAAATTTGATAGCGAAGTTCTAGGATCTCGTTTGCAGCAATGTGGTACCCTGGGCCCTTCGACAAGTACTTCCAAATTTCGAAATAGACACAAGACTTTCTCTTCTTTTTTTACTAAAAGTGAAAATATTTGCTACTGCAATGATGTTCAAGGTTTATTTGAAGCACTAAAATTAGAAAATAAAGTGGATTATTGGCGCTTGTTTATAAACAGTTCAAAGCATAGTTTAAAAGCAGCATTACTCCATATAGGAATTTCGTTACCGTTAATACCAGTGGCACATTCTGAGAATACAAAAGAAACTTATTTAAGCATATCCAATTTACTTGAGCTCATTCAATATAAACAATTTAATTGGAATATTTGTGCGGATTTAAAGGTAAGCAGTTTCGGTGGTACAATTTAAAATAAATAGTGTAACGAATTTATTGCAATTACCCTTATTTGCAATCTCCTGCCAACGCTCGTATCGCTAAACTGTTGAATAAATAACTCCAATATTGAATAATGGAAAAATGGCCTTTTATTAAAGTACTTCACAATATAACACTTATACTTTGAAACGAATAGCTTGCTTAATAACCAAACTGATTGATAGCTCAAATTAAACTGACTTCTCGCCTCTACTGTTGCGCCTTTTATACGTTTTGATTTCTCATTGCATACTTCTAGGATTTTCCATTCCAGAACTTACTAGTTAGTTATCAGCTACAAAATCGCCAGCCACAACTACGTTTATAACTTCTCATTTGAGTAATACTTGCACAAATTATTGCCCTCTCTTGTGAGCAACTCAGATAAGATATATGCATGTGTTTGTGCGTTGCTTCTCCGCTGCTCGTATACGTACATATGTGTAGACGCAATTATTGATTCGTTTATGTAGATACATAATGATTGATCTATGGATGTGCATGATATCACTGTTTAGCATCGACTTAGAGATGGCAGTACCCCTTAGTGTTGGTAATATTGTAACACTGCCCTCCACTTAAGTCGTCCCGATCAGACAAATCTCTCGATCTAAACGCTGCTAGCTTCTCCAAATGAACCACTTTCATTTTGGTTCGTGGTTTGCCAATGGTTTGTATGCGAACACTACATCGTTGATCCGTTTTACAAATTTGTATGGGCCTTCCCAGTTACACTGCAATTTCGGGGACAAACCTTTTTTTCGTTGTGGGTTGTATAGCAGCACCAAATCTCCTTACTGAAACCCTTCCGAATTAATTGCTTTATCGTACCTCGCTTTCATCTTGTCACTCATAATCTTTGCTCGTTGCCTTACCAGATCGTGTATCTCTCTCAGCTCTTCTTCCAAGACACCAGTGGATTTCTTGACATTCCTCTCCGCATCGGCATCTATCCCATACTTCAAATCAGCTGGCAGTCGAAGGTCATTGCCAAACATTTCCTTTGCGGGTGTTTGGCCCGTTGTCTCATATACTGCCGATCAGTGGGCCATCAAGAATAATGATATGTGTGTATCCCAGTCCTTATGGTACTTGTCTACAATATTCCTTAAATGTTCCTCCAATGTTCTATTGAAATGTTCCACCATACCATCGATCTGAGGATGCAATGCAGTTGTCCGTGTTTTTCGAATGCCCAACTTCTTGCACATTTCTTGGAACACAGCTGATTCAAAATTCCTGCCTTGGTCAGAATGTAACTCCATTGGTACATCATACCTTGCAACCCATTCGTTTGTAACCACTTCTGCTACTGTTTTTGCCTCTTGGTGTGGGATTGGGTATACCTCTGGCCATTTACTGAAATAATCCATAACCACCAGTACGTATTTGTTTCAGCAGTTGCTAGTAGGAAATGGACCTGCGACATCCATGGCGATCCTTTCAAATGGTGCACCTGAAATATACTGCTTCATCTGGCCATGACTTCGTGTTTTGGGCCCTTTCGCTCTGTTGCACACCTCGTAGTTGGCAATCCACTCGGTGACCGACTGAGGGCAACCAACCCAATAGAATCCCTGCTTAATTTTCTCGAGCGTCTTCGTGATTCCAAGATGACCTCCACTTGGACCATTATGCAGCTCGCTGAGCACGTCAGGAATCCTTTTTCTGGGAACAACTATCAGTTTCTTCTTGCATTGACCATCCTCACTCTCCCATACTTGATGAAGGCAACCGGATATCAATTCTAAACTGTTCCACTGTGCCCAATATGACTTCGCAATGGTTCTCTCTGCTGACATCTCGTCTCTGCTTGGTCTTTCGTTTCATTCGAGCCCTTGCATAACATGTGACAGATCTGTATCTTCTAGCTGACACTTTCTTAGTTGTTCCTTGTCCCATTCATCCGTACACGTTATAGTCATTAACCCGACATCTATAATGTCTTCTTTAGCCTCGGCCCTTGAACAGTGCTTGCATTCCAAACTACATGGTCTTCGTGACATTGCATCGGCATTTCCATGGGTACTACCTTTCCGATGCTCAATGGAAAAGTCATACCTTTGTAGTCGGTCGATCCACCGTGCCAATTGTCCTTCCGGAGTACGGAACTGCAGAAGCCATTTTAACGCTGCGTGATCTGTCCTGACACGGAATCGCTGGCCGTAAAGGTATTTATGAAAATATTTAATGGACTCTACCAATGCCAACAGCTCTCTCCGCGTAACGCAGTAGTTCCGCTCTGGTTTTCCAATCGAACGACTGTAATATGCAACTACCTTCTCCTGTCCATCAACCAGTTGTGACAAAACACCTCCTATAGCATATCCGCTCGCATCTGTATCTAGGATAAACGTTGCTCCTGGAATCGGATATGCCAACATTGGGACAGTGCACAAATGCTCTTTCAATGTTTGGAAAGCTACTTCTTGCTCCTTCTTCCATTCAAAAGCTTTATTTTTTCTTGTAAGCTTATGGAGGCTATAGGCTACGCTGGAAAAATTTGGTACAAATCGGCGGTAATATGTGCACAACCCAAGGAGACTTCTCAATTCATGTAGGTTCTGTGGTCTTGGCCAATCCTTTACAGCCTCTCTCTTTTCGTTTTCAGTGCAGATTCCCTCTGTCGTTACCTTGTGACCCAAATAATTTACTTCCTTTTTAATCAGCGCACACCTTTTGGGACTTAACTTCAGACCAGCGCCAACAATTCTCTGGAAAACTTCCTCCAAGTTCTTAAAATGTTCATCAAATTCTTTCCCAATACGATGATGTCGTCCAGGCCCACCAAGCATATTTACAATGTAGCCCTTTCAGTACCTGGTCCATGAGTCTCTCAAAAGTAGCTGGTGCATTACAAAGTCCAAAAGGCATTACTGTAAATTGGCAAAGGCCATCACCGGCACTGAAGGCTGTTTTCTCCTAATCTTCCTCCTTTACCTCAACGTGCCAGTAGCCGCTTTTCAAGTCCAGTGTGGGAAACCATTTCGTGCCAAAGAGCGGGTCCAGAGTGTCGTCAATTCTTGCCAATGGGCCTTTTTGTAACGTCACCGAACTTCCGGTAGTCCACGCAAAACCTCATTTTTCCATCCTTCTTCTTTACAAGTACTACCGGTGAGCTCCATGGACTAGCTGATGGTTCAATGACGCCGCTGTCGCTCATTTCTTGTACGATTTGACTCACAACTTCCCGTTTCGCCAACACTACGAGGAACTTGACGTATCGGCCTCGCGTCTCCAGTGTCAATTTGATGTTTCACAACATTGGTGCGGCCTGGTTTGGAACCATCCTGGTCAAATATATACGCGTACTTTAGGAGCAGTTGTTTTGCCTTATTCTGATAGGCTTCCTCTAGCCCTTGCGTCCATGCCGTGATGTCATTTGAAAGATCAGTATTACTAGATGAAGCGTGTTCCTGGAGCTGTTCACAGTTAATAACTATTTCAGCCTCTTGGCATCTTCCCAAAATAGCTCCTTTAAAATATAAATAAATGTAAGGCGCGATAACCTCCGAAGAGATCTAAGGCCGAGCTTCTCTTCCAATTTGCGTCGTGCTCCTCTTGATTTTTCCCTACAAATTGGCCGGACGGGACCTACGTGTTTTATGCCGACTCCGAACGGCATCTGCAAGGCAGATCAGTTTTCACTGAGAGCTTTTCATGGCAGAAATACAATCGGAGCGCTTGCCAGACACTGCCGAGGGGCGACCCCGCTTAGAAAAATTTTCTTCTAATTGAAAAATCTTATTTCTAAAATTTTGATGTTGCTTTGCCCGGGAGTTGAACCCAGGGCATACGGTGTGATAGGCGGAGCACGCTACCATCACACCACGGTGGCCGCTCCTTTGGTCAAATTAAATGGTGACTTGAACTCATTGAGTACTTTTACCGGATTACGTCCATCTTGTTTTGTCATAACCAGGGTTTTTCCTACAAGTATGTTCAGTGCTGATTTGTTTGCTGCTTCGACAACCCACAATTTTTTGTCCCACAATCTCCATCAACCTTTGCCCAGATGACTGCTACGGATTTTGGTGGTATTTGCTGACTCTCTTCGACCAGCACTCGTTTACTACTGTAGCCCCTCTCGTAGCCGAAATTAAGTGGCACATCCATGTTCTTAAATCGCATCGTCTTGCTTTGCATATCGATCTTGATGCCTTGGTTGATTAAGAAGTCCACTCCAATTATGGTTTCATCAACAATATCTGCCATTATAAAATTGTATAGTACCGTGACGTTCCCAATTGCTACTTAACATTCTACTTCTCCAATTACCTGGGTGTCCTCTCCCGTGGCTGTACGTAATCTTGCTCCAAGCAATGGTGTTATCTTTTTGTTGACTAAATCCGCTCGAATGATGGAATGAAATGCGCTCATATCTACAGTCAGTAAACGTTACTTTCCATCCACATGTCCTCCAACAGTAAGATTGCTCGATCTTCTTCCAATCTGCGAGATTGAGATTATGGGGCATTCAATTGGGGGAGCTAGCTGTCGCCCCTTGCGGCTGACTCGATTTAGTTTAACAATTGAATGGTCTTGGAGATTTGCTCATCTCCTTCTGCTCTGCGTTTACGATCACCCACATTATTGGTACTGTTAGAGTTGGTGTTGCAATTACGCGCAATATGCCCTGGCTTTCCACACTTAAAGCATTTGACTGCATCATTATTCTTCTGCTGCGTACCCTTCAATGCTTCCAAAATTGCGTCTACCCAGTCTGGCCTTTCCACGCGAGGTGAGGCTGTTTCCTGTGTCAGTGCATGCGATACCGTTTCAGCAAAAGTTAGTTTTGGATTCGCATATGTAGCCCGCTTCGTTTCCACATCTCGTATGCTATTTATGAATTTTTACCCCTTCAGTGTATTCCACGTGTGCGTCCGCATTTGCAAGATGAGCCAATCTTTCAATATCTGACGCAAACTCCTGCAATGTCTCATTTGCGTTTTGGTAGCGGTTTTGCAACTCAATTTGGAATATCTGTTTTCTATGTTCGTGCAAAACGTCTCTCGACAGCGGCCATCAATGCTTCATAGTTGTTCCGCTCTCCTTCGGCTCGGGAATCGTCTGTAGGATTTCGGCTGCTGGCCCCTTCAATGCTACGAATAGAGCTGCAACTTTATCTTCAGCATTCCAGTTGTTCACTGCTGCGGTCTTCTCAAACTGTAGCATTAAGACCTGGAAAGGAACAGAACCGTCAAAGTTTGGTGTTTTTACCTTTGGATTGCTTGCTGAAACAGATGGGCGATTTAATTGCAACTCTTGTATACGACCTCTCAAAGCATCCACCTCGGCTTCGATTTTTTCCTCAAACTGCGTTATTTTCTCGTCCATACGCGCTTCTTGTTTTGATGATATACGCACCTCTTGCGCTACGAGTTGTACTGGTATGCGTGCCTCTTGTTCTTTCAGTTGTGTTTCCATCTTTGATGTAATCTGTGTCGACATTTCTGACATACGCGTTTCTTGTGCTTCAATCTTCCATGTAATATGTGTCGACATTTCTGACATACGCGTTTCTTGTGCTTCAATCTTCGATGTTATTTCTGACGACACTTCTGACATTTGTGTTGAGTATATTTTGTTAACAAGTGTACAACATCTCTGTCAAATGTCTCTTATACATTTCTTAGAGTGCAGATGATAAATCATTTTCGGTAAAAGATGCAAAGGCGCAGAGAATTATAGTGAATTCCTGTGGAGCCAAAGTACTTGTGCATTTGTGTAACTGCGTTACAGCCAAACAAATGTGGGAAAAATTGCATTCGGTTTTCGAACACTCAGATGAATCTGCAAAACATCTGTTGCAGGAGCAATTCTATGCATATAAAAAGGATCCATGCCATGATATAGCAACACACATTTCCACGCTGGAGAATCTGGTGGGCAAGCTAAATGTTGCTGGCGTAAATATCGATAGTAGCATGCTCATAACAAAGATTTTGATGACTTTACCCGCTGAATATAAGCATTTTTCAACAGCTTGGGAATCTACAGCTAGTGAGAATCGCACAATTGTAAATTTAACTAATCGTCTTATGATTGAGGAAAGTCGAATGGGTGTTCAAAGTGCGAGTTTGAATGAAATAGGCACGAGTGAGGCTTTATTGGCTAAGCAAAGAAATACTGCTCCCAACACAAAGCACAAAGGCAGATGTTTTAAATGTGGGCGCACTGGTCACTGGAAACGTGAATGCAAAATGAAGGGAAAGTCTAAAAATCAAGACCATTCATTCGAAAGGTCAAGCGGCGATAAGGCTTTCCTCAACAACTTACCTAACTCTTTCCAGTCAACTGATAACTGGCTTCTGGACTCGGGTGCCACATGTCACATGTGTAAGCAACGCAACTGGTTTTTCACCTACACAGATTTAAAGAAACCAATTCAAGTTATAATTGGAAATGGAAAAACAATGAATGCAACTGGACGTGGTAATATAAAAATTCGTTCTTTCAATGGTGTTGAATGGATAGAATGGCGGATTTGTACGCAAATTTATTTTCAACCACCAAGGCTATGGACAATGGTCACACGAGCTGGTCCGATAAGAATACTTTTAAACTACTTGATGAAGGCAAAGTGGTCGCAATAGCAGAGAGAAAGGGCGGTATGTTTCACATGCTCTTTAACGTTATAGAGCCCAAGGTATCAGCGAGTATTGCAATCAAACGTACGTCATTGCGTGTATGGCACGAGAGGCTAGGTCACCAAAATTTGAGGCACGTTCGTGAATTTCTGAGAAACAACAACATTGAATTTTCCGACGAAAATTTTGATTGTGACGGCTGCGCTTTTGGTAAGCAGCATCGCTTAAGTTTTGGCTTGAGTACAGAGAAGGCAACCAAATGTGGTGATATTATACATGCCGATGTTTGCGGGCCAATTGAAGTTAAATCATTTGGCGGTTTAAGATATTTCATAATTTTTAAAGATGAGTATTCGAAATTTCGATTTGTATTCTTTCTTCAGACAAAATCTGAAGCTACTGAAAAATTTAAAATAGTGCTAAAAATTTCAGAAAAACATTGTGGGCATCCAATTAAAATTTTGCAAACCGACAATGGAACGGAGTTCATCAATGAAGAAATGAAGAAGTTGGTTCAAGACAATGGTATTCGTCATCGCCGGTCAGTGCCTTATAGACGATTTAGAAGCAACTTCGGACCAATGCCAAAATAAAGAGACGAATAATATTTCAAGCAACGCAACGGAGAGAACACAAAGTCATATTGATCCAAACAACATAGTAAGTTCCCGCTTGCGTAACCGAGAAGAACAAAATGTTTCAATGGCAATAGCTATGCTAACGATTACGGGGGAACCTACAACATATGAGCAAGCACTAAAATCATCAGATAGAGAAAATTGGCTACGCGCCATGAAAGATGAATACGACGCACTGTGCCAAAACGAAACATGGACTTTAGTCGATGCGCCGAAGGACCATAAGGTAATTGACAATAAATGGGTTTTTAAAATTAAACGCAACCCAGATGATTCAATTGAACGCTATAAAGCTAGATTAGTTGTACGTGGTTTCAATCAAGAGTATGGAAAAGATTATTTAGAGACATTTAGTCCAGTTGTTCGCTTTACATCACTACGTGCGATTTTTAGCATTGCAGCTAGCAGAAGCATGTGCATGAAGCAGTTTGATGTGAAATCAGCTTTTTTAAACGGCGAGCTTAACGAAAATGTCTTTATGCAACAACCTATTGGTTTTGACGACAATAGCGGTCGTGTTTGTAAATTGCGGAAGAGTCTGTATGGACTAAAGCAAGCTTCCAGATGTTGGAGTGAAAAGTTTAAAAACTTCGTTAAAAACTTCGGATTTAAGGCAAGTGAGGCAGATCCTTGTGTATTCGTGAGCCATGAAGGAGGCACGGTGATCTTAGCAGTCTATGTTGATGATGGCATTGTTGTTGGCGATAATAATGTAAAAATATCTGAAGTTATCGCGTATTTGCAAAAACAATTTCAAATTAGAACAATGGATGTGGGCTGCTTCCTAGGGTTTGAAATTGAAAAGCTTGAAAATGGCTCGATCTTCGTTCATCAATCTGCATACTTACGAAAGGTTTTGCAAAAAACCGACAGCGCAGATTGTAATACAGTTGCAGTACCAAGTGATCCGAACCAAGTAATGAGTAAGTTTGAGGAATCGGAACTGAGTTTGTTTCCATATCGGCAAGTGGTAGGCAGCTTAATGTATCTTGCTGTTGGAACTAGACCAGACATATCTTTCGCGATTGGCAATGCTAGCAGATATCTTGAGAAACCTACAATAGTTCACGAGAAGGCTTTAAAACGAATACTAAAATATTTGAAAGGCACAATGCATTTGGGAATTTTATACACGAATAGCGATAAACAATGTTTGAAATGCTACAGCGACGCTGACTATGGGGGAGATGTCGATACTCGAAGGTCTACATCGGGAACAACCGTTTTGTTTAATGGCAGCGCTATAAGTTGGTTCAGCGCACGACAAAAATGTGTATCTTTGTCAACTACAGAGTCAGAATATATCGCGGCTTCAGAAGCAGTGAAAGAGTTGGTATGGGTGCAGCTATTTTTCATGGAATTGCTAAACAAAAGCAGCTGTCCTGCTATATTGCTTATGGATAACCAAAGTGCTATACGTCTTGTGAAAAATCCTGAATTTCATAAACGCACCAAACACATAGATGTGCGGTATCATTTCATAAGAGAAAAGTTTGAAGACGGTTGCTTTGCTTTGGAGTACATCTCAACACACGAAATGATTGCCGACATTTGTACAAAAGCGTTACCCAAGGAAAGGTTCCTATATTTACGATCTTTATTAGGCTTGGTTCCTAAAGAGCTTGATTAAGTAGTAAACATATTTTTATTAACTTTTTGTCATTCCTTAATGTAATAATCAATGTAATATGTAAAATTTTCGATGTTAACAAAAGGTGGGAATGTTGTGTATATTTTGTTAACAAGTGTACAACATCTCTGTCAAATGTCTCTTATACATTTCTTAGCAACATGACAACACATATTTTTGTAACACTCTATGTACATACATATAATATCTCATTACCATTTCATGTATATAAATAAATACTCTCTTTTGCTCTTATTATTATTCCATCAAAAGACTGCGTGTTAATAATTTGCGACGACATTGACGTTACTCTCGATGTTTGTGCGGATATTGCAGCCAAAATCATGTTCAAGTCTGTGCTCGTAACTGTGCGATGTTTCGTTTTTCTCTTCAATTTTTGTTGTTGTCTTGTCCCCATCAGGATAAAAGACATACTCGTCCACATCAATTCCTTGCGACTCCATCACCTCTCATAGCCGTGCTTGAAGTTCGATCTTATTGCCGGTTGTATTCAATCCACGGTGCTCCAACTCCTTTTTCAGTTGCTGTATCCTCAATTCACTCAACTTTTCCATGTCCAAGTTGTATTCCCAATCTTCGGAATTTATTCAACAATTCCTCTTCCGACACCAACTGTAACGAATTTACTGCACTTGCACAAATTATTGCCCTCTTTGTGAGCAACTCAGGTAACTGTGCGTTGCTTCTCCGCTGCTCGTATACGTACATAAGTGTAGACGCAATTATTGATTCGTTTATATAGATACATAATGATTGATTTATGGATGTGCATGATATCACTGTTTAGCAACGGCTTAAAGATGGCAGTACCCTTTAGTGTTGCTAATATTGTAACAATAGTATATGAAATACATCCCAGGTTGTAGTTATAATTCTCGGACTTCAAGGAGGTTTCACTAAATATTGCTGGTTTCTCTGTCTTTGGGACAGCCGTGCTAGAGAAATCCATTATATTCAGGAAAACTGGCCACCAAGAGCTGAATACGAACCAGGTGCCTTCAATATCGCAAACCCGCCTTTAGTAAATCCCGAACGAGTTATTTTGCCAGCACTTCACTTCAAATTAGGATTAATGAAAAATTTTGTAAAGGATTTAAATAAGGACGCGCCATTCTTCCAGTACCTAACAAAATTTTTCCCTAAAATAACTCAAGCCAAATTAAAAGAAGGTATATTTGTTGGTCCGCAAATTAGAAAGTTGCTGAAAGACGAAAATTTTGCGAATCATTTATCATCAGTAGAAGCAGCGGCGATTTCTTGGCAACAACAAAGATCCCAACTATAGAGAGATGGTCAAAGCCATGTTGAAAAACTACAGTGTTATGAAATGCAACATGTCCTCAAAATGCATTTTTTGCATTCACATTTGGATAATTTTCCCGCAAACCTAGGTTCTGAAAGTGATGAACAGGGTGAAAGGCTTCACCAAGACCTCATGATTTTTGAAAAGCGTTACCAAGGTTTTTGGAATGAAGAAATGATGGGAGATTATTGCTGGACAATAATACGGGAGACAAACCCAGATAATTATAAACGGATAGTTAAAAGTACCCACGTCCCTCACTATTGACCACCACGGTAAAATCGCTCAATTTGACTTTTTTAGATGTAGATATGTATGTATTAAATGTTGCTGTCGTTGTTGTTTTTTACTGAATTGCTGATTTATACTCATATTACTCAATTGAATACAGTTTAACGTGCAAACATATGTCTATAATAAAACGTTATAAAAAAATTAAAACGTAGTTTGAATAAAAATTGTCTCTATAAAAAATTGTAGGATAGATGCTTGCAAGTTAACGGGGCTATAGTCTCAATGGCACGTCCGATTCTTGTACTGGTATGGTTTAAACTTTCGTAGTTAAATTACCTATAACATAGGGTGTCTAGCGTTTTTTCCTCCGAAGAATTTTTCCGATTTTAAAGTGTTTAAATCTGAAATTTTGTAAAAAAATTTCTTTTTCTTCTCAAAATTTTTCAACGTTTTTTGGCAAAGTGATACGTCCCTTATTTTAGCGGAGAAAGGTTGGCGGAATAAGTTGAAAACTTTACGTAACGAGTAGCTAATTAAGTGCGAAAAAAAAAAATGTATAGCTTTACAAATTTTTTTTTATGAGATTCTGCGTTAAAATAAGACTGAAGTTAGCGAAACCAATCGGCGAAAGGTTGGCGGAATAACTTGAACATTTTACATAATGAGTACCTAATTTCTTGCAAATTAACTGCGAGAAAAAAAATGTATAGCTTTACCAATGTATCGCTTTACGGCGAGAAAAACAAATTTATAAATTGCAATAATTAGGTACTCATTATATTAAATGTTCAACTTATTCCGCCAACTTGTCGCCGATTGGTGTCGCTAATTTCAGTCTTATTTTAGCGCAGAATATCATAAAAGAAAATTTTGTAAAACTATAAATTTTTTTTCTCGCTGTTAATTTACACTAAATTAGGTAAAATTTTCACCTTATCCCGCCAACCTTTCGCCGATTGGTTTCGCTAACTTCAGTCTTATTTTAGCGCAGAATGTCATAAAAAAAATTAGTAAAGCCATACATTTTTTTTCTCGCAGTTAATTTGCAATAAATTAGGTACTAATTATATTAAATGTTCAACTTATTCCGCCAACTTTTCGCCAATTGGTGTCGCTAACTTCAGTCTTATTTTAGCGCAGAATATCATAAAAGAAAATTTTGTAAAACTATAAATTTTTTTTCTCGCTGTTAATTTACACTAAATTAGGTAAAATTTTCACCTTATCCCGCCAACCTTTCGCCGATTGGTTTCGCTAACTTCAGTCTTATTTTAGCGCAGAATGTCATAAAAAAAAATTGGTAAAGCTATACATTTTTTTTCTCGCAGTTAATTTGCAATAATTAGGTACTCATTATATTACATGTTCAACTTATTCCGCCAACTTTTCGCCGATTGGTGTCGCTAACTTCAGTCTTATTTTAGCGCAGAATATCATAAAAGAAAATTTTGTAAAACTATAAATTTTTTTTCTCGCTGTTAATTTACACTAAATTAGGTAAAATTTTCACCTTATCCCGCCAACTTTCGCCGATTGGTTTCGCTAACTTCAGTCTTATTTTAGCGCAGAATGTCATAAAAAAAAATTAGTAAAGCCATACATTTTTTTTCTCGCAGTTAATTTGCACTAAATTACGTACTCGTTATAGAAAATTTTCAAATTATTCCGCAAACCTTTTGCCAATTGGTTTCGATAACTTGAGTCTTATTTTAGCGCAGAAAGTCATAAAAAAAAATTTGTAAAACTATAATTTTTTGTCTCGCAGTTAATTTGCAATAAATTAGGTACTCATTATGTAAAATTTTCAACTTATTCCTTCAACCTTCCGCCTATTGGTTTCGCTAACTTCAGTCCTATTTTAGCGCAGAATCTCATAAAAAAAATTTGTAAAGCTATACATTTTTTCTTCTCGCAGTTAATTTGCACTAAATTACGTACTCATTATGTAAAATTTTCTATTTATTCCGGTAACCTTTTGCCGATTGGTTTCGCTAACTTCAGTCTTATTTTAGCGCAGAATCTCATAAAAAAAATTTGTAAAGTTATACATTTTTTCTTCCCGCAGTTAATTTGTACTAAATTAGGTACTCATTATGTAAAATTTTCTATTTATTCCGGTAAACTTTTGCCGATTGGTTTCGCTAACTTCAGTCTCATTTTAGCGCAGAATGTCATAAAAAAAATTTGTAAAGCTATAATTTTTTTCTCGCAGTTAATTTGCAATAAATTAGGTACTCATTATGTAAAATTTTCAACTTATTCCCCTAACATTTTCCGATTGGTTTCGCTAACTTCAGTCTTATTTTAGCGCAGAATCTCATAAAAAAAATTTGTAAAGCTATACATTTTTTCTTCTCGCAGTTAATGTGCAATAAATTAGGTACTCATTATGTAAACTTTTCAACTTATTCCGCCAACAACCTTTCGCCGATTGGTTTCGCTAACTTCAGTCGTAATTTAGCGCAGAATCTCATAAAAAAAATTTGTAAAGCTATACATTTTTTCTTCTCGCAGTTAATTTGCACTTAATTAGCTACGCATTATGTAAAATTTTCATCTTATTCCGCCAAACTTTCGCCGATTGATTTCGCTAACTTCAGTCTTATTTTAGCGCAGAATGTCATAAAAAAAAATTGTAAAACTATAAATTTTTTCTTCTCGCAGTTAAATTGCACTTAATTAGCTACTCGTTATGTAAAATTTTCATCTTATTCCGCCAACCTTTCGCCGATTGGTTTCGCTAACTTCAGTGTTATTTTAGCGCAGAATGTCATAAAAAAAAATTTGTAAAGCTATAAATTTTTTTTCTCGCATTAATTTGCAATAAATTAGGTACACATTATACAAAATTTCTATCTTATTCCGCCAACCTTTCGTCGATTGGTTTCGCTAACTTCAGTCTTAATTTAGCGCAGAATCTCATAAAAAAAATTTGAAAACTATAAATTTTTTCTTCTCGCAGTTAATTTGCACTTAATTAGCTACTCATTATGTAAAATTTTCAACTTATTCCGCCAACTTTTCGCCGATTGGTTTCGCTAACTTCAGTGTTATTTTAGCGCAGAATGTCATAAAAAAAAATTTGTAAAGCTATAAATTTTTTTTCTCGCATTAATTTGCACTAAATTAGGTACACATTATACAAAATTTCTATCTTATTCCGCCAACCTTTCGTCGATTGGTTTCGCTAACTGCAGTCTTAATTTAGCGCAGAATCTCATAAAAAAAAATTTGTAAAACTATAAATTTTTTCTTCTCGCAGTTAAATTGCACTTAATTAGCTACTCGTTATGTAAAATTTTCATCTTATTCCGCCAACCTTTCGCCGATTGGTTTCGCTAACTTCAGTGTTATTTTAGCGCAGAATGTCATAAAAAAAAATTTGTAAAGCTATACATTTTTTTTTTCTCGCGGTTAATTTGCAATAAATTAGGTACACATTATACAAAATTTCCATCTTATTCCGCCAACCTTTCGTCGATTGGTTACGCTAACTTCAGTCTTAATTTAGCGCAGAATCTCATAAAAAAAAATTTGTAAAACTATAAATTTTTTCTTCTCGCAGTTAAATTGCACTTAATTAGCTACTCGTTATGTAAAATTTTCATCTTATTCCGCCAACATTTCGCCGATTGGTTTCGCTAACTTCAGTGTTATTTTAGCGCAGAATGTCATAAAAAAAAATTGTAAAGCTATACATTTTTTTTTCTCGCGGTTAATTTGCAATAAATTAGGTACACATTATACAAAATTTCCATCTTATTCCGCCAACCTTTCGTCGATTGGTTACGCTAACTTCAGTCTTAATTTAGCGCAGAATCTCATAAAAAAAATTTGTAAAACTATAAATTTTTTCTTCTCGCAGTTAAATTGCACTTAATTAGCTACTCGTTATGTAAAATTTTCATCTTATTCCGCCAACCTTTCGCCGATTGGATTCGCTAACTTCAGTGTTATTTTAGCGCAGAATGTCATAAAAAAAAATTTGTAAAGCTATACATTTTTTTTCTCGCGGTTAATTTGCACTAAATTAGGTACACATTATACAAAATTTCTATCTTATTCCGCCAACCTTTCGTCGATTGGTTTCGCTAACTGCAGTCTTAATTTAGCGCAGAATCTCATAAAAAAAAATTTGTAAAACTATAAATTTTTTCTTCTCGCAGTTAAATTGCACTTAATTAGCTACTCGTTATGTAAAATTTTCATCTTATTCCGCCAACCTTTCGCCGATTGGTTTCGCTAACTTCAGTGTTATTTTAGCGCAGAATGTCATAAAAAAAAATTTGTAAAGCTATACATTTTTTTTTCTCGCGGTTAATTTGCAATAAATTAGGTACACATTATACAAAATTTCCATCTTATTCCGCCAACCTTTCGCCGATTGGTTACGCTAACTTCAGTCTTAATTTAGCGCAGAATCTCATAAAAAAAAATTTGTAAAACTATAAATTTTTTCTTCTCGCAGTTAAATTGCACTTAATTAGCTACTCGTTATGTAAAATTTTCATCTTATTCCGCCAACATTTCGCCGATTGGTTTCGCTAACTTCAGTGTTATTTTAGCGCAGAATGTCATAAAAAAAAATTTGTAAAGCTATACATTTTTTTTTCTCGCGGTTAATTTGCAATAAATTAGGTACACATTATACAAAATTTCCATCTTATTCCGCCAACCTTTCGTCGATTGGTTACGCTAACTTCAGTCTTAATTTAGCGCAGAATCTCATAAAAAAAAATTTGTAAAACTATAAATTATTTCTTCTCGCAGTTAAATTGCACTTAATTAGCTACTCGTTATGTAAAATTTTCATCTTATTCCGCCAACCTTTCGCCGATTTTTTTCGCTAACTTCAGTGTTATTTTAGCGCAGAATGTCATAAAAAAAATTTGTAAAGCTATAAATTTTTTTTCTCGCATTAATTTGCAATAAATTAGGTACACATTATACAAAATTTCTATCTTATTCCGCCAACCTTTCGTCGATTGGTTTCGCTAACTGCAGTCTTAATTTAGCGCAGAATCTCATAAAAAAAAATTTGTAAAACTATAAATTTTTTCTTCTCGCAGTTAATTTGCACTTAATTAGCTACTCATTATGTAAAATTTTCAACTTATTCCGCCAACCTTTCGCCGATTGGTTTCGCTAACTTCAGTCTTATTTTAGCGCAGAATGTCATAAAAAAAATTTGTAAAGCTATACATTTTTTCTCGCAGTTAATTTGCACTAAATTAGGTACACATTATACAAAATTTCTATCTTATTCCGCCAACATTTCGTCGATTGGTTTCGCTAACTGCAGTCTTAATTTAGCGCAGAATCTCATAAAAAAAAATTTGTAAAACTATAAATTTTTTCTTCTCGCAGTTAATTTGCACTTAATTAGCTACTCATTATGTAAAATTTTCAACTTATTCCGCAAACCTTTCGCCGATTGGTTTCGCTAACTTCAGTCTTATTTTAGCGCAGAATGTCATAAAAAAAATTTGTAAAGCTATACATTTTTTTCTCGCAGTTAATTTGCACTAAATTAGGTACACATTATACAAAATTTTCATCTTATTCCGCCAACCTTTCGTCGAAGGGTTTCGCTAACTTCAGTCTTAATTTAGCGCAGAATGTCATAAAAAAAAATTTGTAAAGCTATACATTTTTTTTTCTCGCGGTTAATTTGCAATAAATTAGGTACACATTATACAAAATTTCTATCTTATTCCGCCAACCTTTCGTCGATTGGTTTCGCTAACTGCAGTCTTAATTTAGCGCAGAATCTCATAAAAAAAAATTTGTAAAACTATAAATTTTTTCTTCTCGCAGTTAAATTGCACTTAATTAGCTACTCGTTATGTAAAATTTTCATCTTATTCCGCCAACCTTTCGCCGATTGGTTTCGCTAACTTCAGTGTTATTTTAGCGCAGAATGTCATAAAAAAAAATTTGTAAAGCTATAAATTTTTTTTTCTCGCGGTTAATTTGCAATAAATTAGGTACACATTATACAAAATTTCCATCTTATTCCGCCAACCTTTCGCCGATTGGTTACGCTAACTTCAGTCTAAATTTAGCGCAGAATCTCATAAAAAAAAATTTGTAAAACTATAAATTTTTTCTTCTCGCAGTTAAATTGCACTTAATTAGCTACTCGTTATGTAAAATTTTCATCTTATTCCGCCAACATTTCGCCGATTGGTTTCGCTAACTTCAGTGTTATTTTAGCGCAGAATGTCATAAAAAAAAATTTGTAAAGCTATACATTTTTTTTTCTCGCGGTTAATTTGCAATAAATTAGGTACACATTATACAAAATTTCCATCTTATTCCGCCAACCTTTCGTCGATTGGTTACGCTAACTTCAGTCTTAATTTAGCGCAGAATCTCATAAAAAAAAATTTGTAAAACTATAAATTATTTCTTCTCGCAGTTAAATTGCACTTAATTAGCTACTCGTTATGTAAAATTTTCATCTTATTCCGCCAACCTTTCGCCGATTTTTTTCGCTAACTTCAGTGTTATTTTAGCGCAGAATGTCATAAAAAAAATTTGTAAAGCTATAAATTTTTTTTCTCGCATTAATTTGCAATAAATTAGGTACACATTATACAAAATTTCTATCTTATTCCGCCAACCTTTCGTCGATTGGTTTCGCTAACTGCAGTCTTAATTTAGCGCAGAATCTCATAAAAAAAAATTTGTAAAACTATAAATTTTTTCTTCTCGCAGTTAATTTGCACTTAATTAGCTACTCATTATGTAAAATTTTCAACTTATTCCGCCAACCTTTCGCCGATTGGTTTCGCTAACTTCAGTCTTATTTTAGCGCAGAATGTCATAAAAAAAATTTGTAAAGCTATACATTTTTTTCTCGCAGTTAATTTGCACTAAATTAGGTACACATTATACAAAATTTTCATCTTATTCCGCCAACCTTTCGTCGAAGGGTTTCGCTAACTTCAGTCTTAATTTAGCGCAGAATCTCATAAAAAAAAATTTGTAAAACTATAAATTATTTCTTCTCGCAGTTAAATTGCACTTAATTAGCTACTCGTTATGTAAAATTTTCATCTTATTCCGCCAACCTTTCGCCGATTTTTTCGCTAACTTCAGTGTTATTTTAGCGCAGAATGTCATAAAAAAAATTTGTAAAGCTATAAATTTTTTTTTCTCGCATTAATTTGCAATAAATTAGGTACACATTATACAAAATTTCTATCTTATTCCGCCAACCTTTCGTCGATTGGTTTCGCTAACTGCAGTCTTAATTTAGCGCAGAATCTCATAAAAAAAATTTGTAAAACTATAAATTTTTTCTTCTCGCAGTTAATTTGCACTTAATTAGCTACTCATTATGTAAAATTTTCAACTTATTCCGCCAACCTTTCGCCGATTGGTTTCGCTAACTTCAGTCTTATTTTAGCGCAGAATGTCATAAAAAAAATTTGTAAAGCTATACATTTTTTTCTCGCAGTTAATTTGCACTAAATTAGGTACACATTATACAAAATTTCCATCTTATTCCGCCAACTTTTCGTCGATTGGTTACGCTAACTTCAGTCTTAATTTAGCGCAGAATCTCATAAAAAAAAATTTGTAAAACTATAAATTATTTCTTCTCGCAGTTAAATTGCACTTAATTAGCTACTCGTTATGTAAAATTTTCATCTTATTCCGCCAACCTTTCGCCGATTTTTTTCGCTAACTTCAGTGTTATTTTAGCGCAGAATGTCATAAAAAAAATTTGTAAAGCTATAAATTTTTTTTCTCGCATTAATTTGCAATAAATTAGGTACACATTATACAAAATTTCTATCTTATTCCGCCAACCTTTCGTCGATTGGTTTCGCTAACTGCAGTCTTAATTTAGCGCAGAATCTCATAAAAAAAAATTTGTAAAGCTATAAATTTTTTCTTCTCGCAGTTAATTTGCACTAAACTAGCTACTAATTATGTAAACTTTTCAACTTATTCCGCCAACCTTTCGCAGCTAAAATAAGTGACGTCATAGTGGCCAAACTACTGAAGATACTGGAAGGAGGTTAAGGCAAGAAATGTTTATGGGAAATAGTATAATGTATAGTTCTACAGCTTAAAACGAAAGAGTGAAAAATACTGTAACGATTTTACTGCAATTCCCCTTATTTGCAATCTTCTACCCACGTTCTTATCGCTAACTGTTGAATAAATAACTCCAATATTGAATAATGGAAAAATGGCCTTTATTAAAGTACTTCACAATAACACTTATACTTTGCAACGAATAGCTTGCTTAATAACCAAACTGATTGATAGCTCAAATGAAACTGATCTATTGCCCGACAGATAGCGTGCTTAACTGAAAACTAAACTCTCGCGCCTCTACCGTTTGTGCTTTTATACTCTGTGATTTCCTCGTTGCATCTTCTAGGCGCTTCCAGAATTTACTTAGTTACTTATAAATTTCTCAGCTACAACTACAGATGTATAATTTTTATAGCTTCTCTCATACCCTATGCACTTGTATGTGTGAGCGACACTTCCACAATCACAATTGCATACCTTTAGGAGCGTGTCAGATAAGATATCTGTATATGCTTGTGCGTTGCTCTCAGCTGCGTGTACCTACATATGTGTAGACATAATGATTGATTCGTTTATGTAGATAAAAGTGACTGTCTGCTTTATTGTTGTTGTGAATGTATTTACTTAGCATAATACTAGGGATGTGAGTATCACTTAGTGTCACTCATATTCGTCACACTGCCCTCAACCTAAGTCTGATCGTCCCGATCAGGCAAATCTCCCGATCTAAACGCCGCTAGCATCTCCAAATGTACCACTCTTCAACTCCGTGGTTTCCCAATGCTTTGTATGCGGTAGATGGTATCACTGATCTTTTTCACAACCTTGTACGGGCCTTCGCAACTGCGCCGAAATTTGGCTGGAACACCTTTCCGCCGGTGAGGGTTGTTTAACAGTACCAAATCTCCCTCCAAGAAACCTTCCGAATTTTTGTTCTCATTGTACCTGCGTTTCATCTTACTACTCATTATTCTAGATCGTTCCCTCGCACTCTGTTGTTTGGCCAATGAACTTCTTCGCAGAGTTTGCACTAGACGGATTGGCTTTGCATCATCATTATCGTCTGGACGTTTCACAACAGTAGTGCGCGCTGGCTTGAAACCACCCTTGCATTCTTTCTGAAAAATTCTTTCAGTCGTGCGTCCATTAGGGTTTGTCGATGACGGTCTTTTTCTCGCAGGTACTTTTAATTTCGCTTTATTTGGCCCATTCGATGCATCAACCTTTTCTTTTGGCTTTCGTGGCCTTTGTTGAGTCTTCTCCACCATTACTCGATTACCACTGAACCCTTTCTCAAACTTGAAGTTAAGTGGTATATCCTGGTTCTCATAACGCATCACACTTCTCTGCATATCGATATTGATGTCATGGTCAACCAAGAAGTCCACTCCCAATATGACTTCTTCAACGACCTTCGCCACAACGAATTTGTGTAGAACCGTGACCTTTCCAATCAAGACTTCACATATCACTTCTCCCTGGAATTGGTTATACTCGCCAGTGACCGTACGCAACCTTGTTCCAGGTAACGGTTTTACTCTCCTGTTGACCAAGTCAGATCGGATCAAGGAATGAGATGCGCCCGTATCTACAGTCAGTACACGTTCTTTGCCATCCACATTCCCTCTGACGGTAAGACTGCTCGATTTTCTACCAATTTGCGACACAGATATCACAGGACATTCAATAGCTGGGGTAAGTTTTCGTTCTTTACAACTGACACGCTCTTGCTCGTCTCCTCCAGCTTTGCGTTTACGGCCACCCGCATTGTTGGAATTATTAGGACCAAGATCGCAATGACGTGCAATGTGATCGGGCTTTCCGCATTTGAAGCATTTGATAACTCTTCCACTCCGGTTTTGCGATCATTTCAGCGCCTCCAATATTGCGTCTACCCACTCTGGCCTTTCCACTTCCACACGGCGTGCTTTGAAAACTAGGTTACACAGAAGCGACGCTGTTTCCTGAATCAGAGCTTGCGACACGGTTTCTGCGAATGTTGGCTTTGGGTTTGCGAATGTAGCTTGCTTTGTTACGACGTCCCGTATGCCATTTATAAAGCTCTGAATCTTTGCCCTTCCAGTGTATTCCACGGGTGCCTCCGCATTTGCAAGATGAGCCAATCTTTCAATATCTGAAGCAAACTCCTGCAATGTCTCATTTGCTTTTTGGTAGCGGTTTTGCAACTCAATTTGGAATATCTGTTTTCTATGCTCGCTTCCATAACGCCTTTCTACAGCAGCCATCAATGCTTCATAATTGTTCCGCTCTCCTTCGGGAATCGTCTGTAGGATTTCGGCTGCTGGCCCCTTCAATGTCACGAACTGTGCAGCAACTTTATCTTCCGCATTCCAGTTGTTCAGTGCTGCGATCTTCTCAAACTGTAGCTTGAAGACCTGGAAAGGAACAGAACCGTCAAAAGATGGAGTTTTTACCTTTGGATTACTTGTTGAAACTGCTGGGCGATTTAGGTGCAACTGCTCGATACGTCCTCTCAAAGCATCCACCTCGGCCTCGATTGTTTCCCCAAACTGTACAATTTTTGTATCGCGGGCCTCCAGCTTCGATGTTGCCCTTATCTCTTGTGCCTCCAGCTGTGTGGATATGCGGGCCTCCTGTGCTTTCAACTGCTCAGCCAACTGAGATGTCATATATGTCTTTTGCTCTTCCAGTTGGGATGCCATATATGTTTTCTGTTCTTCCAGTTGAGATTCCAGCTTGGATGTAATGCTTGTCTCCTGTGATTTCAGTTGAGATGACATTTGTGACGACATTTCTGAAATGCGTGCCTCATGTGCCTCCAGTTGGGATGATATTTGCGACGGCATTTTGTTACTGTCGATGTTTGTGCAGATATTGCAGCCAATATCATGTTCAAGCCTGTGCTGGTAACTGTCTGCGAGTTTCGCTTCTCTCTTAAATTTTTCTTGTCTCCTCGCCATCAAGATGAAAGACATACTCTTAATTCCCTCTAATTCCATTGCCTCTCGTAGTCGTGCCTGAAGTTCGAGTTTATTGCCGGTTGTATTCAATCCACGGCTGACCAACTTATTCTTCAGTTGCTGGATCTTCAATTCACTGAACTTTGCCATGTCCTTGTTGTCCTCTGGAATTTATTCAACAATTCCTCTTCTGACACTAATTGTTACGATTTTACTGCAATTCCCCTTATTTGCAATCTTCTGCCCACGTTCGTATCTCTAAACTGTTGAATAAATAACTCCAATATTGAATAATGGAAAAATGACCTTTATTAAAGTACTTCACAATAACAATTCACTGAACTTTGCCATGTCCTTGTTGTCCTCTGGAATTTATTCAACAATTACTCTTCTGACACTAATTGTTACGATTTTACTGCAATTCCTCTTATTTGCAATCTTCTGCCCACGTTCGTATCGCTAAACTGTTGAATAAATAACTCCAATATTGAATAATAAAAAATTGCCTTTATTAAAGTACTTCACAATAACAATTCACTGAACTTTGCCATGTCCTTGTTGTCCTCTGGAATTTATTCAACAATTCCTCTTCTGACACTAATTGTTACGATTTTACTGCAATTCCCCTTATTTGCAATCTTCTGCCCTCGTTCGTATCTCTAAACTTTTGAATAAATAACTCCAATATTGGATAATGGAAAATGGCCTTTATTAAAGTACTTCACAATAACAATTCACTGAACTTTGCCATATCCTTGTTGTCCTCTGGAATTTATTCAACAATTCCTCTTCTGACACTAATTGTTACGATTTTACTGCAATTCCCCTTATTTGCAATCTTCTGCCCACGTTCGTATCGCTAAACTGTTGAATAAATAACTCCAATATTGAATAATGGAAAAATGGCCTTTATTAAAGTACTTCACAATAACAATTCACTGAACTTTGCCATGTCCTTGTTGTCCTCTGGAATTTATTCAACAATTCCTCTTCTGAGACTAATTGTTACGATTTTACTGCAATTCCCCTTATTTGCAATCTTCTGCCCACGTTCGTATCGCTAAACTGTTGAATAAATAACTCCAATATTGAATAATGGAAAAATGACCTTTATTAAAGTACTTCACAATAACAATTCACTGAACTTTGCCATGTCCTTGTTGTCCTCTGGAATTTATTCAACAATTCCTCTTCTGACACTAATTGTTACGATTTTACTGCAATTTCCCTTATTTGCAATCTTCTGCCCACGTTCGTATCTCTAAACTGTTGAATAAATAACTCCAATATTGAATAATGGAAAAATGGCCTTTATTAAAGTACTTCACAATAACAATTCACTGAACTTTGCCATGTCCTTGTTGTCCTCTGGAATTTATTCAACAATTCCTCTTCTGACACTAATTGTTACGATTTTACTGCAATTCCCCTTTTTGCAATCTTCTGCCCACGTTCGTATCGCTAAACTGTTGAATAAATAACTCCAATATTGAATAATGGAAAAATGGCCTTTATTAAAGTACTTCACAATAACAATTCACTGAACTTTGCCATGTCCTTGTTGTCCTCTGGAATTTATTCACCAATTCCTCTTCTGACACTAATTGTTACGATTTTACTGCAATGCCCCTTATTTGCAATCTTCTGCCCACGTTCGTATCGCTAAACTGTTGAATAAATAACTCCAATATTGAATAATGGAAAAATGGCCTTTATTAAAGTACTTCACAATAACAATTCACTGAACTTTGCCATGTCCTTGTTGTCCTCTGGAATTTATTCAACAATTCCTCTTCTGACACTAATTGTTACGATTTTACTGCAATTCCCCTTATTTGCAATCTTCTACCCACGTTCGTATCGCTAAACTGTTGAATAAATAACTCCAATATTGAATAATGGAAAAATGGCCTTTATTAAAGTACTTCACAATAACACTTATACTTTGCAACGAATAGCTTACTTAATAACCAAACTGATTGCTAGCTCAAATGAAACCGACAGATAGCGGGCTTAACTGAAAACTAAATTCTCGCGCCTCTACCGTTGGTGCTGTTATACTCTGTGATTTCCTCGTTGCATCTTCTAGGCGCTTCCAGAATTTACTTAGTTACTTCTCATATACCCCATGCGCTTGTATGTGTGAGCGACACTTCCACAATCACAATTGCATACCTTTAGGAGCGTGTCAGATAAGATATCTGCATATGCTTGTGCGTTGCTCTCAGCTGCGTGTACCTACATATGTGTAGACATAATGATTGATTCGTTTATGTAGATAAAAGTAACTGTCTGCTTTATTGTTGTTGTGACTTTATTTACTTAGCATAAGACTAGGGATGTGAGTATCACTTAGCGTCACTCATATTCGTCACAATACAAATTTTTGGCGTACCTATATGAAGTAGTGTTCTGCAAAAATGAAAATTTTCATATTTTCAACGATATCTCGGAAACCAGATCTGCCACAGGAAAATGGAAGTCATATTCGGAATCAGGAGAAAATTTTACTTTAGGAAAGGCCTATTTTATTTTTGGAGATTTTTTTTGTCGAGTAGTGTAATCATTACTTTCCGTGCGGGATCCCGTCGGGGACCTTTCTGGACTATTTCGGGATGATTTTCGAAGCCTGCCGGGATCATTTCAGCATAGTTTTCGCGATCTGTCGTGGATCCCCTCGGGGTCATTTCGGAACTTATTCTCATATGTCGGAATAATTTAGGGACCGTTCCTGGATATTTTCTGGATGGTGCTCGAGATCCGTCCGGGAGCCCGTGAGGGTCATTTCGGAACTTTTTCGGGACTATTTCGGGATCATTTTGGTACCCTTCAGGGATCATTTCTGTTTGGTTTCTGGATAATCGTGTCGTTGACATTTTTGTTTTTTTGGGACTATTCCGGGAGCTTTTGCAGACCCTTCCTATTCCCTTCCCTTATCAGCTCATTTAGTTTTGTTTTTACTTAATTACAAAAATAAAATGCATTAGACAGAAACAAATTTTTAAACAGATAACTTGATTATGCCATTCTGCATATTCCACTTTTAGACCTGATTGCAAGGAACATAGCGTCAACAACTGCATCCAGGCTCGGTGCCTCGGGGCAGCTTGAGCGCCGACCATACGGCCATAGTAGTATAGCGTCATTAATGTCAAAGCGAACAGACTACCTGATTCCCTATCTGCGCTTCGAGGGAGATCTTAAGGCCACAATAGAGGTGGCCGGTTGGCGCAAGGGTGCTCAAATGGCGAACGAGGCGATACATGGGTACACGGATGGTTCCAAAGTAGTGGAAGGAGTAGGGTCAGCGGTATCCTGTGCTGTTTCGGAAATAAGCAGATCCTACAGGCTACCGGATTACTGTAGCGTTTTCCAAGCGGAAATATTAGCCGTAACCAAAGCAGTAGAAACCCAGGAAGAGAATAGCTTAACCTGCAACTGTATGTGTTAACTTTTATATTGACAGTGAAGCAGCAATTAAGACAATAATCTCGCATAGCACAGCATCTAAATGCATGTTAGAGTGTAAGCAGTCTCTGGAGTGAATTGGGACAGGGAGAAGCATACATCTATATAGGGTCCCAGGGCATAAGGAAATAGATGGGAATGAAAAAGCGGATGAACAGGCTAAAGAGGGTGCATCCCTTGAAGCTCCCAATTAGACTGGGCATCTCGCCCAAAGGCATCTCGCGAAGGCGAGAGCTACACATGATCGATCAAGCGGGAAAGGCGTAGTTTCAAGGGCGGAGCTATAAAGCGTCGAAGATTATTTGTAGGTCTTACAACCTTAGACTAACAAAGTTGCTTCTATCATTAAAAAGAGAGGACTGTAGACTCGTGACGGGTATTCTCACTGGACTCTGCCCTCTGGCGTCACATGCTTTTAAATTAGACTTGGTCAGTGATAGCATATGTCGGAGGTGCGGGTAGGAGGAAGAAACGATCGAGCACGTTCTGTGCTCGTGCCCTGCACTTGCCAGGCTAAGACTCCAGCTATTAGCAGTGATACAGCAGTCAGATCTAGAAGCAGTAAGTGGCTTAAGTCCTAGGAAGCTTCTAGTATACGCCAATAGGAGGGAGTTATTTTATAACATACGTCCTGGTTTTTGATAGGGTTTGTCAGTTGTTCGTTAAAACAAACTTCTGGTAAAACTACGGACTCATTGAATCTTTTTTTTATTTCCTCATGGACCGGCCAGTTCAACCTAACCTAACCTCATCCGAAAGATTTCCGTATCTTCAACCGTCAATCCAATAATAATTGAAGCATTCGTGTCTCTTTGCTTCCATGAGGCATCTCGAGATTCACGAACAGGACCTTCAATTAAATCCCAAACCTTTTCCATCTTCATAATAAGCTGCTTTCTATATTTTCACAGCTCGTGTTTATCGCGATACAATTTCGTAATCGCCAACCTTAGATCAGCCATATCGTAAGGTTGGGTTAGATTGAACTGGCCGGTCCATGAGGACCTCACATAGACTGATTGAGTCCGTAGTGTTACCGGAAGTTTGTTTTAACGACCAAAATTAAAAACCCTATCAAAAACCAGGACCTATGTTATAAAATAACTCCGTCATCTTGGCAAATACTAGAAGCTTCCTAGGATTTAAGCCACTTGCTGCTTCTAGATCTGACAGCTGTGTCACTCCTAACAGCTGGAGTCTTAGCCTGGCAAGTGCAGGGCACGAGCACAGAACGTGGTCGATGGTTTCCTCCTCCAACCCGCACTTCCTAAATCTGCTATCACTGACCAAGCCTAATTTAAAGGCATGTGACGCCAGAAGGTAGTATCCAGTCAGAATACCTGTCATGAGTCTACAGTCCTCTCTTTCTAATGATAGAAGCAACTTTGTTAGTCTAAGGTTGTAAGACCTACAGCCCCGCGCTTGAACCCACGCCTTTCCCGCTTGGCCGATCATGTGCACTTCTGGCTTTCGCTTAATCTCGCCCAGTGGAGCAAGCTTCAAGGGATGGGACATTTTTAGCTAGCTCTTCTGCTTTTTCATTCCCATCTATTCCCATATGCCCTGGGACCCAATTTAGATGTATGCTTCTCTCTGTCCCCATTCTCTCCGGAGACTGCTTACACTCTAACATGCACTTAGATGCTGTGCTATGCGAGATTATTGCCTTAATTGCTGCTTGCAGCTTAAGCTATTCTCTTCCAGGGTTTCTACTGCTTTGGTTACGGCTAATATTTCCGCTTGGAAAACGCTACAGTAATCCGGCAGCCTGTAGGATCTGCTAATTGCCGGATCAGCACAGTATACAGCAGACCCTACTCCTTCCACTACTTTGGAACCATCGGTGTACACATGTATCGCCTCGTCCGCCATTTGCGCACCCTTGTGCCAACCGTCCACCTCTATTGTGGACTTAAGATCTCCCTCGAAGTGCAGATAGGGAATCAGGTAGTCTGTTCGTCTTGTGATTGATGACGCTATACTACTATGGCCATATGGTCGGCGCTCTAGCTGCCCCGAGGCACCGAGCCTGGTTGCGGTCGTTAATGCATTGTTCTTTGCTACCAGGTCTACAGGTGGAATGTACAGAATGGCATACAGTGCAGCTGTAGGGGTTGTTTTCAGGGCTCCCGTAATGCTAAGCATTGATAGTCTGCATACCCCCACTAATTTTTTGAGGTATGTTGTTTTTTGTCTGGCTTTCCACCAAACAAGAACTCCATAGTATAGAATAGGGCTTACAATCGCTGTAAAAACACAATGAGAAAGAGAGGGCGATAGGCCCCACGTACACCCCAGCATTCTTTTACATGCATAGAGTGGCGTTGAAGTCTTCTTGACCCTCTCCTCCACGTTGAGCTTACATGATAGCTTATTGTCTCCTGTAAGGTCACCCCTACCAACATAGGCCTGGTCAAATTTGGGACTTTGTACCTCTTTGTAAACAAGACCATATCCGTCTTCTCCGCATTGACTTTCAACCCGACATTAGATGCCCAGGTATGAATATCCCGAAGCGCCCGATCCATCAAAGAACTATTCGTTGGAAGGCACTTTCCACTTATGACAATTGCAACGTCATCTGCGTAAGCCGTTAGTAATACAGGCCCCTTATCGAATCGCCTGAGCAGTTGGTTGATGACCAGCGTCCACAGCAGAGGTGATAGCACCCCTCCCTGCGGCGTGCCCTTGTCCACTGATTTCGTGGCCTCGTACAATCCCCATTGTGATGTAATCTTTATGCAATTTAACATGCAGCCGATCCATCTGATTGAGGCAGGCTGTACTTTAATGTAATTAAGACCATCCATAATCGCCAATTTTGCAACATTATTGAAAGCCCCGGCAATGTACAAGAAGACTCCTAGAGCACACTCCTTATATTCCAGGGATTTCTCTATGCTTATTACCACCCTATGCAATGCGCTGTCTAGCCATATCGTAAAGTGTCAATAGAATTACCGAACAAACAAATTACAAATGTAAAATATTTCATAATTCTCTATTTTGTAATCAGTTTCAAACATTTTCAGTTTTATAATAAAGTTTCTGACAATTACAAATGAAAACTAGATTATAATATACACAGCTCCTGCAGCTCGTGGGATTTCATAATTTCCGCACTCCCCGTGATAGATACGATGGAGTCCCTCTACGTTAATCCCTTTCTCCGTTAAAGCCTGCATGTACCGTAGTTCAATATTACGCCATGGATTGATATGTCGTGTATAAACCCAAACGAGTTCTAAATTTTGGAAGAGAAAATAATGTTATAAATATGTTTATATGTGATTTTTGAATGGCATGTAAAATTGTGACTACGTTCGTCCATTTGTGCAGCATTTTTCAAATTTTATTAAAGGAAGAAATGGATTGTTGAACTTTTATCCATTATGTATACTTTTGGTTCAAAGACTATGTTGAAGATAAGTGTGGGAATGATTTACCCACATCCCTTTTGGAATTTGGTTTGTTAACGAAATTATTACGATGTTCAGTGTCTTTGTTTTTTCTGCATTCCAATATTTTGTAGAAAAAATAGCTAAAACATATTGCAAATACATAATACACGAAGCCCAACAATACAGCTGTCTTTTGCTTAATGTTAATTTGAGAGTTGGTGAAAATCTCATATTAAAAACTTGCCTACCAACTGTTGTTTGAGTTTCTTTTTAGAGCTAACGTGTCAGATATGAGAACAAGGCTAACGTTAATTTGGGATTTTTAATTAGAATTCCCAAACCCATCACAAACATGATGAATGAACAATACAGAGAATCAAATTGGGAACCAAATTTTTCTACAACTTTTGAGAATTTTTGTTCTGTTCCTTTCTCGGAAAAATTGCCAATTGAAACTTATTGTAATAGTATTGGCGCTACTTTTCTCTTCTCTGCTATGCTGCCGAAGGCTTCCACAAAATAAATTAAAAGCCCTATTCTGTGCACTTGGACAAATTCACCATCTTGCTTATTTGTCAAGTTTGACAATTTATCAAGTAAATAATTGCTATTTTATGTAAAAAATAAAAAGCTTTTTCGCTGACAAATTGTCAATAAGTCAAACGCTCTTGATAATTTAATTTATACGGATAAATTTAAACTAGAATTCTCTTATTGTGCGATCGAGAGAAAATGGAAGAAGATTTATTACTTTTGGTATTATTGTGCGAAGATCCTCCTTAATTGGATTTTGGGGGTAATTTCTGGGTTGTTTTTGAAACTCTCTCGGGGTCCTCCCTGGGTCATTTGGGGGTCGTTCCGGGATCTTTTCGGAGACTCTCTCGGGGTAATTAGGGTTCTTCCGGGATGGTTTTGGGGAGTCCCCAATGTCCACCAAATTAACCCGAGGCAGTCCCCATAACCATTCCGGAAGGTCCTCCATATTACCCCAAGGGACCCCGATGGAATCCCAAAAATCATCTCAGAATGTCCCCCAAATGACCCCGAGGAAGTCCCCAAAAAAATCCCAGAACGACCCCTAAAAGACCCCGAGGGAGTCCCCAAAACCATCCCGGAATATCTCCCAAATCACCCCAAGGGAGTCTTCATAACCATCCCGGAAGGTACCCTAAATTACCCCGAAGAAGTCCCCAAAACCATCCCAAAATAAATGAGACATATCGCTCCAATTGCTCATGGTGCTACGTTTTTGCTTTTGATTTCCTTGAAAAACTATGATTTTAAAATATTTGTTACAAAAAATAATGAACAATATTTACTTATGTTTTTTTCTTACGTTTTTTCCATTTCACGATTCTTGCACTAAACAGCTGATTTCTGTTTACTTTATTTAGTTCACCACAATATGATGAAAAGCACAAGTAGTTTGATAAATTATTAAAAATGTATTTGATAAAAATAAGTAGCCATAAAGGAGTAAAAAAATTTAAGAACTTATAAAACTTGTTAATAAAAAGAAAAATAGAAAAGGTTTTGATAAAAACTTGATTTAATTAAAACGAGTACAGATATTTGATAAAAAAAATTCGAAAAATAACTTTTTTATTTAGAAGTAGTAAAATAAATAAACAAAGAACTTTTTTGGAAATAATTAGTAAACACAAGTAAGGAAGTCTAAGTTCGGGTGAAACCAAACATTACATACCCAGCTGTACACTTGAAATGCTGTTGTTGTTTGTTTTGTGTTCTTAATATTGTTACTAGGCTGCACAATAATATATATGTACACATGGTTCTATTCTGAACTAATTCTTCTTCGAGTTATGGCTCCCGAAACTTGGGAAATGAAATGCTATTCATATAAAGCTATTTTTTGCAACGATATGGCTTATTTTATTAGTTCACGACCCTTTTAAAAATCTTGTATATGAAAGTGGGCGTGATCCCTTACCGATTTCGTTAATTCTTCTTCAAAGCATTCCTTATAGTAAAGGCAACCTCTCTGCCGAATTTTGTTACGATAGGTTTCACGATTTTTGATTTATGATTAATAATATTTGTAAAATTGATTTTATCACAAGTGGGCGGTACCACGCCCATTTTAAAAAAGTTTTTAAAATTTTCACACGTCAAGTTCCAACATTCTAGGTGTATTATTTACGAAATAATCAGGATTTTTGTGTTTTCCAAAATGTTATATATATAAAAAGTGGGCGTGGTTATCATCCGATGTCGCACATTTTCAATACCAATCTATTCTGGGTCCAGATATGCTCGTGTACCAAATTTGGTGAAGATATCTCAATATTTACTCAAGTTATCGTGTTAACGCATCGACGGGCGGACGGACGGACACATTTTTTTCGACACTGATGATTTTGGTACGAGTATACGGAAGTCTATATCTATGTCGGTTCCTTTATACCTGTACAACCAGCCGTTATCCAATCAAAGTTATAATACTCTGCGTACAAATACAGCTGAGTATAAAAACTAAGTAATTTTTTCAAATGAGTATAAAAAATAAAAACAAGTAATTAGTAACAAGAACAAAAAAATTCATAAAATTTGTGAAAATGTAACAAAGTAGAAAGAAGCCTTGATTTCATTAAAATTAGTAAAGAATATTGGTAAAAAAAATTTATTTAAAAGAAGAAAGAAATATGTAACTTTAGAAAAAAACTTATAAAAATAAAAATAATTAGTAAAAAACGGCGGGCTCATTCATCCTATTTGACGTCCTCACGGATCGGCCAGATCAACTATACATTGCGATACATTTTAAAATACATGTCCTGTATGTGAGAGAGTCGTATTAGCGTGTGCTCCTATATCTTCTTTACTGCCTTTATGGCATAGAGAATGAGAATAAGTCGGCGGAAATAAGTTTTAGTAAAATAAGAATTGTACAACTGATTTTCCACCAATAAGAAAACCGCTTCTATTTGTATTTATATCGCTCAAATGATCTTGCAGACCATTCGCTTTCGGTGACGAACATGCTTAATAAGAACCTGGTCTGGCGGCGTTCGGACACACACAAAAATCGAAATGCTTAGTCAAATCAAAACTTACTAACCAGCGTGCTCTGAACCCGATGGAAAATTCTGGCAGGCATAGATGATAAGTTTCTGTAAATCAAGAGTTAGAACTTTGTACCTAAGATTTTTCCAATCAATCTCTTCAGTTCCGGGATTAGCTGCAAAATATAAATAAAATGTATAGTTTAAATTTCTTAGAAAGTAATGATTATAATAACATACCTGTTTCGCTATATGTAATTCGAAATTGTCCTTCACAATTCGAAGGGAATTTAAGTGCTCCGATGCTAGAAATTGGGGTTTCGCTAGTAATTGTGAAAAAATGTGTTAAGCTGCTGTTTATATTTTCAAAGTAAACAACAAGAAGAGTATGTGAACGCTACTGAGAGTTTAAAGAGGAAGTGAGACGCCTTTGCAGGAGGAAAAAAGCATAGGCAGAAAAGCATGAGTGCGAGGAGCATGAGCTGTTAGTCACCACGAATGGCGCCTGCAAATTTTAGCAAACAAATTCGACGACAGACGAAAAGTTCTTAGTCCGGGGTAAAATACTCTCAGAATGAAAACGGTTACCTTTTAACCGATGTCCAGAGAGCACTTAGATTGTGCAGGGAACACTTCTCTGACCTTCCAAATGGAGACAGCGATGTACCTATCGCCCAACTTTGAGCCCGCAATCGATGAACTTATGTTCCTCCACCCAACTACGACGAAATCAGAATATCAATAACCAGATTAAAAAACAACAAGACCTCGGACGATCAGTGACGTAGTGAGGTTTTCTTGCGCCTGGGAAATATGTTTTTTGGTTTGCCCGCAAAACTGACGTTGAGCAACACCATCAGCTCAGTCAGAATTGGGAAAACCCTATTCGAATCGTTCGAAACTAAACGAGGTTTCAAACAGGGTGACCCTCTATCGTGCGATTTCTTTAATTCGTTGCTGGTGAAAATTATACTAGCTGCAGAATTTAATTGCTCTGGAAAAATCTAATTCTAATCTATCTAATCTAATATCTAATCTAATCTAATCTAATCTAATCTAATCTAATATCTAATATATCTAATATCTAATATATCTAATATCTAATATATATTATAAATGGGAAAGTTTGGATGTTAAGATGTTTGGATGTTTGGATGTTTGGATGTTTGGATGTTTGGATGTTTGTCCAGACGTTTGTCTTTGTGACTCAATAACGCAAGAACGGCTGGACCGATTTGGATGAAATTTTGCACACATATAGCCAATAGTCTAGAAGGATCTACTAGCTATATATTTTTCAAAAGGGGCGTGGTCCCCGCCCCCTAGGAACAGTTATAATTTAATTATTATATTTTTTCGTCTTTTCGAGTGAATCACGCCAGAATGGCTACACGGATTTTGATGAAATTTGGGACACAGACAGTAGTCTACTAGCGAAATTTTTTTCGAACATGGAAAGAGGGGTGGGGGTCCCACGACCCTTTCGAGCAATTACTTTTTAATAATTTTTACACATTATAACTTTACGTATACTGGCCTTCACCAATATCACAGACTCAAGGGGTCAAATAAGTCGAGGGTTACAAAGTAAGCAGTGACACCCTCCGCCCGCCCCCTTTATCTCCCCCTCTGGTATAAAATCTATAAATTGTTATAACTCAATATAAATTTTCTCCTAAATCAATAGTTTTTGGTATCTGGTACATACAGAACGAGATCTAGACAATTTTGGAGGAACGATCAGTGGTCCTCTCCTCTACTCCCGCCATCCGCCCTCCGTCAATTGTTTTTATTAGCACGCTTCTATTAGCTTTACCTGTATGTTTCTATGTAACCTTTTATTCGCTCCAATGCGCCTGCTGCCTTATTAACATGGTTTTATAATTAGCTTCACCTTATTTGTAATCCCGTAAGGGTCATATCGAGACCCTTATGGGATCATTTCTGGATGGTTTTCGGGATCGGTCCGGGATTACGCCGGGGTAATTTCGGGACTTTTTCGGGACTATTTCGGGATCATTTTGGGACCCTTCCGGGATCATTTCTGTATAGTTTTCGGGATCCGTCCGGGATCCCGTCGGGGTTATTTTGGGACATTTTCGGGACTATTCCGGAATCATTTCGGGACTATTTCGCGATCATTTGGGGACCCTTCCGGCATCATTTCTGGATGATTTTCGGGATCCGTCCGGGATCCCGTCGGGGTACTTTCGGGATCATTTGCGTACCTTCGAGAGATAAGTTCTTGATGGTTGCCGGGATCATTACGGGACTTTTTCGGGGTTATTTTGGGTCGCTTTAGGCATCATTTCTGGATGGTCTTTGGGATTCGTCCGGCATCCCGTCGGGGTCATTTCGGAACTTTTTCGCGACTAATACGGGATCATTTGGGGACCCTTTTGGCATCATTTCTGGATGGTTTTCGGGATCCGTCCGAGATCTCGTCGGGGTAATTTGGGGACTTTTTCGGGATCATTTGGGGGCTCTTCCGGCATCATTTCTTGATGGTTTTCGGGATCCGTCCGGGATCCCGTCGGTGTCATTTGGGGACTTTTTCGGGATCATTTGGGGGCTCTTACGGCATCATTTCTGGATGGTTTTCGGGATCCGTCCGGGATCTCGTCGGGGTCATTTGGGGACTTTTTCGGGATCATTTGGGGGCTCTTCCGGCATCATTTCTGGATGATTTTCGGGATCCGTCCGGGATCCCGTCGGGGTACTTTCGGGATCATTTGCGTACCTTCGAGAGATAAGTTCTTGATGGTTGCCGGGATCATTACGGGACTTTTTCGGGGTTATTTTGGGTCGCTTTAGGCATCATTTCTGGATGGTCTTTGCGATTCGTCCGGCATCCCGTCGGGGTCATTTCGGGCCTTTTTCGCGACTAATACGGGATCAATTGGGAACCCTTTCGGTATCATTTCTGGATGGTTTTCGGGATCCGTCCGGGATCCCATCACGGTCATTTCGGGACTATTAGGGGATCATTTGAGGACCTTCCGGAACCATTTCTGGATAGTTTTCGGGATCCTTTCGGGGTCCCGTCAGGGTCATTTCGAGAATTTTTCGGGATCATTTAAGGATGGCTTTCAGGATTCGTCCGGGAACCCGACAGGGTAATTTCTGGACTTTTCCGAGACTATTTCGGTATAATTTTGGGACCTTCCCAAGATCATTTCTGGATGGATTTCGGGATCTGTCCGGGATGCCGTCAGGGTCATTTTGGGACTATTAGGTGATCATTTGAGGACCTTTCCGGCATCACTTCTGGATGGTTTTCGGTATCTTTTCAGGATCCCGTCGGAATAATTGCGGGACTTTTTCGGGATCGTTTGGGGTCCCTTCCGGCATCATTTCTGGATGGTTCTTGGGATTCGTCCGGCATCCCGTCGGGGTCATTTCGGGACTTTTTCTCGACTAATACGGGATCATTTGCGGGCCCTTTCGGTATCATTTCTGGATAGTTGTCGGGATACGTTCGGGATCCCGTCAGGGTCTTTTCGGAACTATTAGGACCCCATTTGAGGACCTTTCTGGCATCATTTCTGGATAGTTTTCGGGATCCTTTCGGGATCCCGTCAGGGTCATTTCGGGACTTTTCCGGGATCATTTAAGGATGGCTTTCAGGATTCGTCCGGGATCCCGTCAGGGTAATTTCTGGACTTTTCTGAGACTATTTCGGGATCATTTTGGGGCCTTCCCAAGATCATTTCTGGATGGATTTCGGGATCAGTCCGGGATGCCATCAGGATCATTTTGGGACTATTAGGTGATCATTTGTGGACCTTTCCGGCATCACTTCCGGATGGTTTTCGGTATCCGTTCAGGATCCCGTCGGAATCATTACAGGACTTTTTCGGGATCATTTGGGGTCCCTCCCAAGGTCATTTCTGGATGGATGTCGGGATCTGTCCGGGATCCCGTCAGGGTCATTTAGGGATGCTTTCGAGATCCCTCAGGGTCATTTCAGGACTTCTTCGGGACTATATCGGGATCATTTCTGGATGGTTTACGGGATCCGTCCAGGATCCCTTAAGGGTCATTTCGGGACTATTAGGTGATCATTTGAGGACCTTTCCGGCATCACTTCTGGATGATTTTCGGTATCCGTTCGGGATCCCGTCGGAATCATTGCGGTACTTTTTCGGAATCATTTGGGATCCCTTCCGGCATCATTTCTGGATGGTTTTCGGGATTTGTCCGGGATCCCGTCGGGGTTATTTCGGGACCTTTTCGGGGCTATTACGGGATCATTTGGGGATCCTCTAGGGGTCGTTTCGTGACTTTTTCTGTATTATTTCGGGATCATTTGGGGACCCTTCCGGCATAATTTCTTGATGGTTTGCCGGATCCATCAGGGTCATTTCGGGACCATTTTGGGATCGTTTAGGGACCCTTCCGAGATCATTTCTGGATCCGTCCGGGATGCCGTAGGAGCCATTTCGGCATTTTTTGTTACTTTTCCGGGATAGTTTTTGGACCCTTCCGGAATCATTTCTGGATCTGTGCGGGATCCCATCTGGGTCATTTCCGCACTATTTCGGGATCATTTTGGGATCCTTCCGGAATCATTTCTGTATGGTTTTCGCGATCCGTCGTGGATCCCCTCGGAGCCATTTCGGAACTTTTTCTGGAGTATGTCGGGGTCATTTGGGGACTTTTTCGGGATCATTTGGGGTACCTACCGTCATCATTTCTGGATGGTTTTCGGTATCCGTCCGGGATCTCGTCGGGGTCATTTGGGAACCTTTTCGGGATCATTTGGGGGCTCTTCCGGCATCATTTCTGGATGGTTTTCGGGATCCGTCCGGGATCCCGTCGGGGTAATTTCGGGACTATTAGGGGACCATTTGGGGACCTTACCGGCATCATTTCTGGATAATTTTCGGGATCCGTCCGGGATGCCGACGAGGTAATTTCGGGACTATTTCGGGATCATTTGGGATACCTACCGGCATCATTTCTGGATGGTTTTTGGGATTCCTCCGGGATCCCGTCGGGGTCATTTCGGGACTTTTTCTCGACTAATACGGGATCATTTGCGGACCCTTTCGGCATCATTTCTGGATAGTTGTCGGGATCCGTTCGGGATCCTATCACGGTCATTTCGGGACTATTAGGGGATCATTTGAGGACCTTCCGGAATCATTTCTGGATAGTTTTCGGAATCCTTTCGTGATCCCGTCAGGGTCATTTCGGGACTTTTCCGGGATCATTTAAGGATGGCTTTCAGGATTCGTCCGGGAACCCGTCAGGGTAATTTCTGGACTTTTCCGAGACTATTTCGGGATCATTTTGGGACCTTCCCAAGATCATTTCTGGATGGATTTCGGGATCTGTCCGGGATGCGGTCAGGGTCATTTTGGGACTATTATGTGATCATTTGAGGACCTTTCCGGCATCACTTCTGGATGGTTTTCGGTATCCGTTCAGGATCCCGTCGGAATAATTGCGTGACTTTTTCGGGATCATTTGGGGTCCCTTCCGGCATCATTTCTGGATGGTTTTTGGGATTCGTCCGGCATCCCGTCGGGGTCATTTCAGGACTTTTTGTCGACTAATACGGGATCATTTGCGGGCCCTTTCGGTATCATTTCTGGATAGTTGTCGGGATCCGGTCTGGATCCCGTCAGGGTCTTTTCGGAACTATTAGGAGATCATTTGAGGACCTTTCCGGCATCATTTCTGGATAGTTTTCGGGATACTTTCGGGTCCCATCACGGTCATTTCGGGACTTTTTCGGCATCATTTAAGATTGGTTTTCAGGATTCGTCCGGGATCCTGTCAGGGTAATTTCTGGACTTTTCCGAGACTATTTCGGGATCATTTTGGGACCCTCCCAAGATCATTTCTGTATGGTTTTCGCGATCCATCGTGGATCCCCTCGGAGCCATTTCGGAACTTTTTCTGGAGTATGTCGGGATAATTTAGGGACCCTTCCTGGATATTTTCGGAATGGTTTTTGAGATCCGCCCTGGAGCCCGTCAGGGTCATTTCGGAACCTTTTCGGGATCATTTTGGAACACCTTCAGGGATTATTTCTGTGTGGTTCTCTGGATACGTCTGGAATCGTGTCGTTGTCATTTTGGGTTTTTTTGGGACTTTTCCGGGAACTTTTGGAGACCGTTCCGGGGCATTTCTGGATGGTTTTCGGGATCCGTCCGCTATAGCGTGGGGTCATTTCGTAGCTTTTTCTGGACAATTTCGGGATCATTTGTGATCCTATCAGGTTATCAGCTCATTTAGTTCTTTTTTTTACTCAATTTCAAAAATAAAATGCATTAGACAGAAAACAAAATTTTAAACAGATAACTTGATAAGCAGGCTAATGCGAAGAGCCCATATATTTAAATTTCTCCTTGCGGACGGGGCCGCGGGTAAAGGCTAGTATATTATAAATGGCAAAGTTTGGATGTGAAGATGTTTGGATGTTTAGATGTTTGGATGTTTGGATGTTTGTCCAGACGTTTGTCTTTGTGACTCAATCACGCAAGAACGGCTGGACCGATTTGGATGAAATTTTGCACACATATAGCCAATAGTCTAGAAGGATCTACTAGCTATATATTTTTCAAAAGGGGCGTGCCCTCCGCCCCCTAGGAACAGTTATAATTTAATTATTATATTTTTTCGTCTTTGCGACTAAATCACGCCAGAATGGCTACACGGATTTTGATGAAATTTGGGACACAGACAGTAGTCTACTAGCGAAATTTTGTTCGAACATGGAAAGAGGGGTGGGGTCCCACGACCCCTTCGAGAAATTATTTTTCAAAAATTTTTACACATTATAACTTTACGTATACTGGCCTTCACCAATATCACAGACTCAAGGGGTCAAATAAGTCGAGGGCTTACAAAGTAAGCAGTGACACCCTCCGCCCGCCCCCTTTATCTCCCCCTCTGGTGTAAAATCTATAAATTGTTATAACTCAATATAAATTTTCTCCTAAATCAATAGTTTTTGATATCTGGTACATACAGAACGAGATCTAGACAATTTTGGAGGAACGATCAGTGGTCCTCTCCTCTACTCCCGCCATCCGCCCCGCATCAATTGTTTTTTTTAGCACGCTTTTATTAGCTTTACCTGTATGTTTCTATGTAACTTTTTATTCGCTCCAATGCGCCTGCTGCCTTATTAACATGGTTTTATAATTAGCTTCACCTTATTTGTAATCCCGGAAGGGTCTCGATATGACCCGGGATGATTTCTGTATGGTTTTCGGGATCGGTCCGGGATTACGCCGGGGTAATTTCGGGACTTTTTCGGGACTATTTGGGGATCATTTTGGGACCCTTCCGGGATCATTTCTGTATAGTTTTCGGGATCCGTCCGGGATCCCGTCGGGGTTATTTTGAGACATTTTCGGGACTATTCCGGAATCATTTCGGGACTATTTCGCGATCATTTGGGGACCCTTCCGGCATCATTTCTGGATGGTTTTCGGGATCCGTCCGGGATCCCGTCGGTGTACTTTCGGGATCATTTGCGTAACTCCGAGAGATAAATTCTTGATGGTTTCCGGGATCATTACGGGACTTTTTCGGGTTTATTTTGGGTCCCTTTAGGCATCATTTCTGGATGGTCCTCGGGATTCGTCCGGCATCCCGTCGGGGTCATTTCGGGACTTTTTCGCGACTAATACGGGATCATTCGGCATCATTTCTGGATGGTTTTCGGGATCCGTCCGGGATCTCGTCGGGGTCATTTGGGGACTTTTTCGGGATCATTTGGGGGCTCTTCCGGCATCATTTCTGGATGATTTTCGGGATCCGTCCAGGATCTCGTCGGGTCATTTCGGGACTTTTTCGCGACTAATACGGGATCATTCGGCATCATTTCTGGATGGTTTTCGGGATCCGTCCGGGATCTCGCCGGGGTCATTTGGGGACTTTTTCGGGATCATTTGGGGGCTCTTCCGGCATCATTTCTGGATGTTTTTCGGGATCCGTCCGGGATCTCGCCGGTGTCATTTGGGGACTTTTTCGGGATCATTTTGGGGCTCTTCCGGCATCATTTCTGGATGGTTTTCGGGATCCGTACGGGATCCCGTCGGGGTCATTTCGGGACTTTTTCGCGGCTAATACGGGATCATTTGGGAACCCTTTCGGCATCATTTCTGGATGGTTTTCGGGATACGTCCGGGATCCCGTCGGGGTCATTTCGGGACTTTTTCGCGACTAATACGGGACCATTTGGGAACCCTTTCGGCATCATTTCTGAATGGTTTTCGGGATCCGTCCGGGATCCCATCAGGGTAATTTCGGGACTATTAGGGGATCATTTGGGAACCTTTCCGGCATCATTTCTGGATAATTTTCGGGATTCGTCCGGGATGCCGACGAGGTCATTTCGGGATTACTTCGGGGCTAATACGGTATCATTTGAGGATCCTCTAAGTGTCGTTTCGTGACTTTTTCTGTATTATTTCGGGATCATTTGGGGACCCTTCCGGCATAATTTCTTGATGGTTTGCCGGATGTTGTTGTTGTTGTTGATGAAGGGATTTACAAGGTTTGCCGGATCCATCAGGGTCATTTCGGGACCATTTTGGGATCATTTGGGGACCCTTCCGAGATCATTTCTGGGTCCGTCCGGGATGCCGTAGGAGCCATTTCGGGATTTTTTGTTACTTTTCCGGGATAGTTTTTGGATCCTTCTGGAATCATTTCTGTATGGTTTTCGCGATCCGTCGTTGATTCCCTCGGAGCCATTTCGGAACTTTTTCTGGAGTATGTCGGGGTCATTTGGGGACCTTTTCGGGATCATTTGGGGGCTCTTCCGGCATCATTTCTGTATGGTTTTCGGGATCCTTCAGAATAATTGCGTCAGAATAATTGCGGGACTTTTTCGGGATCATTGTGGTCCCTTCCGACATCATTTCTGGATGGTTTTTGGGATTCGTCCGGCATCCCGTCGGGGTCATTTCGGGACTTTTCCCTTTCGGTATCATTTCTGGATAGTTGTCGGGATCCGTTCGGGATCCCGTCAGGGTCTTTTCGGAACTATTGGGAGATCATTTGAGGACCTTTCCGGCATCATTTCTGGTTAGTTTTCGGGTTCCTGTCCGGGTCCCATCAGGGTCATTTCGGGACTTTTTCGGCATCATTTAAGACTGGTTTTCAGAATTCGTCTGGGATCCCGTCAGGGTAATTTCTGGACTTTTCCGAGACTATTTCGGGATAATTTTGGGACCCTGCCAAGATCATTTCTAGATGGATTTCGGGATCTGTCCGGGATGCCGTCGGGGTAATTTTGGGACTATTAGGTGATCATTTGAGGACCTTTCCGGCATCACTTCTGGATGGTTTTCGGTATCCGTTCAGGATCCCGTCGGAATAATTGCGGGACTTTTTCGGGATCATTTGGTGTCCCTTCCGGCATCATTTCTGGATGGTTTTTGGGATTCGTCCGGCATCCCGTCGGGGTCATTTCGGGACTTTTTCTCGACTAATACGGAATCATTTGCGGGCTCTTTCGGCATCATTTCTAGATAGTTGTCGGGATCCGTTCGGGATCCTGTCAGGGTCTTTTCGGAACTATTAGGAGATCATTTGAGGACCTTTCCGGCATCATTTCTGGATAGTTTTCGGGATCTTTTCGGGGTCCAGTCAGGGTCATTTCGGGACTTTTTCGGGATCATTTAGAGATGGCTTTCAGGATTCGTCCGGGAACCCGTCAGGGTAATTTCTGAACTTTTCCGAGACTATTTCGGGATAATTTTGGGACCTTCCCAAGATCATTTCTGGATGGATTTCGGGATTTGTCCGGGATCCCGTCGGGGTTATTTCGGGAGCTTTTCGGGGCTAATACGGGATCATTTGGGGATCCTTCCGGAATCATTTCTGTATGGTTTTCGCGATCCGTCGTGGATCCCCTCGGAGCCATTTCGGAACTTTTTCTGGAGTATGTCGGGATAATTTAGGGACCCTTCCTGGATATTTTCTGGATGGTTTTTGAGATCCGCCCGTGAGCCCGTCAGGGTCATTTCGGAACCTTTTCGGGATCATTTTGGAACACCTTCAGGGATCATTTCTGTGAGGTTCTCTGTATACGTCTAGAATCGTGTCGCTGTCATTTTGAGTTTTTTTGGGACTATTCGGGGAACTTTTGGAGAGCCTTTCGGGGCATTTCTGGATGGTTTTCGGGATCCGTCCGCGATAGCGTGGGGTCATTTCGTTGCTTTTTCTGGATAATTTCGGGATCATTTGGGATCCTATCAGGTTATCAGCTCATTTAGTTCTTTTTTTTACTCAATTACAAAAATAAAATGCATTAGACAGAAAACAAAATTGTAAACAGATAATAAGCAGGCTAACGCAAATAGCCCATATATTTAAATTTCTCCTTGCGGACGGGGCCGCGGGTAAAGGCTAGTATATTATAAATGGGAAAGTTTGGATGTTAAGATGTTTGGATGTTTGGATGTTTGGATGTTTGTCCAGACGTTTGTCTTTGTGACTCAATAACGCAAGAACGGCTGGACCGATTTGGATGAAATTTTGCACACATATAGCCTATAGTCTAGAAGGATCTACTAGCTATATATTTTCCAAAAGGGGCGTGGTCCCCGCCCCCTAGGAACAGTTATAATTTAATTATTATATTTTTTCGTCTTTGCGACTGAATCACGCCAGAATGGCTACACGGATTTTGATGAAATTTGGGACACAGACAGTAGTCTACTAGCGAAATTTTTTTCGAACGTGGAAAGAGGGGTGGGGGTCCCACGACCCCTTCGAGAAATTATTTTTCATAATTTTTACACATTATAACTTTACGTATACTGGCCTTCACCAATATCACAGACTCAAGGGGTCAAATAAGTCGAGGGCTTACAAAGTAAGCAGTGACACCCTCCGCCCGCCCCCCCCCCCTTTATCTCCTCCTCTGGTGTAAAATCCATAAATTGTTATAACTCAATCTAAATTTTCTCCTAAATCAATAGTTTTTGGTATCTGGTACATACAGAACGAGATCTAGACAATTTTGGAGGAACGATCAGTGGTCCTCTCCTCTACTCCCGCCATCCGCCCTCCATCAATTGTTTTTATTAGCACGCTTTTATTAGCTTTACCTGTATGTTTCTATCTAACTTTTTATTCGCTCCATTGCGCCTGCTGCCTTATTGACATGGTTTTATAATTAGCTTCACCTTTTTTGTAATCCCGTAAGGGTCATATCGAGACCCTTCCGGGATCATTTCTGGATGGTTTTCGGGATCGGTCCGGGATTACGCCGGGGTAATTTCGGGACTTTTTCGGGACTATTTCGGGATCATTTTGGGACCCTTCCGAGATCATTTCTGTATAGTTTACGGGATCCGTCCGGGATCCCGTCGGGGTTATTTTGGAACATTTTCGGGACTATTGCGGAATCATTTCGGGACTATTTCGCGATCATTTGGGGACTCTTCCGGCATCATTTCTGGATGGTTTTCGGGATCCGTGCAGGATCTCGTCGGGGTCATATGGGGACTTTTTCGGGATCATTTGGGGGCTCTTCCGGCATCATTTCTGGATGGTTTTCGGGATCCGTCCGGGATATCGTCGGGGTCATTTGGGGACTTTTTCGGGATCATTTGGGAGCTCTTCCGGCATCATTTCTGGATGATTTTCGGGATCCGTCCGGGATCTCGTCGGGGTCATTTGGGGACTTTTTCGGGATCATTTTGGGGCTCATCCGGTATCATTTCTGGATGGTTTTCGGGATCCGTCCGGGATCCCGTCGGGGTCATTTCGGGACTTTTTCGCGACTAATACGGGATCATTTGGGAACCCTTTCGGCATCATTTCTGGATGGTTTTCGGGATCCGTCCGAGATCCCGTCGGGGTTATTTCGGGACTTTTTCGCGACTAATACGGGATAATTTGGGAACCCTTTCGGCATCATTTCTGGATGGTTTTCGGGATCCGTCCGGGATCCCATTATGGTAATTTCGGGACTATTAGGGGATCATTTGGGTACCTTTCCGGCATCATTTCTGGATAATTTTCGGGATCCGTCCGGGATGCCGACGAGGTCATCTCGGGACTATTTCGGGATCATTTGGGATACCTACCGGCATCATTTCTGGATGGTTTTTGGGATTCGTCCGGGATCCCGTCGTGGTCCTTTCGGGACTTTTTTCGACTAATACGGGATCATTTGCGGACCCTTTCGGCATCATTTCTGGATAGTTGTCGGGATCCCGTCACGGTCATTTCGGGACTATTAGGGGATCATTTGAGGACCTTTCCGGCATCATTTCTGTATTGTTTTCGGAATCCTTTCGGGATCCCGTCAGGGTAATTTTGGGACTTTTTCGGGGCTAATACGGGATCATTTGGGGATCCTCTAGGGGTCGTTTCGTGACTTTTCTGTTCATTTCTGGATGGTTTACGGGATCCGTGCGGGATCTCGTCGGGGTCATTTGGGGACTTTTTCGGGATCATTTCGGGGCTCTTCCGGCATCATTTCTGGATGGTTTTCGGGATCCGTCCGGGATCCCATCAGGGTAATTTCGGGACTATTAGGGGATCATTTGTGGACCTTTCCGGCATCATTTCTGGATAATTTTCGGTATCCGTCCGGGATGCCGACGAGGTCATTTCGGGATTATTTCGGGATCATTTGGGATACCTACCGGCATCATTTCTGGATGGTTTTTGCGATTCGTCCGGGATCCCGTCGGGGTAATTTCGGGACTTTTTCTCGACTAATAAGGGATCATTTGTGGACCCTTTCGGCAAAATTTCTGGATAGTTGTTGGGATCCGTTCGGGATCCCGTCACGGTCATTTCGGAACTATTAGGTGATCATTTGAGGAAATTTCCGGCATCATTTCTGGATAGTTTTCGGGATCCTTTCGGGGTTCAGTCAAGGTCATTTCGGGACTTTTTCGGGATCATTTAGAGATGGCTTTCAGGATTCGTCCGGGAACCCGTCAGGGTAATTTCTGAACTTTGCCGAGACTATTTCGGGATAATTTTGGGACCTCCCCAAGATCATTTCTGGATGGATTTTGGGATCAGTCCGGGATGCCGTCAGGGTCATTTTGGCATTAGGTGATCATTTGAGGACCTTTCCGGCATCACTTCTGGATGGTTTTCGGTATCCGCTCAGGATCCCGTCGGAATTATTGCGGGACTTTTTCGGGATCATTTGGTGTCCCTTCCGGCATGATTTCTGGATGGTTTTTGGGATTCGTCCGGCATCCCGACGGGTTCATTTCGGGACTTTTTCTCGACTAATACGGGATCATTTGCGGGCCCTTTCGGCATCATTTCTAGATAGTTGTCGGGATCCTTTCGGGATCCCGTCAGGGTCTTTTCGGAACTATTGGGAGATCATTTGAGGACCTTTCCGGCATCATTTCTGGTTAGTTTTCGGGATCCTTTCCGGGTCCCATCAGGGTCATTTCGGGACTTTTTCGGCATCATTTAAGATTGGTTTTCAGGATTCGTCCGGGATCCGTCAGGGTAATTTCTGGACTTTTCCCAGACTATTTCGGGATAATTTTGGGACCCTCCCAAGATCATTTCTGGATGGATTTCGGGATTTGTCCGGGATGCCCTCAGGGTCATTTTGGGACTATTAGGTGAGCATTTGAGGACCGTTCCGGCATCACTTCTGGATGGTTTTCGGTATCCGTTCAGATTCCCGTCGGAATAATTGCGGGACTTTTTCGGGATCATTTGGGTCCCTTCCGACATCATTTCTGGATGGTTTTTGGGATTCGTCCGGCATCCCGTCGGGGTCATTTCGGGACTTTTTCTCGACTAATACGGGATAATTTGCGGGCCCTTTCGGTATCATTTCTGGATAGTTGTCGGGATCCGTTCGGGATCCCGTCAGGGTCTTTTCGGAACTATTGGGAGATCATTTGAGGACCTTTCCGGCATCATTTCTGGTTAGTTTTCGGGATCCTTTCCGGGTCCCATCAGGGTCATTTCGGGACTTTTTCGGCATCATTTAAGATTGGTTTTCAGGATTCGTCCGGGATCCGTCAGGGTAATTTCTGGACTTTTCCCAGACTATTTCGGGATAATTTTGGGACCCTCCCAAGATCATTTCTGGATGGATTTCGGGATCTGTCCGGTATGCCGTCAGGGTCATTTTGAGACTATTAGGTGATCATTTGAGGACCTTTTCGGCATCACTTCTGGATGGTTTTCGGTATCCGCTCAGGATCCCGTCGGAATTATTGCGGGACTTTTTCGGGATCATTTGGTGTCCCTTCCGGCATGATTTCTGGATGGTTTTTGGGATTCGTCCGGCATCCCGACGGGTTCATTTCGGGACTTTTTCTCGACTAATACGGGATCATTTGCGGGCCCTTTCGGCATCATTTCTAGATAGTTGTCGGGATCCGTTCGGGATCCCGTCAGGGTCTTTTCGGAACTATTAGGTGATCATTTGAGGACATTTCCGGCATCATTTCTGGATAGTTTTCGGGATCCTTTCGGGGTTCAGTCAAAGTCATTTCGGGACTTTTTCGGGATCATTTAGAGATGGCTTTCAGGATTCGTCCGGGAACCCGTCAGGGTAATTTCTGAACTTTTCCGAGACTATTTCGGGATAATTTTGGGACCTTCCAAAGATCATTTCTGGATGGATTTTGGGATCAGTCCGGGATGCCGTCAGGGTCATTTTGGTATTAGGTGATCATTTGAGGACCTTTCCGGCATCACTTCTGGATGGTTTTCGGTATCCGATCAGGATCCCCTCGGAATCATTGCGGGCCTTTTTCGGGATCATTTGGGGTCCCTCCCAAGATCATTTCTGGATGGATTTCGGTATCTGTCCGTGATCCCGTCAGGGTCATTTAGGGGTGCGTTCGAGATCCCGTCAGGGTCATTTCGGTACTTCTTCGGGACTATATCGGGATCATTTCTGGATGGTTTATGGGATCCGTCCATGACCCCTTAATGGTCATTTCGGGGTATCCGTTCGGGATCCCGTCGGAATCAATGCGGGACTTTTACGGAATCATTTGGGATTCCTTCCGGCATCATTTCTGGATGGTTTTGTCCGGGATCCCGTCGGGGTTATTTCGGGACCTTTTCGGGGCTAATACGGGATCATTTGGGGATCCTCTAGGGGTCGTTTCGTGACTTTTTCTGTATTATTTCGGGATCATTTTGGGACCCTTTCGGCATAATTTCTTGATGGTTTGCCGGATCCATCAGGGTCATTTCGGGACCATTTTGGGATCATTTGGGGACCCTTCCGAGATCATTTCTGGATCCGTCCGGGATGCCGTAGGAGCCATTTCGGGATTTTTTGTTACTTTTCCGGGATAGTTTTTGCACCCTTCCGGGATCATTTCTGGATCTGTGCGGGATCCCTTCTGGGTCAATTCCGGACCATTTCGGGATCATTTTGGAATCCTTCCGGAATCATTTCTGTATGGTTTTCGCGATCCATCGTGGATCCCCTCGGAGCCATTTCGGAACTTTTTCTGGAGTTAGTCGGGATAATTTAGGGACCCTTCCTGGATATTTTCTGGGTGGTTTTTGAGATCCGCCCGGGAGCCTGTCAGGGTCATTTCGGAACCTTTTCGGGATCATTTTGGAACACCTTCAGGGATCATTTCTGTGTGGTTCTCTGGATACGTCTAGAATCGTGTCGCTCTCATTTCGGGTTTTTTGGGACTATTCGGGGAACTTTTGGAGACCCTTTCGGGGCATTTCTGGATGGTTTTCGGGATGCGTCCGCGATAGCGTTGGGGTCATTTCGTAGCTTTTTCTGGATAATTTCGGGATCATTTGGGATCCTATCAGGTTATCAGCTCATTTAGTTCTTTTTTTTACACAATTACAAAAATAAAATGCATTAGACAGGAAACAAAATTTTAAACAGATAATAAGCAGGCTAACGCGAATAGCCCAGTTATTAAAAATTTTCCTTGCGGACGGGGCCGCGGGTAAAGGCTAGTATATTATAAATGGGAAAGTTTGGATGTGAAGATGTTTGGATGTTTGGATGTTTGTCCAGATGTTTGTCTTTGTGACTCAATAACGCAAGAACGGCTGGACTGATTTGGATGAAATTTTGCACACATATAGCCAATAGTCTAGAAGGATCTACTAGCTATATATTTTTCAAAAGGGGCGTGGTCTCCGCCCCTAGGAACAGTTATAATTTAATTATTATATTTTTTCGTCTTTGCGACTGAATCACGCCAGAATGGCTACACGGATTTTGATGAAATTTGGGACACAGACAGTGGTCTACTAGCGAAATTTTGTTCGAACATGGAAAGAGGGGTGGGGGTCCCACGACCCCTTCGAGAAATAATTTTTCAATAATTTTTACACATTATAACTTTACGTATACTGGCCTTCACCAATATCACAGACTCAAGGGGTCAAATAAGTCGAGGGCTTACAAAGTAAGCAGTGACACCCTCCGCCCGCCCCCCTTTATCACCCCCTCTGGTGTAAAATCTATAAATTGTTATAACTCAATATAAATTTTCTTCTAAATCAATAGTTTTTGGTATCTGGTACATACAGAACGAGATCTAGACAATTTTGGAAGAACGATCAGTGGTCCTCTCCTCTACTCCCGCCATCCGCCCTCCATCAATTGTTTTTATTAGCACGCTTTTATTAGCTTTACCTGTATGTTTCTATGTAACTTTTCATTCGCTCCAATGCGACTGCTGCCTTATTAACATGGTTTTATAATTAGCTTCACCTTATTTGTAATCCCGTAAGGGTCATATCGAGACCCTTCCGGGATCATTTCTGGATGGTTTTCGGGATCGGTCCGGGATTACGCCGGGGTAATTTCGGGACTTTTTCAGGACTATTTCGGGATCATTTTGGGACCATTCCGGGATCATTTCTGTATAGTTTTCGGGATCCGTCCCGGATCCCGTCGGGGTTATTTTGGGACATTTTCGGGACTATTCCGGAATCATTTCGGGACTATTTCGCGATCATTTGGGGACCCTTCCGGCATCATTTCTGGATGGTTTTCGGGATCCGTCCGAGATCCCGTCGGGGTACTTTCGGGATCATTTGCGTACCTTCGAGAGATAAATTCTTGATGGTTTCCGGGATCATTACGGGACTTTTTCGGGGTTATTTTGGGTCCCTTTAGACATCATTTCTGGATGGTCCTCGGGATTCGTCCGGCAACCCGTCGGGGTCATTTCGGGACTTTTTCGCGACTAATACGGGATCATTCGGCATCATTTCTGGATGGTTTTCGGGATCCGTCCGAGATCTCGTCGGGGTAATTTGGGGACTTTTTCGGGATCATTTGGGGGCTCTTCCGGCATCATTTCTGGATGGTTTGCGGGATCCGTCCGGGATCTCGTCGGGGTCATTTGGGGATTTTTTCAGGATCATTTGGGGGCTCTTCCGGCATCATTTCTGGATGGTTTTCGGGATCCGTCCGGGATCTCGTCGGGGTCATTTGGGGACTTTTTCGGGGTCATTTTGGGGCTCTTCCGGCATCATTTCTGGATGGTTTTCCGGATCCGTCCGGGATCCCGTCGGGGTCATTTCGGGACTTTTTCGCGACTAATACGGGATCATTTTGGAACCCTTTCGGCATCATTTCTGGATGGTTTTCGGGATCCGTCCGGGATCCCATCAGGGTAATTTCGGTACTATTAGGGGATCATTTGGTAACCTTTCCGGCATCATTTCTGGATAATTTTATGGATCCGTCCGGGATGCCGACGAGGTCATTTCGGGACTATTTCGGGATCATTTGGGATACCTACCGGCATCATTTCTGGATGGTTTTTGGGATTCGTCCGGGATCCCGTCGTGGTCATTTCGGGACTTTTTCTCGACTAATACGGGATAATTTGCGGACCCTTTCGGCATCATTTCTGGATAGTTGTCGGGATCCCGTCACGGTCATTTCGGGACTATTAGGGGATCATTTGAGGACCTTTCCGGCATCATTTCTGGATTGTTTTCGGAATCCTTTCAGGATCCCGTCACGGTCATTTTGGGACTATTTCGGGGCTAATACGGGATCATTTGGGGATCCCCTAGGGGTCGTTTCGTGACTTTTTCTGTTTTATTTCGGGATCATTTGGGGACCCTTTCGACATCATTTCTGGATAGTTTTCGGGATCCGTCCGGGATCCGGACGGGGTCATTTCGGGACTATTTCGGGATCATTTGGGATACCTACCGGCATCATTTCTGGATGGTTTTCGGTATCCGTCCGGCATCTCGTCGGGGTCATTTGGGGACCTTTTCGGGATCATTTGGGGCTCTTCCGGCATCATTTCTGGATGGTTTTCGGGATCCGTCCGGGATGCCGTCGGGGTCATTTCGGGACTTTTTCGCGCCTAATACGGGATCATTTGGGAACCCCTTCGGCATCATTTCTGGATGGTTTTCGGGATCCGTCCGGGATCCCATCAGGGTAATTTCGGATATATTAAGGCTCATTTGTGGACCTTTCCGGCATCATTTCTGGATAATTTTCGGTATCCGTCCGGGATGCCGACGAGGTCGTTTCGGGATTATTTCGGGATCATTTGGGATACCTACCGGCATCATTTCTGGATGGTTTTTGGGATTCGTCCGGGATCCCGTCGGGGTTATTTCGGGACTTTTTCTCGACTAATACGGGATCATTTGCGGACCCTTTCGGCATCATTTCTGGATAGTTGCCGGGATCCGTTCGGGATCCCGTCACGGTCATTTCGGGACTATTAGGGGGTCATTTGAGAACCTTTCCGGCATCATTTCTGGATAGGTTTCGGAATCCTTTCGGGATCCCGTCAGGGTCATTTCGGGGTTTTTTCGGGATCATTTAAGGATGTCTTTCAGGATTCGTCCGGGAACTCGTCAGGGTAATTTCTGGACTTTTCCGAGACTATTTCGGGATCATTTTGGGACCTTCCCAAGATCATTTCTGGATGGATTTCGGGATTTGTCCGGGATGCCGTCAGGGTAATTTTGGGGCTATTAGGTTTGAATTTAAGGACCTTTCCGGCATCACTTCTGGATGGTTTTCGGTATCAGTTCAGGATCCCGTCGGAATAATTGCGGGACTTTTTCGGGATCATTGGGGTCCCTTCCGACATCATTTCTGTATGGTTTTTGGGATTCGTCCGGCATCCCGTCGGGGTCATTTCGGGACTTTTTCTCGACTAATACGGGATCATTTGCGGGCCCTTTCGGTATAATTTCTGGATAGTTGTCGGGATCTGTTCGGGATCCCGTCAGGGTCTTTTCGGAACTATTGGGAGATCATTTGAGGACCTTTCCGGCATCATTTCTGGTTAGTTTTCGGGATCCGTTCCGTGTCCCATCAGGGTCATTTCGGGACTTTTTCGGCATCATTTAAGATTGGTTTTCAGGATTCGTCCGGGATGCCGTCAGGGTCATTTTGGGACTATTAAGTGATCATTTGAGGACCTTTCCGGCATCACTTCTGGATGGTTTTCGGTATCCGTTCAGGATCCCGTCGGAGTAATTGCGGGACTTTTTCGGGATCATTTGGTGTGACTTCCGGCATCATTTCTGGATGGTTTTTGGGATTCGTTCGGCATCCCGTCGGGGTCATTTCGGGACTTTTTCTCGACTAATACGGGATCATTTGCGGGCCCTTTCGACATCATTTCTAGATAGTTGTCGGGATCCGTTCGGGATCCCGTCAGGGTCTTTTCGGAACTATTAGGAGATCATTTGAGGACCTTTCCGGCATCATTTCTGGAAAGTTTTCGGGATCCTTTCGGGGTCCAGTCAGGGTCATTTCGGGACTTTTTCGGGATAATTTAGAGATGGCTTTCAGGATCCGGTCGGGGTCATTTAGGGGTGCGTTCGAGATCCCGTCAGGGTCATTTCGGGACTTCTTCGGGACTATATCGGGATCATTTCTGGATGGTTTATGGGATCCGTCCATGACCCCTTAAGGGTAATTTCGGGACTATTAGGTGATCATTTGAGGACCTTTCTGGCATCACTTCTGGATGATTTTCGGTATCCGTTCGGGATCCCGTCGGAATCAATGCGGGACTTTTTCGGAATCATTTGGGATTTCTTCCGGCATCATTTCTGGATGGTTTTCGGGATTTGTCCGGGATCCCGTCGGGGTTATTTCGGGACCTTTTCGGGGCTAATACGGGATCATTTGGGGATCCTGTAGGGGTCGTTTCGTGACTTTTTCTGTATTATTTCGGGATCATTTTGGGACCCTTTCGGCATAATTTCTTGATGGTTTGACGGATCCATCAGGGTCATTTCGGGACCATTTTGGGAACATTTGGGGAACTATCGAGATCATTTCTGGATCCGTCCGGGATGCCGTAGGAGCCATTTCCGGATTTTTTGTTACTTTTCCGGGATAGTTTTTGCACTCTTCCGGGATCATTTCTGGATCTGTGCGGGATCCCATCTGGGTCATTTCCGGACTATTTCGGGACCATTTTGGGATCCTTCCGGAATCATTTCTGTATGGTTTTCGCGATCCGTCGTGGATCCCCTGGGAGCCATTTCGGAACTTTTTCTGGAGTATGTCGGGATAATTTAGGGACCCTTCCTGAATATTTTCTGGATGGGTTTTGAGATCCGCCCGGGAGCCCGTCAGGGTCATTTCGGAACCTTTTCGGGATCATTTTGGAACACCTTCAGGGATCATTTCTGTGTGGTTCTCTGGATACGTCTAGAATCGTGTCGCTGTCATTTCGGGTTTTTTTTGGGACTATTCGGGGAACTTTTGGAGACCCTTTCGGGGTATTTCTGGATGGTTTTCGGGATCCGTCCGCGATAGCGTGGGGGTAACTTCATAGCTTTTTCTGGATAATTTCGGGATCATTTGGGATCCTATCAGGTTATCAGCTCATTTAGTTCTTTTTTTTACTCAATTACAAAAATAAAATGCGTTAGACGGAAAACAAAATTTTAAACAGATAATAAGCAGGCTAACGCGAATAGCCCATATATTTAAATTTATCCTTGCGGACGGGGCCGCGCGTAAAGGCTAGTATCTAATATATATTATAAATGGGAAAGTTTGGATGTTAAGATGTTTGGATGTTTGGATGTTTGGATGTTTAGATGTTTGGATGTTTGGATGTTTGGATGTTTGGATGTTTGGATGTTTGTCCAGACGTTTGTCTTTGTGACTCAATAACGCAAGAACGGCTGGACCGATTTGGATGAAATTTTGCACACATATAGCCAATAGTCTAGAAGGATCTACTAGCTATATATTTTTCAAAAGGGGCGTGGTCCCCGCCCCCTAGGAACAGTTATAATTTAATTATTATATTTTTTCGTCTTTGCGACTGAATCACGCCAGAATGGCTACACGGATTTTGATGAAATTTGGGACACAGACAGTAGTCTACTAGCGAAATTTTTTTCGAACATGGAAAGAGGGGTGGGGGTCCCACGACCCTTCGAGAAATTATTTTTCATAATTTTTACACATTACAACTTTACGTATACTGGCCTTCACCAATATCACAGACTCAAGGGGTCAAATAAGTCGAGGGCTTACAAAGTAAGCAGTGACACCCTCCGCCCGCCCCCCTTTATCTCCCCCTCTGGTGTAAAATCCATAAATTGTTATAACTCAATCTAAATTTTCTCCTAAATCAATAGTTTTTGGTATCTGGTACATACAGAACGAGATCTAGACAATTTTGGAGGAACGATCAGTGGTCCTCTCCTCTACTCCCGCCATCCGCCCTCCATCAATTGTTTTTATTAGCACGCTTTTATTAGCTTTACCTGTATGTTTCTATCTAAATTTTTATTCGCTCCAATGCGCCTGCTGCCTTATTAACATGGTTTTATAATTAGCTTCACCTTATTTGTAATCCCGTAAGGGTCATATCGAGACCCTTCCGGGATCATTTCTGGATGGTTTTCGAGATCGGTCCGGGATTACGCCGGGGTAATTTCGGGACTTTTTCAGGACTATTTCGGGATCATTTTGGGACCCTTCCGGGATCATTTCTGTATAGTTTACGGGATCCGTCCGGGATCTCGTCGGGGTTATTTTGGAACATTTTCGGGACTATTCCGGAATCATTTCGGGACTATTTCGCGATCATTTGGGGACCCTTCCGGCATCATTTCTGGATGGTTTTCGGGATCCGTGCGGGATCTCGTCGGGGTCATATGGGGACTTTTTCGGGATCATTTGAGGGCTCTTCCGGCATCATTTCTGGATGGTTTTCGGGATCCGTCCGGGATATCGTCGGGGTCATTTGGGGACTTTTTCGGGATCATTTGGGGGCTCTTCCGGCATCATTTCTGGATGGTTTTCGGGATCCGTCCGGGATCTCGTCGGGGTCATTTGGGGACTTTTTCGGGATCATTTTGGGGCTCATCCGGCATCATTTCTGGATGGTTTTCGGGATCCGTCCGGGATCCCGTCGGGGTCATTTCGGGACTTTTTCGCGACTAATACGGGATCATTTGGGAACCTTTTCGGCATCATTTCTGGATGGTTTTCGGGATCCGTCCGGGATCCCATTAGGGTAATTTCGGGACTATTAGGGGATCATTTGGGAACCTTTCCGGCATCATTTCTGGATAATTTTCGGGATCCGTCCGGGATGCCGACGAGGTCATTTCGGGACTATTTCGGGATCATTTGGGATACCTACCGGCATCATTTCTGGATGGTTTTTGGGATTCGTCCGGGATCCCGTCGTGGTCCTTTCGGGACTTTTTTTCGACTAATACGGGATCATTTGCGGACCCTTTCGGCATCATTTCTGGATAGTTGTCGGGATCCCGTCACGGTCATTTCGGGACTATTAGGGGATCATTTGAGGACCTTTCCGGCATCATTTCTGTATTGTTTTCGGAATCCTTTCGGGATCCCGTCAGGGTCATTTTGGGACTTTTTTGGGCTAATACGGGATCATTTGGGGATCCTCTAGGGGTCGTTTCGTGACTTTTTCTGTTTTATTTCGGGATCATTTGGGGACCCTTCCGGCATAATTTCTTGATGGTTTGCCGGATCCATCAGGGTCATTTCGGGACCATTTTGGGATCATTTGGGGACCCTTGCGAGATCATTTCTGGATCCGTCCGGGATGCCGTAGGAGCCATTTCGGGATTTTTTGTTACTTTTCCGGGATAGTTTTTGGACCCTTCCGGGATCATTTCTGGATCTGTGCGGGATCCCATCTGGGTCATTTCCGGACTATTTCGGGATCATTTTGGGATCCTTCCGGAATCATTTCTGTATGGTTTTCGCGATCCGTCGTTGATTCCCTCGGAGCCATTTCGGAACCTTTTCTGGGGTATGTCGGGGTCATTTGGGGACTTTTTCGGGATCATTTGGGAGCTCTTCCGGCATCATTTCTGGATGGTTTTCGGGATCCGTCCGGGATCCCATCAGGGTAATTTCGGGACTATTAGGGGATCATTTGTGGACCTTTCCGGCATCATTTCTGGATAATTTTCGGTATCCATCCGGGATGCCGACGAGGTCATTTCGGGATTATTTCGGGATCATTTGGGATACCTACCGGCATCATTTCTGGATGGTTTTTGGGATTCGTCCGGGATCCCGTCGGGGTCATTTCGGGACTTTTTCTCGACTAATACGGGATCATTTGCGGACCCTTTCGGCAGTTGTCGGGATCCGTTCGGGATCCCGTCACGGTCATTTCGGAACTATTAGGGGATCATTTGAGGACCTTTCCGGCATCATTTCTGGATAGTTTTTGGAATCCTTTCGGGATCCCGTCAGGGTCATTTCGGGGCTTTTTCGGGATCATTTAAGGATGGCTTTCAGGATTCGTCCGGGAACCCGTCAGGGTAATTTCTGGACTTTTCCGAGACTATTTCGGGATCATTTTGGGACCTTCCCAAGATCATTTCTGGATGGATTTCGGGATTTGTCCGGGATGCCCTAAGGGTCATTTTGGGACTATTAGGTGAGCATTTGAGGACCGTTCCGGCATCACTTCTGGATGGTTTTCGGTATCCGTTCAGATTCCCGTCGGAATAATTGCGGGACTTTTTCGGGATCATTGGGGTCCCTTCCAAAATCATTTCTGGATGGTTTTTGGGATTCGTCCGGCATCCCGTCGGGGTCATTTCGGGACTTTTTCTCGACTAATACGGGATCATTTGCGGGCCCTTTCGGTATCATTTCTGGATAGTTGTCGGGATCCGTTCGGGATCCCGTCAGGGTCTTTTCGGAACTATTGGGAGATCATTTGAGGACCTTTCCGGCATCATTTCTGGTTAGTTTTCGGGATCTGTACGGGAACCCATCGGGGTAATTTCGGAACTTTTTCGGGACTATTTCGTGATAATTTGGGAACCCTTTAGGGGTCATTTCAAGACTCTTTCATTTTCGGAACTTTTTCTGGAGTTAGTCGGGATAATTTAGGGACCCTTCCTGGATATTTTCTGGATGGTTTCTGAGATCCGTCCGGGAGCCCGTCAGGGTAATTTCGGAACTTTTTCGGGACTATTTCGGGATCAATTTGGTACCCTTCAGGCATCATTTCTGTGTGGTTATCTGGATAAGTCTAGAATCGTGTCGTTGTCATTTCGGGTTTTTTTGGGACTACTTCGGGAACTTTTGGAAACACTTCCGGGGCGTTTCTGGATGGTTTTCGGGATCCGTCCGCGATAGCGTCGGGGTCATTTCGTGGCTTTTTCTGGATAATTTCGTTATCATTTTGGGATCCTATCAGGTTATCAGCTCATAAAGTTCTTTTTTTTACTCAATTACAAAAATAAAATGCATTAGACAGAAAAAAAATTTTAAACAGATAACTTTATAAGCAGGCTAACGTGAATAGCCCACATATTTCATTTTCTCCTTGCGGACGGGGCCGCGGGTAAAGGCTAGTATATTATAAATGGGAAAGTTTGGACGTTTTTATGTTTGTATGTTTCTCCAGACGTTTGTCTTTGTGACTCAATCACGCAAGAACGGCTGGACGGATTTGGATGCAATTTGGCACACGTATAGCCAATAGTCTAGAAGGATCTACTAGCTATAGTTTTTTGAAAAGGGGGGAGGTCCTCGCCCCCTAGGAACAGTAATAATTCAATTATTGTATTTTTTCGTATATGTGACTGAATCACGCCAGAACGGCTTCACGGATTTTGATGAAATTTGGAACACAGACAATACTCTACTGGCGAAATTTTTTTCGAACATGGTAAGGGGGGCGGAGGTCCCACGACCCCTTCGAATAATTACTTTTTAATAATTTTTACACGGTATAACTTAACGTATACTGACCTTCACCAATATTACAAACTCAATGGGTCAAATAAGTCGAGGGCTTACAAAGTGAGCAGTGACACCCTCCGCTTCCCCCCTCCCCCCCTCCCTTTCTCCTCCTCTGGTGTAAAATCTATAAATTGTTATAACTCAATATAAATTTTCTCCTAAATCAATAGTTTTTGATATCTGGCACATACAGATCGAGATCTAAACAATTTTGGAAAAACGAGCAGCGGTACTTCTCCTCCCGCCATCCGCCCTCCATCAATTGTTTTTATTAGCACGCTTTTATTAGCTTTACCTGTATGTTTCTTTGTAACTCTTCATTGGCTCCAACACGCCTGCTACCTTATTAAAATGGTTCTGCAATTAGCTCCGCCTTATTTGTAATCCCGTTGGGGTCATATGGAGACCCTTCCGGGATCATGTTTGGATGGTTTTCGGGATCTGTCCAGGATCCCGACGGGGTTATTTTGGGATATTTTCGGGACTATTCCGGGATCATTTCGGGACTATTTCCGATTATTTAGGGACCTTTCCGGCAACATTTCTGGATGGGTTTCGGTATCCGTCCGGGATCCCGTCGCGATCATTTCAGGACTTTTTCGGGATCATTTGGGGTCCCTTCCGGCATCATTTCTGGATGCTTTTCGGGATTCGTCCGGGATCTCGTCGGGTTTATTTTGGGAATTTTTTGGTATCATTTGGGGTACGTACAGGCATCATTTCTGGATGGTTTTCGGGATCCGTCCGGTGTCATTTTGGGACTTTTTCGGGATCATTTGGGTTCCCTTCCGGCATCATTTTTGGATGGTTTTCGTGATCCGTCCGGGATCCCGTGAGGGTAATTTCGGGACTATTATGGGATCATTTGAGGACCTTTCCGGCATCCTATCTGGATGGTTTTCGGTATCCGTCCGGGATCCCGTCGGGGTCATTTCGGGACTTTTTCGGGATCATTTGGGGTCCCTTCCGTCATCATTTTTGATGGTTTTCGGGATCCGTCCGGGATCCCGTGAAGGTAATTTCGGGACTATTAGGGGATCATTTGGGGACCTTTCCGGCATCCTATCTGGATGGTTTTCGGTATCCGTCCGGGATCCCGTCGGGGTCATTTCAGGACTTTTTCGGGATCATTTGGGGTACCTACTGGCATCATTTCTGAATGGCTTTCGGTATCCGTCCGGGATCCCTTCGAGGTCATTTCGGGACTTTTTGGGGTTCCTTCCGGCATCATTTCTGGATGGTTTTCGGGATACCGTCGGGGTAATTTCAGGGCATCATTTCCGGATTGTTTTAGGGATCCGTCCGGGATCCCATCAGGGTCATTTCGGGACTATTAGGCGATCATCTGGGGACCTTTCCGGCATCATTTCTGGATAGTTTTCTGGATCCCGTCGGGGTCATTTCGTGATTATTTCGGATCATTTGGGGACCCTTTCGGCATCATTTCTGGATGGTTTTCGGAATCCGTCCGGGATCCCGTCAGGGTCATTTCGGGATTATTAGGAAGATTATTTGAGGACATTTCCGGCATCATTTCTGGATAGTTTTCGGGATCTGTACGGGAACCCATCGGGGTAATTTCGGAACCTTTTCGGGACTATTTCGGGATCATTTGGGAACCCTTTAGGGGTCATTTCATGACTTTTTCTGTATTATTTCGGGATCATTTGGGGGGATCATTTGGGGACCCTTCCGGCATCATTTCTTGATGGTTTGCCGGGTCCATCAGGGTCATTTCGGGACAATTTTGGGATCATTTGGGGACCCTTCCGAGGTCATTTTTGGATACGACCGTGATGCCGAAGGAGTCATTTCGAGATATTTTTGTTACTATTTCGAGATAGTTTTGGGACCCTTCGGGGATCATTTCTGTTTGGTTTTCGCGATCCGTCGTGGATCCCCTCCGGGTCATTTCGGAACTTTTTCTGGAGTATGTCAGGATAATTTAGGAACCTTTCCTGGATATTTTCTGGATGGTTTTTGAGATCCGTCCGGGAGCCCGTCAGGGTCATTTCGGAACTTTTCCGGTACTATTTCGGGATCATTTTGGTACCCTTCACGGATCATTTCTGTGTGGTTCTCTGGATAAGTCTAGAATTGTGTCGTCGTCATTTCGGGTTTTTCGGGACTATTCCGGGATCATTTCGGGACTATTTCGTGATCATTAGGGACCTTTCCGGCAACATTTCTGGATGGGTTTCGGTATCTGTTCGGCATCCAGTCGGGGTATTTTCGGGATCATTTGCGTACCTTTGAGAGACAAATTCTTGATGGTTTCCGGGATCATTACGAAACTTTTTCGGGGTCATTTTGGATCCCTTCCGCCATCATTTCTGGATGGTTTTCGGGATCTGGACGGGGTCATTTCGGGACTATTTCGGTATCATTTCTGCATAGTTTCCGGGGTTCGTCCGAGATACCGTCGGGGTAATTTCGGGACTTTTCTCGACTTATACGGGATCATTTGGGGACCCTTTCGGCATCATTTCTGGATGGATTTCGGTATCCGTCCGGGATCCCGTCAGGGTAGTTTCGGGACAATTAGGGGATCATTTGAAGACTTTTCCGGCATCATTTCTGCATAGTTTCCGGAATCCGTCGGGGATCTCGACGGGGTCATTTCGGGACTATTTCGGGATCATTTGTGCATAGTTTTCGGGGTTCGTACGAGACACCGTCGCGGTCATTTCGGGACTTTTTCTCGAGTAATACGGGATCATTTGGGGTCCCTTCCAGCATCATTTCTAGATGAATTTCGGTATCCGTCGGGGATCCCGTCTTGGTCATTTCGGGACTTTTTCTCTACTAATACGGGATTATTTGGGAACCCTTTCGGCATCGTTACTGGTCGCGATCATTTCAGGACTTTTTCGGGATCATTTGGGGTCCCTTCCGGCATTATTTCTGGATGGCTTTCGGTATCCGTCCGGGACCCCTTCGGGGTAATTTCGGAACTTTTTCGGGATTTTTTGGGGTCCCTTCCGGCATCATTTCTGGATGGTTTTCGGGATACCGTCGGGGTAATTTCAGGGCATCATTTCTGGATGGTTTTAGGGATCCGTCCGGGATCCCATCAGGGTCATTTCGGGATTGTTAAGGGGATTATTTGAGGACCTTTCCGGCATCATTTCTGGATAGTTTTCGGGATCTGTACGGGAACCCATCGGGGTAATTTCGGAACTTTTTCGGGACTATTTCGTGATAATTTGGGAACCCTTTAGGGGTCATTTCAAGACTTTTTCTGTATTATTTCGGGATCATTTGGGGACCCTTCCGGCATCATTTCTTGATGGTTTGCCGGGTCCATCAGGGTCATTTCGGTACAATTTTGGGATTATATGGGGACCCTTCCGAGGTCTTTTCTGGATACGTCCGTGATGCCGTAGGAGTAATTTTGAGATATTTTTGTTACTTTTTCGGGATAGTTTTGGGCCCTTCCGGGATCATTCCTGTATGGTTTTCGCGATCCGTCGTGGATCCCCTCGGGGTCATTTCGGAACTTTTCTGGAGTATGTCAGGATAATTTAGGAACCCTTCCTGGATATTTTCTGGATGGTTTTTGAGATCCGTCCGGGAGCCCGTCAGGGTCATTTCGGAACTTTTCCGGGACTATTTCGGGATCATTTTGGTACCCTTCACGGATTAATTCTGTGTGGTTTTCTGGATAAGTCTAAAATTGTGTCGTCGTCATTTCGGGTTTTTTGGGACTATTCCGGGAACTTTTGGAGACCCTTCCGCGGAATTTCTGGACTTTCTGGTTTTCGGGATCCGTCCGCGATATCGCCGGGGTCATTTCGTGGCTTTCTCTGGATAATTTCGTGATAGTTTGGGGATCCTATCAGGTTATTAGCACATTTAGATTTTTTTTTACTAAATTACAAAAATAAAATACATTAGACAAAAATAATTTTTAAACAGATAACTTGATAAGCAGGCTAACGTGAATAGCCCATATATTTCATTTTCTCCTTGCGGACGGGGCCGCGGGTAAAGGCTAGTATTTATATTATAAATGGGAAAGTTTGGATGTTTGTCCAAACGTTTGTCTTTGTGACTCAATCACGCAAGAACGGACCGACGGATTTGGATGAAATTTGGCACACATAAAGCCAATAGTGTAGAAGGTTCTACTAGCTATATTTTTTTGAAAAGGGGGAGGTCCCCGCCCCCTGGGAACAGTTATAATTTAATTATTGTATTTTTTCGTATATGTGACTGAATCACGCCAGAACGGCTTCACGGATTTTGAAGAAATTTGGAACACAGACAATACTCTACTGCCGAAATTTTTTTCGAACATGGAAAGGGGGCGGAGGTCCCACGACCCCTTCGAATAATTACTTTTTAATAATTTTTACACAGTATAAATTAACGTATACTGACCTTCACCAATATTACAAACCCAATGGGTCAAATAAGTCGAGTGCTTACAAAATGAGCAGTGATACACCCCCCCCCCCACGCCCTCCTTTCCACCACTCGTGCAAAATCTATAAATTGTTATAACTCAATGTAGCATCATTTCTGGATGGGTTTCGGGATCCGTCCGGCATTCAGTCGGGGTATTTTCGGGATCATTTGCGCACCTTTGAGAGATAAATTCTTGATGGTTTCCGGATTCATTGCGGGACTTTTTCGGAGTGATTTTAGGTACCTTCCAGCATCATTTCTGGATGGTTTTCAGGATCCGTCCGGAATACCCTCGGAGCCATTTCGGGGCTATTTGGGGATCATTTGGGGTATCTTCCGGCATCATTTCTGGATGGTTTTCTAGATTCGTCCAAGATCCCATCTGGGTCATTTCGGGACTTATTCTCGACTAATACGGGTTCATTTGGGGACCCTCTCGGCATCATTTCTGGATGGTTTTCGGGATCCGTCCTGGATCCCGTCAGGGTCATCTCGGGACTATTAGAGGATCATTTGACGACCTTTCCGGCATAATTTCTGGATAGTTTTCGATCCGTCGTGGATCCAGACGGGGTCATTACGGGACTATTTCGCGATCATTTGGGGTACCTACTAGAGGTTTACGCCGATCACTTCCTCGGCGGCGGATGTATGTATTTAAGGAAATCAACGTGTTGGCCATTTCGAAAGATCCGTGGTTTTTGCCTCAAGACCGTTCACAAATGTTCAGGCGCAGCTCCTTGCGGAGGGATTGTCCCTCGTTCACTTACTCCAGAGAGGCTTCGAACCTAACCCCGGTCTTTGGAATTGGTACTGCTGCGTCTGCAGAAAAGAAATAGGTATACTTGAAATATGCACATTTTTGTCTGTATATCTCGTGCAAAGGGTAGAGTCACCTAGTGTTAATTCCTAATAATCGTCGTGAACACAATTTCTCAAACCATTGGTGGCTCCTTGGCGGTCACGCACAAAGGCGACTTACGGTTGCTATTAATGGTCTATTAATACTCATGACTCTCGTGGCACAGGGCGCCTCCAGTTTTTTCGGCTGTTTTTAAGAGTTACAACTCCGGATGTGCGAACAGTAGCAATCCCGTACACCAGTCGCTACCATGCCTACAGACCCCCATACCATATGCCAGCACAGAACCTATAGGACTGCGAATTCGAACTCATACCTTCGTCGACGTCACTTTCCTAGAAGCTCTAGGTGTAGCTCCGAAGACTTTCCAACGGATGCTTTTGTCGCGTTATGCTGCCGAGCTACACCAGAGAAACACCTTGAAATGTTAGGGAGTGACTGTTCGGCCAAGGATGCCGCCCTCGAAATCATAAGCAGTCTAAGTGGATGTTATTGCGTAATGTGTGAAAATCGTATAATCCTCGGCGCATCTACATAATTAAAATTTTACAAGGACCCCGGATAAAATTTTTAAAATTTAGACCAAAGTTAACAGAGGTTTGTGTTTACAACATTGATTTCAATAGTCTTCGTTAAATCAAAACGATATTTTTTTTTTTGAAAGTCGACCGATTTTAACTTGAAAGATGTTAACTGCTGTTTTCCGGCCTTATGATATAAGAGCCCCTTATGGATGACCGCGTAGCTTCAGTTTTCAGACTAGTTCGACTGTCCATTACGTTAGGGTAGTAGCACACACGGTCATTAGTTCGACTGTCTTGGGAAGGCTTTTGCTTCACCACTTTGAGTGTTCGTGCGGACAAAGCCTCACCAGGTAAATAGTATATGTGCCTATGTATTCACATGTGTAAAAGGAGCCGTAACGTGTAGGTGATATTTAAGCTTGGGTGATAGGCTATAATCAATGTGATTCACTCCAAGGGACTAGTTTTGGATAGGGCCGCCAACTTTGTCAAAAAAGCGGGAGGTTTTGTTTTGAAGGATGAAGTGTGAAAATCAAAATTAACATTTCAGACGCTATTTTATAGTTTCGCAAATGAACAACAAATATTTGAACGTAAACCCAAGTGATTTTTCAAACCCTTCTCATATGTACATAAATTCCCGACTTAAGTATGAGGTAAGTATCATTTCAAACGAGTGTTTATGCCCCTAGAACCTAGTAGGGATTTGGCATCACTGATTTCGCTTATTCTTTCAGCCAATCGCAATATAAAATTAAAAAAAAAAATCGCCACCTTTTTGGGTAACAACTTGAGGACAATTCGAAAACAAATTCGCCTTGGGTAATTTTATTTGAATTGATTGTTCATTATTAATTTTTTGGAAAAAAATGTCCAAAATGAGAATATAAATTTATAATGTAACTCTTCTTTTAGTGTTTTGTTTTAATAAGTCCGTGTTAAGCTAGCGTTGAAAGTGCCATAACTTTCGAAAAGTCAGAAAGATTTAAATTTGGCAATTAGTTTCTTATAACTGGCAGCGATGCGCAACCGTTGATACCATTTTCGATCATATCCGACCAATTTTCGACATTAACAATAAATGGCCTAAACAGTCTTAAAATCGGCGGCGTATATCTCTAGTACCTACCGGCATCATTTCTGGATGGTTTTCGGTATCCGTCCGGGATCCCATCGGGGTCATTTCGGGACTTTTTGGGATCATTTGAGGTTCCTTCCGGCATCATTTGTAGATGGTTTTCGGGATCCATCCGGGATCCCGTCGGGGTCATTTCGGGAATTTTTCGGGACTAATACGGTATCATTAGACGACCCTTTCGGGATCCCGCCGGGGTTATTTCGAGACTTTTTTGGGATCCTTTATGGTCCCTTCCGGCATCATTTTCAAGATCCGTCCGGGATCCCGTCTGGGTCATTTCAGGACCTTCTCGGGATCATTTGGAGTCCCTTCCGGCCTCATTTCTGGATGGTTTTCGGGATCCGTCCGGGATCACGCCGGGGTCATTTCAGGACCTTTTCGGGATCATTTGGGGTCCCTTCCGGCATAATTTCTGAATGGTTTTCGGAATTCTGTCTGGGTCATTTCGGCACTTTTTCTAGACTAATACGGTATCATTAGAGAACCCTTTCGGTACCATTTCTGGATGATTTTCGGGATCCGTTCGGGATCCCGTCGAGGTCATTTCGGGACTATTTCGGGATCATTTGGGGTACCTTCCGGCATCATTTCTAGATGGTTTTCGGGATCCGTTCGGGATCCCGTCGCGGTCTTTTCGGGACTTTTTCTCGACTGATAAGGGATCATTTCGGGACCCTTTCGGCATCATTTCTGGATGATTTTTGGGATCCGTCTGGGATGCCATCAGGGCCATTTCGGGACTATTAGGGGGATCATTTGAGGACCTTTCCGGCATCATTTCTGGATAGTTTTCGGGATCTGTACGGGAAGCCATCGGGGTAAATTCGGGATCATTTGGGGACCCTTTAGGGGCCATTTCTGGATGCTTCCGTGATGCCGTAGGAGTCATTTCGAGATTTTTTTGTATTATTTCGGTATCGAAAAATGCAAGAGTATATCAGCCGAACAGCTTATGCAAATATGGGAGAAAAAACTCGAAAAGCATGAAAAAAATATCATTGAACACATAAATGAAATGTGGGAACAAAAACTCAAAACGCACGAAGAAAATATCATTAAACATATTAATGAGTCAATGCAATCCATGGAGAATAGAGTTATGCAAAGAATGAGCGAGCTTACGGGTGAGTTAGCGAATGCGAAAGATAGAATAGGAAGATGTGAACAAAGAGTAGCGGGTGTCGAAAATCCACAAACTGAGTTTGCATTTCTCAAAACCAAGGTTGATGCATTGCGTGAGGAAATTGAGGATCTTGGGGAAAAAATGGTATACCTTATTTAAATAATGACAATGTTAAAGAAATTTTCATCAAACTGTGTGAAGCAATTAGTTATGAGACGCCAGCCATTCGTCAAGCTTTCCATATGCGCTCAATCAAACACAAAAATTGAAATAATGATTATGTGCCTGTTATAATTAAACTTAACTCAGCGTACGATAGAAATCAACTGCTTAAAGCTATATCTACTTTTGTGAAGACCAAAAAAATATCCTTAATTCTCTGATGTTGATGAGATTAGCTATGGGAAAATTTTCGTGCATGAATGTTTAACCAAGCGAAACAGAGAGATAATGCACACGCAACACAGCTGAAGCGTCAGTGTTCATTATCTTCTGCTTTTAGCATTAGAGGCAGAGTATACGTGAGAGTGCAGAGAAAAACGGAGGCGAAGCTGGTGAAAAGCAGAGAAGATATAAATGCTCTTGTCAGCGAAGGCAAACAATGATGACGGATTTCTACAACGACGCAAGCATGGGATTAATATTTATGTTTATTACTACATTTACTTTTTTATCTTTCTCTCTTACTTTTTCAAATATGTATGTTTATCATTTGCAAATTCCTCTTTTCTTTATTAATTTCAATTCTACGAACCAAAGCCCATTACGCAGCGCTAAGTGCATTAGTCCTAATGATCAGTGAAAATGAGTATCTGAGTACTGACAACGAATGTCTCAAGACCATTTTAACCCTTGTAAGCAACAGTTATGCAGGTTTGCAGCTTTGCCACATAAATGCACGTAGTCATAATTTACTGAAACTTCATTACATGAACCAAATTTTGCAAAATACAAAAATTGACATATTTTGTGTGACTGAGACTTGGTTTTGAGAGGATATTGAGGATGAATTTTATAAACTACACTCTTACACATTGGCACGGAATGATAGGAAAACCGGGGCAAGAGATGGAGGTGTTGCCATATATTGTAAAACATCGCTGAGACATCAGGTTATCTTCAAATCCAACAAAAATGATCCTGTTGAGTACTTGATTATAGAAGTTAGTGATGCATTAGAGAAGTGTTTAGTTGTGTGTGTGTACAACCCCAGTAAATTCCATAAGCTAGACAATTTTTTCCTAAAATTGTCTGAATTTATATACAAATATGAACATATTTTGGTCTGTGGTGACTTTAACACAGACCTATTAAACAATGACTTGAGGTCAATGACATTAACGGATAATTTGTATTCCGCTGGCTTAGACGTTGTCAATAAACCTCCTACTAGATTTTCACCAAATTGCAAATTTAGCTTGCTAGACCTTATATGTACCTCGGACCGTTCCAGTGTACTTTATTTTGACCAGTTCTCAGTTGCGGGAATATCGGATCATGATATGTTGTTTATATCGTATGATATAGATTTTAATTGCAATACCGAAACACAATTTTATTATAGGGATTGTAAGTCACTTAATCTCTCTGAACTAATGTGCGAAGCTGATTCTTTACATTGGAACCGCGTATGGATGTTTTCAGATATTAACCAAAAACTCAGTTATTTCATGTTTCTTTTAAATTACCTATTTACTAAATATGTACCTCTAAAGGCGGTAAAGTCCCAAACAAATAAACAGCCGTGGTTCACAAAAGAGGTTCTGCTGGCTATCAAAGCTGGAAGCAACATCCCACAAATGAAAACTGGCAATATTATCGTCTGGCCAGAAATCATGCTACACTCACAGTAAGAAATTCTAAAAGACTTTTTTTTCAAACAAAGCTTGACACGAATTTACCAACCAAGAACTTGTGGAATAATCTCAAATCAATAGGGATTGCATGTAAAAATGATTCGAAAAGCGATTTGGACCCTGACTCCATCAATGACTACTTTTTACAGTCGAGTAGTATATAAATAATCAAAATTTCAAACTTAATGAAAATGTGATGTACACACCAGATAATAACAAATTTCAATTTTTCGGAGTTACAGAGGATGATGTCATGAGAAGTCTATTCTCAATAAAGTCCAATGCCGTTGGTGACGACGGTATAAGCCTTAGGTTGTAAAACTTATTGTAATCAACATTGTTTCAACGTTAACATATATTATTAACTTTTCGATAACGACTTCAACTTTTCCCGATGCTTGGAAGATAGCAAAAGTTATTCCTATTGCTAAAAAGCCATCGGCTGTTTTGCCAATGGATTTACGGCCGATAAGCATATTACCCGCTCTTTCTAAAATCTGGGAAAAGTTAGTGGTGGCCCAAATCACCGAACACCTCAATAAGAACAACCTTCTCTCAGAATGCCAGTCTGGTTATAGAGCGAGCCATAATTGTGCGACGGCTTTACTCAAGGTAACTGAAGACATCCGCCCTGCCTACGATAGGGGTGATTTGACTGTGATGTCACTTTTAGATTTTTCGAAAGCCTTTGACATAAATATATTTATCTCGCCCTATTGGCTTATCTGAAGATTTGGTTTGTACAATGAACGAGGATCTCGGAAGCATCTCTTCTCTCTGGTCGAGTGATAATAATTTAAATCTAAATGCGTCTAAAACAAAAGCTATTTGCATTTCGCACACTCCGCAACTAGTAGAGAATTTGCCATCGGTTATACTACAGGATATTACCATTAAGTATGAGTCGGTCGTTAGTAGTTTGGGGTTCAAACTAAATTCCAATTTTAACTGTGTTGATCATATTAACTACGTTTTATCAAAAATTTATTTTGTGTTAAGGAAATTGTGGTACACAGCTGCTTTCATTCCTCCAAATGTCAAATTAATGTTAGTCAGATCACTAATAGTTCCTTTCATTTTGTTGGGAGGGTTAGTGTTTGGTGATGGATTAGTTTGGTCTAGAAATAAGCTACAACTTGCATTGAACAATTGTGCAGGATATATCTACTTGAAGCGTAAATTTGACCACATATCAGAGTTTTCGTTTAAAATACTTGATTGCAGTCTTACTACCTTCCTAAACTATCGCAATCTAATTTTCCTGAATAAATTATTTTATAAAAAACAACCAGAATACCTATTCCGAAATTTATGTTTTGCTAGATCTGACAGAACCTGTAACCTCATCGTTCCACGCCATAAATATCTCTCATCATCAAGGACGTTCCTTGTCAGTACTATCAAAGTGTGGAACTCATTACCTAATTTTATTAAAAATTAGCCAATGCATCGCGCTTTAAATTGGCTTTGTCTGAATTTTTTGATATACGAAAAACACTATTCTAGCTATTTTCTCGAATCTACATTGTCTATTTCTGTTATTTCTTTTATATTATATTATTATATTCTGTTATTTCTTTATATTAATTAATTTCTGTTATTTCTTTTATCTAATATATAAAATTCTTCTGTCACGGTTTAAGAGGCTGAACTCCTCCGAAACGGCTGAACTGATTCTCATGAAATTTTGTGAGCATATTGGGTAGGCCTGAGAATCGGCCACCGTCTACCTTTTTTTTCGCTACGTGCGTAGGGTCTTGAGATCAAAACGTGGACCCAGGTAACCCTAGAATGTGTTTATACAACATGGATATTACATGAAAGCTGCTGATGAGTGCTATAGTACAGGATAATTTTCATACAACTGGGAGGCTAGGGTCTCGAGATATAGGCCAAAACGTGGAGCAGGGTACCCCTAGAATGTGTATATACAATATGGATATCAAATGAAAGCTGTTGATGAGCGCTATAGTACAGGATAATTTTCATACAACTGGGAGGCTAGGGTCTCGAGATATAGGCCAAAACATGGACCCGGGCACCCCTAGAATGTGTTTATACAATATGGATATCAAATGAAAGCTGTTGATGAGTGCTATAGTTCAGGATAATTTTCATAACCATGGGTGACTAGGGTCTCGAGATATTAGTCAAAAGGTGGACCCGGGTACCCCTAGAATGTGTTTATACAATATGGATAAGAAAAATAACAAAGCTGTTGATGAGTGATTTAGTAGAGGATAATTTTCATACCCCTTGGTGACTAAGGTCTGGAGATATTCGCCAAACGTGGGCCCGTGAACGCCTAGACAATGTTTTTACATTGTGGGTATCAAATCGAGGCTGTTGATGAGTGCTTTAGTACAGGATAGTTTTCATATTGGTGACTAGGGTCTCGAGATATAGGCCAAAACGTGGATCAGGGTAACACTAGGATGTGTTTTTATATTATGGGTATCAAATTGAAGCTGTTGATGTGTGCTTTAGTACAGAGGAAATTTTATGCCGCTGGGTGACTACGGTCTCGAGATGTGGGCCAAAACGTGGACCCGGATACACCTAGAATGTGTTTTTACATTATGGGTATCAAATTGAAGCTGTTGATGTATGCTTTAGTACAGAGTAAGTTTTACACCGCTGGGTGACTACGGTCTCGAGATATAGGCAAAAACATGGTCCCGGATACACCTTGAATGTGTTTTTATATTATGGGTATAAAATTGAAACTGTTGATGTGTACTTTAGTACAGAGTAAGTTTCACAACGCTGGGTGACTAGGGTCTCGAGATATAGGCTAAAGCATGGACTCGGATACCCCTAGAATGTGTGTGTATTATGAATATCAAATGAAAGCTGTTGCTGAGAGCTCTAAAATTCATTGCGATAGTCGATTTGGTCGCATCAACCTGGCAAAACTGATAAATATGCATGCGAAGCCGAAATAAAGATAAGAATTAATAATACACACATACCTATTCACATACGGCCTATTCGATTTGACAGAAATTTCGTATATAAATTTGCCTATATTAGTATTTACGATGCTTTTTCCGGGAAGTATACCAGAAACGGACTGGGACTGGGATTAGGACTAGGACTGGGACTGAGACTCGGAGTGGGACTGGAACAAATTACATACCACCCTCTGGGACTGGCAATAAGAGATGAAGAAGAAGGAGAAAAACTTGAGAGAAGAGAAAAGAGAGAAGGAGACTGAGAAAGAGATAGAATGAAACGAAGATGGAGATGAAGCGAAAAAGACGGAGGGAGGAGGGAATAAAATATTAGGAAAGAGTGTAGGGCAAAGATAGACGGAAAAGCTTATTAAAATGTATGTAGATAGGCCAAATTTAGAGCAGAACAACGTCTGCCGGGTCTGCTAGTATTAATATAAATATTGTTATACTCACATTATTATATTGTACACATATCCAAATATCGATGTACTTTAAGAGACAATAGTCTCACTTGTACAAATTAAATAAATTGAATTGAATTGAATATCGTTTGGGGACCCTTCCGGCATCATTTTTTGATGGTTTGCCGGATCCATCAGGGTCATTTCGGGACCATTTTGGGATCATTTGGGGACCCTTCCGAGGTCATTTCTGGATCCATCCGTGATGCCATGGGAGTCATTTCGAGATTTTTTTGTTACTTTTCCGGGATAGTTTTGAGACCCTTCCGGGATCATTTCTGGATCCGTGCGGGATCCCATCGGGGTCATTTCCACACTATTTTGGGATACTTTTGGGACCCTTCCAGAATCATTTCTGTATGGTTTTCGCGAACCGTCGTGGATCACCTCGGGGCCATTTCGGAACTGTTTCTGGACTACGTCGGGATAATTAAGGAACCCTTGCTGGATATTTTCTGGATGTTTTTTGAGATACGCCAGGACAAAGACCAAGGGTCCAAGCATACTGACTTGCGGAACGCCGGAAGTCGCAACGTAAGGATCGGATGATACACCATCAGTACAGACAATACACCATCTTTTAATTAAATATGATTTTAGCCACTGCAGAAAAATTGAGCGAAAACCAAGACAGGAAAGTTTATGAATAAGTGATACCTTATCTAAAGCTTTGGAGAAGTCAGAATAAGCACAATCTACCTGGTATCCAGATGCAAAAGCAGATATACAATACTCACTAAACTCCACTAGATTGGGACCGTCGAGCGTCCCGCAACAAAACCATGCTACTTGGCACAAATTAGGCTCTTCACTGAAAAGTATAACTTGTCTTTTACAACACATTCAAATAACTTCGAAACAGTAGTGAGCTTTGATATAGGTCTGTAGTTATAGACATATCTCTTATTTTCAGATTGGTAGATAGGAGTTTTCGATGCAAGTTTCCAAGCATCAATAAGCTCCCCGCACTAAAGTTAATATGTCAACTGGATCTCAAGAGGCAAAACTAAGGCCGGACAACCTTTAATCATTGCAATTGAGAAACCATCAGAATCTGTCTTGACCGATTGCTTTAATTTAGTAATAACACTTGAGATATCGTCACATGAAATTGACATTGAACCGAAATCCAGAGAAGAATTTAAATCAGAAAGAAGGGGCATCATCATAGGATGCAAAATTAACACTAAAAGAGTCCGCAAACAGGTTCAATACCGCACTAGGATTTTTAGCTACATTATCTTGGTAAAAGACAAAAGCAGGAACCGAGGAGCATGTCCTTTTAGATTTAATAAAATTCCAAATTGTTTTAGGATGGGACTTAATGTTTATCTGAAAGCTAAGAATATAGTTTTTGTAAAGAAACTTATCCAAACAGTTAAACTCCTTTATATACTGCTGATACTTCTCGTAAAAGGACAGACTCTTGGTCTGACTAAACTTTTTGTAGTATTTGTTTCGCAAATTCCTCAATTTTTTTAAACCCTTTGTTAAAGACTGGAACATGCCTTAAACATAGGTCAAAAAGCGTTGATATAAATATTTCATAGGAAACGCTAACATCTGAGGAGGAAAAAAGATCAGCCCAGTTAATTTCCGAGAAAACATGGTTAAGGATAGACATATCGCACCGTGCAAAATTAAAAGCGATATCATCATTTATAGAGGGTACACAAAACTAATAAAACTCAAGTTTAAGAACAATAGTAGTATGATGCATATCCGACGGAGCAAATGGTGCATGGCATTCGGATATGTTAAAATTAATATTATCACTGAGGAATATAAAATCTAATATTCTGTCAATTTTAGTGAAGTTATTGATTTGTAGTAAATTTAAGCTTAGCATGTTATCTAAAAGATAAGTCTCAAAGGCTTATTAAGAACTACAGACGAAATATTGTAAGCACGAGCTTTATAAAGATCTTCAGAATTATTCGGCGGAATATAAGATGCCATCACGAATAGAGAGCCGGAGTACGTAGAGCCACTAACATTAACACAGAGCTGGTCAAGTAGGGAATCGTTATTATCCAGCTGAACTAGGGAAGTATTACTCTTGCGTTGAACTGCAATAAATACACCTCCACCTCGCGAACGCCCAGTTTTTCCTGCATCCCTGTCTTTACGGAAAACGACTAACAAATTGGGATCGAAGAATTAGCCATCAAAAAATCTGGAGTCAGCCAAGTTTCAACAATGACAAAGATATCCTCAGAGAGGATAGATAGAATAAGAGACGTCATTTCAATTTTTATTTGTAATGTACCTGATTGGCGGGTATTTGAAAATTGGCTTCTACACATTTTTATTTTTCGTTATACCCAGCTTTTCCGGAGGGGTAGGGATTGGTCTCATATAACCACTCACCTAATTTCAGTCGTCTAGCCTTAATACTTTCAGATATATTGACTACGAATAATTTCAGTTGTATGGGAGGTGCCACGCCCCCTTGTCGAAAACTTTTTTATATAGCCTACCATAGATTGACGCAGTCAGGGTATGTCATGGCAAAATTTCGTTCGATTCCATTCTGCGGTTTAGGCTGCAAGTCCAAACATACATACAGACATACATTCAGACATATATATAGTAGATGTACCTGATTGGCGGGTATTAGAAAATTGGCTTCTACACATTTTTAAGAAGTGTATATTAATATATATTGTGATTGTTGGAAAGAGGATGAATTGCTTAATTAATACAATTCTTTAAAACAATCAAAAATACCTCATGAAATTACCCCTCAAATGGGACATTACAAATAAATTTCGCAAAAAGTATGAAATGACGTCACTTATTCTATCTATCCTCTCTGGTTGATGCCAAATTCGAAGACGAAGTTGAAATTGAAGTCGAACACGAAGCAGTGCTAAAAATAAGTGCGCCATCACATATCGTCGTTACAATGCCAAAGTCACGAATGTGCCATTTTTGTTCAAACGAAATATTATATATATCAAATTTTGCAAAGCCAAAACGAATGTGCATTTTTTGAAAAAAGTGTCTTTAAATATAACATTTATTTACATTGCTATTATTACATTCAGGCCTGTTCTGAATTCCGACTCGGAATGAAAAGTAAAACGACATTGATTTCGACTCGGTTTATATTTGGTGTTCTCAATTCTGATTGTAAAAAATCGATTCGAAGTCGATTTCGAATCGTTTTCATTCCGATTCGGTAATCAGTTTAATCAGCTGTTTTTGTTTATCAGGCTGTTCTAAATTTCGATTCCGATCAATTTTTTCGGAATCGAAATGGATTGGTTTTCTCAATTTCGCGTATGTGTTTTGGTTTAAGTATCATAACATTTTATTTTAATTAAAAAATACCTGCAGATATGGTTTTTGGATGCGCAGACGCAAGAAGATGTGCTATTGTGCGTGCGAATCGTAAAAATGCGCTGGGTCGGAATTCAGAATAGGTCGACTTCATTTCGATCAGCATCGATTTGTTTGCCTAATAGATTTCTTGATAGAAGTTTTTAAAGAAAGATTTATTATGCCAATTTAACTCAAATTTAAAAAAAAAATACACAGAACTCTTCCAAATAAAATGAAGAATTAAAAAAAAATGATTTGAAAGACAAATCTCGCAACATTTGTGTATAATCGGTCAATTAATTTTCATTCCGACTGCTCAGAGGCAATACTTTTCAAACCGATAATTTTTGGTCGGAATCGAAATTGAGAACACCAATCCATTTCGATTCCGAAAAAATTGATCGGAATCGGAATTCAGAACAGGCCTGATTGTTTTATTAAAATTATATAAGCATGAAATGTACACACCCAGTGATGATAAAAGTACCAAATAAAAAATAAAAAAGTATTTAAAAACGGAATACATACATACTTTCGAAAATACTTTGAAATCGAAGGCTAACATTTTTGTATTATTAAGCGCTGTACGCAGATCAAAACAAAAATTTTGCTTTTCACATTGCATGGCAATTTATACATAAATACCGCTATTATAAAAATAAAACAAAATTTATGAAACTTTTTGATACCAAAAAGATACGAGGTCCTCAGTAGTGTAATTAGGCATTACTACAGAAACCTTTCCTCCCGATGAGAGCCACGGCTGCCGGATCAGCGCCAAACCAAGCGCTCCTCAAGGGTTAGCAGCAGTTCGCTCGATGTCACTTTACTGTGTTGGAAGTTTATCTGTAGGACTCGCAGCACCATTGGGCTGTTTGTCCCCCTCCAGCACCTTCGTCGTGACGTCGTCGTCCTCCTCATGCCCTTTTGGTTTAGAGTATTCGAAGCCCCCCTCAGCCTTTTGTAACTGTTGTGCCGGGTGTGCGACTCGCAGCACCATTTGGCTGCTGGTCCTCTTCTAATACCTTTGTGGTGCCGTCGGCTACCTCCACTTGTCCTTTTTCTCTTTGGCTTTTGAGGTCCTTTTCGACTTCGTCCAATTCTAGCGTGTAAGGATTTGTATCCTCGGACTTCTTTTCTTGAGTCGCATGTAAATTTCGCCTATACCAAAGAATATTTTGCCAAGCTGCGTATATTGTCCTCCGCCTGCTTGTTTATTTGGAAGATGTAGAACTGATCTTCCCCCGTAGGCCGAGATACAGTAAGTACCTCCCCATCCTTTGCCGGTATGTTCGTATTCTGATTCTGCAGAAGTCGAAGTGTATCCTCCGACGTCATCACGCTACCATGCGTGGATACCCACACCTTAACTTTTGGTACCGTTGGGATTTGAGCTTTATCCACCACCTCAAACCGCGCGTTCGTGCCTCACCTTTGGAGGTTTGGAACCACTTCTTCCAGCCATCGCAGGCTCGCGATGTTGTCGCACGCTGACATCTCACACCAGACTATTCCAGAGTACGCACGGAACAGTTATGAAGCATTAATGGCCGCTGTTGAGAGACGTTACGGAGGCGAGCATAGGAAACAGATATACCAAATTGAGTTGCAAAACTGCTACCAAAAAGCGAATGAGACTTTGCAGGAGTTGCGTCGGATGTCGAAAGGCTGGCCCATTTAGCAAATGTGGACGCAACCGTGGAATACATCGAGAGGGTAAAAATTCAGACCTTTATAAATGGCATACGGGACGTGGAAACGAAGCGAGCTACATACGCAAATCCAAAGCCAACATTTTCTGAAACTGTATCCCATGCACTGACTCAGGAAACAGCGTCACTTTTGAGTAAGCCCGCATACAAAGCTCATCGCGTGGAAGTAGAAAAGCCAGATTGGGTAGACATAATTTTGGAAGCACTGACGGGATGACAACAAAAAAATGCCGGAGTTATGAAATGTTTCAAGTGCGGCAACCCAGCTCACATTCTACGTCATCGCAGCACCGGTCCTAATAGTTCCAACAATGTGGGTGGCCGCAAACGCAGAACTGAAGGAGATAAGCAAATCTCCAAGTTTACTCAATCGTTAAACTAAAGCGAGTCAGCGGCAAGGAGTGACAGCTATCTCCCGCAATTGAACGCCCCATAATCTCTATCTCGCAAATTGGAATAAGGTCCAGCAATCTTACCATCGGGAGACGTGGGGTTGGAAGGGAACGTTTACTGACTGTAGAAACGGGTGCATCTCATTCCATCTTTCAATCGGATTTAGACAACGAGAAGATAAGACCATTGCATGGAGCAAGATTGGTTACAGCCACTGGAGTAGACACCCAGGTTCTAGGAGAAGTAGCATGTGAAGTCGCAATTGGAAACGTCACGGTACTACAGAATTTTGTAGTGGCAGAGATTGTTGATGCAATCATAATTCGAGTGGACTTCTTAATCGACCAAGGCATCAAGATAGACATGCAAAGCAAGACGATGCGATATAAGAACATGGATGTGCCACTTAATTTTGGCTACGAAAAAGGCTACAGCAGTCAACAAGTGCTGGTGGAGGAGAATCAGTAAATACCACCAAAAACGGAGGGGGTCATCTGGGCAAAGATTGATGGAGATTGTGGAACAAACAAATAGTGGGCTGTCGAGGCAGCAAACAAATCAACAACGAAAATACTTGTAGGAAAAACCCTGGGTACAACTAAACAAGATGGACGAATTCCGGTACGAGTACTCAATGAGTTCAAGTCACCATTCAAACTGATACTATATTGGGAAGATGCCAAGAGGCTGATGTAATTATTAACTGTGAGTAGATCCAGCAAAACGTTTCAACAAGCAACATTGATCTTTCAAATGACATCACGGCATTGACGGGGGGTATAGAGGAAGACTATCAGAATAAGGCAAATCAACTGCTCCTAAAGTACGCAAATATATTTGACCAAGATGGCTCCAATCCAGGCCGCACCAATGTTGTGAAACATCAAATTGGGACTGGAGATGCGAGGCCGAGCCGTCAAGCTCCTCGTAGTCTTTCACTGGCGAAGGGGAAAGTTGTGAGTCAAATCATACAAGAAATAAGCGACAGCTAGTCCATTGAGCCAACGGTGGTACTTGTGAAGAAGAAGGATGGAAAAATGAGGTTTTGCGTGGACTACCGGAAGTTGAATGACGTTACGAAAAAGGATAGCTACCCATTGTCAAGAATTGACGACACTCTGGACTCGCTCTCTGGTACGAAATGGTTTTCCACACTGGACTTGAAATGCGACTACTGGCAAGTGGAAGTGAAGGAGGAAGACAAAGAGAAAACAGCCTTCAGTGTCGGTGCTGGTCTTTGGAAATTTACAGTCCTTTGGACTATGTAATGCACCAGCTACTTTTTAAAGATTTATGGATCAGGTGTAATGTATCCAAAGTGACTGCATACATATCTACACACATAACATACGCGGTGTCTAAGTTGTTTAGTCTGTAACTAAGAATTTGCAGACACCGCGTATTCCTCTACTCCAACATTTTCACACGCTTTCAGCAAGTGCATTGAAGCAACTTATGAATGTGTGTACGAATGTGTATGCATACGCTTGGCTACATGACTTTTGTTATTTTGTTAGACTTAGTAAGAATGTAAGAATTAAGAGTAAATATGTATATGTTTATGTAGTAACTAAGTAGCGCATAATAATTATGTGTAAATACGATGAAGTTTTTATTAATAACGAAGATTCGGTATTCGGCACTCAAGGGCGCCACCTCCTTAAATAATCTTGTTTAAATATTTAGGGGTATGGTGCCTCCACCCAAATAAATAATTTAATATATTTTACACAGGTACTGAAAGGACTACATTGGAAAACATGCTTAGTGTACTTAGACGACACTATCGAATAGGGAAAGAACTTTAAAGAACATCTTAAGAACTTAGAGGAAGTTTTCCAGACAATGCCTGGGGCTGGTCTGAAACTAAGTGCCAAAAAGTGTTCGCTGTTTAAAAAGGAAGTAAGTTATTTTGTTCACAAGGTAACGACAGAGGGCATCTACACTGCGAACGAAAAGATAGAGGCTGTAAAGGATTGGCCAAGGCAACATAACCTGCTTGAATTGAGAAGTTTCCTTTGGCTGTGCACATATTACCGCCAATTTGTACCAAAATTTGCAAGCGTAGCCCATAGCCTCCATGAGCTTACAAGAAAGGATAAAGCTTTTGAATGGAAGAAGGAGCAAGAAGTGGCCCTCCAAACATTGAAAGAGCGTTTGTGCACTGCCCCAATGTTGGCATATCCGATTGCAGGAGCAACATTTATTCTAGATACAGATGCCAGTGAATATGCTATAGCAGGCGTTTTATCACAACTGGTCGACGGACAGGAGATTTCAGCCGACGAACTGGAAAACCAGAGAAGAACTATTGCGTTACACGCAGAGAGTTGCTGGCATTGGTAGAGTGCATTAAACATTTTCACAAGTACCTCTACGGGCAGCGATTCCGCATCAGGACAGATCGCGTTGAAATGGCTCCTACAGTTCCGTTATTCAGAAGGTCAATTGGCACGGTGGATCGGGCGACTACAAAGCTATGACTTTTACATTGAGCATCGGAAAGGTAGTACCTATGGGAATGCCGATGCAATGTCACGAAGACCATGTAATTTGGAATGCAAACACTGTTCGAAAGCTGAGGCTAAGGAAAACATCATAGATATCCGGCTTATGACTATAATGTGTTCGGATGAAGGGGCCATGGAACAACTAAGGAAGTGTCAGCAAGAAGATACAGATCGGTCACATGTTATGCGAGGGCTTGAAAGAAACGAAAACCAAATAAAGAGATGTCAGCAGAGAGTCCTATTGCGAAGTCATATTGGAACAGTTTGGATACAGGATGGTCAACGTAAGAGGAAACTAGTAGTTGTCCCCAGGAAAAGGATCTCAACGAGCTACATAATGGTCCAAGTGGAGGTGATCTGGGGATCACGAAGACGCTTGAGAAAATTAAGCAGATATTCTATTGGGTTGTTGCCGTCAGTCGGTCATGGAGTGGTTTGCCAACTGCGAGGTTTGCAGCAGAGCGAAGGGGCCCGAATCCCCAAGTCGTGGCCAGATGAAGCAATATAACTCAGGTGCACCATTTGAAAGGATCGCTATGGATATCGCAGTTCCATTTCCTACTAGCAACCGCGGAAAAAAATATGTACTGGTGGTTATGGATTACTTTAGCAAATGGCCAGAGGTATACCCAATCCCAAATCAAGAAGCTGAAACAGTATCAGAAGTGTTTGCAAACAATTGGGATGGAGGTGTACCAATGGAGTTATATTGTGACCAAGGCAGGAATTTTGAAGCAGCTGTGTTCCAAGAAAGGTATAAGACATTGAGCATTCGAAAAACACGGATACAGTTGTATTGCATCCTCAGTCCGTTGGTATGGTGGAACGATACAATAGAACCTTGGACGAGCGCTTGAGGAAAGTAGTGGACTAGTTCCATAAAGAGTGGGATACATACATATCATTATTCTTGATCGCTTACCTATCGGCAGTGCATGAAACAATGGGCCGCAATTTTTGGCAATGACCTTCGACTGTCAGCTGATTTGATGTTTGGGATAAATGCCGATTCGGAGAGAAATACCAAGAAATCCACTGGCGTCTTGGAGGAAGAGATGAAGGAAATACACGATGTTGTAAGGCAACGAACCAAGATTATGAGTGACAAGATGAAAGCCAGATATGATAAAGCAATTAATTCAGAAGGCTTTCGGGAAGGAGATTTGGTGCTGTTATACAACCCACAACGAAAAAATGGTTTTTCTCCGAAATTACAGTGTAAGTGGGAAGGCCCATACAAAGTTGTAAAACGAATCAACGATGTAGTTTGCATCATACAAACCATTGGCTAACCACGAAAGAAAATGAAAGTGGTTCATTTGGAGAGGCTGGCAGTGTTTAGATCGGGACGAGCCGACTTAGGTGGAGGGCAGTGTGGCGAATTTTAGCATAACTAGACTGTTAGTAAATAAAGGCACAACAACAATAAAGCAAGCTGCCACTCTTGTGTACACGAAAACATCAATTTAATCCATTTACACGTGTACATAAAGGCGACGAAGAGATATTCCACACACACAGATGTAGTCATCGCCGAAGTAGTTACTCATACATACACACGCATATGACCAGTAGAAAAGCATTAACTACAAATATACATGTGCATATATAGCTGGTAACCAAGCAGGAGATACAACAGTTGCAAAGGTGAAACGTCTAGACCTTTGGAGAAATATGCGGAAGAGACAATAGATAGAATAAAAGCAGCGCAAGCTGACGAACGAGTAATCAGTTTGAGTTAAACACGCTTTTGTTAAGTACTTGATATTGAAGTATAATTGTACTATTCCCCAAGTAATCTAAAGAAAGACCACTTTGAAATACTGAAAATTGCAGTGAATTTTTCTACAGTTTAGCGATTCGAACGTTAGCAGAAAGTTTGAAATAAGCGGAATTTCCCCGAAATTCGTTCCAATATAAAGAAAAGTGTAGTCATTTGGGTTGAAAAAAATTTTTTTCAAAATTAAATTTTATAGTCAAATTGTTTTTCTTGTTTCGTTCTCGATAAATTGCACTAAAGATGGCGAACGCCGAAACCGGTTTGTCTCCGGACCAAGCTTGACGAGGAATGGCGGGAAATGGTTCCAATTCAAGTAATTGCTGTATATTGGAACAATTTTCCATCATTCCTTGTCAAATTTGATTTGAAAACGAACCGGGTTCGGTGTTGTGCCATCTTCAGTGCTATTTTTTGAGAACGAAAAGGGAAACTAATATTTTACCTATGCACTTGGTATTTGAGAAAAGTTTCTTTTGACAAAAGTCTTCACTTTTGCACCCTATCGAAAAATCAACAACATAAAAGACAACATAACTTTCAACTAAAACCAAAAGATTTGACTGCAATTAAAAATACTTACCATAGATTACTTATTTTGAATTCTTCTGCTCTATACGCCGTTTCATGTGGCCTTGTATATAAATACGTGAAATTCATTCTTCGGCAGCGGAAATCCCAAGATTCGTCGAGGGTCATTCCACGTTGCATATACCAGATACCTTCGAACTGTAAATAATTAAAGCATAACGTTGCTGCGCTCACAAAAACAGTTATGTGTTTTTCAGTAACTTTTCAGGAGATCAAAAAAACTTATTTCTGGTGTCCATTTGCAAAATTTTGCAAATGTCGTATTTTGAAATATTTTATGGAAAGTACGTTATTGATGTGTGAAGGAAAAAATCATTATTTTTAACCCATTACGACGTGATAAATATTTGCGCCGTTTTATAGCACATAGCTGCTTTCAAACATGATTCAAATTTGCTTTCGGCGGTAGGGAAATGCATGCAATTTTTGCCGTTATCTAATCTAATCTAATCTAATATAATATATCTAATCTAATCTAATATCTAATATATATTATAAATGGGAAAGTTTGGATGTTAAGATGTTTGGATGTTTGGATGTGAAGATGTTTGGATGTTTGGATGTTTGGATGTTTGGATGTTTGTCCAGACGTTTGTCTTTGTGACTCAATAACGCAAGAACGGCTGGACCGATTTGAATGAAATTTTGCACAAATATAGCCAATAGTCTAGAAGGATCTACTAGCTATATATTTTTCAAAAGGGGCGTGGTCCCCGCCCCCTAGGAACAGTTATAATTTAATTATTATATTTTTTCGTCTTTGCGACTGAATCACGCCAGAATGGCTACACGGATTTTGATGAAATTTGGGACACAGACAGTAGTCTACTAGCGAAATTTTTTTCGAACATGGAAAGAGGGGTGGGGGTCCCTTTCGAGCAATTACTTTTTAATAATTTTTACACATTATAACTTTACGTATACTGGCCTTCACCAATATCACAGACTCAAGGGGTCAAATAAGTCGAGGGCTTACAAAGTAAGCAGTGAAACACTCCGCCGCCCCTCCCCCTTTATCACCCCCTCTGGTGTAAAATCTATAAATTGGTATAACTCAATATAAATTTTCTCCTACTTCAATAGTTTTTGGTATCTAGCACATACAGATCGAGATCTAGACAATTTTGGAGGAACGATCAGTAGTCCTCTCCTTCTACACCCGCCATCCGCCCTCCATCAATTGTTTTTATTAGCACGCTTTTATTAGCTTTACCTGTATGTTTCTATGTAACTTTTCATTCGCTCCAATGCGACTGCTGCCTTATTAACATGGTTTTATAATTAGCTTCACCTTATTTGCAATCCCGTAAGGGTCATATCGAGGCCCTTCCGGGATCATTTCTGGATGGTTTTCGGGATCCGTCCGGGATCCCGCCGGGGTAATTTCGGGACTTTTTCGGGATCATTTTGGGACCCTTCCGGGATCATTTCTGTTTCGGGATCCGTCAGGCTCCCGTCGGGGTTATTTTGAGACATTTTCGGGACTATTTTTGAATCATTTCGGGACTATTTCGCGATCATTTGGGGACCCTTCCGGCATCATTTCTGGATGGTTTTCGGGATCCGTCCGGGATCTCGTCGGGGTCATTTGGTGACTTTTTCGGGATCATTTGGGGGCTCTTCCGGCATCATTTCTGGATGGTTTTCGGGATCCGTCCGGGATCCCGTCGGGGTAATTTCGGGACTTTTTCGCGACTAATACGGGATCATTTGGGAACCCTTTCGGCATAAATTCTCTATGGTTTTCGGGATCCGTCCGGGATCCCGTCGGGGTCATTTCGGGACTTTTTCGCGACTTTTCGCGACTTTCGGGATCATTTGCGTACCTTCGAGAGATAAATTCTTGATGGTTTCCGGGATCATTACGGGACTTTTTCGGGGTTATTTGGAGTCCCTTTAGGCATCATTTCTGGATGGTCTTCGGGATTCGTCCGGCATCCCGTCGGGGTCATTTCGGGACTTTTTCGCGACTAATACGGGATCATTTGGGGACCCTTTCGGCATCATTTCTGGATTGTTTTCGGTATCCGTCCGGGATCTCGTCAGGGTAATTTGGGGACTTTATGGGGATCATTTCGGGGTTCTTCCGGCATCATTTCTGGATGGTTTTTGGGATCCGTCCGGGATCTCGTCGGGGTCATTTGGTGACTTTTTCGGGATCATTTGGGGGCTCTTCCGGCATCATTTCTGGATGGTTTTCGGGATCCGTCCGGGATCTCGTCGGGGTCATTTGGTGACTTTTTCGGGATCATTTGGGGGCTCTTCCGGCATCATTTCTGGATGGTTTTCGGGATCCGTCCGGGATCCCGTCGGGGTAATTTCGGGACTTTTTCGCGACTAATACGGGATCATTTGGGAACCCTTTCGGCATAAATTCTCTATGGTTTTCGGGATCCGTCCGGGATCCCGTCGGGGTCATTTCGGGACTTTTTCGCGACTAATACGGGATCATTTGGGAACCCTTTCGGCTTCATTTCTGGTTGGTTTTCGGAATCCGTCCGGGATCCCGTCGGGGTCATTTCGGGACTTTTTCGCGAATAATACGGGATCATTTGGGAACCCTTTCGGCATCATTTCTGGACGGTTGTCGGGATCCGTCCGGGATCCCATAAGGGTAATTTCGGGCCTATAAGGGATCATTTGGGGACCTTTCCTGCATCATTTCTGGATAATTTTCGGGATCCGTCCGGGATGCCGACGAGGTCATTTCGGGACTATTTCGGGATCATTTGGGATACCTACCGGCATCATTTCTGGATGGTTATTGGGATTCGCCCGGGATCCCGTCAGGGTCATTTCGGGACTTTTTCTCGACTAATACGGGATAATTTGCGGACCCTTTCGGCATCATTTCTAGATAGTTGTCGGGATCCGTTCGGGATCCCGTCAGGGTCTTTTCGGAACTATTAGGAGATCATTCGAGGACCTTTCCGGCATCATTTCTGGATAGTTTTCGGGATCCGGACGGGGTCATTTCGGGACTATTTCGGGATCATTTGGGGTACCTACCGGCATCATTTCTGGATGGTTTTCGGTATCCGTCCGGAATCTCGTCGGGGTCATTTGGGGACCTTTTCGGGATCATTTGGGGCTCTTCCGGCATCATTTCTGGATGGTTTTCGGGATCCGTCCGGGATCCCGTCGGGGTCATTTCGGGACTTTTTCGCGACTAATACGGGATCATTTGGGAACCCTTTCGGCATCATTTCCGGATGGTTTTCGGGATCCGTCCAGGATCCCATCAGGGTAATTGCGGGACTATTAGGGGATCATTTGGGGACCTTTCCGGCATCATTTCTGGATAATTTTCGGGATCCGTCCGGGATGCCGACGAGGACATTTCGGGACTATTTCGGGATCATTTGGGATACCTACCGGCAGCATTTCTGGATGGTTTTCGGGATCCGTCCGGGATCCTGTCGCGGTCATTCCGGGACTTTTTCTCGACTAATACGGGATCATTTGGGGACCCTTTTGGCATCATTTCAGGATAGTTTTCGGGATCCGGACGGGGTCATTTCGGGACTATTTCGGGATCATTTGGGGTACCTACAGGCATCATTTCTGGATGGTTTTCGGTATCCGTCCGGGATCTCGTCGGGGTCATTTGGGGACCTTTTCGGGATCATTTGGGGCTCTTCCGGCATCATTTCTGGATGGTTTTCGGGATCCGTCCGGGATCCCGTCGGGGTCATTTCGGGACTTTTTCGCGACTAATACGGGATCATTTGGGAACCCTTTCGGCATCATTTCCGGATGGTTTTCGGGGTCCGTCCAGGATCCCATCAGGGTAATTGCGGGACTATTAGGGGATCATTTGGGGACCTTTCCGGCACCATTTCTGGATAATTTTCGGGATCCGTCCGGGATGCCGACGAGGACATTTCGGGACTATTTCGGGATCATTTGGGATACCTACCGGCATCATTTCTGGATGGTTTTCGGGATCCGTCCGGGATCCCGTCGGAGTCATTTCGGGACTTTTTCGCGACTAATACGGGATCATTTGGGAACCCTTTCGGCATCCTTTCCGGATGGTTTTCGAGATCCGTCCAGGACCCCATCAGGGTAATTGCGGGACTATTAGGGGATCATTTGGGGACCTTTCCGGCATCATTTCTGGATAATTTTCGGGATCCGTCCGGGATGCCGACGAGGACATTTCGGGACTATTTCGGGATCATTTGGGATACCTACCGGCATCATTTCTGGATGGTTTTTGGGATTCGTCCGGGATCCCGTCGAGGTCATTTCGGGAATTTTTCTCGACTAATACGGGATCATTTGGGGACCTTTTTGGCATCATTGTTCGATGGTTTTCGGGATCCGTCCGGGATTCCGTCAGGGTCATTTCGGCAATATTTGGGGATCATTTGGGAACCTTTCCGGCGTCATTTCTGGGTAGTTTCCCGGATCCGTCGGGGATCCCTTCAGGGTTATTTCGGGACTATTAAGGGATCATTTGAGGACCTTTCCGGCATCATTTCTGGATAATTTTCGGGATTAGTCCGGGATCCCGTCGGGGTCATTTCGAGACTATTTCGGGATCATTTGGTGGTCCTTTCGGCATCATTTCTGGATGGTTTTCGGGATCCGTAAGGGACCTCGTCGGGGTCATTTCGAGACTTTTTCTCGACTAATACGGGATCATTCGAGGACCTTTCCGGCATCAGTTTTGAATAGTTTCGGGGATCCCGACGGGGTCATTTCGGAACTATTTCGGGATCATTTGGGGTACCTACCGACATCATTTCTGGATGGTTTTCGGGATCCGTACGGGATCCCGTCAGGGTCATTTCAGGACTCTTTCGGGATCATTTGGGTCCCTTCCGGCATCATTTCTGCTTGGTTTTCGGGATCCGTAAGGGATCCCGCCGGGATCATTTCGGGATCATTTGGTGTACCTTTCGGCATCATTTCTGGATGGTTTTCGGGATCCGTCCGGAATCCGGTAGGGGTTATTCCAGGACTTTTTCGGAATCATTTTGGGTACCTTCCTTCATCATTTCTAGATAGTTTTGGGGATCCGTCCGAGATCCCGTCGGGGTCAGTACGGTACTTTTTCGGGATCATTTAAGCATGGTTTTCAGGATTCGTCCGGGATCCCGTCAGGGTAATTTGTGGACTTTTCCGAAACTATTTCGGAATCATTTTGGGCCAAAATGATTCCTGGATGGATTTCGGGATCTGTCCGGGATCCCGGCGGGGTCAGTTAGGGGGCCGTTTAAGATCCCGTCAGGGACATTTCGGGACTTCCTCGGGACTATTTTGGGATTATTTCTGGATGGTTTTCGGGATCCGTCCGGAATTCCGTCGGGGTTATTTCACGACTTTTTCGGAATCATTTTGGGTACCTTCCTTCATTATTTCTAGATAGTTTTGGGGATCCGTCCGGGATCCCGTCGGGGTCATTTAGGGACTTTTTCGGGGACAATACGGGATCATTTTTGGACCCTTCCGGCATCACTTCTGGATGGATTTCGGGATCTGTACGGGAACCCATCAGGGTAATTTCGGGACTTTTTAGGGACTATTTCGGGATCATTTGGGGACCACTTAGGGGTCATTCCATGACTTTACCTGTATTATTTCGGGATCATTTGAAGACCCTTCCGGCATCAATTCTTGATCGTTTGCCGGATCAGGGTCATTTCGGGACCATGTTGGGATCATTTCTGGATCCGTCCAGGATGCCGTAAGATTCATTTTGAGTTTTTTTTTATACTTTTTCGGGATAGTTTTGAAACCCTTCCGGGATCACATTTGGATCCATGCGGGATTCCGTCGGGGTCATTTTCGGCCTATTTCGGAATCATTTTGGGACCCTTCCGGAATCATTTCTTTATGGTTTTCGCTATCCGTTGTGGATCCCTCGGGGTCATTTCGGAACTTTTTCGGAGCTTTTTCTGGACTATGTCGGGATAATTTAGGAACCCTTCCTGGATGGTTTTTGAGATCAGTCCGGGAGCCCGTCAGGGTAATTTCGGAACTTTTTCGGGACTATTTCGGGATCAATTTGGTACCCTTCAGGCATCATTTCTGTGTGGTTCTCTGGATAAGTCTAGAATCGTGTCGTTGTCATTTCGGGTTTTTTGGGACTACTTCGGGAACTTTTGGAAACACTTCCGGGGCGTTTCTGGATGGCTTTCCGGATCCGTCCGCGATAGCGTCGGGGTCATTTCGTGGCCTTTTCTGGATAATTTCGTTATCATTTTGGGATGCTATCAGGTTATCAGCTCATAAAGTCCTTTTTTTTACTCAATTACAAAAATAAAATGCATTAGACAGAAAAAAAATTTGAAACAGATAACTTTATAAGCAGGCTAACGTGAATAGCCCACATATTTCATTTTGTCCTTGCGGACGGGGCCGCGGGTAAAGGCTAGTCTAATATATATTATAAATGGGAAAGTTTGGATGTTAAGATGTTTGGATGTTTGGATGTTTGGATGTTTAGATGTTTGGATGTTTGGATGTTTGGATGTTTGTCCAGACGTTTGTCTTTGTGACTCAATAACGCAAGAACGGCTGGACCGATTTGGATGAAATTTTGCACACATATAGCCAATAGTCTAGAAGGATCTACTAGCTATATATTTTTCAAAAGGGGCGTGGTCCCCGCCCCCTAGGAACAGTTATAATTTAATTATTATATTTTTTCGTCTTTGCGACTGAATCACGCCAGAATGGCTACACGGATTTTGATGAAATTTGGGACACAGACAGTAGTCTACTAGCGAAATTTTTTTCGAACATGGAAAGAGGGGTGGGGGTCCCACGACCCTTCGAGAAATTATTTTTCATAATTTTTACACATTATAACTATACATATACTGGCCTTCACCAATATCACAGACTCAAGGGGTCAAATAAGTCGAGGGCTTACAAAGTAAGCAGTGACACCCTCCGCCCGCCCCCCTTTATCTCCCCCTCTGGTGTAAAATCCATAAATTGTTATAACTCAATTTAAATTTTCTCCTAAATCAATAGTTTTTGGTATCTGGTACATACAGAACGAGATCTAGACAATTTTAGAGGAACGATCAGTGGTCCTCTCCTCTACTCCCGCCATCCGCCCTCCATCAATTGTTTTTATTAACACGCTTTTATTAGCTTTACCTGTATGTTTCTATCTAACTTTTTATTCGCTCCAATGCGCCTGCTGCCTTATTAACATGGTTTTATAATTAGCTTCACCTTATTTGTAATCCCGTAAGGGTCATACCGAGACCCTTCCGGGATCATTTCTGGATGGTTTTCGTGATCGGTCCGGGATTACGCCGGGGTAATTTCGGGACTTTTACGGGACTATTTCGGGATCATTTTGGGACCCTTCCGGGATCATTTCTGTATAGTTTACGGGATCCGTCCGGGATCCCGTCGGGGTTATTTTGGAACATTTTCGGGACTATTCCGGAATCATTTCGGGACTATTTCGCGATCATTTGGGGACCCTTCCGGCATCATTTCTGGATGGTTTTCGGGATCCGTGCGGGATCTCGTCGTGGTCATATGGGGACTTTTTCGGGATCATTTGAGGGCTCTTCCGGCATCATTTCTGGATGGTTTTCGGGATCCGTCCGGGATATCGTCGGGGTCATTTGGGGACTTTTTCGGGATCATTTGGGGGCTCTTCCGGCATCATTTCTGGATGGTTTTCGGGATCCTTCCGGGATCTCGTCGGGGTCATTTGGGAACTTTTTCGGGATCATTTTGGGATCATCCGGCATCATTTCACGATGGTTTTCGGGATCCGTCCGGGATCCCGTCGGGGTCATTTCGGGACTTTTTCGCGACTAATAAGGGATCATTTGGGAACCCTTTCGGCATCATTTCTGGATGGTTTTCGGGATCCGTCCGGGATCCCGTGGGGGTCGTTTCGGGACTTTTTCGCGACTAATACGGGATCATTTGGGAACCCTTTCGGCATCATTTCTGGATGGTTTTCGGGATCCGTCCGGGATCCCATTAGGGTAATTTCGGGATTATTAGGGGATCATTTGGGAACCTTTCCGGCATCATTTCTGGATAATTTTCGGGATCCGTCCGGGATGCCGACGAGGTCATTTCGGGACTATTTCGGGATCATTTGGGATACCTACCGGCATCATTTCTGGATGGTTTTTGGGATTCGTCCGGGATCCCGTCGTGGTCCTTTCGGGACTTTTTTTCGACTAATACGGGATCATTTGCGGACCCTTTCGGCATCATTTCTGGATAGTTGTCGGGATCCCGTCACGGTCATTTCGGGACTATTAGGGGATCATTTGAGGACCTTTCCGGCATCATTTCTCTATTGTTTTCGGAATCCTTTCGGGATCCCGTCAGGGTCTTTTTGGGACTTTTTTGGGGCTAATACGGGATCATTTGGGGATCCTCTAGGGGTCGTTTCGTGACTTTTTCTGTTTTATTTCGGGATCATTTGGGGACCCTTCCGGCATAATTTCTTGATGGCTTGCCGGATCCATCAGGGTCATTTCGGGACCATTTTGGGATCATTTGGGGACCCTTCCGAGATCATTTCTGGATCCGTCCGGAATACCGTAGGAGCCATTTCGGGATTTTTTGTTACTTTTCCGGGATAGTTTTTGGACCCTTCCGGTATCATTTCTGGATCTGTGCGGGATCCCATCTGGGTCATTTCTGGACTATTTCGGGATCATTTTGGGATCCTTCCGGAATCATTTCTGTATGGTTTTCGCGATCCATCGTGGATCCCCTCGGAGCCATTTAGGAACTTTTTCTGGAGTTAGTCGGGATAATTTAGGGACCCTTCCTGGATATTTTCTGGATGGTTTCTGAGATCCGTCCGGGAGCCCGTCAGGGTAATTTCGGAACTTTTTCGGGACTATTTCGGGATCAATTTGGTACCCTTCAGGCATCATTTCTGTGTGGTTATCTGGATAAGTCTAGAATCGTGTCGTTGTCATTTCGGGTTTTTTTGGAACTACTTCGGGAACTTTTGGAAACACTTCCGGGGCGTTTCTGGATGGTTTTCGGGATCCGTCCGCGATAGCGTCGGGGTCATTTCGTGGCTTTTTCTGGATAATTTCGTTATCATTTTGGGATCCTATCAGGTTATCAGCTCATAAAGTTCTTTTTTTACTCAATTACAAAAATAAAATGCATTAGACAGAAAAAAAATTTTAAACAGATAACTTTATAAGCAGGCTAACGTGAATAGCCCACATATTTCATTTTCTCCTTGCGGACGGGGCCGCGGGTAAAGGCTAGTATATTATAAATGGGAAAGTTTGGATGTTAAGATGTTTGGATGTTTGTCTAGACGTTTGTCTTTGTGACTCAATCACGCAAGAACGGCTGGACCGATTTGGATGAAATTTTGCACACATATAGCCAATAGTCTAGAAGGATCTGCTAGCTATATATTTTTCAAAAGGGGCGTGGTCCCCGCCACCTAGGAACAGTTATAATTTAATTATTATATTTTTTCGTCTTTGCAACTGAATCACGCCAGAATGGCTACACGGATTTTGATGAAATTTGGGACACAAACAGTAGTCTACTAGCGAAATTTTTTTCGAACATGGAAAGAGGGGTGGGGGTCCCACGACCCCTTCGAGAAATTATTTTTCATAATTTTTACACATTATAACTTTACGTATACTGGCCTTCACCAATATCACAGACTTAAGGGGGTTAAATAAGTCGAGGGCTTACAAAGTAAGCAGTGACACCCTCCGCCCGCCCCCCTTTATCACCCCCTCTGGTGTAAAATCCATAAATTGTTATAACCCAATCTAAATTTTCTCCTAAATCAATAGTTTTTGGTATCTGGTACATACAGAACGAGATTTAGACAATTTTGGAGGAACGATCAGTGGTCCTCTCCTCTACTCCCGCCATCCGCCCTCCATCAATTGTTTTTATTAGCACGCTTTTATTAGCTTTACCTGTATGTTTCTATGTAACTTTTTATTCGCTCCAATGCGCCTGCTGCCTTATTAACATGGTTTTATAATTAGCTTCACCTTATTTGTAATCCCGTAAGGGTCATATCGAGACCCTTCCGGGATGATTTCTGTATGGTTTTCGGGATCGGTCCGGGATTACGCCGGGGTAATTTCGGGACTTTTTCGGGACTATTTGGGGATCATTTTGGGACCCTTCCGGGATCATTTCTGTATAGTTTTCGGGATCCGTCTGGGATCCCACCGGGGTTATTTTGGGACATTTTCGGGACTATTCCGGAATCAATACGGGACTATTTCGCGATCATTTGGGGACCCTTTCGGGGCTTTTTCGGGATCATTTAAGGATGGCTTTCAGGATTCGTCCGGGAACCCGTCAGGGTAATTTCTCGACTTTTCCGAGACTATTTCGGTACATTTTGGGACCTTCCCAAGATCATTTCTGGATGGTTTTCGGGACTTTTTCGGGACTATTTCGGGATCATTTTGGGACCCTTCCGGGATCATTTCTGTATAGTTTACGGGATCCGTCCGGGATCCCGTCGGGGTTATTTTGGAACATTTTCGGGACTATTCCGGAATCATTTCGGGACTATTTCGTGATCATTTGGGGACCCTTTCGGGGCTTTTTCGGGATCATTTAAGGATGGCTTTCAGGATTCGTCCGGGAACCCGTCAGGGTAATTTCTCGACTTTTCCGAGACTATTTCGGGATCATTTTGGGACCTTCCCAAGATCATTTCTGGATGGATTTCGGGATTTGTTCGGGATGCCCTCAGGGTCATTTTGGGACTATTAGGTGAGCATTTGAGGACCGTTCCGGCATCACTTCTGAATGGTTTTCGGTATCCGTTCAGATTCCCGTCGGAATAATTGCGGGACTTTTTCGGGATCATTGGGGTCCCTTCCGACATCATTTCTGGATGGTTTTTCGGATTCGTCCGGCATCCCGTCGGGGTCATTTCAGGACTTTTTCTCGACTAATACGGGATCATTTGCGGGCCCTTTCGGTATCATTTCTGAATAGTTGTCGGGATCCGTTCGGGATCACGTCATGGTCTTTTCGGATCTATTGGGAGATAATTTGAGGACCTTTCCGGCATCATTTCTGGTTAGTTTTCGGGATCCTTTCCGGGTCCCATCAGAGTCATTTCGGGACATTTTCGGCATCATTTAAGATTGGTTTTCAGGATTCGTCCGGGATCCGTCAGGGTAATTTCTGGACTTTTCCCAGACATTTCGGGATAATTTTGGGACCCTCCCAAGATCATTTCTGGATGGATTTCGGGATCTGTCCGGGATGCCGTCAGGGTCATTTTGGGACTATTAGGTGATCATTTAAGGAACTTTTCGGCATCACTTCTGGATGGTTTTCGGTATCCGTTCAGGATTCCGTCGGAATTATTGCGGGACTTTTTCGGGATCATTTGGAGTCCCTTCCGGCATCATTTCTGGATGGTTTTTGGGGGTCGTCCGGCATCCCGTCGGGGTCATTTCGGGATTTTTTCTCGACTAATACGGGATCATTTGCGGGCCCTTTCGGCATCATTTTTAGATAGTTGTCGGGATCCGTTCGGGATCCCGTCAGGGTATTTTCGGAACTATTAGGAGATCATTTGAGGACCTTTCCGGCATCATTTCTGGATAGTTTTCGGGATCCTTTCGGGGTCCAGTCAGGGTCATTTCGGGACTTTTTCGGGATCATTTAGAGATGGCTTTCAGGATTCGTCCGGGAACCCGTCAGGGTAATTTCTGAACTTTTCCGAGACTATTTCGAGATAATTTTGGGACCTTCCCAAGATCATTTCTGGATGGATTTTGGGATCAGTCCGGGATGCCGTCAGGGTCATTTTGGTATTAGGTGATCATTTGAGGACCTTTCCGGCATCACTTCTGGATGATTTTCGGTATCCGTTCGGGATCCCGTCGGAATCAATGCGGGACTTTTACGGAATCATTTGGGATTCCTTCCAGCATCATTTCTGGATGGTTTTCGGGATTTGTCCGGGATTCCGTCGGGGTTATTTCGGGACCTTTTCGGGGCTAATACGGGATCATTTGGGGATCCCCTAGGGGTCGTTTCGTGACTTTTTCTGTATTATTTCGGGATCATTTTGGGACCCTTTCGGCATAATTTCTTGATGGTTTGCCGGATCCATCAGGGTCGTTTCGGGACCATTTTGGGATCATTTGGGGACCCTTCCGAGATCATTTCTGGATCCGTCCGGGATGCCGTGGGAGCCATTTCGGGAATTTTTGTTACTTTTCCGGGATAGTTTTTGCACCCTTCCGGGATCATTTCTGGATCTGTGCGGGATCCCATCTGGGTCAATTTCGGACTTCGGGATCATTTTGGAATCCTTCCGGAATCATTTCTGTATGGTTTTCGCGATCCATCGTAGATCCCCTCGGAGCCATTTCGGAACTTTTTCTGGAGTTAGTCGGAATAATTTAGGGACCCTTCCTGGATATTTTCTGGATGGTTTTTGAGATCCGCCCGGGAGCCCGTCAGGGTCATTTTGGAACCTTTTCGGGATCATTTTGGAACACCTTCAGGGATCATTTCTGTGTGGTTCTCTGGATACGTCTAGAATCGTGTCGCTCTCATTTCGGGTTTTTTTGGGACTATTCGGGGAACTTTTGGAGACCCTTTCGGGACATTTCTGGATGGTTTTCGGGATCCGTCCGCGATACCGTTGAGGTCATTTCGTAGCTTTTTCTGGATAATTTCGGAATCATTTGGGATCCTCATTTAGTTCTTTTTTTTACTCAATTACAAAAATAAAATGCATTAGACAGAAAACAAAATTTTAAACAGATAATAAGCAGGCTAACGCGAATAGCCCATATATTTAAAATTTTCCTTGCGGACGGGGCCGCGGGTAAAGGCTAGTATATATTATAAATGGCAAAGTTTGGATGTGAAGATGTTTGTCCAGACCTTTGTCTTTGTTACTCAATCACGCAAGAACGGCCGACCGATTTGGCTGAAATTTTGCACACATATAGCCAATAGTCTAGAAGGATTTACTAGCTATATATTTTTCAAAAGGGGGAGGTCCCCGCCCCCTAGGAACAGTTATAATTTAATTATTATATTTTTTAGTCTCTGCGACTGAATCACGCCAGAACGGCTACACGGATTTTGATGAAATGTGGGACACAGACAGTAGTCTACTAGCGAAATTTTTTTCGAACATGGAAAGAGGGGTGGGGGTCCCACGACCCCTTCGAGCAATTACTTTTTAATAATTTTTACACATTATAACTTTACGTATACTGGCCTTCACCAATATCACAGACTCAAGGGGTCAAATAAGTCAAGGACTTACAAAGTGAGCAGTGACACCCTCCGTCTCCCTCCCCCCTTCTCTCCACCTCTGGTGTAAAATCTATAAATTGTTATAACTCAAAATAAATTGTCTCCAAAATCAAGAGTTTTTGGTATCTGGCACATACAGATCGAGATCTAAACAATTTTGGAAAAACGAACAGTGGTCCTCTCCTTCTCCTCCCGCCATCCGCCCTCCTTCAGTTGTTTTTATTAGCACGCTTTTATTAGCTTTACCTGTATGTTTCAATGTAAATCTTCATTCGCTCCAACGCGCCTGCTGCCTTATTAACATGGTTAGGGTCGTATCGAAACCCTTCCGGTATCATTTCTGGATGGTTTTCAGGATCCGTCCAGGATCCCGCCGGGGTCATTTCGGGACTTTTTCCGGACTATTTCGAGACTTTTTCGGGATCGTTTTGGGACCCTTCCGGGATCATTTCTGTATAGTTTTCGGGATCCGTCCGGGATTCTGTCGGGGTATTTTCGGGATCATTTGCGTACCTTTGAGAGATAAATTCCTGATGGTTTCCGGGATAACTACGGGACCTTTCGGGGTTATTTTGGGTCCCCTCCGTAATCATTTCTGGATGGTTTTCGGAATCCGTCCGGGATCCCGTCAGGGTCATTTCAGGACTATTAGAGGATCATTTGAAGACCGTTCCGGCATCATTTCTGAATAATTTTCGAGATTCGTCCGAGATCGCGACGGGGTCATTTCGGGATCATTTGGGGCACCTAGCGGCATCATTTCTGGATGGTTTTCAGTATCCGTCCGGGATCCCGTCAGGTCATTTCGGGACTTTTTCGGGATCATTTGGGGTCCCTTCCGTCATCATTTGTGCATGGTTTTCGTGATCCGTCCGGGAACCCGTCGGGGTCATTTCGGGAATTTTTCGGGATCATATGGGGTCCCTTTTGGCATCATTTCTGGATGGTTTTCGGGATCCTTCCGGGATCCCGTCGGGGTCATTTCGGAACTAATTCGGGATCATTTGGGGTACTTTCTGGCATCATTTCTAGATGGTTTTCGGGATCCGTGAGGAATCCCGTCGGGGCCATTTTAGGACTTTTTCGGGATCATTTGGGGTACCTTCCGGCATCATTTCTAGATGGTTTTCGGTATCCGTCCGGGATCCCGTCGGGGTCATTTCGGGACTTTTTCGGGATCATTTGGGGTCCCTTCCGGCATCATTTCTGGATGGTTTTCTGGATTCGTCCGGGACCCGTCGGGGTCATTTTAGGACTTTTTCGGGATCATTTGGGGTACCTTCCGGCATCATTTCTAGATGGTTTTCGGGATCCCGTCGGGGTCATTTCGTGACTTTTTCTCGACTGATACGGGCTCATTTGGTGACCCTTTCGGTATCATTTCTGGATAGTTTTCGGGATCTGTCCGGGATCTCTTCGGGATCATTTCGGGACTATTTCGGGATCATTTGGGACACCTAGCGGCATCATTTCTGGATGGTTTTCGGGATCCATCCGGGATGCCGTCGGGGTCTTTTTCGGGTCGGGTGACTTTTTCGGGATCATTTGCCGACCCTTCAGAGATCAATTCTGGATGGTTTTCGGGATCCGTCCGGGATCCTGTCAGTGCCATTTCGGGAATTTTTCTGGACTATTTCGGAATCATTTAGGACCCCTCCTTGATAATTTCTGCATGATTTTCGGGATCTGTCCGGGATCCCGTCGGAGTTATTTCGGGACTTTTTCGGGACTATTATGCGATCATTTTGGGACCATTTCGTGATAATTTCTGAATGATTTTCGGGATACGTCCGGGATCCCGTCGGAGTTATTTCGGGACTTTTCCGGGATCATTTGGGGATCCCCCCAGATTCATTGATGGTTTTCGTGATCCCGTCAGGGACAAATCGGGTCTTCTTCGGGACTATTTCGAGATCATTTGGAGACCCTTCCGGCATTATTTCGGGATGTTTTTCGGGATCCATACGGAATCCCGTCAGCGTATTTTCGGAAATTTTTCAGGGCTATATCGGGTTCCATCAAAAACATTTTGGAACTTTTTTGGGAGTATTTCGGGATCATTTGAGGATAGATACTTCAGGGATAATTTGTGGATGACTTTCGGGATTCCTGCAGGATCCCGTCAGGATAATTTTGGGACCCCTCCGGGATAATTTTTGGGTCATTTTCGGGATCTGTCCGGGATCCCGGCGGAGTTATTTCGGGACTTTTCTGGGACTTTTTTCTGGATTATTTCGGGATCATTTTGGGACCCTTCCGGGATAATTTCTGTATGATTTTCGGGATCTGTCCGGGATTCCGTCGGAGTTTTTTCGAGGCTCTTTCCGGACTATTTCGCAATCATTTGCGGATCCTTCAGATATCAATTGTGGATGGTTTTCTGGATCCCGTCAGGGTCATTTCACGAATTTTTCGGGACTATTTCGGAATCATTTTGGGACCCCTCCTGGTTAATTTCTGGATGATTTTCGGGATCTGTCCTGGAATTTTAGTATCATCTTGGGACCCTTCCGGGATCATTTTAGGTGTCTTCGCAACCGGTAGTTCGGCACACATGCCTTTTTAAATTATGAGCTTTTATGGCCGTGGATTTGCTGCTAATTATTCGTAATTAAAATTCGGTATGTTTTATCTTCAATCTAACACAGCTTTTTCGTTCTATAATCGTGTAAGGAACTGTTATAACTATAGTTACACTTTTTGTAATATTTTAACCAACTAAATACCCGAAAAAGCAACACTATTTTCATCTAAAAAATTCTTTTTGGTTGATTGTAGTTTCACTCCTTTGTTCTATGAGTAGTATTTCTTTGACCCCTTTCATATCACTTAATTTAATTTAAAAACAAAATGTATTTTTTTAATTCGAAAAAAATTTATTGTACTATTCATGAAAGCGTGCCTTTCAGCTTATCTTCTCATTTAGTTCTTTTTTTTTACTAAATTACAAAAATTAAAATACATAAGACAAAAATAATTTTTAAACAGATAACTTGATAAGCAGGCTAACGGGAATAGCACATATATTTTATTTTCTCCCTGCGGACGGGGCCGTGGGTAAAGGCTAGTATATATTATAAATGGCAAAGTTTGGATGTGAAGATGTTTGTCCAGACGTTTGTCTTTGTGACTCAATCACGCAAGAACGGCTGGACCGATTTGGATGAAATTTTGCACACATATAGCCAATAGTCTAGAAGGATCTACTAGCTATATATTTTTCAAAAGGGGGGAGGTCCCCGCCCCCTAGGAACAGTTATAATTTAATTATTATATTTTTTAGTCTTTGCGACTGAATCACGCCAGAACGGCTCTGGATAGTTTTCGGGATCTGTCCGGGATCAGGGTCATTTCGGGACTATTAAGAGATATTTTGAGAACCTTTCCGGCATCATTTCTGGATAGTTGTCGGGATTCGTCCGGGATCCCTTCGGGATCATTTCGGGACTATTTTTGGATCATTTGGGGCACCTAGCGGCATCATTTCTGGATGGTTTTCGGGATCCGTCCGGGATCCCGTCAGTGCCATTTCGAGAATTTTTCGGACTATTTCGGAATCATTTAGGACCCCTCCTTGATAATTTCTGAATGATTTTCGGGATCTGTCCGGGATCCCGTCGGAGTTGTTTCGGGACTTTTTCGGGACTATTTTGTGATCATTTTGGGACCATTTCGTGATAATTTCTGAATGATTTTCGGGATGCGTCCGGGATTCCGTCGGAGTTATTTCGGGACTTTTCCGGGATCATTTGGGGATCCCTCCAGATTCATTGATGGTTTTCGTGATCCCGTCAGGGACAAATCGGGTCTTCTTCGGGACTATTTCGAGATCATTTGGAGACCCTTCCAGCATTATTTTGGGATTTTTTTCGGGATCGATACGGAATACCGTCAGCGTATTTTCGGAACTTTTTCAGGGCTATATCGGGTTCCGTCAAAAACATTTTGGAACTTTTTTGGGAGTATTTCGGGATCATTTGAGGATAGATACTTCAGGGATAATTTGTGGATGACTTTCGGGATTCCTGCAGGATCCCGTCAGGATAATTTTGGGACCCCTCCGGGATAATTTGTGGGTCATTTTCGGGATCTGTCCGGGATCCCGGCGGAGTTATTTCGGGACTTTTCTGGGACTTTTTTCTGGATTATTTCGGGATCATTTTGGGGCCCTTCCGGGATAATTTCTGTATGGTTTTCGGGATCTGTCCGGGATTCCGTCGGAGTTTTTTCGAGGCTCTTTCCGGACTATTTCGCATTCATTTGCGGATCCTTCAGGGATCAATTGTGGATGGTTTTCTGCATCCCGTCAGGGAGATTTCACGAATTTTTCGGGACTATTTCGGAATCATTTTGGGACCCCTCCTGGTTAATTTCTGGATGATTTTCGGGATCTGTCCTGGAATTTTAGTATCATCTTGGGACCTTTCCGGGATCATTTTAGGTCTCTTCGCAACCGGTAGTTCGGCACACATGCCTTTTTAAATTATGAGCTTTTAAGGCCGTGGATTTGCTGCTAATTATTCGTAATTAAAATTCGGTATGTTTTATCTTCAATCTAACACAGCTTTTTCGTTCTATAATCATGTAAGGAACTGTTATAACTATAATTACACTTTTTGTAATATTTTAACCAACTAAATACCCGAAAAAGCAACACTATTTTCATCTAAAAAATTCTTTTTGGTTGATTGTAGTTTCACTCCTTTGTTCTATGAGTAGTATTTCTTTGACCCCTTTCATATCAGTTAATTTAATTAAAAAACAAAATTAATTTTTTTAATTCGAAAAAAATGTATTGTACTATTCATGAAAGCGTGTCTTCCAGCTTATCTTCTCATTTAGTTCTTTTTTTTTACTAAATTACAAAAATTAAAATACATAAGACAAAAATAATTTTTAAACAGATAACTTGATAAGCAGGCTAACGGGAATAGCACATATATTTTATTTTCTCCCTGCGGACGGGGCAGTGGGTAAAGGCTAGTTCCTCATAATGATTACGGAGATTACCCCTTAAGCCCATGGGAGGTGTAGCTTCATCAATCAGATGTCTGTTGGGCTGCCCAGGTTTCTGGGTATTCAACAGAAACAGAACTGTTTGGGAGTACTCTCGCCTCATTGTGTACGTGGTGTTCTGGGGACGTAAGAAAACAGGCCATAGCGGTTCTGAGAGCAGTATTTTGGCAGGCCTGTATTTTCTTCCAGTGAGTAACCTTTAGGCTTGGCGACCATATCGGGACGCGAAGCATGCAACCGGCCGGCCAATTGCTTTGTAAGTAGTAATGAGCGTTTCTTTGTCTTTACCCCAAGTGCTGCCGGAAAGAGGTTTTGGGATTTTATTACGGCTCTAGATTTTCGGTACAATCCAAAATGTAGATCCTGATCGAACGTCACACCCAAGATTTTAGGGTGTAGGACAGTCGGTAACGTAATGCCGATGTCGGGATCAAATAGATTATATTGCACCGTGTGGTGGGTGATAAACGCGAGACCGCGGGCTTTTGCGCTCTCGCGATCTCTTCTGTGGACGTTATGTCCAGAGCAGGTCCTCAGCAGATCTTGCTGTATGTTTGGTCTCTTGGATCGCTGCAATGCGCATGTTATGCCGCTTCATGAAATCAACTACATATCTCCGTGATCTTCCCAGTTAACCCATAACAGTTTAACTGCAGAATTTTGAAGTGCAACGTGGTAAACGTCGTCACTCTGGGGGTAAGTGATTGGTGACTACGTCTGAGTTGAGGGAGGCCAGGACGCAATTGCTGTTTTGGCCTTGGGACTAGACTTCCCTGGGTAAGCATTTGGGTACCCGGTGTAGTTGGATTTGCGGCCTGGCAGTATGGCGCGATAAAACCCGTCGGGGGATTGCTGTCGCTGAGACAAGAACATCTAGGAAAGTGGCATCGTCCAAGGCAGGAGCTGCATTGGGCAGATGTTGCAACCATATTTATTCTGTACTGGCAAACGGTGCAAAAGGTGGTAGGGACCTAAGAATTTGTTCCTCTGACCTACTTGAGTGCTAGTGCCGGAAATAGGGGGCGAAGAAGAGGGGGCGGGGGCTGAAGCTCGGCATTGCTACCGACTCTACTACGGAGATTGTAGTTATGAGGAGGAGCGATCTTGTTGTTGTTGTAGCGATAGGGTTGCTCCCTGAAGGCTTTGGGGAGTGTTATCGATGTGATGGTCCTTTGCCACATTAAACCTTCACGCCATCCCCTGCCCCCCTCCCCCCTCAAGTTCCATGAGGAACTTGGGGTCGCCAGAGCCTCGCCTCGGATAGGTGAGGTTGACAATTGGGTTTGGAGAAGCTATATATTGCGATGGGAACCTGAAGGGTTGCGCTACACACCCCTTGAATCTGGTATTTTAGTCGCCTCTTACGACAGCATTACCTACCGTGGGTATATTCTGACCCCCTTACCCGTCGGGGGAGGAGCGATCGTATGAGCTGGTGGCGCCATGGGGCCGGAGCAGAAGTGGTTACTTGTTATGGCTTGCTGAGAAGTGGGGAGCTAGAAGGAAGTGGGCGCAGACTACGGGACGCCCTTGGGCGTAATCAGCAAGAAGCCACAAAAAATTTATAAAAGTTATGAGGACTTCGGGTTTTGGGCTCTAGCCCAGAACATCCTGTCCGATGCAACCATCTATTGAACGTGACACATTGACAAGAGTGTGGCCGTCCTAAAAAGATTATTTTCCGGCAAACGCAGCAAAACCATTCCTCTGCACCGGGGTCAGGTACAGGTCCTTGATTGGGTTCGATACCCTCCCGGAGCAGGAGAATATTGCGCAGTCATGCTGCGAGGATCTGCTGGGAGGATGACAATTTGTGGGAGGGACGCAACAAATTAAATGGGGTTACACTGAAATGACAGCCCTTGGTCGGGAAAAATCCAAGGTAGGTATTAATAAAGACTATTTTAAGAGGGAGTAGGCCATAGTTCTATAGATGGACGCCGTTTAGGGATAACGCCATAAAGGTGGACCAGGGGTGACTCTAGAATTTGTTTGTACGATATGGGTATCAAATGAAAGGTGCTAATGAGTATTTTAAAAGGGAGTGGGCCTAAGTTCTATAGGTGGACGCCTTTTCGAGATATCGCCATAAAGGTGGACCAGGGGTGACTCTAGAATTTGTTTGTACGATATGGGTATCAAATGAAAGGTGATAATGAGTATTTTAAAAGGGAGTGGGCTTAAGTTCTATAGGTGGACGCCTTTTCGAGATATCGCCATAAAGGTGGACCATGGGTGACTCTAGAATTTGTTTGTACGATATGGGTATCAAATGAAAGATGTTAATGAGTATTTTAAAAGGGAGTGGGCCTAGGTTCTATAGGTGGACGCCTTTTCGAGATATCGCCATACAGGTGGACCAGGGGTGACTCTAGAATTTGTTAGTACGATATGGGTATCAAATGAAAGGTGTTAATGAGTATTTTAAAAGGGAGTGGGCCTAGGTTCTATAGGTGGACGCCTTTTCGAGATATCGCCATAAAGGTGGACCAGGGGTGACTCTAGAATTTGTTTGTACGATATGGGTATCAAATGAAAGGTGTTAATGAGTATTTTAAAAGGGAGTGGGCCTTAGTTCTATGGGTGGACGTATTTGGATATATCGCCATAAACGTGGACCAGGGGTGGCTCTAGAATGCGTTTGTACAATATGGGTATCAAACGAAAGGTGTTAATGAGTATTTTAAAAGGGAGTGGGCCTTAGTTCTATGGGAGGACGCCTTTTCGAGATATCGCCATAAAGGTGGACCAGGGGTGACTCTATAATTTGTTTGTACGATATGGGTATCAAATGAAAGATGTTAATGAGTATTTTAAAAGGGAGTGGGCCTAGGTTCTATAGGTGGACGCCTTTTCGAGATATCGCCATACAGGTGGACCAGGGGTGACTCTAGAATTTGTTTGTACGATATGGGTATCAAATGAAAGGTGTTTATGAGTATTTTAAAAGAGAGTGGGCCTAGGTTCTATAGGTGGACGCCTTTTCGAGATATCGCCATAAAGGTGGACCAGGGGTGACTCTAGAATTTGTTTGTACGATATGGGTATCAAATGAAAGGTGTTAATGAGTATTTTAGAAGGGCGTGGACCTTGGTTCTATAGGTGGACGCCTTTTTGAGATATCGCCATAAAGGTGGGCCAGGGGTGACTCTAGAATTTTTTTGTACGAAAATGAAAAGTTTTAATGAGTATTTTAAAAGCGAGTGGGCCTTAGTTCTATATGTGGACGCCTTTTCGGAATATCGTTATAAAGGTGGACCAGGGTTGACTCTAGAATGCTTATGTAAGTTAAACACGTTAATTTTCATATGAAAATATTTAATTTTATTTTACCGATGTTAATCGATTTGAGTACAATTTACAATTGATTTGTATGACATTGTTAAACCTAAGCCAAAGTCATAGCTCAGCAAAACTCTTTTCAATCTACCGTGATGTTGTTGGTAGGAACTGTTCTGCTATCACCAATTAGCTTTTGATTTAGACCTTCGCCAGAGAATTTAAACACAATGAGAAGGCGTTATTTTGGTATCCACTGCTTACGATCCATTTGCATGTGTCACGTCTTGCACTTCACCACTATTCCCCAAATTCATGTTAACTTAACAGGGTGCAAGACGTAACAGAAAATTTTCTTAACGATTTCCTCTGTTCGTCTGTTACCAAAAAATCTCTGATCAGAGCAAATATATTGGAAATTTGAATTCTCTGATTTTTTGTAAATAAATTATGATGGTTGGAAGGTTGAAGTCTTCGGCACAGCCTGTTCTTACTTGTTTTTTTTTTTTATATTCAAAGTGTGAATTTGAATCTGTGCCTATGATTCAGGGCAAAACAAAAACAAAAGTGCTACAAGTGTATAGGGGTTGAGCAGCTCCGATGTAAAGAAATATTTTGAGAAGTATAAAATACATTATTCAGTCAACAAATATAGTCAAAAAAGATTCAGAAAGCTGAATTAAAAATTATTATAAATTTTTGATCTCCTAAAGTAAATACATTTGATTCAAATATGATTCCAAAATGTGGTTGAAAAAATATATTCAGTGTTTGATCATCTAAAGTATTCATATTTGATTATTTCTTTTGTTCAAATGTATGGTCACTCATTATTTTGTCAGAAAGAGTAATCAACTTATATTGATATGTAGGGAAATTGAAAATTTAATCACCTAAATGGTGAGTGGGTATAAACAAACCTAGATTGGTATATATGTGCACACATATATTCCTAAACTAAAGATCAGCCTACACCCCCATTTCCCTCCCACTTCACTGATACCAATAGATCCATGCATAAGCTAACAAATGTTTGTACATTCACATGTTCAAATAAAAGACAAACTGTTTCAATCAACCACTTCCAACAAAAATTATTCTTATGCACAAGCATATGTACAAATCTATGTTCATATGTAAGCTAAGAAATATTTTTATATTCGCATGTTGACAAAGAAAACAAAATTCACTTCAACCATCCAACCATACGCACAAGCACACATACATATTTACATATGTATGCTCATGTTTTGTATGTAAATCACAAAATCCTGAAAACTAGCTTCCTCTTGATTTTTCATTCATAAATTCTTCTTCTTAAGTTGTCAAAATTGATGGCAACATGGCATTTGATAAAATCGTCAAAAGACAAATTTTTGCGATTTTATAAATTCCAACTTCGATGCATATTGGGGGTATTCATTATGACGAGCATAACTACTTTCATAACCCCGCACTTTTCCTTTGAAATAATTCCAAACTATTTATAAGCCTGTATGAAAGTACTAATATGGTAGTAAAAAATGCAAATAAACATGCACAGATATTGCCTAGTAAATGTCCACTAACATATTAGCAATATAATCTAAAAATTTCCATCCATTATTCATATAAATTATTGCAAATAATTTTCTCATATCCTGAATTGCCGAGTTGTCACAGCTTATGGACATTTTTATTTGCTATTTGAAACCCCCTATCATATTCTGCCGAAAAATTGTTCGCGCATTCACGCAGCCAAATTTGCAGCAACTGTGTTGCAGTTGCTACATAAGAGTGGTGTTTTACCCGTTTCTGGCCCGAATTCGCACTGTGACGTCATACTGTATATGCTGACTTGTTTATCACATGTCAGTACAAAGTAAGAATTTTACATTATTTTCATAGATAAAAATTAATATATGGGAGCGGCGAAATAAATTAAAGTAATTTTGCGAAGAAATATAACATTATTTCGCAAAAGAGCAATAAATTCGTTTATTTTAATTTTATAATAAATTCCCCTTTTAGCTGTGAGTTATTAAAGGTATAAACGGCAACACTTTTAACCACCGACGACACGTAATTTGGCTCGTGCCTATTGTATTTCGTCGGCTAATTGCTACGAGCATTGATATTTACATATCCATGGCCGTATACGCGGATTGCCATAATTGATTTGGTCGCTTCATAACGCGGAAAGCGACAAGTTGTTTTATTAATAACTTAAGCCACTGCCACAGCATCAAAGCGACCAAGCTTTTTATACATGTCTGCCTTTAATTGGAGTATTATTGAATATGTATATATGTATGTACATTTGTACTTTTTTGCTTTGGTTTGTATTTTCATACATATATATTAAATGATACAATGCTCAACATCTGATCAACAGGCACATGTCTTTTGTGTATTGTTGGTCTTATTTACATATTTAAGGGTTGATTTGAGGCAGGTCAAATGTATTTAAGTTTGACTTGGCTTATCAAACCTGCCTTTGAAAATATTGAAGTACATAGGTACTTACATCATTGTACTGAATAACACATATAAAATGCTTTAGGAAATTTCTTTATAGGTACCTCCCCTTCCACCCATAGTCCAAATAATAACTAAATATTTTTTTATTTATTCAATTGTTATCAAATATTTTATTTATTTCAATTTTTCAATTTATTAATAATTCATAATTCATGGTTAATATGCATACATTTTATGCAAATTAACGTTTTGTAAATATGCAATGGATTTCGTGTGCACAGAAATTCCAAGTGTGCAAAAGCCGTCGGCAAAACACTATTTGCATGCATATTTCAATTTGCATACATTTTCCTAACATTTTAATTTATTAACAAAAAGGGATGGGATAATTCATAAATGTATGATTAATTTACATACATTTCATGAAAGGGCATATTTTGGGTATATGAATAGGTTTTTGTTTGTAAAGAAATAAGCAAAATTTCTGCAATTTGCATCAACATAAAACAAGCAAATATATTGCTATTATTATATCAATTAAGTTAAAATTCATATTAAATCATAAAACAAGCAAATATATTGCTACAAGTAATAAAATTTAAATTTAATTAATCCTACTAAATACCTATATTCCCACAAAGAAATCATATTAAGAGAAAATCCAGAGAATTTATACACCAGCTGAAACTGTTGACAGAGAATTTTCTGCTGTTAACTGGTTAACATTGAAATTGGATTGTGTGTGGTGAAGTGCAAGACGTGTTCACATGCAAAAAAGTTGGAATCTAGCAAAAACGCCTTCTCATTGTGTTTAAATTCTCTGCCTTCGCACAGTCGATGCAATAGCAAATATGTTGTACCGTAAATTTAGTCTATTGTTATAGCTATACTGTTGTTGGATGTTTTTCACTGATCACATCATACGATGAAGATATGTACTTGTTTTTGTATCAAGTATTCTAACATAATAAGCCCAGTAGAAGTTTGAACTCGGCTTGTGACTATATTAGCTGCTGCTAACTTAGCGGTGGCAAATCTGTTAGCCGATATGAAAGTTAAACGTTCGGGACTAGGTTAACTAATACATTTGTTAACTTGTACAATATGGGTATCAAACGAAAGGTGTTAATAAGTATTTTAAAAGGGAATGGGCCTTAGTTCTATGGGTGGACGCCTTTTCGGGATATCGTCATAATGGTGGACCAGGGGTGCCTAGAATTTTTTTGTACGATATGGGTATCAAATGAAAGGTGTTAATGAGTATTTTAAAAGGGAGTGGGCCTTAAATCTATAAGTGCACGCCTTTTCGAGATATCGCCATAAACGTGGACCAGGGTTGACTCTAGAATGCTTATATAAGTTAAACACGTTAATTTTCATATGAAAATATTTAATTTTATTTTACCGATGTTAATCGATTTGAGTACAATTTACAATTGATTTGTATGACATTGTTAAACCTAAGCCAAAGTCATAGCTCAGCAAAACTCTTTTCAATCTACCGTGATGTTGTTGGTAGGAACTGTTCTGCTATCACCAATTAGCTTTTGATTTAGGCCTTCGCACAGTCGATGCAATAGCAAATATGTTGTACCGTAACTTTAGTCTATTGTTATAGCTATACTGTTGTTGGATGTTTTTCACTGATCACATCATACGATGAAGATATGTACTTGTTTTTGTATCAAGTATTCTAACATAATAAGCCCAGTAGAAGTTTGAACTCGGCTTGTGACTATGTTAGCTGCTGCTAACTTAGCGGTGGCAAATCTGTTAGCCGATATGAAAGTTAAACGTTCGGGACTAGGTTAACTAATACATTTGTTAACTACTCCCCTTCTAAATTTCGAAGCGTCCTCGTTTCATGGAAGTAAATATTTCTCATCTTATTTTATATGTGTCGAGATTGGAAATGTGATTGCGTGGCTGCTTTGGTTTTGCATGACTTTGGCTACAAATAAGTACTATTGGAACTAAAGCACTTCCAAAATAGTAAAAAACGAACTTAAGTGACATACAACGCTAAACATATTTTGATCTTTTTACATTTTTAAGGCTATGATGATAATTCAAAGATTAACAAGTGGTTAGAATATTATTTTAATATACATATTAGATTAGTGTGTTTGTTGTTATTTTAAGGAGATACTATGCCTTTTTTATTTAGCTTCAAACTATTTTTTCTGCTTGCCAAGAGAAAAAAAATTTGAATGAGATAATAAAAATATTTTACAAGCGAATATAATTATAGGCACCTACAATTTTTCATTTTGATATATTTTCCATTAAAAATTGGATAAAAGTTGGACACAAATTAATTATTTTTACCAGAGATTACTTTTATGTACTTTTCTGCCATCAATTAGAACTGTAGTACCAAGGTCCTTTTCAATTATCTTCTCAACAAATACCTTATCGAACTTGGTTCCAAGCCTTTTATTCCTTTTTAGGAAAACTTTATCTCCTGGACTATAATTTCTAACTACTCGACCTTGATTTCTTTTTTGTAGAGTTTTTCCTTGAGTTTCAGATAACTTTCTTCTTATGGAATCCAATTTTTCCCCAACACAATTATGAAATATATCTGTCGGTCTAGCATCGATGACCGAATGGTAACTACGATTGTATTTGTGAGTTGCTAAAAGGACCAGGTCAACAGTATCATCAATCTTTTGCTGTTCTTTGATACAGCGTCCGATTTCCAATAGAGTAGAGTGGAACCTTTCTACCTGACCGTTACTTTCACTGTGAAGAGTGGGAATAAAAAATTGATTTATCCCAAAGGTATCTCTTTGTAAAAATTTAATTGCATTTGACTGGAAAGCTTTTTCATCGTCGGAAACGATAACTTTCGTATTATTGAATACTAGTAAAATTTCCAGCAGGGCGTACTTGATGTCGAATGTAGCTCTTGAGATAACAGGTTTCACGATAGCAAACTTAGAAAACTTATCTATACACGTTAAAAGCAATTGCTTACCAGATATGAAAATATCCATGTGGAGAATTTCACCTGGAAGATTTGGAATTGGTGTTTTGCCTATTCCAGGATCGGGAGGTTTTCTCTGATAATTGTTCTCCAGACAAATTTTACAGTTTGATATTACTGATTTCAATGATTTTTTTATATCTGGAAAGTAATATTCACGAGAAATCTGACGAAAGTTTTCATGTAGGCCGCGATGAGCTCTGTTATGTTCCGTCGCTATCAATTCCATTTGATCATCTCTGTTAACTAAATCTATTAGAAGAAGTTCGGTGTGAATAAATTTAATTCCTGGAAACGCTGTTACAATTGTATTTTGTATCTGTGCTAAGGTTTGAAGATCACAGTATACCCCGTTGGTGACGTCAGGGTTAATAATACTTTTTAAGCAATGAGTAAGGTTTTCCGGAGTATCAAAAATTATCGAGTGACGCATCATCTTTTTAAAAAGAATTTTGGTGGTTTTGCTAAATGAATCAGATTTGGAGATCATTAACTGATTTCTAAATTGGTTAATGGGACAATTAACTGTCTTAATTACTTTGCTTAAAGATTCTTCGCTATGTACAGTTTCATCTGACGCGACTTCGCTTAAATTATGCGAAAACTGCCTAGAAAGCGCATCTGCGACTGTATTATCTTTTCCAGGTTTAAAATGAAAGCTGGGAGCGAATTCTTCTATGAATGCCCGCCACCGTTTCATTTTCGCATTTGGGTTCTTCTCAGACATTGCGAAAATTAGTGGTTGGTGGTCAGTAAAGATTTTTATGTCTTTGGTTCCATACAAATAATGACGAAGTTTTTTTAGTGCCCACACAATTGCGAGTAGCTCACGCTCATTTGTTGCATAATTTTGCTCGGTTGCAGAAAGCGTTCGTGAAATCATAGTGATTGGCCGACCTTTTTGTGACAAAACCGCCCCTAAAGCTATTGAAGAAGCATCCGTGGTAAGCTCAAAGGGTTGGTTATAGTCAGGGTATTGAAGTAAAACATCTTCTGAGGCCAATATTTGTTTTACACGTTCAAAAGCTTGATAGGCTTTAGAGTTAAATTCGACTTTCACATTTTTCGAACTGCGTGCACCAACATGCCCGTTTTCTCCGCGAAGGTAAACAGTCAGAGGTTTAACTATGGCAGCGTAATCTTTTATAAAACGCCGGTAATATCCCGAGAGACCAAGAAATGAACGCAAAACCCTAAGGGTTTGTGGAGGTTGGTAATTAATTATATCATGAACCTTATCCGGGCAAGTTTTGATTCCTGTATTAGAAACGAGAAACCCAAGAAACTCTACTTGAGTTTTAAAAAATTTCGACTTTTCAGGAGAAACTCTCATTCCCGCATTTTGAAGTTTTAGTAGTATGTGGTTGATGTGTTCTAGATGAGACTCCTCATCTGAAGAATATATGATTATGTCATCAACATAAACATGACAATACTTCCCTATAAACTCACGCAAAACATCATCAATTGCCCTTTGGAAAATACTGGGTGCATTTCTTAACCAAAAGTGTAATCGACAGAACTCGTATTTTCCATTGTTGACGCTAAACGCCGTTTTCTGTCGATCTTCCTCATTCATGATGATTTGATGAAAACCTGACTTAAGGTCTAATGTGGTAAAATATTTTGAGCTTCCTAAGTTAGCCAGGATTACTGATGTATCTGGAATGGGATATCGATCAGGAATCGTTCTCTCGTTAAGTTTCCGAAAATCGATCACCATTCGCAGTTTTGGCTTTCCATCTTGATCGAATCCTTTTTTAGACACAACGTGAACTGGCGAATTGTACGGCGAGCAAGATGGCCTTATAATTCCTTCCTTAAGTAGGGTTTTTATTTCGTTATTTATGAAGGGAGCTACAGAAATTGGATATGGGTAACTCTTGCTGTATATCGGTTCATCCGTATTTGTACGAATTTTCCCTTTTACGGTCGTGTTGTATGGTAATGCTCTATTAGGATCAGCAAACGCATTAATATTCCTATTTATTACCTCGCGAAACTGTGATTGGAATACTGAGGAAACTGAATCTTCCTCTAATGTAATTAAATTTACTTGTTCGCATGCAAAATATTGTAGCTTTTCCTTACCATTACGATGAATTAAATAGCCTTGAACTGTGTCAATTGTTGCGTCAATTTGCCTTAGGAAATCGTAGCCTATTATCAGAGAATTTAAACACAATGAGAAGGCGTTATTTTGGTATCCACTGCTTACGATCCATTTGCATGTGTCACGTCTTGCACTTCACCACTATTCCCCAAATTCATGTTAACTTAACAGGGTGCAAGACGTAACAGAAAATTTTCTTAACGATTTCCTCTGTTCGTCTGTTACCAAAAAATCTCTGATCAGAGCAAATATATTGGAAATTTGAATTCTCTGATTTTTTGTAAATAAATTATGATGGTTGGAAGGTTGAAGTCTTCGGCACAGCCTGTTCTTACTTGTTTTTTTTTTTTATATTCAAAGTGTGAATTTGAATCTGTGCCTATGATTCAGGGCAAAACAAAAACAAAAGTGCTACAAGTGTATAGGGGTTGAGCAGCTCCGATGTAAAGAAATATTTTGAGAAGTATAAAATACATTATTCAGTCAACAAATATAGTCAAAAAAGATTCAGAAAGCTGAATTAAAAATTATTATAAATTTTTGATCTCCTAAAGTAAATACATTTGATTCAAATATGATTCCAAAATGTGGTTGAAAAAATATATTCAGTGTTTGATCATCTAAAGTATTCATATTTGATTATTTCTTTTGTTCAAATGTATGGTCACTCATTATTTTGTCAGAAAGAGTAATCAACTTATATTGATATGTAGGGAAATTGAAAATTTAATCACCTAAATGGTGAGTGGGTATAAACAAACCTAGATTGGTATATATGTGCACACATATATTCCTAAACTAAAGATCAGCCTACACCCCCATTTCCCTCCCACTTCACTGATACCAATAGATCCATGCATAAGCTAACAAATGTTTGTACATTCACATGTTCAAATAAAAGACAAACTGTTTCAATCAACCACTTCCAACAAAAATTATTCTTATGCACAAGCATATGTACAAATCTATGTTCATATGTAAGCTAAGAAATATTTTTATATTCGCATGTTGACAAAGAAAACAAAATTCACTTCAACCATCCAACCATACGCACAAGCACACATACATATTTACATATGTATGCTCATGTTTTGTATGTAAATCACAAAATCCTGAAAACTAGCTTCCTCTTGATTTTTCATTCATAAATTCTTCTTCTTAAGTTGTCAAAATTGATGGCAACATGGCATTTGATAAAATCGTCAAAAGACAAATTTTTGCAATTTTATAAATTCCAACTTCGATGCATATTGGGGGTATTCATTATGACGAGCATAACTACTTTCATAACCCCGCACTTTTCCTTTGAAATAATTCCAAACTATTTATAAGCCTGTATGAAAGTACTAATATGGTAGTAAAAAATGCAAATAAACATGCACAGATATTGCCTAGTAAATGTCCACTAACATATTAGCAATATAATCTAAAAATTTCCATCCATTATTCATATAAATTATTGCAAATAATTTTCTCATATCCTGAATTGCCGAGTTGTCACAGCTTATGGACATTTTTATTTGCTATTTGAAACCCCCTATCATATTCTGCCGAAAAATTGTTCGCGCATTCACGCAGCCAAATTTGCAGCAACTGTGTTGCAGTTGCTACATAAGAGTGGTGTTTTACCCGTTTCTGGCCCGAATTCGCACTGTGACGTCATACTGTATATGCTGACTTGTTTATCACATGTCAGTACAAAGTAAGAATTTTACATTATTTTCATAGATAAAAATTAATATATGGGAGCGGCGAAATAAATTAAAGTAATTTTGCGAAGAAATATAACATTATTTCGCAAAAGAGCAATAAATTCGTTTATTTTAATTTTATAATAAATTCCCCTTTTAGCTGTGAGTTATTAAAGGTATAAACGGCAACACTTTTAACCACCGACGACACGTAATTTGGCTCGTGCCTATTGTATTTCGTCGGCTAATTGCTACGAGCATTGATATTTACATATCCATGGCCGTATACGCGGATTGCCATAATTGATTTGGTCGCTTCATAACGCGGAAAGCGACAAGTTGTTTTATTAATAACTTAAGCCACTGCCACAGCATCAAAGCGACCAAGCTTTTTATACATGTCTGCCTTTAATTGGAGTATTATTGAATATGTATATATGTATGTACATTTGTACTTTTTTGCTTTGGTTTGTATTTTCATACATATATATTAAATGATACAATGCTCAACATCTGATCAACAGGCACATGTCTTTTGTGTATTGTTGGTCTTATTTACATATTTAAGGGTTGATTTGAGGCAGGTCAAATGTATTTAAGTTTGACTTGGCTTATCAAACCTGCCTTTGAAAATATTGAAGTACATAGGTACTTACATCATTGTACTGAATAACACATATAAAATGCTTTAGGAAATTTCTTTATAGGTACCTCCCCTTCCACCCATAGTCCAAATAATAACTAAATATTTTTTTATTTATTCAATTGTTATCAAATATTTTATTTATTTCAATTTTTCAATTTATTAATAATTCATAATTCATGGTTAATATGCATACATTTTATGCAAATTAACGTTTTGTAAATATGCAATGGATTTCGTGTGCACAGAAATTCCAAGTGTGCAAAAGCCGTCGGCAAAACACTATTTGCATGCATATTTCAATTTGCATACATTTTCCTAACATTTTAATTTATTAACAAAAAGGGATGGGATAATTCATAAATGTATGATTAATTTACATACATTTCATGAAAGGGCATATTTTGGGTATATGAATAGGTTTTTGTTTGTAAAGAAATAAGCAAAATTTCTGCAATTTGCATCAACATAAAACAAGCAAATATATTGCTATTATTATATCAATTAAGTTAAAATTCATATTAAATCATAAAACAAGCAAATATATTGCTACAAGTAATAAAATTTAAATTTAATTAATCCTACTAAATACCTATATTCCCACAAAGAAATCATATTAAGAGAAAATCCAGAGAATTTATACACCAGCTGAAACTGTTGACAGAGAATTTTCTGCTGTTAACTGGTTAACATTGAAATTGGATTGTGTGTGGTGAAGTGCAAGACGTGTTCACATGCAAAAAAGTTGGAATCTAGCAAAAACGCCTTCTCATTGTGTTTAAATTCTCTGCTATTATACCATCGAACGTACTTAAGCTTGAAAGCAGAAAAAACGTTGAGGTATTTCCTAACACATTTACAGAGCACTTTTCGTTTATTAAATTTTTACCGTTTACTGACTTTAAAACAAAAGGTTTACCAACAGGTTTGACTCCTTTTAAAAATGAAAAGTTCCGAATATAGTTTTTTGATGTGCCTGTGTCAACTAAAATGCGAAGCTCCTTACCATTTGCGCACGTTTTTGTAATAAACGGAAGGAGCGATTTTAGTTTAAAAAATTTGTTTCATCTCCATATTCCGCCACAACATCATCATTGTAGTTATTGTAGTCATATTCAGGACTTCCGTAATGGTGCTCGTTTTCAAAATGGTTATTCTGGATAAAATTTTCTTCGTCATTTGAACAATTTTCCGGTTCTACTGGCATACAATTTACCTTTTGTAATTTATGAAAAGGTGAACGATTGGAATGTAATTGTTCGCGATTTCTCTTATATGCAACTGGGAAGGTGGAATTTGGGTTATGCGGATTGGGGGCATAATTAGGAGTATTTTTAATTTGCTGATGCTGTTGGACAGGTGGACTTAAAACTCTATTACCTTGTCTGTAATAACTTGTAGAGTTATCAACGTCCATTGGTGTTGGTCTATTGGGGCGATTTGGGTTAAAACGATTACTAGCATGAGGTCGATTATTGTGATCTGTTGGTTTATACTGCGACATTATCGGCCTATCGAATTTATTGGTGTTTCCGACAGCGAAAGCTTCTGCAAAATCATGTCGTCTATGGCTTATTTGTAGCTCTTGAGCAACTGCAAGGGCAGTGGGAAGGTCTTTAGGTCTGGCGGAGAAAAGGATATCGCATAGTGGGCGGCGAAGGCCTGATATAAAAACCCGTAAGGCGTTCTCTCTAGCACGCTCGTTAAATGTAGCAACGATATCACTTCTTCCGCTATATGTCATAATTTGTTTATTAATTATTTGGCACAGTTTTCTATCTACTTCGTTGTAGTACTCAGTAATAGATTGATTACCCTGTTTGAGAATGCTTAATTCATTCTCCAGAACATAAAGTGGCCGTTTGTCTGCGTATTCCTGATCTAGCCTAGCTATGATTGCTTTGAAATTAAGCACTGTACTAAAAGATGCAAGAGTGGCATTTGCAGAACCAGTAATTCGGTTTCGGAAAATACCCATAGCAATGTAGTATTTTTCAGATCCCTCTGTATAATATTTGATGGCGAATTCAGCTGCGCTTCGCCAGGCTGGGTAGGAAGCAGAATCACCACTGAATTCAGGGAGTGACTTTATTAAGTCTAGACTTGAACTATTTTCTGCAACCGCTGGGTTAATAGATACGGGTAAATGTTGCTCAACACCACGTGGCTGCAATTGATTAATTGCCAAGGTCAAACGGTTAAGCTGGTCAGATAATTCCTGCCTTGTGCGCTCATTAACTTCTTCAACAATTGCTACTACCTCATCTCTATTAGGATACATTTTCCCGCACTCACTGATTAAAAAGCTTGGTAGAAAAATTTAATAAGGGTGTAAATTTTTCGAAGTTGAATATCGAAATGCTTTAATGACAATATTTAGTCGGTTGTTTTCTAAGAATAATTTTTAAATAGACAAAGAATTGTCGTATTGCTATAAACCGTGGCACTTTATTCTTTAGAGTAGCAGAAAACGTTGTTGTAAAGAAAACTCTATATTATTTATTGGAATGAAGACATGTAAGTGCATTAATTGAAAATTACTGCAGTTTGAAGCATATAGTTTCCAAAGATTTTACGATTTTAAGATTTACCTTTACGTGTTTTAAACACTCACATAAACAAGGGAACTCTCAGAATTTTAAAGAATATTAAAAACTTCGATAAGTTTGAAAAAAAATATAGTTCGACAACTAAACTCAATTTAATCAAAAGCTAAAGTCACATTTAAAACACGGATTTTAACTTATAAACTTTTGACAATTATTATAAATATCACTTTTCCGCGATTTATAAATTTGTTGTATTCTTAGCCACTTAGAAAATTTATTGAATAATCACTTACAATTTTTAATTAAATAAGTTGGCTCGTGATCCTCAAGGATTCGTATGTCCTCTCGATTTTATTGGTCCTCGGTCCTCCAGGATTCGGATGTCCTTTTAATTAGTAGGTCCTTGGCCCCACGTTGGGCGCCAGTTAAACACGTTAATTTTCATACGAAAATATTTAATTTTATTTTACCGATGTTAATCGATTTGAGTACAATTTACAATTGATTTGTATGACATTGTTAAACCTAAGCCAAAGTCATAGCTCAGCAAAACTCTTTTCAATCTACCGTGATGTTGTTGGTAGGAACTGTTCTGCTATCACCAATTAGCTTTTGATTTAGACCTTCGCACAGTCGATGCAATAGCAAATATGTTGTACCGTAACTTTAGTCTATTGTTATAGCTATACTGTTGTTGGATGTTTTTCACTGATCACATCATACGATGAAGATATGTACTTGTTTTTGTATCAAGTATTCTAACATAATAAGCCCAGTAGAAGTTTGAACTCGGCTTGTGACTATATTAGCTGCTGCTAACTTAGCGGTGGCAAATCTGTTAGCCGATATGAAAGTTAAACGTTCGGGACTAGGTTAACTAATACATTTGTTAACTTGTACAATATGGGTATCAAACGAAAGGTGTTAATAAGTATTTTAAAAGGGAATGGGCCTTAGTTCTATGGGTGGACGCCTTTTCGGGATATCGTCATAATGGTGGACCAGGGGTGCCTAGAATTTTTTTGTACGATATGGGTATCAAATGAAAGGTGTTAATGAGTATTTTAAAAGGGAGTTGGCCTTAAATCTATAAGTGCACGCCTTTTCGAGATATCGCCATAAACGTGGACCAGGGATGACTCTAGAATGCGTTTGTACAATATGGGTATCAAATGAAAGGTGTTAATGAGTATTTTAAAATGGAGTGGGCCTTAGTTCTATAGGTGGACGCCTTTTCGTGATATCGCCATAAAGGTGGACCAGGGCTGCCTCTAGAATTTTTTTTTACGATATGGGTATCAAATGAAAGGTGTTAATGAGTATTTTAAAAGGGAGTGGGCCTTAAATCTATAAGTGCACGCCTTTTCGAGATATCGCCATAAACGTGGACCAGGGGTGACTCTAGAATGCGTTTGTACAATATGGGTATCAAATGAAAGGTGTTAATGAGTATTTTAAAATGGAGTGGGCCTTAGTTCTATAGGTGGACGCCTTTTCGTGATATCGCCATAAAGGTGTACCAGGGGTGCCTCTAGAATTTTTTTGTACGATATGGGTATCAAATGAAAGGTGTTAAATGTATTTTAAAAGGGAGTGGCCTTAGTTCTATAGGTGCACGCCTTTTCGAGATATCGCCATAAAGGTGGACCAGGGGTGACTGTTGGGTCACCCTAATATACATACGTAGTATAAATACATTATTCTCTTCTATGTACTTATCATGACTATTTTTTAAGTACAAAAACTAATTACTGTAAACCATACATTTTTGCTCTCCTTATAAACACATATCCTATTCTGCATTTCATGAATTCAATAAAAGTTAGTACTTGTATAGCAATCGAGCGGTCGCGTTCTTATTTATGTTCGGTGAAAAGGGTGCTAAGTGAGTGCAGGTGAACTTTTAAAAGGCATTAGAACACAAGCTTCAATACATATCATTGCAGCAACAACAAATTAAGCTGCAAAGTCAAAAAAAGGCTTTTCACTATTCATTTTGGCGCTCAACGTGGGGCTAGTGTTCTTTAAAATAAACAATAAATAATTTGTGTAACATTGATTTAATCATACATTCTCGCATAAAGTGCACGCACATACATATATGCGTTTTTTATCACAGTCGCTCGGTTAAATACAGTCGCGACCCTTTTCACCATCACGTGAACTTAGTTCGATTCTCGAACCGTTACCGGTAAACTCTATTTTCTGATTTGCTCTTTGCAAATAACGAAACTCATACATCTGTCGCAAGTGACGTCATCGCACCTTACGCCAACTCTTCTGCTGCGTCTTTGCTAGCATTGCAATAGGAGTGCATTGTAGTGTTTGCTGCATTTTAATATTTCTTTCTCCGTACGACTGTCAGCCTACGTTTCTTTTGTTGGAGGTATCGTACCACTATTCTAGTTGTTGTATTTTTCGCAAAGTCTCGCTCAAACATCATTGGAATGACGGACACACTCAAGCAGCAACGAGCCAACACAAAAAAGAATATTTCGCGTATTAAAGCAATTATCTAGACAAATGGTAAAGGAGAAGAGAAAGGCTTATCAACTATTGAGTTGAAGTGTCGCTTAGGAATACTGGAGTCTTATTTCACTCAACTTATGAGTTATCAAACACAAATAGAAAAGCTAGAGCCCGATGATAACATGAGAGGAGAGTTGGAAGATTTATATGTAGGCGTTAAAGTTGCTATTCAAGAACAATTGGGTGAGGATTTGAATAGCAGCATATTGGGAGAAAGGCAGGTTGTGATTCCTACTTATAACTCCAAGTTGCCGGTGTTAAAATTGCCTACATTTACTGGAAAGTACTCAGAGTATAAAAACTTCATCACTTCGTTTAATCAAATAATTGATCGTGAGTTTGGCCTTTCCAACATCGAAAAATTCAATCACCTTCTAAATTGCTTGCAAGGGCAAGCATTGGAAACGGTCAAGGCATTCCAGGTAAGCAACGAAAATTACAAAAAGCACTCAATAGGTTGAAATCGCGCTATGACAATAAAACGCTCATTTTCATGGAAAATATAGAAACTCTTTTCGAACTCCCGCACACAAAGAAACAAAATTGCATTCAACTTCGTAGTCTTATTGACAACGTCTCTGCACCCCGTGATTTCTTGCAATCTTTAGGCACGGCAAAAATATTTGTAATGCCATGGTGATATATATTGTTATGCCAAAGGTGGATGATGGTACTGAAAAAAAGTGGAAAGAGTCGCTAGATTTTGTAAAGTTGCCAACCTGGAACGACTGTGCTAAGGTGCTTGAAAGACGCTGTCAGTTTCTTGAAAGCATCGAGTCTTCGAATTCTACTGTAGAAACAGCAGGTAAGCTTGACAATAAGCCTGTTAAAAGAGGTAGTAAGCAGCAGTCGACAAAACAAAACTATTCCTTTACCTGTGCCAATCGCACATGTGTTCTCTGTGCAAGCACTGAACATATTCTTGGAGGTGCCTGTCAACGATTCAACGATCGTTTCAGCAATGCGAAAAGACTTTCCCTTTGTATAAACTGCCTCTCGAAAAACCATAAGGTTACCCACTGCTCATCGGCATTTAAAGGTTTGTGGCATCGCCTACTCCAATTTCATCGTCGTCTTTGGCTTCGCCCGTATCATCAACTCAACCACTCTCGGCATCAACTCAGAATTCTTCATCGGCTGCGGTTCACACCCACCTTGAAACACCATCGCAAGACTCGGTGATTCTCGCTACGTCTGTTGTTCTCGTTCGGGACGAAAGTGGAGAGTACCAAATGGGTAGAGCACTGCTCGATTCTTGTTCGCAAGTCAATCTTATCACCGCTGGTTTCGCACAAAAACTTCACTTGCCACGTAAGAAGCAAAATGTTCATATTTTAAGCATTGGGGAATCAAGCACAAAAATTAAGCACAAAACTTTAACTATCATTAAATCTCGCTTCACTAACTACCAGCTGCCCTTAACATTTTGTGTGACTTTACACATACCGTACCAGCCAGAGACTGAGATAGACATTTCACCTTGGAATTTGCCAGAAAATACCACGCTAGCTGATGAAAATTTCTTTAAATCTAATCGCATAGGTGCGGTATTCTGCCACCTTAGTAGGTCGGGGTGAAACCCTATCGAAACGGCTGGTAGGCTAATGCTGCACCTGCCCACGTCCCGTTAAAACCGTGGCGGGCCTCAAGGTACGTTCCGGCTCCGTCGCCGTTAAGTTGGTGGTGTAGGTGCGGTTGAAGATTTTCCCGCTTTGCGTCCGGTCTGGCTCTGAACGCATTACTCATAAGGTAATGCGTCAAACCTCGCGTGGCCTCCCTGCGTAGCATAGATAACCACGAGACTATTGAAGGGCGACTACACAATCGGCTCCGGATAGCGGCCTTGAGGGGGCTTTTTAGAATGGACAAGACTAACACGAATCCGCCAAGGATGGGGTGCGGAAGAAGAGCGGTTTTGATGGAAATCCGTCATATCAATCTTCAGCACTCTAAGGCGACTTCCGAAAATTTATTGCTCTGCCTTGAAAAAGGCGGAGTGGATATAGTCCTTGTCCAGGAGCCGTGGCTGAGTAGTAACGGAAGTAAGATTTCTGGATTAAGGACTGGAAAATTCAACACCTTGGTGAATAGGGAGGCAAGTAGGCCTAGATCCTGTGTGCTTGTTAAAAAAGAGATTAAAACTTTTATTCTCTCTAATTTCAGCAATGCTGACGTAACCACGGTCTGCTTCGAGCGAGGAAGTAATGAAATGTGGGTGTTCTCAGCGTACATGCCCCACGGGGACGTAGCGGGACCACCACCTGCGATACTGGGCGAAATCACCGCTGAAGCAAGGCGGAGAGGTGTTGGCGTGATCATCGGTGCCGATGCTAATGCCTATCATAGCATCTGGGAAAGCTCGGACACCAACACTAGAGGTGAGTCTTTATTTACTTTTATTGTAGATGAGAGACCTTGTATATGTAATAGGGGGAATGACCCGACTTTTATTACTGCGGTAAGGGAGGAGGTCCTGGACCTCACCCTGGTTAGTAGAGAACTGGAAGGTCGGATATCTGGCAGAAGGGTTCTCAACGCGCACTCCTTCTCCGATCACCGATATATTCAGTTCTCGGTGAACGAAGAACGTCCCGGTAAAATATCTTTTAGGAACCCTAAAAGTCCTACTGGGACTTGTATTGTAGGAAGCTGGGAGAGCTATTGCCTGCGGCGCCTACCGTTAGTTCGTACCTGTCCGAATCTGAGATAGACGTTCTGGTGGAAAACTTCACCTCGGCAAGCAATAGCGCCTTTCAGCTGTCCTGCCCATCGAAAGTTTATAGGGGGAAGGACAAGCTGCCCTGGTGGTCGAATTCTCTTGAAGACCTAAGAGCGTTCAGTCGGCGGCTCTTCAACAGAGCCAGGAGGAGTTAATTACCCTCGGACTGGGAGCTCTATAAGGTGAGTCTGGGGATTTATAAATATGAAATAAGGATAGCCAAGCGAGATGCATGGCGAAGCTTCTGCGAAAACGTAGAAGGCTGCAATGAATCCGCGCGGCTTAGAAAAATACTCTCTAGGAATCCCGCTTCTCTGGGGTATCTGCGAGATGATGGTGGGGACTGGTCGATGAGTATCGAGAAGTCCCTAAGGCTTTTACTGGACAATCATTTTCCCGATGTCCCAGTTGCGCAGGGATCTTCGCCTGCATGGTCGGCGGTCGTTGACCATGCAGAAGTGCCTGCCATTCCAATACGGGAAAGTCAAATAACCTGGGCTATACTGTCGTTCAAGCCCTATAAGTCTCCGGGCCCGGATGGAATCATTCCTGCGCAACTTCAAAAGTCTTTGGGGATTTCCTGCCGCTGGTTGGCCATCATCTATACTAACTGCCTCAGGTTTAACTATATCCCGAAGTCTTGGCACACGGTTAGGGTTATTTTCATTCCGAAGGCCGGCAGAAGCTCGCATGTATCACCTAAGGATTTCAGGCTAATCAGTCTCTCGTCGTTTCTTCTTAAGACGTTTGAGCGGTTGATTGAGCTGTACCTACGGGAAAGGATACCTCGGGGGTTACTGTCGGCTTCACAGCATGCGTATTGCAAGGGCAGATCGACGGAAACGGCTCTCCATTCGATTGTAAAGCAAATAGAGGGGTCCCTAGAACACAAAGAGTATGCTCTGGGCGCCTTTCTAGACATCGATGGGGTTTTTAACAATGTCTTACCGGGGGCAATCGAAAGAGCTCTGGTGGGTTTAGGAGTCGAGGCGACTCTGGTTGAATTTATTAGCAAACTTCTATGCGGCAGAATTGTCGCAGCGGAGTGGGGAGGAGCCATAATTAAGAGGAAGGTGTGGAGGGGTACGCCACAGGGGGGTGTCCTATCTCCCCTCCTCTGGGTTGTGGTAGTCAACGAGCTTCTTGTGGAGCTGGACGCCAATGGTTGTCGGGTGGTTGCCTATGCAGATGACCTCGCTATCCTAATCAGAGGCAAATTTCCTGGCACCGTGCGCGATGTTCTGCAGGGCTACCTGGATACTGTGGCTAGGTGGGCTGAATCATGTGGATTGGCGGTCAACCCGGGAAAAACGGAATTGGTTCTTTTCACAAGGAGATATAAGTTGCCCGATTTCAGAACTCCCTCAATTGGAGGGGTACCGTTGGTACTTTCTGATAGGGTTAACTATTTGGGGATTATTTTGGACAAGAAACTCTCCTGGACACCCAATGTGGAAGATTGGGCCAGGAAGGCCACCATTGCCTTGTACTGCTGCAGAGGGGCTATCGGAAAGAGATGGGGACTCTCGCCAAGAGTAGTACACTGGCTTTATGAGATGGTGGTCAAACCGATTCTGCTATATGGGGTGCTGGTCTGGTGGAAAGCACTGGACACGGCGAGCACCTTCAAAATGTTAGTATCGGTGCAACGGACGGCGCTGATCGGTATCAGTGGCGCTCTCAGAACAACACCTTCCTTGGCACTGAACGTCATGCTGAACATATACCCAGTAGATATTGCGGGAAAAGCGGCCGCGGCAAGGTCGTTGGTCAGGCTTCGCGATGTGGGATATGGACTTTCTGACCGCGGACACTCTAGCCTTCTTACCAGTTTCGACTTTATCCGGGACAGAACGGACTATTGTATGCCGATAACTGCTCCCTATACAACCTTCACCCCAGTCATTCCAGAGTTCCAGATCGTTACTACCCAATGATTCTCTAAGTAGCTAGATCTAAGTCACCGTTATTTTTGCTGTATGTGGTATCACAACGGACCTTCGTGTTGTCCAAGTAAGCTATCCTTATCAGGGCAGCTACCACCTAACCTATCCTATCCTAACGCATAGATTTGTTGCTTGGTACGGAGACCTTTTTTGATGTGTTATCTGTAGGTCAAATAAAACTAGGCGTTAATTTACCAACACTCCAAAAAACGTTGCTGGGTTGGGTAGTGTCGGGGAAGTACAATGGCTCAAAAATATCCTCATCCTCGCGGGCATGTTTTCTTTCCTGCGAAGAGCCAATAAATCTACATCTTGAGAAGCTTTGGAAATTGAATGAAATACCGTCACCTTCTACGCTATCTGATGAGCAGGCTAGTTGGGAATCATTTTACATACAAACCGTTTCACGCAGCATCACAGGCCGAGTAATTGTTCGTTTACCCTTTAAAGAAAGTTCACAGTCTCTTGGAAATTCAAGAGAAATAGCTATGCGTAGGTTCATCGCGCTGGAACGTCGATTGGCACGTTCACCAGAAACAAAGGCACAGTACGTTAGTTTTATGCGTGAGTACGAGGAGCTCGGCCATATGACCGCTGTAAAAAACCATAATATCACTGCACCGCATTTTTATATTCCCCACCACTGTGTGCTGAAACCGAATAGCACATCAACAAAGTTGCGGGTGGTGTTTGATGCCTCCTCTGTAACTTCTACACAGAAGTCACTCAACGAAATTTGAATGGTAGGCCCAACTATACAACAGGATCTGTTCACGCTGTTACTAAAATTTCGCATACCTCGCTACGTTATTACTGCGGACATCGTTAAGGTGTATAGACAGATCAGCGTCGACGAACAAGACCGGTGCATTCAATATATTTTATGGCGTTACTCAGAGCACGAAAATGTGGCCACATATCAACTCAATACTGTAACATATGGCACAGCAACTGCTTCATATCTTGCGGTAAGAAGTTTGAACTACTTAGCAGACATCTACACTAGTCAATTTCCCTTGGGTGCAGAAGGAATCAAATCGTCTTTCTACGTCGACGACTTCTTGTGTGGAGCCAATACTTTAGAAGAACCATCACAAATAAAATTTGGAGTTACTACTATTTTAGAAGAGGGCGGCATGAAGCTCGCTAAATGGCACTCGAATGTTGAGTCATTCGTAGATGACCAAACAATGAAAGAGCTCAACATCAACGATGCTCAAATAACCAACGCACTTGGCATTATTTGGGACCAACATAATGACATTTTTTTATTTTCGTTTTTGTCCAGGGTTCCAAAGTCGGAAAAGTCGACAAAACGCAATATATTGTCATTAGCATCGTCGCTTTTCGATCCTCTCGGTCTCCTTGCTCCGCTGGTTGTTACAGCGGAAATCATCTTACAAGAGTTATGGTAACTCAAGCTAAATTGGGACGAATCGTTGCCCCAAAATCTCCATTGTGCTTGGCAAAACTTGCTCAAAGAATTCTCTTCGTTGTCATTATTGCAGGTCCCGCGCTATTGTTTACAAACTACTGTTTTGTCAGCTCAGCTTCACGGTTTTTGCGATTCTTCCATTCGCGATAACAGCCAAATCTCGTATCGCTCCAACAGAGAAAATATCGCTACCAAAGCTTGAACTCTGTGGAGCGCAATTGCTCGCACAACTAATTTCAAGGGTCAGACATATATTCGTTAATCAAGATTTGGTAGTTTACTTATAGACTGATTCGCAAATTGTCTTACATTGGCTACGTATGCATTCCTCCACTTTATCAACCTTCGTTGGCAACCATGTATCTGAGATACAAGAGTTAACTAGTAATTGCCATTGGAGACACGTACCGACGCAACATAATCCTGCAGACATTGTGTCCAGGGGCTGCACAGTATCAGAGCTCCAAAAATCTATATGGTACTCGGGACCACCATTTTTAAAACGTTGCTCAGAATTTTGGCCTGAAAACTCGCAATCCTGCCCTGACATGGATGAAATCATCAAAGAAAAACGCAAGGCTATATTTTTCGGCGCTGAGAAGTCGAATTACATCATTGAAAGTATCGCAAAATATAGCTCGCATATGACTGGTGTACGTATCATTGCATGGATGTTCCGGTTTTATAGAAAAACCACTAAAAACAAGCAAAAATATATCGACAAATTTATCACCGCAAGAAATTGAAACCGCGCTTTGGTCCATAATTTGGAATATTCAATAACAATATTTTTCAGAAGATATATTTCGCGCTAAGAAAGGCAAACCAGCTGAAAATTCGCTCAAATTTCTAAATCCGTTCATGAGCGACACTTTTGGCTTTAACTTGCTTAAAGTGGGCGGCCGACTCGAATTGACAGCTCTGCCACACACACAGCGACATCCTGTACTATTACCAAGCAAATGTCACTTTGTTGAAATGCGCCATTTACACATTACAAATTTTCATGCCGGACCCAAAGCTTTAGTTGCTCTCATTTGCCTAGGGTTTTGGGTCATCAATGCTAGAGATGCTGCTCGTCGGGTTGTTCGGTCGTGCATACACTGTGTGAGATATCGTCCAAAGCTGCTGCAACAAATGATGGGAAACCTCTCCGTCGTAAGGCTCACGCCCTGCCGACCCTTCTCTCGATGTGCTGTTGACTTTTGCGGGCCTGTTAGCACGTATCTAAGAATTAGAGGGAAAACTCCATACAAAACGTACATATCTATATTTGTCTGTCTTTGGTCAAAGGCAGTACATATCGAAGTAATCTCAGACTTGTCAACAGACGCATTCATTGCAGCGCTTAAACGAATGATAGGCAGAAGAGGTTTGCCAACCGACATATTTTGTGACAATGCCACAAACTTCGTTGGCGCTGATCGTAAACGTAGTGAGCTGAAGCAATTTTATTCGATCCTAACACAAAAAACAAAATTACACATTTTTGCTCAAACGAATTTATAAACTTCAACTTCATTCCTCCCAGAGCACCACACTTTGGCGGCCTATGGGAAGCCGCAGTAAAATCAGCGAAAGGGCACCTAAACCGAACGCTGGGTAATGCGCGTCTTGCATATGAGGAACTGACAACGGCAGTTATAGAGATAGAAGCCATTCTCAGTTCCAGGCCACTCACGCCACTTTCCAGCGACCCAAATGATTACGAGGCTCTAACGCCTGCTCACTTCATAATTGGCAGCTCATTAAAGGCAATCCCGGAGCGAAATGAGGAAACAAATAAAGAGCTACACAACATAGACCGATGGAAGCGCATTAGCGCAGTTAAGCACCACTTTTGGCGACAGTGGTCGCGCGAATATATATGCGAACTGCATTCGCGCAATATATGGGTTCGTGATCAACCAAACGTTCACGTTCACACATAATGTGCCTCCGCAGCGTTGGATAACAGGCAGATTCGTAGCTGCCATTCCCGGCAAGGACAAGCGCGTTCGAGTAGTTGATGTGCAGACATCTAATGGCATAATAAGGCGTCCCATCCACAAAATTGCATTGCTTCCTGCTCTTCTTTCAACGGGGGCGGGATGTTGGGTCACCCTAATATATATACGTAGTATACATACTGTAACGAATTTGCTTGCAAATCCTCTTATTTGCAATCCTCTGCTAAGTTCGAATCACTAAACTGTTGAATAAATAACTCCAATTTGTAATAATGCAAAATGGCCTTTATTAAAGTACTTCACAATAACAAACTGTGCAACGAATAGCTTGCTTAATAACCACACTGATTGATAGCTCAATGAAACTCTACTATAATATACTATATATAACACTGCTATTGCTCGCTAGATATCGTCTTAATCAAACTACTTGACAACTCAAATCAAACTGAATTACATTTTACTCGCTTGTGCCGCTTTTATAGTTTACGCTGCATACATCTAAGCTCTTCTATTTCCAGAACTTACCAACTATATTCGTGTGTGTATAGTTCTCATATAGTTTCTACTTGTTTACAATTGTCTACTTTTTAGCGCTTCTCAGTTGTACATATGTGAGTTTGTAGTTTACAGTCTCCCGCACACACATAAGCGTATAAGTAAATTCATCTGTGTGTGACATCTCATCTCTCGCTGCCTTGTATGTAAATGTTGCTCGTCGGAATGTGTACATATGTGTAGACGCAATTATTGATTCGTTTATGTAGATACATAATGATTGAATTATTGATGTGAATTCACGTCACTGCTTAGCATCGGCCTGGAGATGGCAGCACTCCTTAGTTTTGCTAATATTCGTAACAATGCCCTCCACCTAAGTCTGATCGTCCCGATCAGACAAATCTCCCAATCTAAACGCCGCTAGCATCTCCAAATGTACCACCCTTCTAATCCGTGGTTTCCCAGTGGTTTGTATGCGGTAGATGGTATCACTGATCTTCTTCACAACTTTGTACGGGCCTTCCCAATTACACTGCAATTTCGGGGACAAACCTTTTTTACGTTGTGGGTTGTATAACAGCACCAAATCTCCATTCCGGAAGCCTTCCGAATTATTTTCCCTGTCGTACCTGTGTTCCATCTTACTACTCATTATTCTGGATCGTTCTCTCGCACTCTGTTGCTTGGCCAATGAAGAACTACTTTGTAGAGCTTGTTCTTGACGGATTGGCTTCACATACTCAGTATCGTTCCGACGTTTCCCAACAAAAGTGCGCGCTGGCTTGAAACCATTCTTGCATTCTTTCTGAAAAATTCTTTCAGCCATTTTAGTGCGTCCATTAGGGTTTGTTGATGCCGGTCTTTTCCTCGCAGGTACTTTTAATTTCGCTTTATTTGGCTCATTCGATCCATCAACTTTTGCTCGATCTACTTTCCTTGACTTTCGTGGTCTCTGTCGAATCTCCTCCACCAGCACTCGCTTACTGCTGAACCCTTTTTCCAAACTGAAGTTAAGTGGCACATCTTGGTTCTCATAATGCATCACCCTTCTCTGCATATCGATCTTGATGTCATGGTCAACCAAGAAATCCACTCCCAATATAACTTCATCAACGATCTCCGCCACAACGAATTTGTGTAGAACCATGACCTTCCCAATTAGGACTTCACATATTTCTTCTCCCTGGACTGGGTTATATTCGCCTGTGACCGTACGCAACCTCGCTCCAGGTAATGACTTTACTCTCTTGTAGACCAAATCAGATCGAATCAAGGAATGAGATGCGCCCGTATCTACAGTCAGTACACGCTCCTTGCCATCCACATTCCCTCTGATGGTAAGACTGCTTGATTTCCTTCCAATTTGCGACACAGATATCACAGGACATTCAATAGCCGGGGCAAGTTTTCGTTCTTTATCTCTTACTCGCTCTTGCTCATCTCCTCCAGCTTTGCGTTTACGGCCACCCACATTGTTGGAACTATTAGGACCAAGATCGCAATGACGTGCAATGTGACCTGGGTTACCGCACTTGAAACATTTCATAACTCCGGCATTTTTCTGTTGTGATCCCTTCAGAGCTTCCAAAATTGTATCTACCCACTCCGGCCTTTCTACTTCCACAAGATGAGCTTTGTATGCTGGTTTACTCAATAATGACGCTGTTTCCTGAGTCAATGCATGGGGTACCGTTTTAGAAAATGTTTGCTTTGGGTTCGCGTATGTGGCTCGCTTCGTTTCGACGTCCCGTATGCCATTTATAAAGCTCTGAATCTTCACTCTTTCCGTGTATTCCACGGGTGCATCCGCATTTGCAAGGTGAGCCAATCTTTCAATGTCCGAAGCAAACTCCTGCAAAGTCTCGTTAGCTTTTTTGGTAGCGGTTTTGCAATTCTATTTGAAATATCTGTTTCCTGTGTTCGCTTCCGTATCGCCGTTCTACAGCAGCCATCAATGCGTCATAACTGTTCCGTTCGTACTCTGGAATAGTCTGTAAGATTTCCGCGGCAGGCCCTTTCAGTGCCACGAACAGAGCTGCAACTTTATCTTCAGCATTCCATTGGTTCACTGCTGCGGTCTTCTCAAACTGTAGCTTAAAGACCTGAAAAGGAACAGAACCGTCAAAGGATGGTGTCTTTACCTTTGGATTACTAGTTGAAACTGCTGGGCGATTTAGGTGCAACTGCTCGATACGTCCTCTCAAAGCATCCACCTCGGCCTCGAGTTTTTCTTCAAACTGTAAAATTTTTGTATCTTGCGCCTCCAACTTCGAGGAAATACGTCCTTCTTGCTCTTCCAGTTGAGCAGAGATCTGCGATGATATCTGTGCTGAAATTTGAGCCGACATTTCGGATATCCGTGCCTCTTGTGCTTCCATCTTCGATGTAATCTGTGTCGACATTTCTGACATACGCGTTTCTTGTGCTTCAATCTTCGATGTTATTCGTGTCTCTTGGGATTCCATCTGTGATGACATATATGTTTTCTGTTCTTCTAGTTGAGATGACATATACGTTTTCTGTTCTTCTAGTTGTGATGACATGTTGGTGAATATTTGTGATAACATTTCTGTTATACGTGCCTCTTGCGCTTCCATCTTGGATGTTACTGTCGATGTTTGAGCAGTTATTGCAGCCAATATGATGTTCAAGTCTGTGCTGGTAATTGTCTGCGATGTTTCGTTTTTCTCTTCAATTTTTGTTGTTGTCTCGTCCCCATCAGGATAAAAGACATACTCGTCCACATCAGTTCCTTCTGCTTCCATTGCCTCTCGTAGCCGTGCCTGAAGTTCAAGTTTAACGCCGCTTGTATTCAATCCACGGCTCTCCAACTCCTTCTTTAGTTGCTGGATCTTCAATTCACTGAACTTTGCCATGTCCTTGTTTTCCTCTGGAATTTATTCAACAATTCCTCTTCTGACACCAATTGTAACGAATTTGCTTGCAAATCCTCTTATTTGCAATCCTCTGCTAAGTTCGAATCACTAAACTGTTGAATAAATAACTCCAATTTGTAATAATGCAAAATGGCCTTTATTAAAGTACTTCACAATAACAAACTGTGCAACGAATAGCTTGCTTAATAACCACACTGATTGATAGCTCAATGAAACTCTACTATTCAAAATAACACTGCTATTGCTCGCTAGATATCGTCTTAATCAAACTACTTGACAACTCAAATCAAACTGAATTACATTTTACTCGCTTGTGCCGCTTTTATAGTTTACGCTGCATACATCTAAGCTCTTCTATTTCCAGAACTTACGAACTATATTCGTGTGTGTATAGTTCTCATATAGTTTCTACTTGTTTACAATTGTCTACTTTTTAGCGCTTCTCAGATGTTCATATGTGAGTTTGTAGTTTACAGTCTCCCGCACACACATAAGCGTATAAGTAAATTCATCTGTGTGTGACATCTCATCTCTCGCTGCCTTGTATGTAAATGTTGCTCGTCGGAATGTGTACATATCTGTAGACGCAATTATTGATTCGTTTATGCAGATACATAATGAATGAATTATTGATGTGAATTCACGTCACTGCTTAGCATCGGCCTGGAGATGGCAGCACTCCTTAGTTTTGCTAATATTCGTAACAATACATTATTCTCTTCTATGTACTTATCATGACTATTTTTTATGTACAAAAACTAATTAGTGTAAACCATACATTTTTGCTCTCTTTATAAACACATATCCTATTCTGCATTTCATGAATTCAATAAAAGTTAGTACTTGTATAGCAATCGAGCGGTGGCATTCTTATTTATGTTCGGTGAAAAGGGTGCTAAGTGAGTGCAAGTGAACTGTTAAAAGGCATTAGAACACAACCTCCAATACATATCATTGCAGCAACAACAACTTAAGCTGCAAAGTCAAAAAAAGGCTTTTGACTATTCAGTGACTCTAGAATTTGTTTGTACGATATGGGTACCAAACAAAAGGTGATAATAAGTATTTTAAAAGGGAGTGGGCCTTAGTTCGATAGGTGGAGATATCGCCATAAAGGTGGCCCAGGGGTGACTCTATAATGTGTTTGTACGATATGGGTATCAAATTAAAGGTATTAATGAGGGTTTTAAAAGGGAGTGGTGGTAGTTGTATATGCGAAAACGTTTTCGAGGTATCGACCAAAATGTGGACCAGGGTGACCCAGAACATCATCTGTCGGGCACCGCTAATTTATTTATATACGTAATACCACGAACAGTTATCCTTCCAAAATTCCAAGAGCTTTTGATTTCGCCCTTCAAAACTTTTTCATTTTCTTCTACTTAATATGGTCGGTGTCAACCCATTTTACAAACTTTTTTTCTAAAGTTATATTTTGCGTCAATAGACCAATCCAATTACCATGTTTCATCCCTTTTTTCGTATTTGGTATATTATTGTGGCATTTGTTTTTCATTTTTAGTAATTTTCGATATCGAAAAAGTGGGCGTGATCATAGTCGGATTTCGGCCATTTTTTACACCAATACAAAGTGAGTTCAGATAAATACGTGAACTGAGTTTAGTAAAATATATCGATTTTTGCTCAAGTTATCGTGTTAACGGCCGAGCGGAAGGACAGACGGACGACTGTGTATAAAAACTGGGCGTGGCTTCAACCGATTTCGCACTTTTTCACAGAAAACAGTTATCGTCCTAGAATCTAAGCCTCTACCAAATTTCGCAAGGATTGGTAATGTTTTGTTCGACATATGGCATTAAAAGTAGACAAATTAAATGAAAAAGGGCGGAGCCACGCCAATTTTGAAAATGTCTTTTATTTTTGTATTTTGTTGCACCATATCATTACTGGGGTTGAATGTTGGCATATTTTACATACATACTGTAAAGATATTAAATTTTCTTTTAAAATCTGACTTTAAAAAAATTTTTTTTTCTAAAAGTGGGCGTGGTCGTTCTCCGATTTTGCTAATTTTTATTAAGCATACATATAGTAATAAGAGTAACGTTCCTGCCAAATTTCATCATGATACCTTCAACGACTGCCAAATTACAGCTTGCAAAACTTTTAAATTACCTTCTTTTAAAAGTGGGCGGTGCCACGCCCACTGTCCAAAATTTTACTAGTTTTCTATTCTGCGTCATAAGTTCAACTAACGTACCAAGTTTCATCGCTTTATCCGTATTTGGTAAAGAATTATCGCACTTTTTCGATTTTTCGAAATTTTCGATATCGAAAAAGTGGGCGTGGTTATAGTCCGATATCGTTCATTTTAAATCTGAGATGAGTGCCCAGAAACCTACATGCCAAATTTCATTCAGATACCTCAAAATTTACTCAAGTTATCGTGTTAACGGACGGACGGACGGACATGGCTCAATCGAATTTTTTTTCGATACTGATGATTTTGATATATGGAAGTCTATATCTATCTCGATTCCTTTATACCTGTACAACCAACCGTTATCCAATCAAAGTTAATATACACTGTAAGCTCTGCTGAACTGAGTATAAAACAAGTAAGGAAGGCTAAGTTCGGGTGTAACCGAACATTACACACTCAGTTGAGAGCTGTGGAGACAAAGTAAGGGAAAATCACCATGTTGTAAAAAGAACCTAGGGTAACCCTGGAATGTGTTTGTATGACATGTGTATCAAATGGAAGGTATTAAAGAGTATTTTAAGAGGAAGTGGACCATAGTTCTATAGATGGACGCCATTTAGGGATATCGCCATAAAAGTGGACCAGGCCTGACTCTAGAATTTATTTTGTACGATATGGGTATCAAATGAAAGGTATTAATGAGTATTTTAAAAGGGCGTGGGCCTAAGTTCTATAGATGGACGCCGTTTCGAGAGATCGCCATAAAGATGGATCAGGGGTGACTCTAGAATTTGTTTGTACGATATGAGTATCAAATGAAAGGTGTTAATGAGTATTTTAAGAGGGCGTGGGCCTTAGTTCTATATGTGCACGCCTTTTCGAGATATCGCCATAAAGGTGGACCAGGGGTGACTCTAGAATTGGTTTGTACTATATGGGTATCAAATGAAAGGAAGTGGGCCTTAGTTCTATAGGTGGACACCTTTTCGGAATATCGTTATAAAGTGGACCAGGGTTGACTTTAGAATGCGTTTGTACAATATGGGTATCAAACGAAAGGTGCTAATAAGTGTTTTAAAACGGAGTGGGCCTTAGTTCTATAGGTGGACGCCTTTTCGGAATATCGTTATAAAAATGGACCAGGGGTGACTCTAGAATGCGTTTGTACAATATGGATATCAAATGAAAGGTGTTAATGTGTATTTTAAAAGGGCGTGGGCCTTAGTTCTATAGGTGGACGCCTTTTCGAGATATCGCCATAAAGGTGGACCAGGGGTGACCCTAGAATTTGTTTGTACGATATGGGTATCAAATGCAAGGTGTTAATGAGTATTTTAAAAGGGCGTGGTCCTTAGTTCTATATGTGGACGCCTTTTCGAAATATCGCCATAAAGGTGGACTAGGGGTGACCTTAGAATTTGTTTGTACTATATGGGTATCAAACGAAAGGTGTTAATGAGTATTTTGAAAGGGAGTGGGCCTTAGTTCTATATGTGGACGCCTTTTCGGAATATCGTTATAAAAGTGGACCAGGGTTGACTCTAGAATGCGTTTGTATAATATGGGTATCAAATGAAAGGCATTAATGAGTATTTTAAAAGGGCGTGGGCCTTAGTTCTATAGGTGGACGCCTTTTCGAGATATCGCCATAAAGGTTGACCAGGGGTGACTCTAGAATTTGTTTGTACGATATGGGTATCAAATGAAAGGTGTTAATGAGTATTTTAAAAAGGAGTGGGCCTTAGTTCTATATGTGGACGCCTTTTCGAGATATCGCCATAAACGTGGACCAGGGTGACTCTAGAATGCGTTTGTATAATATGGGTATGAAATGAAAGGTGTTAATGAGTATTTTAAAAGGGCGTGGGCCTTAGTTCTATAAGTGTTCGCCTTTTCGAAATATTGCCATAAAGGTGGACCAGGGGTGACTCTAGAATTTGTTTGTACGATATGGGTATCAAATGAAAGGTGTTAATGAGAATTTTAAAAAGGAGTGGGCCTTAGTTCTATATGTGGACGCCTTTTCGAGATATCGCCATAAACGTGGACCAGGGGTGACTCTAGAATTTGTTTGCACTATATGGGTATCAAATGAAAGGTGTTAATGAATATTTTAAAAGGGCGTGGGCCTTAGTTTTATAGGTGGATGCCTTTTCGAGATATCGCCATAAACGTGGACCAGGGGTGACTCTAGGATTTGTTTGCACTATATGGGTATGAAATGAAAGGTGTTAATGAGTATTTTAAAAGGGCGTGGGCCTTAGTTCTATAAGTGTTCGCCTTTTCGAAATATTGCCATAAAGGTGGACCAGGGGTGACTCTAGAATTTGTTTGTACGATATGGGTATCAAATGAAAGATGTTAATGAGTACTTTAAAAAGGAATGGGCCTTAGTTCTATATGTGGACGCCTGTTTTTTCGAGATATCGACCAAAATGTGGACCAGGGTAATCCAGAACATCATCTGTCGCGTACCGCTAATTTATTTATATATGTAATACCACGAACAGTATTCCTTCCAAGATTCCAAGGGCTTTTGATTTCGCCCTGCAAAACTTTTTCATTTTCTTCTACTTAATATGGTAGGTGTCACACCCATTTTACCAAGTTTTTTTCTAAAGTATATTTTGCGTCAAATGACCAATACAATTACCATGTTTCATCCCTTTTTTCATATTTGGTATATAATTATGGCAATTTTTCATTTTTCGTAATTTTCGATATCGAAAAAGTGTTCGTGGTCATAGTCGGATTTCGGCCATTTTTTACACCAATACAAAGTGAGTTCAGATAAGTACGTCAACTGAGTTTAGTAAAGATATATCGATTTTTGCTTAAGTTATCGTGTTAACGGCCGAGCGGAAGGACAGACGGCCGACTGTGTATAAAAACTGGGCGTGGCTTCAACCGATTTCACCCTTTTTCACAGAAAACAGTTATCGTCCTAGAATCTAACCCTCTACCAAATTTCGCAAGGATTGGTAAATTTTTGTTCGACTTATGGCATTAAAAGTATCCTAGAAAAATTAAATGAAAAAGGGCGGAGCCACGCTCATTTTGAAATTTCCTTTTAATTTTGTATTTTGTTGCACCATATCATTACTGGAGTTTAATGTTGACATAATTTACTTTAATACTGTAAAGATATTAACTTTTCTTTTAAAATTTGAATTAAAAAAAAATTTTTTTAAAAAGTGGGCGTGGTCGTTGTCCGATTTTGCTAATTTTAATTAAACAGGCATATAGTAATAAGTGTAAGGTTCCTGCCAAAATTCATCATGAAATCTTCAACGACTGCCAAATTACAGCTTGCAAAACTTCAAAATTACCTTCTTTTAAAAGTGGGCGGTGCCACGCCCATTGTCCAAAATTTTACTAGTTTTCTATTCTGCGTCATAAGTTCAACTCACATACCAAGTTTCATCGCTTTATCCGTATTTGGTAAGGAATTATCGCACTTTTTCGATTTTTCGAAATTTTCGATATCGAAAAAGTGGGCGTGGTTATTGTCCGATATTGTTCATTTTAAATAGCGATCTGAGATGAGTGCCCAGGAACCTACGTACCAAATTTCATCAAGATACCTCAAAATTTACTGAAGTTATCGTGTTAACGGACAGACGGACGGACGGACGGACATGGCTCAACCGAATTTTTTTTCGATACTGAAGATTTTGATATATAGAAGTCTATATCTATCTCGATTCCTTTATACCTGTACAACCAACCGTTATCCAATCAAAGTTATTATACTCTGTGAGCTCTGCTCAACTGAGTATAAAAACTGCATATGCAGAAATGTGGGCTCTATATAGTGATAATAAAATATCCAATAAAAAAAAAAATTTTAAGAAACACACATAACTGTTTTCTTTAGCGCAGCGACGATAAGCTTTTAAAATGGTTTTAAAGTCTATGTATAGTACTATAAAGTTGGCCTAGCTATATATGTACATAGAGCTGACACTTAATTTATTTAAGTATATAAAACTTCATACTCACGTCTTCTCTGTCCACGCTTTGCAAATATTGTATATCTGTTCGACACGAACCTGGCTTTCGACCTTGTCCGGCCACCAAATATGATGGTGTCAAAAAAATTAAAACTGACCAAAGGAGACTGAAAAAAAATGAAATTAATTAAAAAACAAGTAAGGAAGGCTAAGTTCGGGTGTAACCGAACATTACATACTCAGCTGAGAGCTTTGGAGACAAAATAAAGTAAAATCACCATGTAGGAAAATGAACCTAGGGTAACCCTGGAATGTGTTTGTATGACATGGGTATCAAATGGAAGGTGGTAATGAGTATTTTAAGAGAAAGTGGGCCATAGTTCTATAGGTGGACGCCTTTTCGAGATATCGCCATAAAGGTAGACCAGGGTAACCCAGGACATCATTAGTCGGGTACCGCTAATTTATTTATATATGTAATACCACGAACAATATTCCTGCAAAATTCCAAGGACTTTTTATTTCGCCCTGCAGAACTTTTTCATTTTCTTATACTTAATATGGTAGGTGTCAAACCCATTTTGCAAAGTTTTTTCTAAAGTTATATTTTGCGTCAATAAACCAATCCAATTACCATGTTTCATCTCTTTATTCACATTTGGTATGGAATTATGGAATTTTTTTAATTTTTCGGAATTTTCGATATCGAAAAAGTGGGCGTGGTCACAGTCGTATTTCGGCCATTTCTATACCAAGATAAAGTGAGTTCAGATAAGTTCATGGACTAAGTTTAGTAAAGATATATCGATTTTTGGTCAAGTTATCGTGTTAACGGCCGAGCGGAAGGGAAGGACGGTCGACTATGTATAAAAACTGGGCGTGTCTTCCACCGATTTCGCCCATTTCATAGAAAACAGTTATCGTCATGGAATCTATGCCAATACCAAATTTCAAAATGATTGGTAAATTTTTGTTCGACTTATGGCATTAAAAGTATTCTAGACAAATTAAATGAAAAAGGGCGGAGCCACGCCCGTTTTGAAATTTTCTTTTAGTTTTGTATTTTGTTGCACCATATCATTACTGGAGTTGAATGTTGACTTAATTTACTTATATACTCTAAAGACATTTTTTTTTATAGTGGGCGTGTTCGTCATCAGATTTTGAAAATTTTTATTCGGCAAACATATAGTAATAGGGGTAACGTTCCTGCTAAATTTCATCATTATATCTTTAACGACTGCCAAATTACAGCTTGCAAAATATTTAAATAACTTTCTTTTAAAAGTGGCCGGTGCCACGCCCAATGTCCAAAGTTTTACTAATTTTCTATTCTGCCGTCATAAGGTCAATTCACCCACCAATTTTCATCGCTCTATCCGTCTTTGATAACGAATTATCGCACTTTTTCGGTTTTTCGAAATTTTCGATATCGAAAAAGTGGGCGTGGTTATAGTCCGATTTCATTCATTTTAAATAGCGATCTGAGATGAGTTCCCAGGAACCTACATACCAAATTTCATCAAGATACCTAAAAATTTACTCAAGTTATCGTTTTCACGGAGAGACAGATGGACGGACGGACGGGCGGACGGACATGGCTAAATGGATTTCTTTTTACGCCCAGATCATTTTGATATATAGAAGTCTATATCTATCTAGATTAGTTTATGCCGGTACGGGGTACTGTTATGTGAACAAAATTAATATACTCTGTGAGCTCTGCTCAGTTGGGTGTAACAAGTAAAGGTGTCTAAGTTCGGGTATAACCGAACATTATATACTCAGCGTGAGCTTCAATTGTACATTTCATTTCCGATAAATTACTTTTCTACATAACACGTGGCTCCGCCCGTTTAAAAAAAATATCTCGCCATTTCCTTGTATAATAAAACTTGATAAGTGAAATAGCATTGATTCAAAGCTATTTTTTGCTAAGTTATAGCTTATTATTCTAGTCTACGACCCTTTTAAGCTTATTTTATATCTAAGTTGCCGTAGTCTTTAACCGATCCCGTCCATTTTTACTACACATATTTTCTGCTATAAGGAAAATACGTGTACACAATTTTGTTACGATATGTTAATTTTTCTTCGAATTATGGCTCCCGAAACAGAAAATGGCTTAGTCATAAAAGGGGCGCTACCACGCCCATTTTTTAAATTTGAAGCTTTTCCTATTGATTCTTATAAATCTACTTGGGAAATGAAATACCATTATATAAAGTTCTTTTGCACAAAGATATAACTTATTTTATTCGTCCACGACCCTTTTAAAAATATCTTATATGAAAGTGGGCGTGGTCTTTAAAAGATTTCGTTAATTTTTCGTCAAAGCATTCCTTATAGTAAAGGCAACCTCTCTGCCGAATTTTGTTACGATAGGTTTAATGATTTTTGATTTAGGATTAATAATATTTGTAAAATTGATTTTATCACAAGTGGACGGTGCCACGCCCAATTGAAAAAAATTTTCCAAATTTTTATCAAGTGTCTCAATATCAGTCCCATTTCAAATTTCAACATTCTAGGTGTATTATTTACTAAATTATCAGGTTTTTTGTGTTTTCCAAAATTTTATATATGTATATAAAAAGTGGGCGTGGTTATCATTCGGTTTCGCTCATTTTCAATACCTGTTCTGGGTCCAGATAAACTAGTGTGTCAAATTTGGTGAAGATATCTCAATATTTACTCAAGTTATCGTGCTAACGGACGGGCGGACGGACGGAAAGTTTGCCAGCATCAGTTCTGCATGGCTTTCGGGATCAATCTGGGATCCCCTCAAGGTCATTTCGGGATCAATTAGGGACTCTTTAAGAATCATATCTGGATGGCTTCTGGGATCCGTCCGGGATTATTTCGGGATAATTTGCGGATCCTTTCGGGATCATTTCTGTATGGTTTTCGGAATCCGTCTGGGATCCCGACGGGGTAATTTCGTGACTTTTTCTGGACTATTTCGAGATCATTTCAGCACCCTTCTGAGATCATTTGAGGATTTGTCCGGGATACCATAAAGGTCATTTCGGAAAATTTTTAGCACTATTCCGGGATCATTTGGGGATGCTTCCTGTATCATTTCTTGATGGCTTTCCGGCTTCGTCTGGGATCCCGTCAGAGTAACTTCGGGAATTTTTTGAGACTATTTCGGTATCATTTGAGGACCCTTCTGGCATCATTTCTGGATGGTTTTCGAGATCTGTCCGGGATCCCGTCAGGGTCATTTCGGGACTTTTTCGGGACTTTCGGGATCTTTTCGGGACCATTCCGAGATCATTACTGTATGGTTTTGGGGAACCGTCAGGGTAATTTCGGAACTTTTTCGGGATCATTACTGTATGGTTTTCGGGACCCCGTCAGGGTAATTAAAGGACTTTTTCGGGGTCATTTGGGCATCTTCACACAAAGTACCTACTTAATTTTATATTCAGTGTGCTTTGCACACAGAGTATATTAACTCTGATTGAATAACGGTTGGTTGTACAGGTATAAAGGAATCGAGAAAGATATAGACTTCCATATATCAAAATCATCAGTAAAAAAATTTGATTGAGCCATCACGAAATGACTCCGACGGGATTTCGTAAACCGTCAAGAAAGTATCACCGAAGGGTCCCCAAATGAACCCGAAAAAGTCCCGAAAATACCCGGACGGATCCTGAAATCTAATTCCGTAAGAGTCCAAAGTGATGCCGAAAAGACCCTGACTAGTACCTGGACGGATCACGTGTTTCATCCAGAAATTATCCCGGAACAGTCCCCAAAAGATCCCGGAATAGTCCCGAAATGATCCCACATGTATCCCGAAAACCATCCAGAAATAATAGCGAAAAAGTCCCAAAATGACCCTACGGGATTCCGGACGGATCGCGAAAATCATCCAGAAATTATGCCGGAAGGATCCCCAAATGATCCCGAAAAATTTCCGAAATGACCCTGATGAGATCCCGAAAGTCGTCCAGAAATGATACCAGAAGTATTCACAGATGATCCCGAAAAAGACCCGAAATAACTCCGACGGGATTCCGGACGCATCCCGAAAGTCGTCCAGAAATTATACCGGAAGAGTCCCCAATGATCCCGAAATAGTTCCGAAATAACCCTCACGTGATCCAGAAATGCTCTCGGAGGGATACCGAAAATGACCCGAAATAACACCGACGGGATCTCAGATGTATCCCGAAAACTATCCAGAAAATATCGCGAAAAAGTCCCGAAATGACCCTGACGGGATCCCGGACGGATCGCGAAAATCATCCAAAAATGATGCCGGAAGGGTCCCAAAATAGTTCCGAAAAAGCCCCGAAACTACCCTAGCGGAATTCCGAAAGCCATCCGGAAATGATCCCGGTAGGATCCCCAAATGATCCCGAAATAGTCCCGAAAAAATCCCGCAATCACCCTGGCGATATCTCGAAAGTTTTCCAGAAATGATACCGGAAGGATCCCCAGAGGATCCCGAAAAAGTCCCGAAGTAACTCCGACGGGTTCCCGGACGCATCCCGAAAATATTTCAGAAATTATACCGGAAGGGTCCCAAAATTATCCGGAAATAGTCCCGTGAAGGTCCCGTAATAATCCCGATGGGACGCCGGACGGATCCTGAAAACCATCCAGAAATAATCCTGTAAAAGTTCCGAAATGACCCTGACATAGTCCAGAAAAAGTCCCAAAATTACCCCGACGGGATGCCGGGCGGATCCCCTAAACTACCCAGAAATGATCTCGGAAGGTTCCCAAAAAGATACCGAAAAAGTCCCGATATGACCCCGACGGGATCCCGGAGGGCTCCCGAAAATCATCCAGAATTGATCTCTGAAGAGTACGCAACTGATCCCGAAATAGTCCATTAATATTCTCCAAATTACCCCGACGGGATGCCGGAGGGATCCCGAACCCCATCCAGAAATAATGTCGGAAGAGTCCCCAAATGATACCGAAATAGTCCCGAAATGATCCCCAAATGATCACGGAATAATCCCGAAAAACTCCCAAAATAACACCGACGGGATCCCGGGCGTATCCCGAAAACTGTACAGAAATGATCCCGGAACAATCCCAAAACGATCCCGAAATAGTCCCGAAATGACCACGACGCACTGCGCACTTTGAAAGCCTCGACATATTTGACCCATTGAGTTTTTTAATATTTGTGAAGGTCAGTATAGGTAAAGTTATAATTCGTAAAAATTGTTAAAAAGTAATTATTCGAAGGGGTCGAAAAAGATTTCGCCAGTAGACTATTGTCTCTGTCCTAAATCCGTGTAGCCATTCTGGCGTGATTCAGTCACAAAGACGAAAAAATACAATAATTAAATTATAACTGTTCCTGCTAGTAGATCCTTCTAGACTATTGGCTACATGTGTGGAGATTTCATCCAAATCTGTCTGTTCGTGCGATATTGAGTTCCAAAGACAACCGTCTAGACAAACATCCAAACATACAAACATCCAAACTTTCATATTTATAATATACATTAGATTAGACTAGATTAGATTAGATATTAGATTAGATTAGATATTAGATGTATTCCACCGATCTCCATGATTTCAGACAACAATATATGCTATATATTGGAGCATTTGGTGAAATTTGAAGCTTCTAACTGTTAAAATGGGGCTGAAATTGCGAAAAGTTTCTTATCTGAAAAATCTGTTGTATGAGATATATACTATATATACAACCGAGCTCCATCATTTATTCACACAGCAGCATGTGTTGATATTTGAAGCCTCTAGCTCTTAAAATGGGGCAGTAATTACGAAAAGTTTCCTATCTGAACAATCGGTTGTGTGAGATATGTGCTATATATACGACCGATCTCATCTATTTTTTCAGACAACAATACGTGCAATATACGAAAGTATATGGTGAAGTTTGAAGCTTCAATCTGTTAAATTGGGTAAGATATTACAAAAATCCTCTTTTTCTGAAAAATCGGTTGTATGGAGGATATATGCTATAGTGGTCCGATCCAGTCGGTTCCGACAAATGTCTAATCGGACACCTAAATACACCCGCTCACCAAATTTTATTAAGATATCTCAAAAGTTGAGGGATTAGTTTGCACACAAACAGACAGACGGACAGGCGAACAGACGGACATGGCTAAAACAACTCAGCTCTTCATCTTAATTGTTTCGGTATACCTAGTGGTGGGTCTATCTATTTTCTTTTAAGAACTTACAATTTTAGGATTCGTGCCGAAATTAATATACTATTTCATTTTCATGAAAGGTATAAAAAGATAGTGAGGTTCGACCCGAAGGAGAGCGCGAGCGTGAACGCAATATCCGCTTGCCTCTTTGCGACTTACTTACTTACTTACTTGCGACACCGAAGTATTTAAGGGCGATTACCTATCTTGTCCAACTTTCCAGGACATGTTCACGGCCATATACATCAACAACAAGAGTCCGCTTAATGCCGAGAGGTTGTATTACCTCATTCAAAAGACTGAGGGGGAAGCAAAGGAAATTGTTCTAAAGTACCAACTCACAAACGACTTTTTCACCACAGCATGGAAGAATTTAACTGACAGGTACGCAAACTAAAGTATCCTGATCAACACCTAACTAAAGATTTTATTTAGTTTAAAAAAATTTTGAGCAGGTGTTGTAACTCAATTAAGAAGCTGCAACGCGAGATCAATAATTGTATCGCGTACCTTAAAACGCTCAGATCGACATCTCAAACTGGGATGCCATCATTACTTACCTATGCTCGATCAAGCTGCCAGAAAGCACCGAAACAGTAGAACGGTAGAAAGGAATGGTGGGAAGCAGGAGTCAAAAGTTTCACAAAACATTTCACTAAAATATCTCAAAATTCCAAATAAACATTCGAGGACTTTGCCACGCTATTGCGCAGAATTAAGCATTGTCTCAATTTTCGACCCTTAACCCCATCCTCAAATGATACAGTCGATATGGAACCGCTAACGCCTGGGCATTTTCTAATTGGAGGGCACTACTTGCTCCTCCACAACCCGATGCCAGCGAAAACCCACCATCGGTCATCAACCTAATCGAACTCCAAAAACGTAACAAATGGGGGCACCCAAAAACAAATATGAAAATCGGGGATTTGATGAGCATAAAGGAAGACAACCTTCCCCCGAATGAATGGAGACTGGGCAGGGTGGTCAAAGTCCACCTTGGCTCCGACGACCGAATTCAAGTGGTCGAAATCATGATCCCTCGCGGCCAAGTTACGAGACCCCTCGTCAAACTGATACGCCTCCCTCCTGGCAATGAAGGAGAGGACCCTACAAAAACACAATAATTATCTTAACTGTAACCGGAATTCCACTTCGAAAAATCGCAAAAAAAAGTAAGGACGGGACTGTCTTCGGCTGTGCTGAAGACTTCATACCTTTCATGAATGGGGTTGAACAATAATCTTATCCCATTCGTAATCTCCAAATAATCGGCTTTATAAGATAAGAAATATATAGTGAACAGATGTACATACCTAAGCGATTTTTAAGGTAAATATAAAATATAACAAGTAAAGGTGTCTAAGTTCGGGTGTAATCGAACAATATATACTCAGCGTGAACTTTAATTGTATATTTCATTTCAGATAAATTACTTTTCTACATAATACGTGGCATCGCCCGTTTAAAAAAAATTTCTCCTCATTTCCTCTTACAATAAAACTTGATAAGTGAAATATCATTGATTCAAAAATATTTTTTGCTAAGTTATAGCTTATTATTCTAGTCTACGACCCTTTTAAACTTGTTTTATATCTAACTTGCCGTGGTATTTAACCGATCCCGTCTATTTTTTACTAGGAATATTTTCTGCTATAAGGAAAATACGTGTACACAATTTCAGTACGAGTGGGAGTAGACTTCTTAGTTGACCATGACATCAGGATCGATATGCAGAGAAGGATTATGCGCTATGAGAACCAGGATGTGCCACTTTACTTCAGTTTGCAGAAAGGGTGCAGAAGCAAGCGAGTGCTGGTGGAGGAGACTCGACAAAGACCACGAAAGTCAAAGGTAAAGGCTGATGGAACGAATGGGCCAAATAAAGCAAAATCAAAGATATCTGCGAGAGAAACACTGGCATTGACAAAACCAAATTGACTCACTAAAACGAAGGAAAGAATTTCCCAGAACTGTGAACTGTTGTGAACTGTCAAGACTATACTGAGGATGCAAAGTCAATCCGTCAAAATAAAGCTCTGCGAAGTAGTTCATTCGCCAAACAACAGAGTGTGACGGAACGGTCCAGGATATTGAGTAGTAGGATGAAACACAGGTACGACAAGAACAATAATTTGGAAGGTTTCCTGGAGGGAGATTTGGTACTGCTATACAACCCTCACCGGCGGAAAGGTGTTCCATCCAAATTTTTGGTGCAATTTGGGAGGCCCATACAGAGTTGTGAAGAGGATCAGTGATGTCATCTAGCGCATACAAACAATTGAGAAACCACGAAATAGAAGGGTGATTCACTTGGAGAGGCTAGCAGCGGTTAGATCGAGAAATTTGTCTGATCGGGACGATCAGACTTGGGTGGAGGGCAGTGTGACGAATATTAGTATCACTTAGCGATACTACTATCACTAAGCCGATAATAAGCAGTATGTACGTGAACAAATCAATCATCATGTACACACACAAGGCAGCGGGGGGATACTCACCATCAGCTGAAGTAGTACTCACATATACACATGCATATGGCTATGCGAGAGACTATAAACTATAAATATACATGTACATATATGGTTGATAACCAGGCGTGAAGTTCTCGAAGTTACTAGGCCTTAGTAGAAATGGGTGAACGAGCAACAGAGAGTGTAAAAGCAGCGAAAGCTGAGTAGTCAGTAACCAGTTTGATTTAAACACGCTATCAGTTGCGAAGTGAAGTATAATTGTACTACTCCCAAAGTAATCTAATAAAGACCATTTTGCCTTACTAAATATTGGAGTTACTTATTCGACAATTTAGCCGTTCGAATGTTAGCAGAAGGTGTTAAATAAACGGAGTTTCACTAAATTCGTTACAATATTTACATAAATTATACGACGGAGAATTGACGGACGAGCATATGGGTCTAAGTGGAACTTCCTCTTTACGGATTTTCAGCAAACCATACAACCTAGGCGTATTTGCAGTTTTACTGAGGAGACTATATTTTTCTTTTATATTTATCACATTTTTTTAAAAAGTTATTCTACAATTTCATTATTCTTGTCCTGTAACTTGTTTGTGGGGTCGCGTTTCAAAACCCGATGTGAGGAAATATCGTTTACCATTTCCTGTAATTTCTTATTATAATCAGATTTTCCATCAGAACTGTTACGTTGCCCTTGTCAGCGTTCAAGACTAATAGTTCGTTTTTGTTTTTTAAGAAATTCTTAGCTCACTGAAAATCTGGTGATTGGGGACACCGCCTCGAGCGAACCCGCAACCGCCACAACAAATCTCGAGGACCCGTGCAACACTTTGAGTGGACATGGGGCCGATATAAAACTGGCACTCAGCACTCCGGATGCCGAGAGCGATACATTATCGGTATCTGAGATTGCGGGCCAGTTCTTTACTAGCACAGCGGAGGATCGACGTCGAAGCTGAAACCGACCGTTAACGAGCGCGCATGTACTGCAAATAAACCTGCACCACTCTAAGGCAGCTTCGACTGCGCTAATATTACGCCACAGCACAACATATGAGGACGTCGTTCTAGCCCAGGAGCCTTGGGTCGTTGGCAGCAAGGTCTGTGTGCTCTGTTGTCATGGCAAGGATACTGTTCGTAAATATATAAATAAATTAGCGGTACCCGACAAATGATGTTCTGGGTCTCCCTGGTCTACATTTTGGTCGATATCTTGAAAACGCCTTCACATATAAAACTAAAGGCCACTTCCTTTGAAAACCCTCATTTATACCTTTAATTTGATACCCATATCGTACAAACACATTCTTGAGTCACCTCTGGTTCACCTTATTGCGAAAAAAGGCCCACTCCCTTTCAAAATAATCATTACCACCTTTCATTTGATACCCATGCCATAAAAACACATTCCAGGGTTACCCTAGGTTCATTTTCCTACATGTTGATTTTCCTTATTTTGTCTTAACCTTGCTTGTTTTATTAAAACTTTTGATTTGATCGACTAATGTGTAATACACGAAACACTTGTAAGAATGCCATTTGTGGAGTTAGGCACTTTTGATTTGTGTGGACTCATATTTAAAACAGAGAAAATATAATACTTTCCCAATCATTGTGTACAATACAAAGTGTGTCAACTAAGGGATAAATGTCAAAATTCAAACATCCTCGCTCGCAAATCTCAGGTCTAGAGTTGCATTTTTTTGGTACGTAAGAGTACTTTAAGCTGAGTTGCATTCGATAGTTTAATAAAACTTTGTGGTAGATGAAACAGTTGCATATATTCCCACGGAAATATAAATAATAGAAGACTTGTAGCCTCCAAGAATGCGGAAACATACGGAAAGCAAAATGTATTTAAATTAGAGTCAAAAAAGTCTAGAGAAACTTAACAAAATATAAAGCGCCACACGTGTAACATTGTTGTTTTTATACTCAGTTGAGCAGAGCTCACAGAGTATATTAACTTTGATTGGATAACGGTTGGTTTTACAGGTATAAAGGAATCGAGATAGATATAGACTTCCATATATCAAAATCATCAGGATCGAAAAAAATTTGATTGAGCCATGTCCGCCCGTCCGTCTGTCCGTTTTGAGGTATCTCATTTGATATGTAGGTTCCTGGGCACTCATTTCAGATCGCTATTTAAAACGAACGATATCGAACTATAACCACGCCCACTTTTTTGATATCGAAAATTTCCAAAAACCGAAAAAGTGCGATAATTCATTACCAGAGATGGATAAAGCGATAAAACTTGGTAGTAGAGTTGAACTTATGATGCAGATTAGAAAATTAGTAAAATTTTGGACAATAGGCGTGGCACCGCCAACTTTTAAAAGAAGGTAATTTAAAAGTTTTGCAAGTTGTAATTTGGCAGTAGTTGAAGATATCATAATGAAATTTGGCAGGAACGTTACTCCTATTACTGTATGTATGCTTAATAAAAAATAGCAAAATCGGAGAACGACCACGCCCACTTAAAAAAAATTATCTGAACTCACTTTGTATTGGTGTAAAATAAGGCAGAAATCCGGTTATTACCACGGCCAATTTTTCGATCTCGAAAGTTACGAAAAATGAAAAAATGCCATATTTCTATACCAAATACGATAAAAAGGGATGAAACATGGTAATTGGATTGGTTTATTGACGCAAAATATAACTTTAGAAAAAAAATTTGTAAAATGGGTGTAACACCTACAATATTAAGTAGAACAAAATGAAAAAGTTCTGCAGGGCGAAATCAAAAACGGTTAGCGGTACCCGACAGATAATGTTCCGGCTCACCCTGGTCCACATTTTGTTCAATATCTCGAAAATGACTTCACATATACAACTACCACCACTCCCTTTTAAAATACTCATTAACCTTTCATTTGCTACACATATCGTACAAACAAATTCTAGAGTCACCCCTGGTCCACCTTTATGGCTATATCTCCAAAAGGCATCCACCTATAAAACTAAGGTCCACGCCCTTTTAAAATACTCGCTAACACCTTTCATTTGCTACCCATATCGTACAAACCAATTCTAGAGTCACTCCTGGTCCACCGTTATGGCGATATCTTGAAAAGGCGTCCACCTATAGAACTAAGGCCCACGCCCTTTTAAAATACACATTAACACATTTCATTTGATACCCATATCGTACAAACAGATTCTAGAGTCACCCCTGGTCCACCTTTATGGCGATATCTCCAAAAGGCGCCCACCTATAGAACTAAGGCCCACGTCCTTTTAAAATACACATTAACACATTTCGTTTGATACACATGTCATACAAACACATTCCAAGGTTACCCAAGGTTAATTTTCCTACATGGTGATTTTCCCTTATTTTGTCTCTATAGCTCTCAGCTGAGTATGTAATATTCGGTTACACCCGAACTTAACCTTCCTTACTTGTTTCATTTAGAAATGTTGTTACCAGATTCTTGTATTACACAAATATAATGCACTTGGGTACAGAAATTCAGAAATCCTAGAAAATATTTTACCGACTTACTTTGCTGTTGTGTTTAAAAAGTTTTTCACAATAATTAGAAAAACTAAATGTTTTCTATGCTTTTTACACAAATGAAAGTGCAAAAGTGTGTTCCTGCGATTGCATAGACTAGAGAAAAATTTTGAGTTTTGCAAATATTTGCAAAAAACCTCTGTTTGGACCATTCGCCATATAAATTATCGAAACAAAGAAAAATTCAAAACGCTTAAATATCTGCTTAGAGGCCAAAATTCTGGCAAATTATTTATGAAAGGAGTTTATATCGCCGTAGTAACTGCAAAACGTATCGAATTAGTTACTTCCTGGTGATAGACGATAAAATTATTTAATAATATCTGGAAGGAAAACTTTGAAAAGGCATGCATAGATATGTTTTTCAACCGACTGCAGAAATAAATCACCAATTTGATAACGTGGCTGAATCGATCCCCTCGGTATTTTAAAATTTAGTTTGAGTGTGAACGCATTGAATGTAGCCAATAGCCTATCAGAAATCAGATTCAGCGGGCTCAATAAGGTTATGTTAGGTTGAACTAGCTGGTCTGTGAGGACCCCAAATATACTATATGCGTCCATTGTGTTTGTTTAAAGGCCAAACTGAGAAATAATATTTAAAACCAGGACCTATCTTATAAAATAAGTCCGTCCTTTTGATAAAGCTTTCTAGGACCTATGCCACTAACTGTACTATATCTGATTTAAATAAAGGAAACATTCAAAAACAGGATGTACATATATATTTCTCTAAATTTAAACCAAAGGAAGTATAGCAGTATGTGCTTTACTAATATATCGATTTGACTCTTAAAATGTCTTTTAATTTATAATACACTTTTTTCTGAAAGGATAATATAATTTAGTTACTTACCTAGCAATCAGCATTTTGTAAAGTATTAGATTGAAGAAATCACAACAAAATATCACTTACGTCTTCGACACTAAAACTCACAATGTGATATTAAAATTTTTCATACCTTTTATACTTGCAATCTATGCCGATTTTTTCAGCGAAAATTCCACACACACACAAAACACATTATACCATTCCAAATAACAAAACAAAAACAGAAAGTAGCCTAAGTTCGGGTAACATTGTATATACCCTACAGAAAAAATGAGAGACAATCACGCAAAGCGACAGTTTCGCAATAGATTTAGGTCCGCCCCTTTTTTCTAAGATACATATACAAATTGGCGGCCATCGTGGCGTGCTGGTATCGTGCTCCGCCTACCACACATTATGCCCTGGGTTCCCATCCCGGGCAAAGCAACATCAAAATTTTAGAAATAAGGTTTTTCAATTAGAAGAAAATTTTTCTAAGCGGGGTCGCCCCTCGGCAGTGTTTGGCAAGCGCTCCGAGTGTATTTCTTCCATGAAAAGCTCTCAGTGAAAACTCTTCTGCCTGCAGATGCCGTTCGGAGTCGGCATAAAACAACTAAGTCCCATGCGGCCAATTTGTAGAGAAAATCAAGAGGAGCACGACGCATATTAGAAGAGAAGCTCGGCCTCAGATCTCTTCGGAGGTTATCGCGCCTTTCATTTATTTTATTTACATATACAAATTTCTATTTTCTACATACTCGCGTCTCTGTTATGTGCATTTCCTAACACAGTGTAAAAAAAGTAAACTATTTGGCCAATTTTCGTGTATTCACAAAAGATGTTTTGTTCTACAAAATTGTCCTACTTATCGATTTAACTCTTGGTAAGTCACCCTGTGTTGGTGAAACCATAAGTGTCAAATGAATCTATCTGATAGGTAGCTATCCTCCAGATAAGATCTAACTTAGCTGGAGATGGTAAAAAGACCCTTAATGACTACCTCCGAACTGGTGCTATCGGATGAATATCGGGAGACTGAACCAATTAGGAATGCTTTAAAAATGTTTACACTGAACTTGCCTTTTGAACGCGTCGTTAACTAATTCAGTCGCAGGTGGTTTTGAAATAGTCGCAGCCTTTAATTAATTTATTTAAATATATAAACCTAGCTCGACCCTAAGCGCTACTGGTACAAGTGTGAGTACTAAATGTCACGCTCTTCATCCGATTTGTCCCCATTCAGCACCGTTAGTTTTTTCGGCTGGGTATTCATTTTTGTTCTAAAACTTATTGATTTTTATAATTCAGTAACACACAATACCACTTTAGTTTCCGTAAAGTGCTTTGAAAACGCAATTATAAGCTTCAAAAATAAATTATTTACCTTTAAGAGACACGTGTTGTTTAATGTATCTCATTCGTACACGTTTTTACATATATTGATAATGAGCCAAGCAAGCAGTACATAAAAAGTTCCAAAAAGTAAAAAAAATCAATTTTCATCTCTTTTATCTATAAATATAAGTAGACCTGTCAGACGTTGTTCTGCCCTAACTTTGATCTATCTACATAAGCTTTTATCTCTAGCTCTTCCTCCCCTCTTTCGTCCCTCTGCCTTTCTCTTTCTATACGTCCCTTTCTCCTTCTCCGTATTTTCTTCTCTATCTTCGTCTAACTCCATGTCTTTCTCAGTTTCTTTCTCCGTCATTCTTTTCTCTCTATAGTTCTTATTCTTCACCATCCCTTATTCCCAGCCTCAGTTCCAGTTACAGTCCCAGCCCCAGTCAACGCACAAGTCCCCGCCGGAGTCCCTGTTTTAGTCCCAGTCAGTCCCTGGTCCGCTCCCCGGAAAAATCTCGTAAATGCTAATCCAGATAAAGGGCTGCTTAAATACCTAATTTCAGGCAAATCGCACAGTGAATAGAATTAGTTGGAATGGATCGTTCCCGGGTCCCGTTTCCAGAAAAGGATTTGACAGGAATTCTCTTCGGTTTGCCATGAAGCGAACCTGGAAATTTGATCAAAATCGGAGAATGATTTCGGAGTACATAAGTTGTATGCAAACATATATCCTTCTTTATAAGTATATTTAAAAGTAGATTAAATTTCTTTAGTGCACAAATATTACAAAAAAATTTAACTTTTGTTTAAGAATTTTAAATGTTAAAAAATTTTAACGAAAGAGTATTTTTCAAATAATGATGAACCTCTAACCATTTATGTTGCGGGAACCGGACATTTTGCAAATTTTCCCCGCCACTATAATATATATAATCAAATTATATCGAAAATGGTAATCTCACGTAGCTTAGCTTTGAAATGCAGAAAACCGTTTTAAAATCGGAGCACTCTGTGTGAAGTGATGGGCCTACAATGACATTAGCGACTTTATTTTAAAAGATTTATATATGGATATAGATATATCATAAATTAAAGTCGGAAAGATGTAATCTGATACAATACTAAACGTATTGGATTGCAACTTGCTTTAAAAAAAATCTTAAATGTAGCTCTATGAAATAGCTACTTAAAAGAAAAATGAGCCTTACAATTGTTTACACTACGCACAACATTGCTGCAAACGAACGCACTACAGCACTTAGTGACTAGAAGTATGATTGTGTGATTCGTAAATCAACAACCCTACGTTCTGTTGAAGTAAGTGCACACTAACTATTAAAATGAAAAAGAGAATACGGATTCGGGCTATCCCATATGCAAAATGAATTTTTTAAAAGTCAAGCCATGACGAAATCAATGAAGTGAAGGCAGTGTCAAATTTAAGTGAGTTCGCTTTTCCGACATGCAACTGAATTTGGTAAATACGTAATGTTTGACCATGTCAACAAAAACGGTTTTTATACAATGACAAATGGTGTGCCGTCGATTTTGACTACAAAGTGACAACTAAGTTGACCAATAAATGAAAACAACACTTGCCCATTTACCATTAAAATTTCATTTGCTAACATGTTGCCATTTTATTTTCGTTTGCCGACTGTCGTCCCATCATCATATAATGACACAGCGTGTAAAACAACGGAAAATAATGAAATAGATTGTGAAATAAATGAACACAAAATTTTAGCGTGGGTTTTGACCATGAACTCCTTTATCGACTTTGAGTTAGTAATGTGTCAGAATTAAACGGCTTTGACCCCAACTGACCACAGGGTCAGTCAAGCTGCAGTTTTGATGTCAGTCATTTTGACCTAATAAAAAACAAGCATTAGATATGTTTGTTTTGATTTCTTTTTCAATGCTTTTTATTGTTTTTGTTTTGTTTTGATTTCAATTTTCAAGAAATTTTCAGCGAATTTAACACGGAAAATTTTTATTTGATAAAAAATAATACTTCTTTTATTTTATTTAATTAGGGTGGGTCGATTTGTATGGACGCAAGTTAACCGATATCGCGCCATCGATCTTTCGATAAAAAAGTTCCACTACCCATACCCAAAAAAATAATTTTCGACCCTGCGAAATTTCATTTTTTGACTTTTTTTCGACTTTGATTTTTAAGGTTTTTTTCATGACCAACTAAAAAAATTTCATATATATAACCTGTCCGACCCAAAAATGTAATTTCTCAGGCGTAGTGGAACTTGTTTTCCTTAGCCCAAATCCTATCGAAAAATCGATGGCACGATATCGGTTAATAAATCGACCCAGTCTAATGCATATACGGATAAAAATAAATCATTAATTTTCCATGAACAGCGTTCATAAACATTCTGCTCTGGGTTTTATGAATAAGTTCATTTATTTTAATGAATTTTTCATAAATTAATGAATAATTTCAAAGAAATTTATGAAAATGCTCATAAAGGTAATGGATGCAAATTCATGAAGTAGTCTTAGAACAAAATTCAGTTTTTATGCTTTATGAACAATGTTTATGAATGCTTTTCATAAACTTCTATGCAATTATTCATTGAGTTTATGAAACAGTTCATAAAATCAAAGAATTTATTCATACAACTGATGGTGTTAGTATTGCCAATCAATTAGTTTGTGCAAATAATCCGGGTAAAGTTGCAAATCCCGTCGTGTTTATGCTGCAGAACTACACAAAAGGGGAAACTTTTCAAAAGTTGATGTCACTGAATTTCGCATCATCAGTTGTTGAGTGAAAAAAGGTAAAACGGAACTGCATACATTTGTTTGTGAAATAAAATCTGTGTTTTGTTTGTGAAATAAAATGATCTGTGCTTTGTGTAAGAAGGAATATGAAAGTATTAATGGTTTTGTTGGACATTTGAAGAGGATTTACGACATCCATATGTCACTTCAAAGTAGCCACTGCTTAGAAGGTGAAATTCTGGAAATTTTCCCAAACGAGAAATTAAGTTTCTATCGAAACGAAAAGAGAGGAAAACTGTACACCAAATTTTGCAACATGAAAAAAAAGTATCAAAATCTACAGTTCGGAAGCTAAACAGCGCCGTATGGAGTCTCCAGAGGTCGAGGAAAATGGTTGGTGTTGCAGTATATTACCTAATTTTTCGTTTATTTAATTTTTATTTCATTTCAAGTTCCGGAAATTTGTGCTGAAGAAATGCTTCAGCGTGTGAAGTTCGACAATTTGACTGCGGAGGAGTTTCAAAACGCTTGGCAAGCTTGCGCCAATTATAGAATAAATCAATCCCAAACAAAATTTCAAAACATACACCAAATATTTCGCGAGTGGCCAGAATATAAGGAACCTGATGGATATCGTCTGGTGAATAAATCTTGAATCATAGGTTTTATGTTTGCAATTTACTAACAAAAACTTTAAATGTTTTTTTCAGATCGATTTTGATTTCGCAGTAATGTTCCCAAATACCCACAATTTTCTTAGCTGTCAACAAGAACTATTGAGGTTATTTCATTTCCTGCAGAAGCCTGGAGTTTTGAAAGACAGTTCAACAAAATTTAGAATCAATTCCATTTCGGAGAAAGATTTAGAAAAAGGTATTTCTTAAGAGGATGCATAATATACACACATATACATAAACACAAAATTTTTAAATTTTTAGACCAAACACAATTTGTTTTCAAAACTTTGTGGTGCCTTCACGGATATCTTTCACCTACAGTCAAACTAGTCAGAAAAACGAACGCTGGCAAAAAAAGATATCTGCAGATTCACTTTTAAAGATTTACAAGAGTCGTTTGCTTTCGTTGGACAAACTCTTCAACAACTCGAGGATCATATATGTATGTACATTTTTTTAAGCAACGCTGTGAGAGCATTCAGGCTCTAATTTTAGCGCTGGGCGCCAAAAACTATGCAAAATTCGATCAGTTTTTCCTATACTTGGATGATACCAAAATATTATTTACGAACTTTCATTGATGCGTCGATGTATGCTTTAAATCATTCCACTTATTTAATGTTGAGTATCCTAAAGCGAGTACTACTTTTTGGACATTTATTCAAACATATTTTTATAAATTTACTAAAGCACGCGGAAAAATAACCCCCAAAATCAATATTTTCATTCAAGAGCTTGAAGAGTGAAACTACTTTATTTTAGGTCTACTTTAATCCATAGTAATAGTCTTGTAAAAATTTAGCACCCTTATTGAAATTTCTTTCTTGGCATTTGTAAACAAATTTCTATGGATTAAAGGAGACTTATTTTATTTATGTATTTAGTTTTTATTAATTATTGAACCCTCAGTATTCATCGCTAGTGCGTGTATGTACCAATTTTACAAAAAATATATATATATTTTTAAAACTCATTCTAAGGAAATTGAAATATGTAAACAATGTGATAAATTAAATCAGTTTTTTTTTATATAGTATTTGTAAGATTTGCCCTATTTTTATACTCAGTTGAGCAGAGCTCACAGAGTATATTAACTTTGATTGCATAACGGTTGGTTGTACAGGTATAAAGGAATCGAGATAGATATAGACTTCCATATATCAAAATCATCAGTATCGAAAAAAAATTCGATTGAGCCATGTCCGTCCGTCCGTCCGTCCGTCCGTCTGCCGTTAACACGATAACTTGAGTAAATTTTGAGGTATCTTGATAAAATTTGGTACGTAGGTTCCTGGGAACTCATCTCAGATCGCTATTTAAAATGAACGTTATCGGACAATAACCACGCCCACTTTTTCGATATCGAAAATTTCGAAAAATCGAAAAAGTGCAATAATTCATTACCAAATACGCATTAAGCGATGAAACTTGGTAGGAGAGTTGCGCTTATGACGCAGAATAGAAAACTAGTAAAATTTTGGACAATGGGCGTGGCACCGCCCACTTTTAAATGAAGGTAATTTAGAAGTTTTGCAAGCAGTAATTTGGCAGTCGTTGAAGATATCATGATGAAATTTGGAAGGAACGTTACTCTTATTACTTTATGTCTGCTTAATAAAAATTAGCAAAATCGGAGAACGACCACGCCACTTTTTAAAAAAAAATTTTTCAATTCAAATTTTACAGGAAAAGTTAATATCTTTACAGCATATAAGTAAATTATGCCAACATTCAACTCCAGTAATAATATGGTGCAAAAAAATACAAAAATAAAAGAAAATTTCAAAATGGGCGTGGCTTCGCCCTTTTTCATTTAATTTGTCTAGGATGCTTGTAATGCCATAAGTTGGACAAAAATTAACCAATCCGTGTGAAATTTGGTAGAGCTTAGCTTCTAGGACGATAACTGTTTTCTGTGAAAAAGGGCGAAATCGGTTGAAGCCACAGTTTTTATACACAGTCGACCGTCTGTCCTTCCGCTCGCCCGTTAACACGATAACTTGAGCAAAAATCGAAATATCTTTACTAAACTCAGTTCACGTACTTATCTGAACTCACTTTGTATTGGTATAAAAAATGGCCGAAATCCGACTATGACCACGCCCACTTTTTCGATATCGAAAATTACGAAAAATGAAAAAAATGCAATAATTATATACCAAATACGAAAAAATGGATGAAACATGGTAATTGTATTGGTCTATTGACGCAAAATATAACTTTAGAAAAAAACTTGGTAAAATGGGTGTGACACCTACCATATTAAGTAGAAGAAAATGAAAAAGTTTTGCAGGGCGAAGTTTAAAGATCTATTTGGGTATTTATCATTGAGTTGTGTAACATCTAAAGAAGGCTGTGAAGGCATGGGAATTCTTGGTTCTCAATGCCTAGGTATCTAGGGCTTACATTAGTGTACTTATTATACCTAATGCATTCGTACAGTAAAGGATTTAGTTATAAATATGAAATTGATCAGTGGAAGGATACAAAAAAATTAAAGAATGTTCCAAAACCCTTCCAACTTTAGTCACTGACCTTAAAACGTTCTTTGCCATGGGTTCATTGGGAAATATTTTGTTATTTTTAAGGTATTATTTTTCTAGTTTTTGCCATTTGTTTATACAAAGCAAACAAAGCACATTAACTAAGGTCCAATTATGAGGTTTGACAATTAATCACATATTTATTTGAAAAAAAAAAATAAAAATTGTTTTTAAGATATTTTTCACCTGTTCAAAAGTAAACAAAGAAGTATTTCTTGAAAAATAAATAAAGTGGCATTTAACCTGCAGAAATTCTCATCTATTTCCAACATCAAATCCTTTGCAAATGACTAAATCCACGTTATAACAATCTATAGCTTGGTTTTCGCTTGGACAATTTTGGTCAAATCAATAAAAACCACTTGTCATACAACGTCAAAAGCGATAATTAAATTGCTTGCTGTTTATCGGCAACTTATCTTTTAGAGTTCCTTATCATATTAACGCACGGCGACTCTTTTTAAGCAACAGTCTGACATTTCATTTCATCTCATTCTAAAAAGTTGTTTTATTTATTGCAAAATTGTTTATTTAGCGCAAATCCCCACGGTACCAAAAGTTAAGGTATGGATACCATGCGTGATGAAGTCGGAGGATACACTGCGACTTCTGCAGAATCAGAATCCGAATATACCGACACAGGATTGGAAAGTACTTACTGTATCTCGGCCTACCGAGGACGGTCAGTTCTACATCTTCCGAATAAACAAGCAGGCGGAGGATATTTTGTACACGCAGCTTGGTAAAATGTCCTTTGGCACTGGCAAACTTTACATGCGACTCAGGAAAAGAAGTCCCGAGGATAAAAACCCTAACACGCTAGAGGTGGGCGAAGTCGAAAAGGACCTCAAAAGCCTAAGGGAAAAAATACAGGTGGAGGTCCCCGACGTCACCACGAACGTGCTAGAAGAGAATCAACCGCTAAATAGTGCTGTGACTCGCACAGAGGAACACCCTGCACAACAGTCACGAGAGGCTGAAGGGGGCCTCGAATACTCTAAACCAAAAGGGCAAGGGGAGGACGATGACGTCAAGACGAAGGTGCTAGAGGGGGACAAACAGCCCAATGGTGCTGCGAGTCCTACAGATAAACCTCCAACACGGTAAAGTGGCGTCGAGCGAACTCCTCCTAACCCTTGAGGAGGGTTTGTTTGACGTGGCGCTGATCTAGGAGCCGTGGCTCTCATCGGGAAGAAAGGTTTCTGGACTTAGCGCGAGCGGGTTTGGCGTTTATTACGCGCAAATGGAAGGACGGGTGCGAGCTGTAGTAATGGTAAGGAAACAGCTGCATTCATATATGCTGCCTAATTACACCACTGAGGATCTCGTAGCGGTGGCCGTTGAGCAAAAGAATAAGCAGGCATTTATCCTGGCGTCCTCCTACATGGCCCATGCTGCGGAGGTCCCACTGATGGAGTGCAAATGGCTAGTACAGGAGGAAGGGCGCAAAGAGCGGTTGGTCATAGGCGCAGATGCAAATGCGCACCACAATGCGTGGGGAAGAGCAGATACGAACGGGAGAGGCGAATCTCTGTTTTGTTACATCCTGCAAACCAATTTGCAGATAGCCAACAGGGGAAATGTCCCTACATACATTGGTCCAACATCCAGCAATTTTCTGGATATTACATTGAGCCCCGAGCGTGTTATATCAAGGTATGATTGGATGGTTCTTGATAGACCATCCTTCTCCGACCATGCGTATATCAGCTCCAGCATCCCCCTAAAGAGGGTAGAGAAGGGAGGAACCTTTAGAAACCCTAGTTCAACGAACTGGACTAAATTCCAGAAACATGTAGAAACAAAACTGGGACAATCAAAAGAGGTTGCTAATGTAGGGGAACTGGAGGAGTCGAATGAGTTCCTAACAAGGACGCTTATGACTGCGTATAACAAAGCTTGCCCTCTAAAAAGATTCAGAGGAAAAGCAAAGCCGCCATGGTGGAGCAATGAGCTGAGTCTTCTAAGAAGACAGGTAAAAGAAATGTTTAAGCTCGCAAAGACCCCGGAAAGCGAAGCGTGTCGGGACGAGTACAGGGATCTACTGAGGATCTACAAGCGTGAAATTACCAGGGCGAAGAGAAACTCATGGAAAAGTTTCTGTACGGACATAGAGTGCTCCAGCGAAACAGCACGGTTGAAAAAAGTCCTAGCAAAGGGAAACATAGTCCAGGGACTAATAAAGAAAGAGAACGGGGAATGGTCACGTAATAGTGAGGAATCCCTTGAGGTGCTTCTCGATACACATTTCCCATCGGGAGACGGTTTAGAGGAGCCAGCAGACATCACTCACACTTCGATCACGGAGCTAGCAGTGCCGGGCTTGGTGACCGATACCAAGATCGAGTGGGCAGTGAAGACGTTTTCTAAGTTTAAATCGCTGGGCCCAGATGGTATGGCGGTCGTGGAATGGCTTAAAATAATAGTCGATGGGTGCATACGACTGAATCATGTACCGCACTCTTGGAGAACTGCTCGTGTACCTTTTATACCAAAGGCGGGGAAGATCGGTCACGTGTATCCCAAAGATTATAGACCAATTAGCTTAACATCATTTCTGCTCAAAACCTTTGAGAGGCTGATAGATGTGTACATAAAGTCCAACGTGGATGGAAAGCTGCTCTCCACAACACAGCATGCGTACTCTAAAGGCAAGTCGGTAGACACCGCATTGCATAGGGTGGTAATAAGCATAGAGAAATCCCTGGAATATAAGGAGTATGCTCTAGGAGTCTTCTCGGACATTGCCGGGGCTTTCAATAATGTTGCAAAATGGGCGATTATGGATGGTCTTAATTACATTAAAGTACATCCTGCCTTAATCAGATGGATCGGCTGCATGTTAAATTGCAGAAAGATTACATCACAATGGGGATTGTACGAGGCCACGAAATCAGTGGGCATGGGCACGCCGCAGGGAGGGGTGCTATCACCTCTGCTGTGGTCGCTGGTCATCAACCAACTGCTCAGGCAATTCGATGGGGGACCCGTAAAACTTACGGCTTACGCAGATGATGTTGCAATTGTCATAAGTGGAAAGTGCCTTCCAACGATTAGTTCTTTGATGGATCGGGCGCTTCGCGATATTCATACCTGGGCATCTAATGTCGGGTTGAAAGTCAATGCGGAGAAGACGGATATGGTCTTGTTTACAAAGAGGTACAAGGTCCCAAATTGGACCAGGCCAAAGTTAGGAGGGGTGACCTTACAGGAGAAACCTTGCACAAAATATTTAGGAATCATCCTAGACAGTAAGCTATCATGGAAGCTCAACGTGGAGGAGAGGGTCAAGAAGGCCTCAACGGCACTCTATGCATGTAAAAGAATGCTGGGGAGTACGTGGGGCCTATCGGCCTCTCTTTCTCATTGGGTTTTTACAGCGATTGTAAGCCCTATTCTATACTATGGAGTTCTTGTTTGGCGGAAAGCCACACAAAAAACAACATACCTCAAAAAATTAGAGGGGGTATGCAGACTATCGATGCTTAGCATTACGGGAGCCCTGAAAACAACCCCGACGGCTGCACTGTATGTCATTTTGCACATCCCACCTGTAGACCTGGTAGCAACGAACAAAGCGTTAACGACCGCAACCAGGCTCGGTGCTTCAGGGCAGCTTGAACGCCGACCATATGACCATAGTAGTATAGCGTCATCAATCACAAGACGAACAGACTACATGATTCCCTATCTGCGCTTCGAGGGAGAACTTAAGGCCACAATAGAGGTGGACGGTTGGCGCAAGGGTGCGCAAATGGCGGACGAGGCGATACATGTGTACACCGATGGTTCTAAAGTAGTGGAAGGAGTAGGGCCTGCGGTATACTGCGCTGATCCGGAAATAAGCAGATTCTACAGGCTGCCGGATTACTGTAGCGTTTTCCAAGCGGAAATATTAGCCGTAGCCAAAGCAGTAGAAACCCTGGAAGAGAATAGCTTAAGCTGCAACCGTGTTAACTTTTATATTGACAGTCAAGCAGCAATTAAGGCAATAATCTCACATAGCACAGCATCTAAATGCGTGTTAGAGTGTAAGCAGTCTCTGGAGAGAATCGGGACAGGGAGAAGCATACATCTATATTGGGTCCCAGGGCATATGGGAATAGATGGGAATGAAAAAGCGGACGAACTAGCTAAAAAGGGCGCATCCCTTGAAGCTTGCTCCGTAGATGTCCCAATTAGATTGGGCGAGATTAAGCGAATGCGAGAGGTGCACATGATCGACCAAGTGAGAAAGGCGTGGGTTCAAGCGCGGGGCTGTAAAGTGTCGAATATTATGTGTAGGTCTTACAACCTTAGACTAACACAGTTTCTCCTATCATTAAAAAGAGAGGACTGTAGACTCATGGCGGGTATTCTGACTGGACACTGCCTTCTGGCGTCACATGCCTTTAAACTAGGCTTGGTCAGTGATAACAGATGTAGGAAGTGCGGGTTGGAGGAGGAAACGATCGAGCACGTTCTGTGCTCGTGCCCTGCACTTGCCAGGCTAAGACTCCAGCTATTAGGAGTGATACAGCTGTCAAATCTAGAAGCAGCAAGTGGCTTAAGTCCTAGGAAGCTTCTAGTATTTGCCAAGAGGACGGAGTTATTTTATAACATAGGTCCTGGTTTTTGATAGGGTTTTTCAGTTTGGTCGTTAAAACAAACTTCTGGTAACACTACGGACTCAATCAGTCTATGTGAGGTCCTCATGGACCGGCCAGTTCAACCTACCTACCTATTGAAAATTTGAAAAATTGTTGTGAATTATTGGAAATACCTATCAAATAAAACCAAGGCGAATTCAGTACCAGATGTTGTTATCCCAACAGCTGGTTGCTTCTTCCTGCTTATTTTCCATACAACGTACAACGCCTCAGGAAAAAAAGTTCTACTACACATACCCAAAAAAATAATTTTCGACCCTGCGAAATTTCATTTTTACTTTTAAGTTATTATTTTTCTAGTTGTTGCCATTTGTTTATACAAAGCAAACAAAACACATTAATTAAGGTTTCAATTATGAGGTTTGACAATTAATCACCTATTTATGTGAAAAAAAAAAATATTGTTTTTAAGATATTTTTCACCTGTTCAAAAGTAAACAAAGAAGTATTAGGGGGACTCATGATAGCATATAAACTTATAAGGTGTAAAATTATATCCATTTACACACGCGGTTATATGAACGCACCTAGTAATACTCTTGATAAACTTGATTGTTTTTCAGCTGTATTATTTCCAAAAATTTTTTTTGATTGTTATACAAATTAAAAAATACCAAGATTAAGTGAAAAATCAAAACTAAAACGTCTTTACTAAGATATTCTTGTAAATTACTTGCTGATGTTGGAGATTTCTGATGAAAATGCCTGCTGTAATGTCTGCAAGGTTGCATTCCTTTGAGTTTATCGCGTTTACACAATGAAATGTGCGCGTAAATTTATACAAATTGTGTAAATGATTTTTCATACAAAATTTGACAGCTCGTGCGTAAACTAGATAAATTTATACGTTTACACACTTTATAAGGCATTTATACGGTTACATGAGTCCCCCATTACTTGAAAAATAAATAAAGTGGCATTTAACCTGTAGAAATTCTCATCTATTCCCAACATCAAATCTTTTGCAAATGACTAAATCCACGTTATAACAACCTAAAGCTTGGTTTTCGCTTGGTTATTATTTGTAGCAATATATTTGCATGTTTTATGTTGTAATATGAATTTGAATTTAATTAAACTAATTTAGAAATTTTAAAAAAGGTAAAAAAAGCTTAATTTCAATGGGAAATGGAGGGTTGAAAATGGCCTTGCAGTGTTGCAAATACGTATACGCAGTCTAAGTAGCAGATAAGAAAACAGGCAAAATACAGTATGTTTTGCGCACTTCTTTGACACTCGTTTGAGGCTGCGAGTGCTTCAGGTTTGAGCCTCAATAAAGTAAAGCTTTTCTTTTGTTTTTTTTTTTTTTTTTGATGGAAAATCCCATTAAAATATCGAATTTTGGATAAGCAAAGGCCTAAAAGTCGATGTCATTTTGCTTATTATATTTGTTAATTATATTTATTAAGTGTGGATTTTTTTTCTGTAATTTGAAATATTTCAAGTATACAGTTTTATAGCCCTTTTAATTCTACCCTAACAAAGTGCAAATGTCAAGTTTATAGAAAATTCCGCCGATTTTTTGCTATTTTTTCCCTTTTTGCATATTTTGCGTTTCAAATCTTTGATTACCTTATTCTGACCTTATCAACTGGCCATGTATAATTACAAATACATTGCTAGAGGTGCGCTTTTTCGGTCATTTCAGAGATTCGGTTCTTTCGTTCTTTTGTTCATCTGTTCCTTTTTTTCAAGCAAATTTGTTCACTGGGGGTGTGTATGCAGCAATGCTTTGTGTAGGTATATTTAAATGTGTTATGAATAAATAAGTTAATATATATACATATGTATAATTAACTTCAAAAAAAGTTACAAATTTCGGAAGATCGAGGAAGTTGATAGAGTACAGGCACAAATTGTAAATATGAAATTTTCAAGTTTAATAAATGTAATAATTAGTTTCTTACAAAAGATGTATTTCGTAAATATATACACACACTAGCAGACCCGGCAGACGTTGTTCTGCCCTAAATTTGGCCTATCTGCATACATTTTAATAAGCTTTTTCCGTCTAACTCTGCCCTACCCATCTACACTTTTTCCTAATCTTTTTATTCACTCCTCCCTCCGTATTTTTCGCTTCATCTCCATCTTCGTCCCATTCTATCTCTTTCTCAGTCTCCTTCTCTCTTTTCTCTTCTCTCAAGTTTTTCTCCTTCTTCTTCATCTCTTATTGCCAGTCCCAGAGGGTAGTATGTATTTTGTTCCATTCCCATTCCGAGTCTCAGTCCCAGTCCCACTCCGAGTCTCAGTCTCAGTCCCAGTCCTAGTCCTAATCCCAGTCCCAGTCCCTCTCTGGTATATTTCCCGGAAAAAAGCATCGTAAATACTAATATAGGCAAATTTATATACGAAATTTCAGGCAAATCGAATAGGACGTATGTAAATAGGTATGTGGGTATTATTAATTCTTCTATTTATTTCGACTTCGCATGCATATTTATCAGTTTTGCCAGGTTGATGCGACTAAATCGAATATCACAATGAACTTTAGAGGTCCCAGCAACAGCTTCAATTTGATACCCATAATATAAAAACACATTCTAGATGTATCCGGGTACATGTTTTGGCCTATATATCGAGACCCTAGTCACTCAGCGGTGTAAAACCTACTCTGTATTATAGTACACATCAACAGCTTCAATTTGATACCCATAATATAAAAACACATTCTAGATGTATCCGGGTCCATGTTTTGACCTATATCTCGAGACCGTAGGCACCCAGCGGTGTAAAACTTACTCTGTACTAAAGCATACACCAACAGCTTCAATTTGATACCGATAATGTAAAAACACATTCTAGGTGTATCCGGGTCCACGTTTTCGGCTACATCTCCCAGTTGTATGAAAATTATCCTGTACTATAGCAATCATCAACAGCTTTCATTTGTTATCCATATTGTATAAACACATTCTAGGGGTACCTGGGTCCACGTTGTGGGCTATATCTCGAGACCCTAGCCTCCCAGTTGTATGAAAATTATCCTGTACTATAGCAATCATCATCAGCTTTCATTTGATATCCATATTGTATAAACACATTCTAGGGGTACCTGGGTCCACGTTGTGGGCTATATCTCGAGACCCTAGCCTCCCAGTTGTATGAAAATTATCCTGTACTATAGCAATCATCAACAGCTTTCATTTGTTATCCATATTGTATAAACACATTCTAGGGGTACCTGGGTCCACGTTGTGGGCTATATCTCGAGACCCTAGCCTCCCAGTTGTATGAAAAGTATCCTGTACTATATATAGCACTCATCAACAGCTTTCTTTTGATATCCATATTGTGTAAACACATTCTAGGGGTACCCGGGTCCACGTTTTGGGCTATATCTCGACCCTAGCCTCCCAGTTGTATGAAAAGTATCCTGTACTATAGCACTCATCAACAGTTTTCATTTGGTATCCATATTGTATAAACACATTCTAGGGGTACCCGGGTCCACGTTTTGGGCTATATCTCGGGACCCTAGCCTCCCAGTTGTATGAAAATTATCCTGTACTATAGCAATCATCATCAGCTTTCATTTGATATCCATATTGTATAAACACATTCTAGGGGTACCTGGGTCCACGTTTTGGGCTACATCTCGAGACCCTAGCCTCCCAGTTGTGTGAAAAGTATCCTGTACTATAGCACTCATCAACAGCTTTCATTTGATATCCATATTGTGTAAACACATTCTAGGGGTACCCGGGTCCACGTTTTGGACTATATATCGAGACCCTAGCCTCCAAGTTGTATGAAAATGATCTTATACTATAGCACTCATCAACAGCTTTCATTTGATATCCATATTGTATAAACACATTCTAGGGGTACCCGGACCCACGTTTTGATCTCAAGACCCTAGGCACGTAGTGAAAAAAAGGTAGACCTTGGCCGATTCTCAGACCTACCCAATATGCTCACAAAATTTCATGAGAATCGGTTCAGCCGTTTCGGAGGAGTTAAGCCTCTAAAACCGTGACAGGAGAATTTTATATATTAGATATCGCATAAGTGGCATCATCGACATTCGTGCTCACTGTGAATTTCTACGTATGTATGTATGTATGAATTTACAATGTTCGTGAACGAGAAGAGAGAAAGAATAACATTATATAAAACGAAATAAAAGAACAAATAGAACTGAAATCGAAGATCTAGTTCACCTGTTCAGTTGAGAGACACGGTCAATTAAACAAGTTCAGAACGAAACGACCCAACTCTATACATTGCGCTTGCAAGTACCAGAGCAAGTGCGAACGACCTCAAAAATATTTCGCTTTTGCTATTTTGTTTGTGGGTCGGGTGAAGGCGGCGAGGAAAAAGAAGAGTTTTTTCTCCTCATTCGAAACTTCGAAATATCAGAACAGAAATGGAAATATGAAGTTTTGTATGGTATATATGCGTAAAAGGAATGGCATATGTGCGTACGAAAGCCAAAAAACTATTTTCATACATTTCACACACGCGTCAATTTTTATGAGTGCCTGGTAATATAAAAATGTTTCTTGCCCAATGATTCTTCTTCTTTCTTACACTTTGAAGATTTAGAAATTGGATTTTTTCGCAATGTCTTTGAAAAAATAAATGCTATAAGTTTGCTTTTGGACAAGGTGTAGTAGGCGGGAATGGAAGTTTGTCTCTTAGGTTGTAGTAGTTTTGGCCTATATGTACGAGGCCAGACAGAAACTGTGAATGTGTTAGTAAGCGGAACCAAGTAGAAATAAAAATTTTGTCTGACTTCGATTTTTTGTTCTTCCTCTTATGTTTGTGATTTTGTTGATGAGACGTAGGCGGGAATGTAAGATTTCCTCGCCAAAATCTAAGGTTGTGCTAGTTTTGGCCTATATGTACGAGGCCGGACGAAATGTTTGAATGTGTTGGTAATAAGAATCGACACCAAATCAAAATTTAAGATTTTGTCTTTGGTTTGACTTTTGTGCTTGTTGATGAGGCGAAGGCGGGTATGGAAGTTAGGTAAAATGCTTGCATATTTTAGCGACATTTGCTATTTTATATGGTCGCCTATTACCATGCCAGTTTTCGACGGTCTCGAAATGCCCTTTTTTTCTAACAATTGAAAGTAATTCAACAATTGTTTGAATTTGGTTAGCTTTTGATTTTGTCAATTGGTTTTAGCACATTATTTTATTCTTGCAAAAAATTTTGCTTTGATATTGCATTGTAAGAAAACGCGCTTATCGGCAAAATTTTGCTATTTCATTATCAGCATTTTTCTAAGTTCAGCTAAAACAAGTAAGGAAGGCTAAGTTCGGGTGTAACCGAACATTATGTACTCAGTTGAGAGCTGTGGAGACAAAGTAAGGGAAATCACCATGTTGTAAAAGGAACCCAGGGTAACCCTGGAATGTGTTTGTATGACATGTGTATCAAATGGAAGGTATTAAAGAGTATTTTAAGAGGAAGCGGGCCATAGATCTATAGATGGACGCCATTTAGGGATATCGCCATAAAGGTGGACCAGGCCTGACTCGAGAATTTGTTTGTACGATATGGGTATCAAATGAAATGTGTTAATGATAATTTTAAAAGGGAGTGGGCCTAAGTTCTATAGTTGGACGTCTTTTCGAGATATCGCCATAAAGGTGGACCAGGGGTGACTCTAGAATTTAATTTGGACGATATGGGTATCAAATAAAAGGTATTAATGAGTATTTTAAAAGAGCGTGGGCCTAAGTTCTATAGATGAACGCCTTTTCGAGATATCGCCATAAAGATGAACCAGGAGTGACTCTAGAATTTGCTTGTACGATATGAGTATCAAATGAAAGGTGTTAATGGGTATTTTAAGAGGGCGTGGGCCTTTGTTCTATGGGTGGACGCCTTCTAATCTACATGTGGACGCCTTTTCGAGATATCGCCATAAACGTGGACCAGGGGTGACTCTAGAATTTGTTTGTACTATATGGGTATCAAATGAAAGGTGTTAATGAGTATTTTAAAAGGGAGTGGGCCTTTGTTCTATGGGTGGACGCCTTTGCGGGATATCGCCATAAACGTGGACCAGGGGTGACTCTAGAATGCGTTTGTACGAGTGTGGGCCTTAGTTCTCTAGGTGGACGCCTTTTCGAGATATCGCCATAAAGGTGGACCAGGGGTGACTCTAGAATTTGTTTGTACGATATGGGTATCAAATGAAAGGTGTTAATGAGTATTTTAAAAGGCAGTGGGCCTTAGTTCTATAGGTGGATGCCTTTTCGAGATATCGCCATAAAGGCGGGCCAGGGGTGACTCTAGAACTTTTGTGTACATATGGATATCAAATGAAAGGTGTTAATGAGTATTTTAAAAGGGTGTGGGCCTTAGTTCTATAGGTGGACGCCTTTTCGAGATATCGCCATAAAGGTGGACCAGGGATGACTCTACAATTTGTTTGTACGATATGGGTATCAAATGAAAGGTGTTAATGAGTATTTTAAAAGGGCGTGGGCCTTAGTTCTATAGGTGGATGCCTTTTCGAGATATCGACATAAAGGTGGACCAGGGGTGACTCTAGAATTTGTTTATACGATATGAGTATCAAATGAAAGGTGTTAATGAATATTTTAAAAGGGAGTGGGCCTTATTTCTATAGGTGGATGCCTTTTCGAGATATCGCCATAAAGGTGGGCCAGGGGTGACTCTAGAATTTTTTTGTACGATATGGGTATCATATGAAAGGTGTTAATGAGTATTTTAAAAAGGTGTGGGCCTTAGTTCTATAGGTGGACGCCTTTTCGAGATATCGACATAAAGGTGGACCAGGGGTGACTCTAGAATTTGTTTGTACGATATGGGTACCAAATGAAAGGTGTTAATGAGTATTTTAAAAAGGAGTGGGCCTGAGTTCTATATATGTACGCCTTTTCGAGATATCGCCATAAACGTGGACCAGGGGTGACTCTAGAATGTGTTTGTACGATATGGGTATCAAATTAAAGGTATTAATGAGGGTTTTAAAAGGGAGTGGCCCTTAGTTGTATATGTGAAGGCGTTTTCGAGATATCTACCAAAATGTGGACCAGGGTGATCCAGAACATCATCTGTCGGGTATCGCTAGTTTATTTATATATGTAATACCACGTACAGTATTCATTCCAAGATTCCAAGGGCTTTTGATTTCGCCCTGCAAAACTTTTTCATTTTCTTCTACTTAATATGGTAGGTGTCACATCCATTTTTCCAAGTTTTTTTCTAAAGTTATATTTTGCTTCAATAGATCAATACAATTACCATGTTTCATCCATTTTTTTGTATTTGGTATATAATTATGGCATTTTTTTCATTTTTCGTAATTTTCGATATCGAAAAAGTGGGCGTGGTCATAGTCGGATTTCGGCAATTTTTTATACCAATACAAAGTGAGTTCAGATAAGTACGTGAACTGAGTTTAGTAAAGATATATCGATTTTTGCTCAAGTTATCGTGTTAACGGCCGAGCGGAAGGACAGACGGTCGACTGTGTATAAAAACTGGGCGTGGCTTGAACCGATTTCGCCCCTTTTCACAGAAAGCAGTTACCGTCCTATAAGCTAAACCTCTACCAAATTTCACAAGGATTGGTTAATTTTTGTTCGACTTATGGCCTTACAAGCATCCTATACAAATTAAATGAAAAAGGGCGGAGCCACGCCCATTTTGAAATTTTCTTTTATTTTTGTATTTTGTTACACCATATCATTACGGGAGTTGCATGTTGGCATAATTTACTTACATGCTGTAAAGATATTAACTTCTTTTAAAATTTGAATTAAAAAAAAATTTTTTTTAAAAAGTGGGCGTGGTCGTTCTCCGATTTTGCTAATTTTTATTGAGCAGACATAAAGTAATAAGAGTAACGTTCCTGCCAAATTTCATCATGATATCTTCAACGACTGCCAAATTACAGCTTGCAAAACTTCTAAATTACCTTCATTTAAAAGTGCGCGGTGCCACGCCCATTGTCCAAAATTTTACTAGTTTTCTATTCTGCGTCATAAGCTCAACTCACATACCAAGTTTCATCGCTTAATGCGTATTTGGTAATGAATTATCGCACTTTTTCGATTTTTCGAAATTTTCGATATCGAAAAAGTGGGCGTGGTTATTGTCCGATATCGTTCATTTTAAACAGCGATCTGAGATGAGTGCCCAGGAACCTACGTACCAAATTTCAATTTACTCAATTTATCGTGTTAACGGACAGACGGACGGACGGACGGACGGACGGACGGACGGACATGGCTAAATCGAATTTTTTTTCGATACTGATGATTTTGATATATGGAAGTCTATATCTATCTCGATTCCTTTATACCTGTACAACCAACCGTTATGCAATCAAAGTTAATATACTCTGTGAGCTCTGCTCAACTGAGTATAAAAAAAAATAAATCTAACTTGAGCGGGATTCGAACCGACGAGAACCTATGTATAACAACTCAGTAGCCTATATAGCTGTGCCACAATATCTTATATCATTTAATAGCCTAACAGGCATGAGTTTCAATCTAGTGAGTGGTGAGTGGTGAGTGGTGAGTGAATGCGTGGGACATATATATAACTAACGGTAATTTCTGACTTGGAAACATATTTATATGTTGTACAAAGGAGATAGCTCTATTATCCTCTTTAGTTTGTATAGTACTTTTTACTTAGCAGCATTCATTTAGTAATTAGAGATGCCAAATGCAATTTATATTACTCCAGTAACGCTACAAATGTTTATGATGGCCTGGTGAATCGGGCTCTTTTCAAATTTTCTGCTTCCCTCTGTAGCTTATAAAAAGAAACTTTTTATTGATTTTGATTGATTTTCAACCACCAAAGCAGAAAAAATATAAAAATAAATAAATATCATGGAGTCGAACTCAGAGTTTATAAAAGTTGTGCGCGCAGTATAAGGCACTTAACCATATACCATATGATTTTAATAGTAAGAAGGTTAGGGCGTTAGGGAGGAAGAGGGAAAAATTAAATTGTATGCAGATGAGGAAGATGACAAGACAATATGGAAATGAGGAAATTCGATATGAATAAAATTGCATCAGATTGTATGCAAATGATTAAGACGGTAAAATGAATTGTCTGCAGGTGAGGAAGATAATATTTATATTTGCTCTGATCAGAGAATTTTTTGGTAACAGACTAACAGAGAAAATCGTTAAGAGAATTTTCTGTTACGTCTTGCACCCTGTTAAGTTAACATGAATTTTTGGGAATAGTGGTGAAGTGCAAGACGTGTCACATGCAAATGGATCGTAACCAGTGGATGCCAAAAAGACTCCTTCTCATTGTGTATAAATTCTCTGGTTTCACCTTATTTGTAATCCCGTCAGGGTCATATCGAGAACCCTCCGGGATCATTTCTGGATGGTTTTCGGTATCCGTTCGGGATCCCGTCGGGGTCATTTCGGGGCTTTTTCGGGATTGTTTCGGGATCATATTGGGCCACTTCCGGGATCTATTCAGTATATTTTTCGAGATCCGTCCGAGATCCCGTCGGGGCCATTTCGGGACTATTTCGGGATCATTTGGGGTTCCTTCCGGCATCATTTCTGGACGGTTTTCGTGATTCGTCCGGGATCCCGTGGGGGTAATTTCAGGACTTTTTCGGTATCATTTGGGGTAACTTTCGGCATCATTTCTAGATGGTTTTGAAGATCGGCCCGGGATCCCATCGCGGCCATTTCGGGACTATTAGGATCATCTGGGGACCTTTCCAGCATCATTTATGGATAGTTTTCGAGATCTGTCCGGGATACCGACGGGTCATTTTCGGGATTCGTCCGGGATCCCGTCGGGATCATTTCGGAACTTTTTCTCCACTAATACGGGATCATTTGGGATCCGTCCGGGATTCCGTCAGGTTCATTTCGTTACTATTAGGGGATCATTTGAGGACCTTTCCGGCATCATATCTGGATGGTTTTCGGTATCCGTCCGGGATCCCGTCGGGGCCATTTCGTGAATTTATCGAGATCATTTGGGGTCCCTTCCGGCATCATTTCTGGATGGTTTTCGGGATCCGTACGGGATCCTGCCAGGGTCATTTCGGGACTATTTCGGGATCATTTGGGGGATCTTCCGACATCATTTCTATATGGTTTTGAGGATCCGTCCGGGATCCCGGGGGGATCCTTTGGGGTACCTTGGGGCATCATTTCTATATGGTTTTGAGGATCCGTCCGGGATCCCGTCGGGGTCATTTCGGGAATTTTTCTCGACTAATACGGGATCATTTGGGGACGCTTTCGGCATCATTTCTGGATGGCTTTCGGGATCCGTCTGGGATCCCGTCGGGGCCATTTCGGGACTATTTCGGGATCATTTGGGGTACCTTCCGGTATCATTTCTAGATGGTTTTCGGGATCCGTCCGGGATCCCTTCAGGGTCATTTCGGTACTATTTCGGGATCATTTGAGATACCTTCCGGCACCGTTTCTAGATGGTTTACGGGATCCGTTCGGGATCCCGTCAGGTTCATATCGGAACTATTTCGGGATCCTTTGGGGTACCTTCCGGCATCATTTCTAGATGGTTTTCGGGATCCGCCCGGGATCCCGTCGGGGTCATTTCGGTACTATTTCGGGATCATTTGAGGTACCTTCCGGCACCATTTCTAGATGGTTTAGGGATCCGTCCGCGATCCCGTCAGGGTCATTTCGGGACTATTTCGGGATACCTTCCGGCATCATTTCTGGATTGTTTTCGGGATCCATCCGGGATCCCGACGGGGTCAATTCAGGACTTTTTATCGACTAATACGGGATGATTTGGGACCCTTTCGGCATTATTTCTGGATGCTTTTCGGGATCCGTCAGGAATCCCGTCGGGCTCATTTCGGCACTTTTTCGGGACTAATACGGGATAATTAGGGGAGTCTTTCGGCATCATTTCTGGATGGTTTTCGGCATCCGTACGGGATCCTGCCAGGGTCATTTCGGGACTATTTCGGGGTCATTTGTGGTACCTTCCGGCATCATTTCTATATGGTTTTGAGGATCCGTCCGGGATCCCGTCGGGATTATTTCGGGACTTTTTATCGACTGGGATCGGATCATTTGGGGACCCTTTCGGCATAATTTTTGGATGGTTTTCGGGATCCGTCCGGGATCCCTTCGGGGTCATTTCGGAACTTTTTCGGGACTATTTCGGGATCATTTGGGGTATCTTCCGGCATCATTTCTGTATGGTATTCGGGATCATTTGGGGTCCCTTCCAGCATAATTTCTGGATGGTTTTCGGGACTATTAGGGGATCATTTGATGACCTTCCGGCATCATTTCTAGATAGTTTTTGGGATCCGTGCGGGATTCCGTCGGGGTAATTCCTGGACTTTTCAGAGATTTTTTCGGGATTATTTTGGGCCCTTCCAAGATCATTTCTGGATGGATGTCGTGATCTGTCCGGGATCCCGTCAGGGTCATTGGCATTGCTAAATGGTTTTCGGGATCTGTCCGCGATAGCGTCGGGGTCATTTCGTAGATTTTTCTGGATAATTTCGGGATCATTTGGGGATCCTATCAGGTTATCAGCTCATTTAGTTCTTTTTTTACTCAATTACAAAAATAAAATGTATTAGACAGAAACATCTTTTTAAACAGATAACTTGATAAGCAGGCTAACGTGAATATCCCATATATTTAATTTTCTCCTTGCGGACGGGGCCGCGGTTAAAGGCTAGTATATTATAAATGGGAAAGTTTGGATGTTTGTCCAGACGTTTGTCTTTGTGACTCCAACCGGGATCCCGTCGGGGTCATTCGGGACTTTTTCTCGAATAATACGGGATCATTTGGGGACCCTTTCGGCATCATTTCTGGATAATTTTCGGGATGCGTCCGGGATCCCATCAGGTTCATTTCGGTACTATTAGGGGATCATTTGGGGACCTTTCCGGCATCATTTCTGCATAGTTTTCAGGATCCGTCCGGGATCCCGTAGGGGTCATTTCGGGATCATTTGGGGTACCTTCCGGCATCATTTCTAGATGGTTTTCGGGATCCCGTCGGGGTAATTTCCGACATCATTTGTGGATAGTTTTCGGAATCCGCCCGGGATCCCGACGGGGTAATTTCGGGACTTTTTGGGGACTATTTCGGGATCAATTGAGGTATTTTCCGGCATCATTTCTAGATGGTTTTCGCGATCCAACCGGGATACCGTCGGGGTCATTCTGGACTTTTTCTCGACTAATACGGGATCATTTGGGGACCCTTTCGGCACCATTCTGGACTATTAGGGGATCGTTTTGGGATCTTTCCGGCATTATTTCTGCATAGTTTTCGGGATCCGTCCGGGACCCGTAGGGGTCAATTCGGGACTATTTCGGGATCATTTGGGGGTACCTTCCGGCATCATTTCTAGAGGGTTTTCGGGATCCCGTCTGATACGGGATCATTTGGGGACCCTTCCGGCATCACTTCTGGATGGTATCTGGGATCCGTCCGGGATCCCGTCAGGGGCATTTCGGGACTATTAGGGGGATCATTTGAGGACCTTTCCGGTATAGTTTCTGGATAGTTTTCGGTATCTGTACGGGAGCCCATCGAGGTAATTTCGGGAATTTTTCGGGCCTATTTCGAGTACATTTGGGGTATTTTTCGCTATAATTTCTAGGTGGTTTTCGGGATCCGTCCGGGATCCCGTCAGGGCCATTTCGGAATTATTTCGGGATCATTTGGGGTACCTTCCGGCTTCATTTCTAGATGGTTTTCGGGATCCGTCCGGGATCCCGTCAGGGTCATTTCGGGACTTTTTCTCGACTAATACGGGATCATTTGGGGTAGCTTCCGGCATCATTGCTAGATGGTTTTCGTGATCCGTCCGGGATCCCGTCGGGGTCATTCTGGACTTTTTCTCGACTAATACGGGATCATTCGGGAACCCTTTCGGCATCATTTCTCGATGGTTTTCGGGATCCGTCCGGGATCCCGTCGGGGTCATTTCGGGACTTTTTCTCGACTAATACGGGATCATTTGGGGACCTTTTCGGCATCATTTCTGTATGATTTTCGGGTTCCGTCCGGGATCCCGTCGGGGTCATTTCGGGGCCCTTTCTCGACTAATACGGGATCATTTGGGAACCCTTTCGGCATCATTTCTGGATGGTTATCGGGATCCATCCGGGTCCCGTCGGGGTCATTTCTGGACTTTTTCTCGACTGATACGGGATCATTTGAGGACCCTTTCGGCATCATTTCCGGATGGTTTTCGTGTTCCGTCCGGATCCCTTCGGGGTCATTTCGGGGCCCTTTCTCGACTAATACGGGATCATTTGGGGACCCTTTCGGTATCAATTCTCGATGGTTTTCGGGATCCGTCCGGGATCCCGTCGGGGTCATTTCGGGACTTTTTCTCGACTAATACCGGATCATTTGGGGACCTTTTCGGCATCATTTCTGTATGGTTTTCGGGATCCGTTCGGGATCCCTTCAGGGTCATTTTGGGACTTTTTCTCGACTAATATGGTTCATTTGAGGTACCTTCCGGCATCATTTCTAGATGGTTTTCATGATCCATCAGGGATCCCGTCGGGGTCATTTCTGGACTTTTTCTCGACTAATACGGGATCATTTAGGGTAGCTTCCGGCACCATTGCTAGATGGTTTTCGGGATCTGTCCGGGATCTAATCAGGGTCATTTCGGGACTATTTCGGGATCATTTGGGGTACCTTCCGGCTTCATTTCTAGACGATTTTCTGAATCCGTCCGGGATCCCGTCGGGGTAATTTCGGGACTTTTTCTCGACTAATACGGGATCATTTGGGGACCTTTTCGGCATCATTTCTGTATGGTTTTCGGGATCCGTTCGGGATCCCTTCAGGGTCATTTTGGGACTTTTTCTCGACTAATATGGTTCATTTGAGGTACCTTCCGGCATCATTTCTAGATGGTTTTCATGATCCATCAGGGATCCCGTCGTGGTCATTTCTGGACTTTTTCTCGACTAATACGGGATCATTTAGGGTAGCTTCCGGCACCATTGCTAGATGGTTTTCGTGATCCGTCCGGGATCCCGTCAGGGCCATTTCGGGATTATTTCGGGATCATTTGGGGTACCTTCCGGCTTCATTTCTAGATGGTTTTCGGGATCCGTCCGGGATCCCGTCAGGGTCATTTCGGGACTATTTCGGTATCATTTGGGGTACCTTCCGGCTTCATTTCTAGATGGTTTTCTGGATCCGTCCGGGATCCCGTCGTGGAAATTTCGGGACTTTTTCTCGACTAATACAGGATCATTTAGGGTAGCTTCCGTCATCATTGCTAGATGGTGTTCGGGATCCGTCCGGGATCCCGTCTTGGTCATTTCGGTACTCTTTCTCGACTTATACGGGATCATTTGGGGACCCTTTCGGCATCATATCTGGATGCTTTTCGGGATCCGCCCGGCAAGCCATCGGGGTCATTTCGGGACTAATACGGGATCATTTGGGGACGCTTTCGGCATCATTTCTGGATGGTTTTTGGGATCCGGGATCCCGTCGGGGTCATTTCGGGACTATTTCGGGATCATTTGGGGTACCTTATGGCATCATTTCTAGATGGTTTTCGGGATCCGTCCGGGATCCCGTCGGGGTTATTTCGGGACTTTTTTTCGACTAATACGGGATCATTTGGAGACGCTTTCGGCATCATTTCTGGATGGCTTTCGGGATCCGTCTGGGATCCCGTCGGGGTCATTTCGGGACTATTTCGGGATCATTTGGGGTACCTTCCGGCATCATTTCTAGATGGTTTTCGGGATCCGTCCGGGATCCCGTCAGGGTCATTTCGGTACTATTTCGGGATCATTTGAGATACCTTCCGGCACCATTTCTAGATGGTTTCCGGGATCCGTCCGCGATTCCGCCGGGGTAATTTCTGGACTTTTTCGGGACTATTCCGGGATTATTTTGGGACCCTTCCGGGATCATTTGTGTATAGTTTTCGGGATCCGTCCGGGATTCCGTCGGGATTATTTTGGGACATTTTCGGGACTATTCCGGGATCATTTCGAGACTATTTCGCGATCATTTGGGGACCCTTCCGGCATCATTTCTGCACGGTTTTCGGGATCCGTCCGGGATCCCGTCGGGGTCATTTCGGAAATTTTTCTCGACTAAGACGGGATCATTTGGGGACCCTTTCGGCATCATTTCTGGATGGTTTTCGGGATCCGTCCGGGTCCCGTCGGGGTAATTTCTGGACTTTTTCTCGACTGATATGGGATCATTTGAGGACCCTTTCGGCATCATTTCCGGATGATTTTCGGATTCCGTCCGGATCCCGTCGGGGTCATTTCGGGGCCTTTTCTCGACTAATACGGGATCATTTGGGGACCCTTTCGGCATCATTTCTCGATGGTTTTCGGGATCCGTCCGGGATCACGTCGGGGTCATTTCGGGACTTTTTCTAGACTAATACGGGATCATTTGGTGACCTTTTCGGCATCATTTCTGTATGGTTTTCGGGATCCGTTCGGGATCCCTTCAGGGTCATTTTGGGACTTTTTCTCGACTAATACGGGTTCATTTGAGGTACCTTCCGGCATCATTTCTAGATGGTTTTCGGGATCCATCAGGGATCCCGTCGGGGTCATTTCTGGACTTTTTCTCGACTAATACGGGATCATTTGGGGTAGCTTCCGGCATCATTGCTAGATGGTTTTCGGGATCCGTCCGGGATCTTCAGGGTGATTTCGGGACTATTTCGGGATCATTTGGGGTACCTTCCGGCTTCATTTCTAGATGGTTTTCTGGATCCGTCCGGGATCCCGTCGTGGTAATTTCGGGACTTTTTCTCGACTTATACAGGATCATTTAGGGTAGCTTCCGTCATCATTGCTAGATGGTTTTCGGGATCCGTCCGGTATCCCGTCTTGGTCATTTCGGGACTTTTTCTCGACTTATACGGGATCATTTGGGGACCCTTTCGGCATCATATCTGGATGCTTTTCGGGATCCGTCCGGCAACCCATCGGGGTCATTTCGGGACTAATACGGGATCATTTGGGGACGCTTTCGGCATCATTTCTGGATGGTTTTTGGGATCCGTCCGGGATCCCTTCGGGGTCATTTCGGGACTATTTCGGGATCATTTGGGGTACCTTCCGGCATCATTTCTAGATGGTTTTTGGGATCAGTCCGGGATCCAGTCGGGGTCATTTCGGGACTTTTTCTCGACTAATACGGGATCATTTGGGGACGCTTTCGGCACCATTTCTAGATGGTTTAGGGATCCGTCCGGGATCCCGTCAGGGTCATTTCGGGACTATTTCGGGATACCTTCCGGCATCATTTCTGGATAGTTTTCGGGATCCATCCGGGATCCCGACGGGGTCAATTCTGGACTTTTTCTCGACTAATACGGGATGATTTGGGACCCTTTCGGCATTATTTCTGGATGATTTTGGGATCCGTCAGGAATCCCATCGGGCTCATTTTGGGACTTTTTCGGGACTAATACGGGATAATTAGGGGAGCCTTTCGGCATCATTTCTGGATGGTTTTCGGGATCCGTACGGGATCCTGCCAGGGTCATTTCGGGACTATTTCGGGATCATTTGGGGGATCTTCCGACATCATTTCTATATGGTTTTGAGGATCCGTCCGGGATCCCGGGGGGATCCTTTGGGGTACCTTGCGGCATCTTTTCTATATGGTTTTGAGGATCCGTCCGGGATCCCGTCGGGGTCATTTCGGGAATTTTTCTCGACTAATACGGGATCATTTGGGGACGCTTTCGGCATCATTTCTGGATGGCTTTCGGGATCCGTCTGGGATCCCGTCGGGGCCATTTCGGGACTATTTCGGGATCATTTGGGGTACCTTCCGGTATCATTTCTAGATGGTTTTCGGGATCCGTCCGGGATCCCTTCAGGGTAATTTCGGTACTATTTCGGGATCATTTGAGATACCTTCCGGCACCGTTTCTAGATGGTTTACGGGATCCGTTCGGGATCCCGTCAGGTTCATATCGGAACTATTTCGGGATCCTTTGGGGTACCTTCCGGCATCATTTCTAGATGGTTTTCGGGATCCGCCCGGGATCTCGTCGGGGTCATTTCGGTACTATTTCGGGATCATTTGAGGTACCTTCCGGCACCATTTCTAGATGGTTTAGGGATCCGTCCGCGATCCCGTCAGGGTCATTTCGGGACTATTTCGGGATACCTTCCGGCATCATTTCTGGATTGTTTTCGGGATCCATCCGGGATCCCGGCGGGGTCAATTCAGGACTTTTTCTCGACTAATACGGGATGATTTGGGACCCTTTCGGCATTATTTCTGGATGCTTTTCGGGATCCGTCAGGAATCCCGTCGGGCTCATTTCGGGACTTTTTCGGGACTAATACGGGATAATTAGGGGAGTCTTTCGGCATCATTTCTGGATGGTTTTCGGGATCCGTACGGGATCCTGCCAGGGTCATTTCGGGACTATTTCGGGATCATTTGTGGTACCTTCCGGCATCATTTTTATATGGTTTTGAGGATCCGTCCGGGATCCCGTCGGGATTATTTCGGGACTTTTTATCGACTGGGATCGGATCATTTGGGGACCCTTTCGGCATAATTTCTGGATGGTTTTCGGGATCCGTCCGGGATCCCTTCGGGGTCATTTCGGAACTTTTTCGGGACTATTTCGGGATCATTTGGGGTATTTTCCGGCATCATTTCTGTATGGTATTCGGGATCATTTGGGGTCCCTTCCAGCATAATTTCTGGATGGTTTTCGGGACTATTAGGGGATCATTTGATGACCTTCCGGCATCATTTCTAGATAGTTTTTGGGATCCGTGCGGGATCCCGTCGGGGTAATTCCTGGACTTTTCAGAGATTTTTTCGGGATTATTTTGGGCCCTTCCAAGATCATTTCTGGATGGATGTCGTGATCTGTCCGGGATCCCGTCAGGGTCATTGGCATTGCTAAATGGTTTTCGGGATCTGTCCGCGATAGCGTCGGGGTCATTTCGTGGATTTTTCTGGATAATTTCGGGATCATTTGGGGATCCTATCAGGTTATCAGCTCATTTAGTTCTTTTTTTACTCAATTACAAAAATAAAATGTATTAGACAGAAACATCTTTTTAAACAGATAACTTGATAAGCAGGCTAACGTGAATATCCCATATATTTAATTTTCTCCTTGCGGACGGGGCCGCGGTTAAAGGCTAGTATATTATAAATGGGAAAGTTTGGATGTTCGGATGTTTGTATGTTTGGATGTTTGTCCAGACGTTTGTCTTTGTGACTCCAACCGGGATCCCGTCGGGGTCATTCGGGATTTTTTCTCGAATAATACGGGATCATTTGGGGACCCTTTCGGCATCATTTTTGGATAATTTTCGGGATGCGTCCGGGATACCATCAGGTTCATTTCGGTACTATTAGGGGATCATTTGGGGACCTTTCCGGCATCATTTCTGCATAGTTTTCGGGATCCGTCCGGGATCCCGTAGGGGTCATTTCGGGATCATTTGGGGTACCTTCCGGCATCATTTCTAGATGGTTTTCGGGATCCCGTCGGGGTAATTTCCGACATCATTTGTGGATAGTTTTCGGAATCCGCCCGGGATCCCGACGGGGTAATTTCGGGACTTTTTGGGGACTATTTCGGGATCAATTGAGGTATTTTCCGGCATCATTTCTAGATGGTTTTCGCGATCCAACCGGGATACCGTCGGGGTCATTCTGGACTTTTTCTCGACTAATACGGGATCATTTGGGGACCCTTTCGGCACCATTCTGGACTATTAGGGGATCGTTTTGGGATCTTTCCGGCATTATTTCTGCATAGTTTTCGGGATCCGTCCGGGACCCGTAGGGGTCAATTCGGGACTATTTCGGGATCATTTGGGGGTACCTTCCGGCATCATTTCTAGAGGGTTTTCGGGATCCCGTCTGATACGGGATCATTTGGGGACCCTTCCGGCATCACTTCTGGATGGTATCTGGGATCCGTCCGGGATCCCGTCAGGGGCATTTCGGGACTATTAGGGGGATCATTTGAGGACCTTTCCGGTATAGTTTCTGGATAGTTTTCGGTATCTGTACGGGAGCCCATCGAGGTAATTTCGGGAATTTTTCGGGCCTATTTCGAGTTCATTTGGGGTATTTTTCGCTATAATTTCTAGGTGGTTTTCGGGATCCGTCCGGGATCCCATCGGGGTCATTTCAGGACTTTTTCGGGATCATTTGGGGACCCTTCCGGAATCACTTCTGGATGGTTTTTGAGATCTGTCCGAGAGTCCGTCAGGGTCATTTCAGAACTTTTTCTGAACTATGTCGGGATAATTAAGGAACCCTTCGTGGATATTCTATTGATGGTTTTTGAGATCCGTCTGGGAGCCCATCATGGTCATTTCGGAACTCTTCCGGGACTATTTCGGGATCATTTTGGTACCCTTCAGGGATCATTTCTGTGTGGTTCTCTGGATAAGTCTAGAATCGTGTCGTTATCATTTCGGGTTTTTTGGAACTATTCCGGGAACTTTGAAGAACCTTCCGGGGCATTTCTGGACGGTTTTCGGGATCCGACCGCGATATCGTCGGGGTCATTTCGTGGATTTTTCTGGACAATTTCGGGATCATTTGGGGATCCTATCGGGTTATCAGCTCATTTAGATCTTTTTTTTACTCAATTACAAAAATTAAATGCATTAGACAGAAAAAAAACTTTAAACAGATAACTTGATTAGCCTGCTTATTTCATTTTCTCTTTGCGGACGGGGCCGCGGGTAAACGCTAGTCTAATCTAATATATATTATAAATGGGAAAGTTTGGATGTTTGGATGTTTGGATGTTTGTCCAGACGTTTGTCTTTGTGACTCAATAACCCAAGAACGGCTTGACCGATTTGGATGAAATTTTGCACACATATAGCCAATATTCTAGAAGGATCTACTAGCTATATATTTTTCAAAAGGGGCGTGGTCCCCGCCCCCTAGGAATAGTTATATTTTAATTATTATATTTTTTCGTCTTTGCGAGTGAATCACGCCAGAATGGCTACACGGATTTTGATGAAATTTGGGACACAGACAGTAGTCTACTAGCGAAATTTTTTTCGAACATGGAAAGAGGGGTGGGGGTCCCACGACCCTTTCGAGCAATTACTTTTTAATAATTTTTACACATTATAACTTTACGTATACTGGCCTTCACTAATATCACAGACTCAAGGGGTCAAATAAGTCGAGGGCTTACAAAGTAAGCAGTGAAACACTCCGCCGCCCCCTCCCCTCTTTATCACCCCCTCTGGTGTAAAATCTATAAATTGTTATAACTCAATATAAATTTTCTCCTACTTCAATAGGTTTTGGTATCTGGCACATACAGATCGAGATCTAGACAATTTTGGAGGAACGATCAGTAGTCCTCTCCTTCTACACGCGCCATCCGCCCTCCTTCAATTGTTTTTATTAGCACGCTTTTATTAGCTTTACCTCTATGTTTCTATGTAACTTTTCATTCGCTCCAATGCGCCTGCTGCCTTATTAACATGGTTTTATAATTAGCTTCACCTTATTTGTAATCCCGTAATGGTCATATCGAGGCCCTTCCGGCATCATTTCTGGATGGTTTTCGGGATCGGTCCGGGATCCCGTCGGGGTACTTTCGGGATCATTTGGTGTTCCTTTCGACATCATTTCTGGATGGTTTTCGGGATCCGTAAGGGACCCCGTCGGGGTCATTTCGATACTTTTTCTCGACTAATACGGGATCATTTGAGGACCTTTCCGGCATCAGTTCTGAATAGTTTCCGGGATCCCGACGGGGTAATTTCGGGACTATTAAGAGATCATTTGAGGAACTTTCCGGCATCATTTCTGGATAGCTTTCGGGATCAGTCCGGGATCCAGTCGGGGTCATTCCGGGACTTTTTCTCGACCAATACGGGATCATTGGAGGACCTTTCCCGCATCATTTCTAGATGGTTTTTGGGATCCGTCCGGGATCCCGTCGGGGTCATTTCGGGACTTTTTCTCGACTAATGCGGGATGATTTGGGGACTTTTCGGCATCATTTCTGGATGGTTTTCGGGATCCATCCGGGATCCCGTCAGAGTCATTTCGGGACTATTGGGTGATCATTTAGGACTTTCGGCACTATTTGGGGATCATTTGGGAACCTTTCCGGCATCATTTCTGCATGGTTTTCGGGATCAGTCCCGTCGGGATCATTTCGGGATCATTTGGTGTACCTTTCGGCATCATTTCTGGATGGTTTTCGGAATCCGTCCGGAATCCGGTCGGGGTTATTCCAGGACTTTTTCGGAATCATTTTGGGTACCTTCCTTCATCATTTCTAGATAGTTTTGGGGATCCGTCCAAGATCCCGTCGGGGTCATTTCGGGACTTTTTCGGGATCATTTAAGCATGGTTTTCAGGATTCGTCCGGGATCCCGTCAGGGTAATTTGTGGACTTTTCCGAAACTATTTCGGAATCACTTTGGGACAAAATGATTCCTGTATGGATTTCGGGATCTGTCCGGGATCCCGGCGGGGTCAGTTAGGGGGCCGTTTCAGATCCCATCAGGGACATTTCGGGACTTCTTCGGGACTATTTCGGGATAATTTCTGGATGGTTTTCGGGATCCGTCCGGTATTCCGTCGGGGTTATTTCACGACTTTTTCGGAAACATTTTGGGTACCTTCCTTCATTATTTCTAGATAGTTTTTGGGATCCATCCGGGATCCCGTCGGGGTCATTTAGGGACTTTTTCGGGGACAATACGGGATCATTTTTGGACCCTTCCGGCATCACTTCTGGATGGATTTCGGGATCTGTACGGGAACCCATCAGGGTAATTTCGGAACTATTTCGGGATCATTTGGGGACCACTTAGGGGTCATTCCAAGACTTTATATGTATTATTTCGGGATCATTTGAAGACTCTTCCGGCATCAATTCTTGATCGTTTGCCGGATCCATCAGGGTCATTTTGGGACCATGTTGGGAACATTTCTGGATCCGTCCAGGATGCCGTAAGATTCATTTTGATATTTTTTTTGTTACTTGAATCCGTCCGCGATAGCGTCGGGGTCATTTCTTTTTTGGATAATTTCAGGATCATTTGGAGATTCTATCAGATTATCAGCTCATTTAGTTTTTGTTACTCAAATTTTTAAACAGGTAACTTGATAAGCAGGCTAACGTGAATAGCCCATATATTTAATTTTCTCCTTGCGGACAGAGCCGCGGGTAAACGCTAGTAATATATATTTTGTATAGCTTATAAAGTGTTAAAATGTCAAAGTCTTAACAACATTAAAATTTACTTTAACGAGATTAAAAAATTATAACGCTTTAGTAGAAAAACCAAAAATCTTTTTATTTAAGAAATAAAAAGTGAAGAGTGTAGCAAAGAGCGGCCAAGTGATTAGTTACTATGCCATTCTGGACATTCCACCCTTAGACCTGGTAGCAAGGAGCATAGCGTCAACAACTGCATCCAGGATCGGTGCCTCGGGGCAGCTTGAGCTCCGATCATGCGGCCATAGTGTTATAGGGTCATCAATCACAAAGCGAACAGACTACCTGATTCCCTATCTGCGCTTCGAGAGAGATCTTAAGGCCACAGTAGATGTGGACGGTTGGTGCAAGGGTGGTCAAATGTAGTGGAAGGAGTAGGGTCTGCGGTATACTGTGATCCGGAAATAAACAGATCCTACATGCTGCCGTAGCGTTTTCCAAGCGAAAATGTTAGCCGTAACCAAAGCAGTAGACACCCAGGAAGAGAATAACTTAAGCTGCAACTGTCTGTGTTAACTTTATATTGTTATTCAAGCAGCAATTAAGACAATAATCTCGCATAGCACAGCATCTAAATGCGTGTTAGAGTGTACGCAGTCTCGGGAGAGAATCGGGACAGGCAGAAGGATACATCTATATTGGATCCCAGGGCATATGGGAATAGATGGGAATGAAAAATCCGATGAACTAGCTAAAAAGGGCGCATCCCTTGAAGTTCCCAATTAGGCTGGGCGAGATTAAGTGAAGGCGAGAGCTGCACATGACCGACCAAGCGAGAAAGGCGTGGTTTCAAGCGCGGGGCTGTAAAGTGTCGAAGATTATTTGTAGGTCTTACAACCTTAGACTAACAAAGTTGCGTCTATCATTAAAAAGAGAGGACTGCAGACTCATTACGGGTATTCTGACTGGACAGTGCCTTCTGGCGTCACATGCCTTTAAATTAGGCTTGATCAGTGATAGCAGATGTAGGAAGTGCGGGTTGTAGGAGGAAACGATCGAGCACGTTCTGTGCTCGTATCCTGCGCTTGCCAGGCTGAGACTCCAGCTATTAGGAGTGATACAGCAGTCAGATCTAGAAGCAGCAAGTGGTGGTAGGAAGCTTCTAGTATGCGCCAAGAGGACGGAGTTGTTTTATAACATACGTCCTAGTTTTTGATAGGGTTTGTCAGCTTGGTCGTTAAAACAAACTTCTGGTAACACTACGGACTCATTCAATCTTTTTTTTATTTCCTCATGGACCGTCCAGTTCAACCTAACCTTAGCTTATCCGAAACGTTTCCGTATCTTCAACCGCCAAATCAATAATAATTGAAGCATTCGTGTCTCTTTGCTTCCATGAGGCATATCGAGATTCAGGAACAGGACCTTCATTGACATCCCAAACCTTTCCCATCTTCATAATAAGCTGCATTCTATATTATCGGCAGCTCGCATTTATCGCGATACAATTTCGTAACGCCAACCTTAGATCAGCCATATCGTTATGTGTCAATAGAATTACCGATCAAACAAATTACAATTATAAAAAATTTCACAGTTCTCTATTCTGTAATCAGATTCAAAAATTTTCAGTTTTATAATAAAATGTCTGACAATTACAAATGACAACTAAATGTTTATAACATACACCAAGTATATGCAAATGTAAAGTATATATTATTCAAAACTATTTAACACTTAACACGTTTCCTCTGTTCCTTACTAAAATGCTGGAGCTCCTGGGATTATATAATTTCTGCAATCTGAGTGATTGATCCAGTAGAGTTCCTCTACGTCAATCCCTTTGTCCCTTAAAGCATCCCTGTACGCGTCTACAATATCATCCGATGGATGAGAGTATCGTGTATAAACCCAAATGAGTTCTAAATTTTGGAAGAGAAAATAATGTTATAAATATGTTTATATGTGATTTTTGAATGACATGTAAAATTGTGACTACGTTCGTCCATTTGTGCAGCATTTTTCAAATTTTATTGAAGGTAGAAATGGATTGTTGAACTCTTATCCATTATGTAGACTTTTGGTTCAGGGACTATGTTGAAGATAAGAGTGGGAATGATTTACCCACATCCCTTTTGCAATTTGGTTTGTTAACGAAATTATTACGGTGTCATTGTTTTTTCTGCTTTCGAATGTTTTGTAGAAAAAATAGCTAAAACATATTGCAAATACATAATAGACGAAGCCCAACAAAACAGCTGTCTTTTGCTTAATGTTAATTTGAGAGTTGGTGAAAATCTCATATTAAAAATTTGCCTACCAATTGTTGTTTGAATTTCTTTTTAGAGCTAACGTGTCAGGCTTGAGAACAATACTAACGTTAATTTGGGATTTTCAATTAGAATTCCCAAACCCACATTAAACATGATGAATGAACAATGCAGAGAATCAAATTGGGAACCAAATTTTTCTACAACTTTTGAGAATTTTTTTTCTGTTCCTTTCTCAGAAAAATGGCCAATTGAAACTTATTGCAATAGTATTGGCGCTACCTTTCTCTTCTCTGCTATGCTACCGAAGGCTTCAACAAAATAAATTAAGAGCCCTATTCTGTGCACTTGGTCAAATTCACCAACTTGCTTATTTGTTATTTGTCAAGTTTGACAATTTATGAAGTAGATAATTGCTATTCTATGTAAAAAAGAAAAAGCCTTTTCGCTGACAAATTGTCAATAAGTCAAACGCTCTTAATAATTTAATTTATACGGATAAATTTAAACTAGAATTCTGTTATTGTGCGATCGAGAGAAAATGAAAGAAGATTTATTACTTTTGCTATTATTGCGGGAAGATCTTCTTGGGGTTTTAGGGGGTAATTTCTGGGTGGTTTTTGAAACTCCCTCGGGGTCCTGCCGGGGTCGTTTGGGGTTCGTTCCGGAATCTTTTTGGGGACTCTCTTGGGATAATTGGGGGTCTTCCGGGATGATTTTGGGGACTCCCTCGGGTTCTTCCCGGGGTCATTTAGGGGTCATTCCGGGATGTTTATTAGGTCTCCCTCTGGGTCTTTCCGGTATGGTTTTGGCGACCACCTCCGGGTCTTCCCGGGGTCATTTGGGGTCGTTCCGGGATGTTTTTAGGGACTCCCTCAGGGTTAGTTGGGAGTCATTCCGGGATCTTTATGGGGACTCCCTCGGGGTCATTTTGGGGACTTTCCGGGATGGTTTTGGGGACTCCATCGGGTTCTCCCAGGGTCATTTGGGGGTCGTTCCGGGATGTTTATGGCACTACCTCGGTGTCATTTGGGGGACATTCCGGGATGGTTTCGGGGACTCCATCGGGTCCTCCCGGGGTATTTTGGGGGTCGTTCCGGGATCTTTTTGGGGACTCTCTCGGGGTCGTTTGGGGATGTTCCATGATGATATTGGAGACTCCATCGGGCCGTCCCAGGGTCATTTAGGGGTCGTTGCGGGATCTTTATAGGGACTCCCAAAACCATCGTGCAATATCTCCCAAATTACCCCGAGGGAGTCCCCATAACCATCCCGGAAGGTCCTCCAAATTACCCCCAGGGACCCCGAGGGAGTCCTCAAAACCATCTCAGAATGTCCCCAAATGACACCGAGGGAGTCCCCAAAAACATCCCGGAACGACCGCTAAATGACCATGAGGGAGTCCCCAAAACCATCCCGGAATGTCCCCAAAATCACCCCAAGGGAGTGTTCATAACCATCCCGGAAGGTCTCTTGGGGTCATTTGGGGATATTCCGGGATGGTAATGGAGACTCCATCGCGCCCTCCCGGGGTCATTTAGGGGTCGTTGCGGGATCTTTTTAGGGACTCCCCAAAACCATCCCGGAATGTCCCACAAATGACCCCGAGGGAGTCCCCAAAACCATCCCAGAATGTTCCCCAAATGACCCCGAGGGAGTCCCCAAAAACATCCCGGAACGATCCCAAATTACCCCGGGAAGCCCCCGAGGGAGTCGCCAAAATCACCCCCGAAAGATACCGAGGGAGTCCCCATAAAAATCCCAGAACGACCCCCAAATGACCCCGAGGGAGTCCACAAAACGATCCAGGAATGACCCCCAAATGACCCGAGGGAGACCCCAAAGTCATGCCGAAATGACCGCCAAAAATCCAGCGGATTATTTTTTCCTATTCCCATTTCGGGTTTAGCAGCACAAAATGAGACATATCGCTCCAATTGCTCATGCGTAGCACGTTCCACTTTTGATTTCCTTGAAAAAACTATGATTTTAAAATATTTGTTACAAAAAATAATGAACAATATTTACTTATGTTTTTTTCTTACGTTTTTTCCATTTCATGATTGTTGCACTAAACAGCTGATTTCTGAATACTTTATTTATTTCACCACAATATGATGAAAAGCACAGGTCGTAGAGCTTTTTAGAGTTGTCAACTTATGCACAGAATAGAAATGTTTGTCAACTTGATACAAATCTTGTTGCTTGTCAACTTATTGACAATTTGTCAAGTGCACAGAATAACGCTGTTAGTTTTTATTACCTACATATCAATTTGATCATAGATTGCTATGAGAAATTGTAAGTAGTTTGAAAAATTAATAAAAAATGTATTTGATAAAAATAAGTAGCCATAAAGGAGTAAAAAATTTAAGAACTTATAAAAGTTGTTAGTATAAAGAAAAATAATAAAGGTTTTGATAAAAACTTGATTTAATTACAACTAGTAAAGATATTTGACAAAAAAAAATTCGAATAACAACTTTTTTATTTAGAACTAGTAAAATAAATAAACAAAGAATTTTTTTGGAAATAATTACTAAACACAAGTAAGGAAGTCTAAGTTCGGGTGAAACCGAACATTACATACCCAGTTGTACACTTGAAATGCTGTTGTTGTTTGTTTTGTGTGCTTAATAGTGTTACAAGGCTGCACAATAATATATATGTACATATGGCCCTATTCTGAACTAATTCTTCTTCGAGTTATGGCTCCCGAAACATAGAAAATTGCGTAGTCATAAAAGAGGCGGTGCCACGCCCATTTTTAAAATTTTGAAGTTGTTCCTATTTATTGTTAGAAATTCACTTGGGAAATGAAATGCCATTCATATAAAGCTATTTTTGCAAAGATATAGCTTATTTTATTCGTCCATGATCCTTTTAAACATCTTTTATATAAAATTGGGTGTGGTCCTTAAGGGATTTCGTTAATTTTTCTACGATAGGTTTGAGAATTTTATTACGATAGGTTTAATGATTTTTGATTTATGATTAATAATATTTGTAAAATTGATTTTATCACAAGTGGGCGGTGCCACGCCCATTTTAAAAAGTTTTTAAAATTTTCACACGTCATATTTCAACATTCTAGGTGTATTATTTACTAAATAATCAGGTTTTTTGTGTTTTCCAAAATGTTATATATATAAAAAATGGGCGTGGTTATCATCCGATTTCGCTCATTTTCAATACAAATCTATTCTGGGTCCAGGGTTGCTCGTGTACCAAATTTGGTGAAGATATCTGAATATTTACTCAAGTTATCGTGTTAACGGACCGACGGACGGACGGACGGACATGGCTCAATCAAATTTTTTCTCGATACTGATGATTTTGATACGAGTACATGAATGGAAGTCAATATCTATCTCGGTTCCTTTATACCTGTACAACCAAACGTTATCCAATCAAAGTTATAATACCCTGTGTACAAGTACAGCTGAGTATAAAAACTAAGTAATTTTTAGAAATGAGTATAAAAAATAGAAATAAGTAATTAGTAACAAGAACAAAAAATTCATAAAATTTGTGAAAATGTAACAAAGTAGAAACCTTGATTTCATTAAAATTAGTAAAGAATATTGGTAAAAAAAATTTATTTAAAAGAAGAAAGAAATGTGTAATTTAGAAAAAACCTTATAAAAATAAAAAATAATTAGTGAAAAACGGCACTATGGGCTCACACATCCTTTTTGACGTCCTCACGGATCGAGCAGATCAACTATACATTGCGATACATTTTAAAATACATGCCCTGTATGTGAGAGAGTCGTATTAGCGTGAGCTCCTATATCTTCTTTACTGCCTTTGTGGCATAGATAATGAGAATAAGTCGGCGGAAATAAGTTTTAGTAAAATAGGAGTTGTACAACTGATTTTCCACCAATAAGAAAACCGCTTCTATTTATATTTATATCGCTCAAATGATCTTGCAGACCATTCGTTTTCGGTGACGAACATGCTTAATAGGGACCTGGTCTGGCGGCGTTCGGACACAGACAAAAATCGAAATGCTTAGTCAAATCAAAAATTACTAACCAGCGTGCTGTGACCCCGATTGAAAATTCTGGCAGGCATAGATGATAAGTTTGTCACAATCAAGGCTTAGAACTTTGTACCTAAGACTGTTCCAATTAATCGGTTCAGTTCTGAAAGTAGTGGAATCTGCATAATATAAATAAAAGTTATAGTTTAAATTTCTTAGAAAGATATGATTATATAAACATACCTTTTCGAAAATAGCGAATTCGAAATTGTCCATCCCAATCCCGAGGGAATTTAAGTGTTCCGGTGATAGCAGTTCCGGTGTTAGCAGTTCCGGGCTCTCTAGTAATTGTGAAAAAAAATGTGTTAAGCTGCTGTGTATATTTTCAAAGTAAACAACAAGAAGAGTATGTGAACGCTACTGCGAGTTTAAAGAGGAAGCGAGACGCCTTTGCAGGAAGAAAAAAGCACAGGCAGAAAGGCATGAGTGCGAGGAGCACGAGCTGTTAGTCACCACGAATGATGCCTGCAAATTTTGGCAAAAAAATTCGACGACAGACGAAAAGTTCTTAGTCCAGGGTAAAATACTGTCAGAATGAAAACGGTGACCTTTTAACTGATGTTCAGAGAGCACTTAGATTATGCGGGGAATACTTCTCTGACCTTCTAAATGGAGACAGAGATGTACCCATCGCCCAACTTTGAGCCCGAAATCAATGAACTTATGTTCCTCCTCCACCCGACTATGACCAGAATATCAATAACCAGATTAAAAACAACAAGACCTCGGATGATCAGTGACGTAGTGAGGTTTTTTTGCGCCCGTGAAAACTAAACGAGGTTTCAGACATGGTGACCCCATATCTTTCGATTTCTTTAATTCGATGCTGGAGAAAATTATACTAGCTGCAGAACTTAACTGCTCTGGAAAAATATTCTATAAAAGCGTGCAATTATTAGCATATGCTGATCACATTGATATCATCGGCCTAAATACCCGCGCCATTAGTTCTGCTTACTCCAAACTTGAAAAAGAAGTGCTAAAGATGGGTTTGATGGTGAATGAGAACAAAACGAAGTACCTTCTGTCATCGAGCAAAGAGTCAGCGCATATGCGCCTTAGCAACCACGCTACTGTTGCCAGTCATAATTTCGAAATAGTAAAAGACTTCGTTTATTTGGGAACCAGAATCAATACTAGCAACAACATCAGCTCTGAAATCGGGCGAAGAATCACTCTTGCCAATAAATGCTACCTTTAACTAGGAAGGCAATTGAAAAGTAAAGTCCTCTCTCGGCAAAGGAAAATGAAACTGTACAAGTCACTTAATATACCCGTCCTGCTATATGGAGATGAAGCGGCTCTGGGAGTGTTCGAGAGAAAAGTTCTTCGAAAGATTTATGGACTTCTATGCGTTTGCGATGACGAGTACCGAAGAAGATTTAACGATGAGCTGTACGAGCTCTGCGCAGACATCAACATAGTCCAGCGAATTAAAACGCATCGGCTTGGCTGTTTAGGCCATGTTATGCAAATGAAAGATGACGCTCCGGCCAAGAAAGTGTTTCTATCGGAACTAGCCTATGGAAGCAGCCCCCATGCTGGAAGGTTCAGGTGGAAAACAATTTAAACTCCCTTGGTGTGACCAATTGGCGCCGGTTAGCAGAGAGGACAAGCGACTGGTGCACCTTGTTGGACGGTCATAAACGTTTTAACGGTTAAGCGCCAATTAATTAAGTAAAGTAAGCCGTGTAAATCTTGTACTTATTTCTTTTTGGAGAAGATCGAGAACACTTTTTATTACACTAGAAATTTCACATTCTGCGGAAAGACCAACATCTCTAGCCGATTCTCCAGGCATTTTGCGGCGCCTTCTTACACGTTTTACTATATCAATATCGCATTTTTCAAAAAGAGACTTCGCCTTTTCTATTACTTTTTCACAGAAAGTGTCTCGAATTTCGGATAGTTCAGTCGCTAATGATTAAGATCATGATACGCTTCTCTAAAATTCATCCCCTGATCTTGTAATATGATCAATCCTCCTTAAGATTTCATACCAGAAACAAACTAATGTTATGAAACTAAAATTTAGTATATTTTGGAAAGGATTGTAGCTTCGCTTCTGGTGTCACTTGTTATCTGCAAATTATTCTATGTGTTCTACTACATCCTCTAGCCCATCGACGATAACGCTAACCGATTGTATTCTGGCGCTGCATCGTGTATCAGATTCACGTTTGACATCGTAACGTTGAACGTGAGAAAAAACATATATGCTTTCAATTATTCCAAGTGTTCCGGATATATGCATGCATTTTTTAGTATAGAAAATTTTTTCCAGAAATCAATATTTTCCAGAAATCATCATAATTAAAATACAATTTATCCAGGAAGTTCTGCTTTGCGAACTATTTGGCGCCCCCCTGTGTGTAGCGCCCGGTGCAAATGCTCCCCTTGCCAGCTCCCCACTTTCCACTTGTAGAACTCATTCGTGGCGAGGATGTGTTTTCAAATACCACTAAATTAAATCATCGATATATCCTCCGGAGATCTGACTAAACTGAAAACAAAATACCATAACATAGCGCGGAACCCTTAAAGAATGTATCGACAACATTATTTCATATCATCGTCCTCAATGCAGCTTCAACACGAAGAGGTTTTGAGTATTCCTCAGATCCCTAATGGATATTATTGGAAACCTTATCACCAGGGCTGCTTGAGCCTTGTTGAGAGCAATCATTTAGGCAGTCCAGTTCTCCAGTCCAATGTTTGCTTGAATGATTTGTTGCTCAATTTTTAATTTTACACGAAATTTACCCCTAACCAGCATGTCTAGATCATCTATGCCTGCAAACACTTGGCAGCAATTGTTTTTAAGGTTGCATTGTATAGCATACTGAACTCACCTCTCATCCCTCTCCGCTGCGCAATAATCACAACATAGTATTGTGGCGATTTATAGCATCACTAAGCTGTTAGTAAATAAAGGCTCAACAACAGTAAAGCAAGCTGCCACTCTTGTGTACCCGAACACATCAATTTAATCCATTTACACACGTACATAAAAGGCGACGAAGAGATCTCTCTCACACACACAGATGTAGTCATCTCCGAAGTAGTTACTCACGCATACACACGCATATGGCAAGTAGAAAGGCATTAACTAGAAATATACATGTATATAGGTGGTAACTAACCAGGAGATCCAACATTTCTAGAAGGTGAAACGTCTAGACCTTTGGGGAAATATATAAAAGCAGCGCAAGCTGAGGAATGGGTAATCAGTTTGATTTAAACACTCTTTTGTTGAGTAAGTGATATTGAAGTACAATTACACTACACCCAAAGTAATCTAAATAAAGACCAGTTTGCAATACAGAAAATTGGAGTGAACTATTCAACAGTTTACCCATTCGAACGTTAGCAGAAGGTTTGGAATAAGCGGAATTTCACCGAAATTCGATACAATTGGTGTCAGAAATGGAATTGATTTATTTGTTTATTAAGTTAACGAACACAAGTTCTTACAGACTACCAACTCAAAAATTATACAGCATACTATTAACAAAATTCTTACATTCTACTAACAATTTACATACAATTAAACAACAGACTACAATTAAGAAATACAAAAAGTTAACATGTAAATGAAAAACTAGCACCTACTGACTAATATAAAACTATTGATAACTAAAAAACACACTTTATAAAATTAATAAAAACATTCTTCAAAGAGAAATCAAGCTCGATAAAATATGAGATGTTATTAGTTTCACTAATAGCGCGAGTAAACGTGCATTATATGAGGGAAGAGGGCTAGTAAATCTAAGCGGTATCAGACAGAATTTAAGAAAAACTTTTTGAACTCGCTCAATCCTGTTAATTGCAAACTCTTAGAACGGTCGCGAAATGATAGTGGCATACTTGAGATGAGATCGTACAAATGAATTGTAGAGCAATTTAAGTGTATACGGGTCAGAGAACTCGGAACTATTACGCCGAATAAAATCAAGCATTGCATACGATTTGGCTATGATAAATTTTACATGGCTTTTGAAAGAAAATTTGGTATCATAAACCAAACCAAGGTCCTTGATTTTATCAACAGTCTGTAGAGGATTGTTATCAATGGTATATGAGCTATTAAACTTAAAGCGCAATTTAGAGTAGGTTACGTGAAAGCATTTACTAATATTTAGAGATATGTGCGATCTAACGCACCCGGAATAGAGACTATTAATTTCACACTGAAGTTCGAAAATATCACGCGAAGACTTTATAAAGGAGACAATTTTAAGATCGTCAGCATACAAGAGAAACCTAGCATACGAAAAGGAAGCGCGTATGTCGTTGATAAACAGGACAAAGACCAAGGGCCCAAAAATACTGCCTTTCGGAATGCCGGAAGTCGCTAATTATGGATCGGATGATACACCATCAGTACAGACAATACACCAACTGTTAATTAAATATGGTTTTAGCCACTGCAGAAAAATTGAGTGAAAACCAAGACAGGAAAGCTTATGAAAAATGATCTCATGTGATACCTTATCGAAAGCTTTGGAGAAGTCAGTATAAATACAATCCACCTGGTATCCAGATGCAAAAGCAGATGTCCAATACTCACTAAACTTCTCTAAATTGGTGACCTTCGAACGGCCGGCAACAAAACCATGCTGCTTGGAACAAATTAGGCTCTTCACTGAAAAGTATAACTTGCCTTTTACAACACATTCAAATAACTTCAGCAGTGGGCTTTGATATAGGTCTGTATTTACAGACATCACCCTTATTTCCAGATTTGTAGATAGGAGTTATCGATGCAAGTTTCCAACCATCAATAAACTCCCTGCACTGAAGTGACATATTAAACAGGATCTCAAGAGGCAAAACTAAGGCCGGACAACCTTTAATCAAGGCACTTGAGAGACCATCAGAATCTGTCTTGACCGATTGCTTTAATTTAGTAATACCACTTGAGATATCGTCACATGAAATTGACATTGAACCGAAATCCAGAGACGAATATAAATCAGATGCAAAGTCGAAAGAAGGGGAATCATAATAGGATGCAAAATTAGCACTAAAAAAGTCCGCAAGCAGGTTCACTACTGCATTAGGATTTGTAGCTACGTTATCTTGGTAAAATACAGAAGCAGGAACCGAGAAGCAGGTCCTTTTAGATTTAATAAAATTCAAAAAATGTTTTAGGATTGGACTTAATGTTTGTCCCAAAGCTAAAAATATAATTCTTGTAAAGAAACTTATCCAGACAGTTAAACTCGTTTAGATACTGCTGATACTTCTCGTAAAGGACAGATTCTTGGTCTGACTAAACTTTTTGTAGTATTTGTTTCGCAAATTCTTCAATTTTTTTAAACCCTTTCTTAAAGACTGGAACATGCCTTAAACATGGGTCAAAAAATGTTGATCTAAATATTTCATAGCAAATGCTAACATCTGAGGAGGAAAAAAGATCAGCCCAGTTAATTTCCGAGAAAAATGGTTAAGTATAGACATGTCGCTCCGTGCAAAATTAAAAGCGATATCATCATTTACAGAGGGTACACAAAACTCATAAAACTCAAGTTTAAGAACAATAGTAGTATGATGAATATCCGACGGAGCAAATGGTGCATGGCATTCGGATATGTTAAAATTAATATTATCACTGAGGAATATAAGATCTAATATTCTGTCAAGCCTGTTAGTGAAGTTATTGATTTGCAGCAAGTTTAAGCTTAGCATGTTATCTAAAAAATAAGTCTCCAAGGACTTCGATATATTATTTGGCATGTGGCCCAAGCCGCAGAAACCCTGAGACCAAGTGACATCACTTAGATTAGGTAGGTATGTAGGTGAAATGGCTGCAACCCTGGTTGCCCAAGTAGCTATTTAAAGCCTTTTTGATGCCATGTAACTCGTCTAAAAACCTACGGAATGTTACGGTCAATGTATTACAACCAGCCAGAATTGTTGATAAAATTAAGAATATTCCGGATTATTATCACACAAAACCCTCTGAGGTCTTCTAGAAACGGGGTTCCCAGGAACCTTAGCTGGACTATAGCTAGAGCCGGGCATTTACACATGACGTTGCTGAGCCGGCCGCTTCTCTTACTTCTGCATCTTCAGTTATTGCGCATCCCAGTAAACAAAAGAAGAAAAATTCTGAAAATGTGATCAAGAACAACCAAAAAGTGCGATCTTTAGTTGTTGGTAGTAACCCCAATGCTAATTTGGATGTTTTTGTACGGTACGAATGGCTGCATTTATCGTCATTTAAGTTAACTGTAAGTGAGGAAGCAATTGTTGACTATGTCTCAAAAGCTGCGAACATATCACCTTCATTGATTCGATGCCAAAGATTGGTAAAAAAGGACGTATATGTTAAGTCTTTAATTAATGTTAATTTTAAACTTGGTGTCTCCCCTTCCAACTATAACAAACTGCTTGATGCGTCAATTTGGCCATCGGACGTAAAAATTAGGCCTTTTCGTTTTTTTCAAAGAGGACTGACGCAGAAAGCGAGTCCATAACTGTTTCAATTGAAACTGCTCGTCCTTCCAAGAAGTCGTTGAAAATATATTTTCAAAATATATCAGGCATGAGAACTAAAGCCTCTGCTGTATATTCTGCTACCTCGAGTGAGGACTATGACCTGATAGTTCTTGTAGAGACGTGGTTAACCAAAGATTTCTTTGATAATGAATTTTTTGATAAAAATTTATACAATGTTTTTCGCAAGGACCGCGGTAGTGTAAGTACGGGACTCTCCCGAGGAGGAGGAGTACTGATTGCTGTGAGAAAAGAGCTACAATCCTCCGTGGTTGCTCTTGATATTGCTGGAATATCTCTTGATCAGGTCATAGTCTGTGTAAGAGGCAAAGAGAGTTTAATTGTTAGTGCATCTTATATTCCACCTAATAGTCCAGATAGGGTATACGAAGCTCATGTCGATAATATATTGCATGTTTCTAGGACAAACTTGGAGTCCAAACTCTGTATTTTAGGAGACTATAATCTAAATAAAATTATCTGGAGTTATCTTCCGGGTGAGAATACTCTCATACCTACGAATATAAATCAAGCTAATGAAATGTATGTAGTTGGTGGTTTTTATAGCTTACAATTAGTACAAATCAATAATTTTGTGAATTCACTTGATATAATCCTAGATCTCATATTTGTTAGTAATGATCTTAATTATAATTTGATTCGTGCTTGTTGCCCGTTATCTAATACTTATAAACATCATGTACCATTGATCTTGGAACTTAAATTTTATGAGTTTGGACCAGGCATGCTTAACGAACGAAACGATATCATTTCGTTACGATAATCAACGTTAATAAACGAAACGAAGTCATTTCGTTTCGTTTATTAACGTTAAGAACGCGAAATTAACGTTAATTTGACGATCTTAACGTTAATAAACGAAACGAAGTGACTTCGTTTCGTTTATTAACGTTGATTATCGTAACGAAATGATATCGTTTCGTTCGTTAAGCATGCCTGGTTTGGACGTATGGAATACAATAATGATGTTGGTTTCAATTATAGGCGCTGTGATTTTGTTTTGATTAATAACTTAATTTCAAATATAGATTGGCAGTCTCTTTTCCGTGACTGTGATCTCCCTAGCTGCTTTGATTTATTTAAAAGTGTTATTTTGGAAATAGTTATCAACAATATCCCTCGTTTTCCAGCTAGGATTTACAAATTGCCATGGTATAATAAAAATTTAAAGAGACTAAAAAATCTCCGCAATAAATATTATAAACTTTTTAAAAATTCGGGATCCCTTCAGTTCAAGCAAGAATACTTGAAGTATGTGAAAGAAATTAATTGCCTTGATAAATTTCTATATAATCGATACATTCTTAGCTTTGAGAATAATATTAAATCGAATCCTAAATCGTTTTGGAACTTTATTCGTTCCAAGCATTCCGTTTCAGTAATTCCATTGTCTGTGACCTATCAAGAAAAGATTTCGTCATCGCCTAGTGAATCTGCTAATTTTGTGCGGCATTTTTTAAAGCAAACTTTGCCACTGATAATTCTTGGACTGACGATGGAGCCATGTTGAATGGGTTAATCTCTTCCTTTAACTTCTCTTCGTTATTTCTTAATATTGACGACATTACGCTAAGTATTCAAACTATCAAAAATTCAAAGGAATGTGATTTTCAACAATTCTCATCGTTCTTTCTAAAGCAATGTGTTGGTTCCATTGCTGAGCCGTTGTTGCATTTATTCAACTTATCGTTAAGGTCGGGAATTTTCTTAGATGAATGGAAAACTACTTTTATCCAACCTATTCATAAGAGTGGTAATAAAAATGATGTTACCAACTATCGTCCAATATCGAAGATTCCGGTTATTTCTAAACTTTTTGAGAAAACGGTGATGAGTAAATTATTATCATTGGTTAAGCATTATATCTGCCCATATCAGCATGGTTTCATTCCAGGACGTTCGGCAGTTTCCAATCTTGCTATTTTTTCAAATTATTGTATCTCGGCTTTCACAGATAGCTGTCAAGTTGACTGCATCTATACAGACATATCTAAAGCTTTTGATAGAGTATCTCACAGAGCTCTATTGGCAAAATTACAAAAATTGGGTTTCCATTCCGCATTTTTGCAGTGGATATATTCCTGTTTATCTAACAGAGTAAATTTTGTTGTCATTGATATTGTAAGATCATCACCATACGTAGCAACCTCAGAGAAGTATCCTAGGTCCTCTTCTTTTTATTCTTTTTATAAATGACGTGAGTGTTTGTTATCTCCTCTACGCTGATGACTTAAAAATCTTTTTCAAAATTAAGAATAAGTCCGATGCTCTCACTCTTCAATCAGAGTTAAATAATTTTAATGGCTGGTGCTGTAAAAATATGCTTGCACTTAATGCCAACAAGTGTTACTGCGTAACGTATTCAAAATTATATAATAAGTTAATTTCAACTTATTACGTCAGTGATATGCCTTTAGTTAGGGTGAACAAAATCCTAGATATGGGTATTATATTCGACTCATCGTTTACATATACTGAGCATCTAAATTTTATAATCCCCAAGGCATATTCCCTATTGGCCTTTATTAAGAGAAATGGATCTGAGTTTAAGGACCCATATACTAAAAAGCTATTCTACAATGCCTTTGTACAATCTAGACTTGAATATGGTTCCATAATATGGAGTCCCTATTATGAGGTACATAAGAAAAGGATTGAACGTGTACAAAAAATATTTATGAAATACTGTTTATCTGATATAAGATTTGATTTGCCCCTCCCCTCATATATCTCAAGGTGTAGGCTAATACATCTGCATACGTTAGAGAGTAGAAGGGTTATCTCATCGATAATATTTATCTACGACATTATTAATGGCAATATCGATTGTCCCCTGCCTTTGGAGTCTTTGAATTTTTACGTTCCATCACGGAATTTGCGGCAACATAACATGTTTTCTATTGATCAGTTTAAATCTAATAATCTCACACGCGCTCTAATTGCCATCAACTCATTAAACAATGATTATTGTATTGATTTTTCCGTATCACGCTTTTGTTTTAAAAATGTGTTATTCTCTATATTATGTTAATTTTTTAACACTTTCTACTTATATATAAGAAATTTTTGTTAATCTAGTCTGTAAGATTATTGTAAATCATAGACTGGATAAATAAATATGAAATATGAAATGTTCTACTGTCTCCCTGGAATTTGGATCTTTGCAGCTTCTGCAGTACTCGTTATACGGAATGCCCATTAGATTAAAGTCACCTAAAATACATACATTACTATCACCAAGCTTATTAAGAACTACAGACGAAATTTTGTCAGCATGAGCTTTATAAAGATCTTTAGAACTATTCGGCGCAATATAAGATGCCTTCACGAATAGAGAGCCGGAGTACGTAGAGCCACTAACATTTACACAGAGCTGGTCAAGTAGCGAATCGTTATTACTTACTTACTTACTTAATTGGCGCTTAACCGTCTAAACGGTTATGGCCGTCCAACAAGGCGCGCCAGTCGCTCCTTCGCTCCGCCAACCGGCGCCAATTGGTCACACCAAGGGAGTTTAAATCGTTTTCCACCTGGTCCTTCCAACGGAGTGGGGGCCGCCCTCTACCTCTGCTTCCATAGGCGGGTTCCGATAGAAACACTTTCTTGGCCGGAGCATCATCTTTCATTCGCATAACATGGCCTAGCCAGCGCAGCCGCTGCGTTTTAATTCGCTGGACTATGTTGATGTCTGCGTATAGCTCGTACAGCTCATCATTAAATCTTCTTCGGTACTCGCCATCGCCAACGCGTAGAGGTCCATAAATCTTTCGAAGAACTTTTCTCTCGAACACTCCCAAAGCCGCTTCATCTGCTGTTGTCATGGTCCATGCTTCTGCCCCATATAGCAGGACGGGTACGATAAGTGACTTGTAGAGTATGATTTTCGTTCGCCGAGAGAGGACTTTACTTTTCAATTGCCTACCTAGTCCAAAGTAGCATTTATTGGCAAGATTGATTCTTCGCTGGATTTCAGTGCTGATGTTGTTGCTAATGTTGATGCTGGTTCCCAAATAAACGAAGTCTTTTACTATTTCGAAATTATGGCTGCCAACAGTAGCGTGGTTGCCAAGGCGCATATGCGCTGACTCTTTGCTCGATGACAGCAGGTACTTCGTTTTGTCCTCATTCACCATCAAACCCATCTTTACCGCTTCTTTTTCCAGCTTGGAGTAAGCAGAACTAACAGCGCGGGTGTTTAGGCCGATGATATCAATGTCATCAGCATATGCCAGTAATTGCACGCTTTTATAGTATATTGTTCCAGTGCGGTTAAGTTCTGCAGCTAGTATAATTTTCTCCAGCATCAAATTAAAGAAATCGCACGATAGGGGGTCACCCTGTCTGAAACCTCGTTTAGTTTCGAACGGCTCGGAGAGGTCCTTCCCAATTCTGACTGAGCTGATGGTGTTGCTCAACGTCATTTTGCACAGCCGTATAAGTTTTGCGGGGAAACCAAATTCAGACATAGCGGCATATAGGCAGCTCCTTTTCGTGCTGTCGAAGGCGGCTTTAAAGTCGACGAAGAGGTGATGTGTGTCGATTCTCTTTTCACGGGTTTTTTCCAAGATTTGGCGCATTGTGAAAATCTGGTCGATGGTAGATTTACCAGGTCTGAAGCCGCACTGATAAGGTCCAATCAGCCGGTTCACGGAGGGTTTCAATCTTTCGCACAATACACTTGAAAGGACCTTATATGCGATATTAAGAAGGCTGATTCCACGATAGTTGGTGCATTTTGCAGTATCCCCCTTCTTGTGGACTGGGCAAAGAACAATTAGATTCCAACCGTCGGGCATGCTTTCGTCCGCCCATATTTTGCTAAGAAGCTGCTGCATGCGCCTTACCAACTCCTCGCCGCCGAACTTGAATAGCTCCGCAGGCAATCCATCAGCGCCCACGGCCTTGTTGTTTTTCAATTTGGTTATTGCTATTCTAACTTCGTCATAATCGGGCGGGGGGACATATATTCCATCATCATCGATTGCGGGATCGGGTTCTTCATCTCTGCGCGGTGAATTGCTGCCTCCATTTAGGAGAGCAGAGAAGTGTTCCCTCCATAATCTAAGCACTCTCTGGACATCAGTTACAAGGTCGCCGTTTTCATTCCTACAGGAGTTTGCCCCGGTCTTAAAACCTTCCGTCTGTCGCCGTATTTTTTGGTAGAATTTTCGGGCGTTATTCCTGGTGGCTAGCAGCTCAAGCTCCTCGCACTCACGCCTTTCTGCTTCTGCTTTTTTCTTCCTGAAAAGGCGTCTCGCTTCCCTTTTCAACTCACGATAGTGTTCACACACTCCTCTTGTCGCGCTCGCTTTTAACGTAGCCCTGTAGGCAGCGTCTTTTCTTTCGGTTGCAACGCGGCATTCTTCATCATACCAGTTGTTTTTTCGTGGCCGCCGGTAACCAATTTTTTCCTCGGCGGCAGTATGAAGTGCTTTGGAGATATGCTCCCACTGCTCCTGTATTCCTTCAGGATGAGTTGTGCCCTCAGAGAGCAGGTGTGAGAGTCGAGTTGCGAAATCATTGGCAGTCTGTTGTGATTGAAGCTTTTCGACGTCTAGCTTTCCTTGTGTTTTTTGTTCCTTGTTTTTAGCCGCGTTGAGGCGGGTGCGTATTTTGGCTGCAACGAGATAATGGTCCGAATCGATGTTAGGTCCTCGGATCGTTCGCACATCTAAAACACTGGAGGCATGCCGTCCGTCTATCACAACGTGGTCGATCTGATTGCGAGTATTTCGATCAGGAGACAGCCATGTAGCTTGATGTATCTTTTTATGCATGAACCTCGTGCTTGATATGACCATGTTTCGAGCACCGGCAAAGTCAATCAGCCTCAGTCCGTTAGGAGAAGTTTCATTGTGTAGGCTGAACTTTCCGACTGTAGGGCCAAAAACACCTTCTTTGCCCACCCTGGCGTTAAAGTCGCCAAGCACGACTTTTATATCATGACGGGGGCAGCGCTCGTATGTGCGTTCTAATTGTTCATAAAAAGTGTCTTTCACCTCATCGTCTTTCTCCTCTGTCGGCGCATGGGCGCAGATGAATGATATATTAAAAAATTTTGCTTTTATTCGAATAGCGGCGAGACGCTCGTCCACAGGCGTGAACGCCAGCACTTGGCGACAAAGTCTCTCTCCCACCACGAATCCGACGCCGAAACTGCGCCTATTCGCATGGCCACTCCAATATATGTCACAATTTTTGATCTTCTTTCTTCCTTGCTTCGTCCAACGCATTTCTTGGATGGCGGTGATGTCAGATTTTGCTTTGACGAGGACATCAACCAGCCGGGCATCTGCACCAATCCCATTCAGGGAGCGGACGTTCCAGGTGCATGCCTTCAATTCATTGTCCTTCAAACGTTTGCCATGGTCGTCATCAATAGAGAGTGTATTTATCCGAGGCTTGTTGTTATATTTCATTGGAGTATGGTTTTACGTGGCGGGTCCCAAGCCCAGCGCACAACCCGCTCAGCGGGGGTGAAAATATTACTTGGCACGTTTATATAGCGAGCCGCTTGCTCCAAGACAGACGCCCGCTTGCAGCCGCACCTAGAGGTGTACAGACGCTGCCGATGAAATCTCCCCCGGCTAGCCCTTAAACCGATTATGTCAGAGTGGCCTAGCCAGGTTGTCGCCTTCTCACATTAGCTCACCGCTAAACGGGTGTTTAGCGGCTACCCAGAGGATACTTGGCCGCAAGCGACCGGCAGTAGTGAGCTGCTTGAACCGCATGCAAAAGAATCGCTCTGGCCATTCCCAGGTGAATGGCGGTCAGAAGCTTTCCCCACTTTCGTGGACTTCTACACACGGCCCCACCCTCCAAGCGAATCGTTATTATCCAGCTGAATTATGGAAGCATTATACTTGCATTGAGCTGCAATAAGTACACCTCCACCTCACGAACGCCCAGTTTTTCCTGCATCCCTGTCTTTACGGAAAACAACAAACAAATTGGGATCGAAGAATTCGCCATCAAAAACCCTGGAGTCAGCCAAGTTTCTACAATGACAAAGATATCGTACTCTAACTGCGAGCTCAGCGACTTAACATCATGCGATAATGTTCTGATGCCAGAAGCATTTTGAAAATAGATATTTAGGTGCTTGTTGACATGGTTAATATTGCCACTGGCAACTAGGGGCAATTCGGTTGCCTTACCTCTTTTGGAAAAAAACGAAATGACCGAACGTTCACCCCAGCAGGCCACAAACCTTGTGATAAAACCGCCTCATATAGTATTTCTGTAACACCAAGCTTAAAATTGACTTTTGTTAATGAGTTAAGTGGAGTGTCATTTTGTATAAGCTTTTTGCAGGCAAAGTTAGACTTATAAGCCTTCGGATGTCTTACCAGATAACTAAGGATATCGTAAAAGGAAACTGATGGCTGAAATGATGATAAGTGCAGCCAACTCATACTAACTATACTCAATTCTGTACTTATGTATATTTGATCCAACAAAATTTGGCTTACGGCGAATAACATTTTCGTTGCATTTACTTTGTACAGAAGGAGTTGTAGTTACAGACTTCACAGTAGTAGTAGATGCAGATGCTATAGTTGATCCCAATTTCGAAGACGAAGTTGAAATTGAAGTCGAACACGAAGCAGTGCTAAAAATAATTGCGCCGTCATATATCGTCGTTACAATGCCAAAGTCACGATTGTGCCATTTTTGTTCAAACGAAATATTATATATGTCAAATTTTGCAAAGCCAAAACGAATGTGCATTTTTTTGAAAAAACAAAAAAATTAATAAATAAAAAATAAATATTTTTCAATTAGCATTACTTAGTGTTTACAAAAGTATACCGCCCAATAGTGGTTGAAATATACAAAATTAAATCTCTATTAATTAAATCTCTATTTTTATACTCAGTTGAGCAGAGCTCACAGAGTATATTAAGTTTGATTGGATAACGGTTGGTTGTACATATATAAAGGAATCGAGATAGATATAGACTTCCATATATCAAAATAATCAGGATCGAAAAAAAATTTGATTGAGCCATGTCCGTCCGTCCGTCCGTCCGTCCGTCCGTTAACACGATAACTTGAGTAAATTTTGAGGTATCTTGATGAAATTTGGTATGTAGATTCCTGGGCACTCATCTCAGATCGCTATTTAAAATGAACGATATCGGACTATAACCACGCCCATTTTTTCGATATCGAAAATTTCGAAAAACCGAAAAAATGCGATAATTCATTGCCAAAGGCGGATAAAGCGATGAAACTTGGTAGGTGGGTTGATGTTATGACGTAGAATAGAAAATTACTAAGATCTTGGACAATGGGCGTGGCACCGCCCACTTTTACAAGAAGGTAATTTAAAAGTTTTGCAAGCTGTAATTTGGCAGTCGTTGAAGATATCATGATGAAATTTGGCAGGAACGTTACTACTATTACTATATATGTGCTAAATAAAAATTAGCAAAATTGGATGAAGAGCACGCCCACTTTTTAAAAAAAATTTTTTTTAAATTCAAATTTTAACAAAAAATTTAATATCTTTACTGTATATAAGTATATTAAGTCAGAATTCAACTCCAGAAATGATATGATGCAACAAAATACAAAAATAAAAGAATATTTCAAAATGGGCGTGGCTCCGCCCATTTTAATTTAGTTTTTCTAGAATACTTTTAATGCCATAAGTCGAACAAAAATTTACCAATCCTTCTTAAATTTGGTAGAGGCATAGACTCTATGACGGTAACTGTTTTCTGTGAAAACGGGCGAAATCGGTGGAAGACACGCCCAGTTTTTATACACAGTCCACCGTCTGGCCTTCCTCTCGGCCGTTAACACAATAACTTGAGCAAAAACCGATATATCTTTACTAAACTTAGTCCACGCACTTATCTGAACTTACTTTATATTGGTATAAAAAATGGCCGAAATCCGACCATAACCACGCCCACTTTATCGATATCGAAAATTACGAAAAATGAAAAAAATGCCATAATTCTATACCAAATACGAAAAAAAAGGATGAAACATGGTAATTGGATTGGTTTATTGACGCAAAATATAACTTTGGAAAAAACTTTGTAAAATGGGTGTGACACCTACCATATTAAGTAGAAGAAAATGAAAAAGTTCTACAAGGCGAAATCAACAGCGTTTGGAATCTTGGCAGGAATACTGTTAGTGGTATTGCATATATAAATAAATTAGCAGTACCCGACAGATGATTTTCTGGATCACCTGGTCCACATTTTGGTCGATATCGCGAAAACGCCTTCACATATACATCTAAGGGCTACTCGCTTTTAAAACCCTCATTAATACCTTTAGTTTGATATCCATATCGTACAAACACATTCTAGAGTCACCCCTGGTCCACCCTAATGGCGATATCTCGAAAAGAAGTCCACCTATAGACCTAATGCCCTCTCCCTCCTAAAATGCTCAGTACCACCTTTCGTTTGATACCCATATCGTACAAACATTCTAGAGTCACCCCTGGCCCACCCTAATGGCGATATATCGAAAGGTTGTCCACCTATAGACCTAATGCCCACTCCCTCTTAAAATGCTCAGTAACACCTTTCGTTTGATACCCATATCGTACAAAGATTCTAGAGTCACCCTTGGTCCACCTTTATGGCGATATCTCGAAAAGGCGTCCACCTATAGAATAGAGGCATAGACTCTATGACGGTAACTGTTTTCTGTGAAAACGGGCGAAATCGGTGGAAGACACGCCCAGTTTTTATACACAGTCCACCGTCTGGCCTTCCTCTCGGCCGTTAACACAATAACTTGAGCAAAAACCGATATATCTTTACTAAACTTAGTCCACGCACTTATCTGAACTTACTTTATATTGGTATAAAAAATGGCCGAAATCCGACCATAACCACGCCCACTTTATCGATATCGAAAATTACGAAAAATGAAAAAAATGCCATAATTCTATACCAAATACGAAAAAAAAGGATGAAACATGGTAATTGGATTGGTTTATTGACGCAAAATATAACTTTGGAAAAAACTTTGTAAAATGGGTGTGACACCTACCATATTAAGTAGAAGAAAATGAAAAAGTTCTACAAGGCGAAATCAACAGCGTTTGGAATCTTGGCAGGAATACTGTTAGTGGTATTGCATATATAAATAAATTAGCAGTACCCGACAGATGATTTTCTGGATCACCTGGTCCACATTTTGGTCGATATCGCGAAAACGCCTTCACATATACATCTAAGGGCTACTCGCTTTTAAAACCCTCATTAATACCTTTAGTTTGATATCCATATCGTACAAACACATTCTAGAGTCACCCCTGGTCCACCCTAATGGCGATATCTCGAAAAGAAGTCCACCTATAGACCTAATGCCCTCTCCCTCCTAAAATGCTCAGTACCACCTTTCGTTTGATACCCATATCGTACAAACATTCTAGAGTCACCCCTGGCCCACCCTAATGGCGATATATCGAAAGGTTGTCCACCTATAGACCTAATGCCCACTCCCTCTTAAAATGCTCAGTAACACCTTTCGTTTGATACCCATATCGTACAAAGATTCTAGAGTCACCCTTGGTCCACCTTTATGGCGATATCTCGAAAAGGCGTCCACCTATAGAACTAAGGATTACTCCCTTTTAAAATACTCATTACCACCTTTCATTTGATACCCATATCGTACAAACACATTCTAGAGTCACCCTGGCCCACCCTAATGGCGATATCTCGAAAAGGCGTCCACTTATAGACCTAATGCCCACTCCCTCTTAAAATGCTCAGTAACACCCTTCGTTTGATACCCATATCGTACAAACATTCTAGAGTCACCCCTGGCCCACCCTAATGGCGATATCTCGAAAAGGCGTCCACCTATAGACCTAATGCCCACTCCCTCTTAAAGTGCTCAGTAACACCTTTCGTTTGATACCCATATCGTACAAACACATTATAGAGTCACCCCTGGCCCACCCTAATGGCGATATCTCGAAAAGGTGTCCACCTATAGACCTAATGCCCACTCCCTCTTAAAATGCTCAGTAACACCTTTCGTTTGATACCCATATCGTACAAACATTCTAGAGTCACCCCTGTCACACCCTAATGGCGACATCTCGAAAAGGCGTCCACCTATAGACCTAATGCCCACTCCCTCTTAAAATGCTCAGTAACACCTTTCATTTGATTCCCATATCGTACAAAGATTCTAGAGTCACCCTTGGTCCACCTTTACGGCGATATCTCGAAAAGGCGTCCACCTATAGAACTAAGGATTACTCCCTTTTAAAATACTCATTACCACCTTTCATTTGATACCCATATCGTACAAACACATTCTAGGGTCACCCTGGCCCACCCTAATGGCGATATCTCGAAAAGGCGTCCACTTATAGACCTAATGCCCACTCCCTCTTAAAATGCTCAGTAACACCCTTCGCTTGATACCCATATCGTACAAACATTCTAGAGTCACCCTTAGTCCACCTTTATGGCGATATCTCGAAAAGGCTTCTTTCCACCTATAGAACTAAGGATCACTCCCTTTGAAAATACTCATTAACACCTTTCATTTGATACCCATATCGTACAAACACATTCTAGAGTCACCCCTGGCCCACCTTAATGGCGATATCTCGAAAAGGCGTCCACCGATAGACCTAAGGCCCGCTCCCTCTTAAAATGCTCAGTAACACCTTTCATTTGATACCCATATCGTACAAACACATTCTAGAGTCGCCCCTGGTTCACCTTTATGGCGATATCTCGAAACGGTGTCCACCTATGGAACTAAGGATCACTCCCTTTGAAAATACTCATTAACACCTTTCATTTGATACCCATATCGTACAAACACATTCTAGAGTCACCCCTGGCCCACCTTAATGGCGATATCTCGAAAAGGCGTCCACCGATAGACCTAAGGCCCGCTCCCTCTTAAAATGCTCAGTAACACCTTTCATTTGATACCCATATCGTACAAACAAATTCTTGAGTCAGCCCTGGTCCACCTTTATGGCGACATCCCTAAATGGCGTCCATCCATAGATCTATGGCCTACTCTCTCTTAAAATACTCTTTAATACCTTCCATTTGATACACATGTCATACAACCACATTCCAGGGTTACCCTAGGTTCATTTTCCTACATGGTGATTTTCCTTATTTTGTCTCCATAGCTCTCAACTGAGTATGTAATGTTCGGTCACACCCGAACTTAGCCTTCCTTACTTGTTAACAATGTCTTCAAGGTTTGAAACGCTTTTTTCACAAAACATCAAATATACACTTTCGTGGCTTTGGCACTGGACCGACGATATTGGCTGCAATATCTGCACAAACGTCGACAATGGCATCTCAACTGGGGGGCTGTGTCTTTAAACATAACATTTATTTACATTGCTATTATTACATTGTTTTATTAAAATTATATAAGCATGAAATGTACACACCCAGTGATAATAAAAGTACCAAATAAAAATAAAAAAGTATTTAAAAACAGAATACATACATACTTTCGAAAATACTTTGAAATCGAAAGCTGACATTTTTGTATTATTAAGCGCTGTACGCAGATCAAAAGAAAAATTTTGCATTTCACGTTGCATGGCACTTTATACATAAATACCGTTATTATAAAAATAAAACAAAATTTATGAAACTTTTTGATACCAAAAAGATACGAGGTCCTCAGTAGTGTAATTAGGCAGCATATATGAATGCAGCTGTTTTCTTACCATTACTACAGAAACATTTCCTCCCGATGAGAGCCACGGTTCCTGGATCTGCGCCAAATCAAACGCTCCTCAAGGGTTAGGAGCAGTTCGCTCGTCGCCACTTTACTGTGTTGGAGGTTTATCTGTAGGACTTCCAGCACAAGGGCTTTTGAATTCGCCCTGCAAAACTTTTTCATTTTTTTCCACTTTTACAAAGTTTTTTTCTAAAGTTATATTTTGCGTCAATAAACCAATCCAATTACCATGTTTCATTCCTTTTTCGTATTTGGTATATTATTATGTAATTTTTTTCATTTTTAGTAATTTTCGATATCGAAAAAGTGGAAGTGGTCATAGTCGGATTTCGGCCATTTTATACACCAATATAAAGTGAGTTCAGATAAGTACGTGAACTGAGTTTAGTAAAGATATATCGATTTTTGCTCAAGTAATCGTGTTAACGGCCGAGCGGAAGGACAGACGATCGACTGTGTATAAAAACTGGGCGTGGCTTCAACCGATTTCGCCCTTTTTCACAGAAAACAGTTATCGTCCTAGAACCTAAGCCTCTACCAAATTTCACAAGGATTGGTAGTGTTTTGTTCGACATATGGCATTAAAAGTATCCTAGACAAATTAAATGAAAAAGGGCGGAGCCACGCCCATTTTGCAATTTTCTTTTATTTTTTTATTTTGTTGCAACATATCATTACTGGAGTTGAATGTTGGCATAATTTACTTATATGCTGTAAAGATATTAACTTTTATTTTAAAATGTGACTTTAAAAATTTTGTTTTTAAAAGTGGACGTGGTCGTTCTCCGATTTTGCTAATTTTTATTACGCATACATATAGTAATAAGAGTAACGCTCCTGCCAAATTTCATCACGGTATCTTCAACGACTGCCAAATTACAGCTTGCAAAACTTCTAAATTACCTTCTTTTAAAAGTGGGCGGTGCCACCGCCATTGTCCAAAATTTTACTAGTTTTCTATTCTGCGTCATAAGTTCAACTCACCTGCCAAGTTTCATCGCTTTATCCGTATTTGGTAATGAATAATCGCACTTTTTCAATTTTTCGAAATTTTCGATATCGAAATAGTGGGCGTGGTTATAGTCCGATATCGTTAATTTTAAATAGCGATCTGAGATGAGTGCCCAGGAACCTACGTACCAAATTTCATCAAGATACCTCAAAATTTACTCAAGTTATCGTGTTAACGGACGGACGGACTGACGGACGGACGGACATGGCTCAATCGAATTTTTTTTCGATACTGATGATGTTGATATATGGAAGTCTATGTCTATCTCGATTCCTTTATATCTGTACAGCCAGCCGTTATCCAATCAAAATTAATATACTCTGTGAGCTCTGCTCAACTGAGTATAAGAAGGATTTTTAAATAATACCCACTAAAGGCCCAATTGAAGACCTTAAAAACGAATTAGAAGTGATAGATTACAATAAAGAATTAAAATGACTAAAACAATTCTGGAAAACTATTGGAATGACTAGGGAGCCAACTAATAAAGATGTTATTAATCAAACAAGTAGAGAAAAGGAAACTAGGCGTATGATGATATTGTATAAGATTACAGATAATAAATAAATAAACAAAATAAAAAAAATACAACAATTTTTATACTCAGTTGAGCAGAGCTCACAGAGTATATAAACTTTGATTGGATAACGGTTGGTTGTACAGGTATAAAGGAATCGAGATAGATATATCAAAATCATCAGTATCGAAAAAAAATTCGATTGAGCCATGTCCGTCCGTCCGTCCGTTAACACTATAACTTGAGTAAATTTTGAGGTATCTTGATGAAATTTGGTAAATAGATTCCTGGGCACTCATCTCAGATCGCTATTTAAAATGAACGATATCGGACTATAACCACGCCCACTTTTTCGATTTCGAAAATTTCGAAAAACCGAAAAAATGCGATAATTCATTGCCAAAGGCGGTTAAAGCGATGAAACTTGGTAGATGGGTTGACGTTATGACGCAGAATAGAAAATTAGTAAGATTTTGGACAATGGGCGTGGCACCGCCCACTTTTACAAGAAGGTAATTTAAAAGTTTTGCAAGCTGTAATTTGGCAGTCCTTGAAGATATCGTGATGAAATTTGGCAGGAACGCTACTACTATTACTATATATGGCTAAATAAAAATTAGCAAAATTGGATGAAGAACACGCCCACTTTTTAAAAAAATTTTTTTAAATTCAAATTTTAACAAAAAATTTAATATCTTTACTGTATATAAGTAAATTAAGTCAAAATTGAACTCCTGTAATGATATGATGCAACAAAATACAAAAATAAAAGAAAATTTCAAAATGGGCGTGGCTCCGCCCATTTTCATTTAGTTTGTCTAGAATACTTTTAATACCATAAGTCGAACAAAAATTTACCAATCCTTCTCAAATTTGGTAGGGGCATAGATTCTATGACGGTAACTGTTCTCTGTGAAAATGGGCGAAATCGGTGGAAGCCACGCCCAGTTTTTATACACAGTCTACCGTCTGTCCTTCCGCTCGGCCGTTAACACAATAACTTGAGCAAAAACCGATATATCTTTACTAAACTTAGCCCACCTACTTATCTGAACTCACTTTATCTTGGTATAAAAAATGGCCGAAATCCGACCATAACCACGCCCACTTTATCGATATCGAAAAATACGAAAAATGAAAAAAATGCCATAATTCTATACCAAATACGAAAAAAGGGATGAAACATGGTAACTGGATTGGTTTATTGACGCAAAATATAATTTGGAAAAAACTTTGTAAAATGGGTGTGACACCTACCATATTAAGTAGAAGAAAATGAAAAAGTTCTACAAGGCGAAATCAACAGCCCTTGGAATCTTGGCAGGAATACTGTTAGTGGTATTGTATATATAAATAAATTAGCAGTACCCGACAGATGATTTTCTGGATCACCTGGTCCACATTTTGGTCGATATCGCGAGAACGCCTTCACATATACATCTAAGGGCCACTCGCTTTTAAAACCCTCATTAATACCTTTAATTTGATATCCATATCGTACAAACACATTCTAGAGTCACCCCTGGCCCACCCTAATGGCGATATCTCGAAAAGGCGTCCACCTATAGACCTAATGCCCACTCCCTCTTAAAATGCTCAGTAACACCTTTCGTTTGATACCCATATCGTACAAACATTCTAAAGTCACCCTTGGTCCACCTTTATGGCGATATCTCGAAAAGGCGTCCACCTATAGAACTAAGGATTACTCCCTTTTAAAATACTCATTACCACCTTTCATTTGATACCCATATCGTACAAACATTCTAGAGTCACCCCTGGCCCACCCTAATGGCGATATCTCGAAAAGGCGTCCACCTATAGACCTAATGCCCACTCCCTCTTAAAGTGCTCAGTAACAACTTTCGTTTGATACCCATATCGTACAAACATTCTAGAGTCACCCTTGGTCCACCTTTATGGCGATATCTCGAAAAGGCGTCCACCTATAGAACTAAGGATTACTCCCTTTTAAAATACTCATTACCACCTTTCATTTGATACCCATATCGTACAAGCACATTCTAGAGTCACCCCTGGCCCACCCTAATGGCGACATTTCGAAAAGGCGTCCACCTATAGACCTAATGCCCACTCCCTCTTAAAATGCTCAGTAACAACTTTCGTTTGATACCCATATCGTACAAACATTCTAGAGTCACCTTTGGTCCACCTTTATGGCGATATCTCGAAAAGGCGTCCACCTATAGAACTAAGGATTACTCCCTTTTAAAATACACATTACCACCTTTCATTTGATACCCATATCGTACAAACACATTCTAGAGTCACCCTGGCCCACCCTAATGGCGATATCTCGAAAAGGCGTCCACCTATAGACCTAATGCCCACTCCCTCTTAAAATGCTCAGTAACACCTTTCGTTTGATACCCATATCGTACAAACACATTCTAGAGTCACCCCTGGCCCACCCTAATGACGATATCACGAAAAGGTGTCCACCTATAGGCCTCATGCCCACTCCCTCTTAAAATGCTCATTACCACCTTTCATTTGATACCCATATCGTACAAACACATTCTAGAGTCACCCTGGCCCACCCTAATGGCGATATCTCGAAAAGGCGTCCACCTATAGACCTAATGCCCACTCCCTCTTAAAATGCTCAGTAACAACTTTCGTTTGATACCCATATCGTACAAACACATTCTAGAGACACCCCTGGTCCACCTTTATGGCGATATCTCGAAAAGGCGTCCACCTATAGAACTAAGGATTACTCGCTTTTAAAATACTCATTACCATCTTTCATTTGATACCCATATCATACAAACACATCCTAGAGTCACCCCTGGCCCACCCTAATGGCGACATTTCGAAAAGGCGTCCACCTATAGACCTAATGCCCACTCCCTCTTAAAATGCTCAGTAACACTTTTCGTTTGATACCCATATCGTACAAACATTCTAGAGTCACCCTTGGTCCACCTTTATGGCGATTTCTCGAAAAGGCGTTCACCTATAGCCCATTCCCTTTTAAAATACTCATTACCACCTTTCATTTGATACCCATATCGTACAAACACATTCTAGAGACACCCCTGGTCCCCCTTAATGGCGATATCTCGAAAAGGCGTCCACCTATAGACCTAGTGCCCACTCCCTCTTAAAATGCTCAGTAACACCTTTCATTTGATACCCATATCGTACAAACAAATTCTAGAGTCAGCTCTGGTCCACCTTTATGGCGATATCCCTAAATGGCGTCCATCCATAGAACTATGGCCTACTCTCTCTTAAAATACTCTTTAATACCTTCCATTTGATACACATGTCATACAACCACATTCCAGGGTTACCCTAGGTTCATTTTCCTGCATGGTGATTTTCCTTATTTTGTCTCCATAGCTCTCAACTAAGTATGTAATGTTCGGTTACACCCGAACTTAGCCTTCCTTACTTGTTATATCTATCTTTTGACAATGGGAGGCCAAGAATCGAAAGTCACTAATCCAAATGGTAACGTGGTAAACACAGTCCAAATAATAGACACACTGAAGCCTTGGAAACCATAAAAATTTATCTTCTGGCTATTGCCATTATTGGCGCTGTGAACTTATTTTTGAGATGTTATTCAATACATAACAAATTTTTGAAAAAAAGGTATCAGAGCCGTGCTGACGGCATAGATAAAATATAGAAACCTATTTTTACATCAATGGGTAAATGGAAACTATTTTCAACACACTTGTGGAAGAAAAAGCTTTGGCCGAAAAGGCTTATAAATGCATTAATAACAAGTAAGGAAGGTTAAGTTCGGGTGTACCCGAACATTACATACTCAGTTGAGAGCTATGGTGACAACATAAGGGAAAATAACCATGTAGGAAAATGAACCGAGGGAAACCCTGGAATGTGTTTGTATGACATGTGTATCAAATGAAAGGCATTAAAGAGTATTTTATGAGGGAGTGGGCCATAGTTCTATAGGTGGACGCCATTTAGGGATATAGCCATAAAGGTGGATCAGGGTTGACTCTAGAATGCGTTTGTACGATATGGGTATCAAATTAAAGGTGTTAATGAGTATTTTAAAAGGGAGTAATCCTTAGTTCCATAGGTGGACGCCGTTTCGAGATATCGCCATAAAGGTGGACCAGAGGTGACCCTAGAATTTGTTTGTACAATATGGGTATCAAAAGAAAGGTGTTAATGAGTATTTTAAAAGGGAGTGGGCCTTAGTTCTATAGGTGGATGCCGTTTCGAAATATCGTCATAAAGGTGGACCAGGGTTGACTCTAGAATGTGTTTGTACGATATTGGTATCAAATTAAAGGTATTAATGAGGGTTTTAAAGGGGAGTAGTGGTTGCTGTATAGGTGGTCGCCGTTTCGAGATATCGCCATAAAGGTGGACCAGAGGTGACCCTAGAATTTGTTTGTACAATATGGGCACCAACCGAATGGTGTTAATGAGTATTTTAAAAGGGAGTGGGCCTTAGTTCTATAGGCGGATGCCGTTTCGAAATATCGTCATAAAGGTGGACCAGGGTTGACTCTAGAATGTGTTTGTACGATATTGGTATCAAATTAAAGGTATTAATGAGGGTTTTAAAGGGGAGTAGTGGTTGCTGTATAGGTGGTCGCCGTTTCGAGATATCGCCATAAAGGTGGACCAGAGGTGACCCTAGAATTTGTTTGTACAATATGGGTATCAAAAGAAAGGTGTTAATGAGTATTTTAAAAGGGAGTAATCCTTAGTTCCATAGGTGGACGCCGTTTCGAGATATCGCCATAAAGGTGGACCAGAGGTGACCCTAGAATTTTTTTGTACGATATGGGTATCAAATGAAAGGTGTTACTGAGCATTTTAAGAGGGAGTGGGCCTTAGGTCTATAGGTGGACGCCTTTTCGAGGTATCGCCATTAAGGTGGGCCAGGGGTGACTCTAGAATGTGTTTGCACGATATGAGTATCAAATCAAAGGTGGTAATGAGTATTTTAAAAGGGAGTGATCCTTAGTTCTATATGCGGACGCCTTTTCGAGATATCGCCATAAAGGTGGGCCAGGGGTGACTCTAGAATGTGCTTGTACGATATCGGTATCAAATGAAAGGTGTTAATGAGTATTTTAAAAGGGAAGGGGCTTAGTTCTATAGGTGAACGCCTTTTCGAGATATCGCCATAAAGGTGGAACAGGGGTGACTCTAGAATGTGTTCGTACGATATGGGCATCAAATGAAAGGTGTTAATGAGTATTTTAAAAGGGAATGGGCTTTAGTTCTATAGGTGAACGCCTTTTCGAGATATCGCCATTAAGGTGGGCCAGTGGTGACTCTAGAATGTGTTTGTACGATATGGGTATCAAATGAAAGGTGTTACTGTGCATTTTAAGAGGGAGTAGGCCTTAGATCTATAGGTGAACGCCTTTTCCAGATATCGCCATTAAGGTGGGCCAGTGGTGACTCTAGAATGTGTTTGTACGATATGGGTATCAAATGAAAGGTGGTAATGAGCATTTTAAAGTGATCCTTAGTTCCATTGGTGGACGCCGTTTCCAGATATCGCTATTAAGGTGGGCCAGTGGTGACTCTAGAATGTGTTTGTACGATATGGGTATCAAATGAAAGGTGGTAATGAGTATTTTAAAAGGGAGTGATCCTTAGTTCTATCGGTGGACGCCTTTTCGAGATATCGCAATAAAGGTGGGCCAGGGGTGACTATAATGTGTTTGTGCGATATGGGTATCAAATTAAAGGTATTAATGAGGATTTTAAAAGCGAGTGGCCCTTAGATGTATATGTGAAGGTGTTTTCGCGATATCGACCATAATGTGAACCAGGGTGATCCAAAAAATCATCTGTCGGGTACTGCTAATTTATTTATATATGCAATACCACGAACAGTATTCCTGCCAAGATTCCAAGGGCTGTTGATTTCGCTCTGCAGAACTTTTTCATTTTCTTCTACTTAATATGGTAGGTGTCACACCCATTTTACAAAGTTTTTTCTAAAGTTATATTTTGCGTCAATAGACCAATACAATTACCATGTTTCATCCCTTTTTTCGTATTTGGTATAGAATTATGGCATTTTTTTTCTTTTTTCGTAATTTTCGATATCGAAAACCTGGGCGTGGTTATAGTCGGATTTCTGCCATTTTTTATACCAAGATAAAGTGAGTTCAGATAAGTACGTGGACTAAGTTTAGTAAAGATATATCGGTTTTTGCTCAAGTTATCGTGTTAACGCCCGAGCGGAAGGACAGACGGTGGACTGTGTTTAAAAAATGGGCGTGGCGTGAACCGAGTTCGCCCATTTTCACAAAAAACAGTTGCCGTCATAGTATCTATTCCCCTACCAAATTTCAGAAGGATTGGTAAATTTTTGTTCGACTTATGGCATTAAAAGTATTCTGGACAAACTAAATGAAAATGGGCCGAGCCACGCCCATTTTGAAATTTTCTTTTATTTTTGTATTTTGTTGCACCATATCATTACTGGAGCTGAATATTGACATAATTTACTTATATACAGTAAAGATATTAAATTTGTTGTTAAAATTTGACTTTTAAAAAAATTTTTTTAAAAAGTGGGCGTGTTCTTCATCCGATTATACTCATTTTTATTTGGCACATATATAGTAATAGTAGACACGTTCCTGCCAAATTTCATCATGATATCTTCAACGACTGCCAAATTACAGCTTGCAAAACTTTTAAATTACCTTCTTTTAAAAGTGGGCGGTGCCACGCCCATTGTCCAAAAACTTACTACTTTTCTATTCTGAGTCATAAGGTAAACCCACCTACCAAGTTTCATCGCTTTATCCGTCTTTGACAATGAATTATCGCATTTTTTTCGGTTTTTCGAAATTTTCGATATCGAGAAAGTGGGCGTGGTTATAGTCCGATATCGTTCATTTTAAATATCGATCTGAGATGAGCATCCAGGAACCTACATACCAAATTTCATCAAGATATCTCAAAATTTACTCAAGTTATCGTGTTAACGGACAGACGGACGGACGGACATGGCTCAATCAAATTTTTTTTCGATACTGATGATTTTGATATATGGAAGTCTATATCTATCTCGATTCCTTTATACCTGTACAACCAACCGTTATCCAATCAAAGTTAATATACTCTGTGAGCTCTGCTCAATTGAGTATAAAAATACTTACTGTAAATATTCATGACTTATTTTGAATTCTCTTGCTTTATACGTCGGTACACTTTGATCGCCAAATAAAAACTTGAAATCCATTCTTCGGCAGCGAAAAAAAGTATTAGGTTCGTCGAGGGTCATTCCAAATTGCATAAACCAGCTACCTTCGAACTGTAAATAATAAAACCATAAGCTTTTAAAATGGTTCTTAAGTCTATGCATAGTACTATAAAATTGGCCTAGCTATATACATCGAGCTGACACTTAATTTATTTAAGTATACAGAACTTCACACTCACCGCTCCTCTATCCACGCTTTGCAAATATTGTATATCTGTTCGACATGAACCTGACTTTCGACCTTGTCCGGCCACCAAACATGATGATGTCAAAAAAATTACAATTGACAAAGGGGAACTGAAAAAAAAATGTTATTAATTACAAAACAAGTAAGGAAGGCTAAGTTCGGGTGTAACCGAACATTATATACTCAGCTGAGAGCTTTGGAGACAAAAAAAAGTAACATCACCATGTAGGAGAATGAACCTAGAGTAACCCTGGAATGTGTTTGTATGACATGGGTATCGAATGGAAGGTATTAAAGAGTATTTTAAAAGGGAGTGGACTATAGTTCTATAGGTGGACGCCATTTCGGGATATCGCCATTAAGGTGGACCAGGGGTGACTCTAGAATGTGTTTGTACGACATGGGTATCAAATGAAAGGTGTTAATGAGTATTTTAAAAGGGAGTGAGCCTTAGTTCTATAGTTGGACGCCTTTTCGAGATATCGCCATAAAGGTGGCCCATGGGTGACTCTGTTGTTGTTGTTGTAGCAATGCTCGCCCCACCTAATAGCCGCGACCGATCACAAATTGTCATCAATATCCTCTAACGGGAGTCCAACAGGGGTCCGTTTCAACAGGTGTGGACCATAAGGAAAGGGGTGTTAGAGGCGTTGGTTCCACATTACAATTAAAGAGATGGTTGGTGTCATGTGGGGACACATTGCAAGCAGGGCATACATTTTGTATGTCAGGGTTGATTCTGGATAGGTAAGAGTTTAACCTGTTACAGTATCCAGAACGAAGTTGAGCAAGAGTGACACGCGTTTCCCTGGGGAGTATGCGTTCCTCTTCTGCGAGTTCTGGATATTTTTCTTCAAGTACTGGGTTCACCGGGCAATTCCCGACATAAAGGTCCGACGCCTGTCTATGGAGTTCACCAAGGACCTGCTTGTGTTTTTCCGCTTCATACGGCTGGGTTCTCAGGTGCCGTATTTCCTCAAAATGCTTACGGAGATGACTCCTTAGGCCCCTAGGCGGTGCTGGTTCGTCAATCAGATGTCTGTTGGGATGCCCAGGTTTCTGGGTATTCAACAGAAACTGTTTGGTCAGCATCTCATTTCTCTCCCTGATGGGGAGTATTCTCGCCTCATTATGTAGATGGTGTTCTGGGGACATAAGAAGACAGCCCGTGGCGATTCTGAGAGCAGTATTTTGGCAGGCCTGTAGTTTCTTCCAGTGGGTGGTTTTTAGGCTTGGCGACCATATGGGTGACGCGTAGCACGTAATCGGCTGGCTAATTGCTTTGTATGTGGTCAAGAGCGTTTCTTTATCTTTTCCCCAGGTACTGCCAGCAAGGGATTTGAGGATTTTATTACGGCTCTGAATTCTTGGAACAATTGCGGTTGCGTGCGCACCAAAATGTAGATCCTGATCAAACGTCACACCCAAGATTTTGGGGTGTAGGACAGTCGGTAGCGTAGTGCCATCGAAGTGGATGTTCAATATGGTCGACATTTGGGGCGTCCATGTTGTAAATAAGGTCGCGGAAGATTTAGTCGGTGACAATGCCAGGTTTCGCGAGGCGAAAAAACTGGAGAGATCAGGGAGATAGCCGTTTATTTTATTGCATAGCTCATCGATCTTAGGGCCTGGGCCTGTGGCCATTATTGTGCAGTCATCGGCGTAGGAAACGATTGTGACTCCTTCCGGTGGTGAAGGTAGCTTAGATATGTAGAAATTAAACAAAAGCGGGGATAGGACACCACCCTGTGGCACCCCTTGTTTAATTCTCCTTTGTTTTGATGTTTCGTTTCTGAATTGCACCGATGCCTGCCGACCACCCAGATAATTTGCGGTCCACCTTTTAAGACATGGGGGTAGACCCTTCCAGGTCTTGCAGTAACGAGCCATGGTTGACCGTATCAAAAGCTTTGACAGGTCTAACGCTACGAGTACTGTTCTATGGTGGGGATATTGATTCAAACCGCAATTTATCTGGGTGCTAATGACATTTAGCGCGGAGGTAGTGCTATGGAGTTTTCTGAAGCCATGCTGATGAGGGGCTAGCTGCAAATGTGCTTGGAAATAAGGGAGCAAAATGGCTTCAAGCGTCTTTGCCACTGGCGATAGGAGAGATATCGGACGATATGACTCACCTACGTTAGCTGGTTTCCCAGGCTTTAGTAGCGGGACCACCTTGGCCATTTTCCACTTCTCGGGTATGACAAAGGTGGAAAGAGACAGGTTGAAGACATGCGCTAAATATTTGAAACCCTCTTTCCCTAGGTTTTTAAGCATCGGCATGGCTATGCCGTCTGGGCCCACTGCTTTGGATGGTTTAGCGCAACCAATGGCGTCCTCAACCTCTCTAGCGGTGATGGTAATTGGTGACGCGCTGAGTTTGTGTTTATGTGCGTGTCTATTGGCTCTCCGTCTATCTTTGTCGACCGTAGGATGCATTATATATTGTCGGCAGAAAGCGCTCGCGCATTTTTTCGCATCCGACAGTACCTTATCGCCAAAGGCGATGGAAACTTTGTCTTTGTGCTTAGTCGGATTCGATAGGGACTTTACGGTGGACCAAAGTTTACCTACACCGGTAGAGAGGTTACAACCTCTTAGGTGCTCTTCCCATTTCGCCCGCTTGTGTTCGTCCACAAGCAATCTGATGCGTTGGTTTATATCCCTTATTTGGGGGTCGCCTGGATCAAGCTGTCTTATAAGGTCGCGTTCCCTCGCTAAGCTCGCGTCCTCCGCCGGGAAGTGGGGCCGGATTTCCGGAATTCTCCCGGCGGGAATGAAATGTGCCGAGGCGGATTCAATGACCTTGCGGAAGGCACGCTCCCCTTGGCGGGCATCAGTCGGGATAGGGAGGGCAGCAAAGCTGCTGTCTGTTGCAGATTTATATTCTTCCCACTTTCCTTTTTGAAGTTTATGAAAGTGCGTTTTTCGGTGACGATGAAGTCGGCGGTACGCTCGAACGAAATAAGTATGGGCAGGTGGTCGGATGCCAATGTTACCATCGGCTGCCAGTTGACGCAGTTTACGAGTTCTGCGCTCACGATTGAGATATCTGGCGAGCTATGACAGCTACCTACCATACGTGTGGGGGCGTCTCCGTTTACTGTGCAGAACGTCGTTTCGTCTATTTGATCCGCCAAAATCTCACCCCTACTGTCCGCCCGCAAGTTTGAATGCCATAGGTCGTGATGGGCATTGAAATCGCCTAAGATAATGCGATTGTTGCCAGTGAGTAAGGCCTCGATATTAGAGCGGTATCCACTGGGGCAACAGGTGACAGGAGGGATGTAGATGTTGATGATTTCTAGATTTGCATCGCCTGACCGGACAGATAGGCCTTGACGTTCTAAGACATTGTCACTGCGGTCGATGCCAGGATCAAATATATGATATTGCACAGAGTGGTGTATAATAAACGCGAGGCCGCCTCCATTTCCGCTCTCGCGGTCTTTCCTGTGGAAATTATAACCAGAGCAGGTCTGCAATGCAGATCTTGCTGTGAGTTTAGTCTCTTGAATCGCAGCAATGCGGATGTTGTGCCGCTTCATGAAATCGACTAACTCCGTAATCTTCCCAGTTAGTCCATTACAGTTGAACTGCAGAATTCTGAAGTGCATGAGGGGTGACGCCGCCACTCTAGGGGTAAGTGAGGGGTGACTACGCCTAGGTTGTGGAAGGCCAGGACGCAATTGCTGTTGTGGCCTTGGGACTGGGCGCCCTTGGGCAAGCATTGGGGTACCCGGATGATTTGGGTTTGCGACCTGGCAACATGGCGCGATGAAACCCGTCGAGGGGTTGCCGTCGCGGAGACCAGAACATCTAGGAAAGTGGCACCACCCAAGGCAGGAGCTGCATTGAGCGGATATCGCAAACCTATATATTCTGTGCTGGCAGACGGTGCAAACGGAGGCAGGGACTAAGAGTCTGTTTCCCTGACCTGCACGATTGCTGCCAGAAAAGAGGGGGGGAGAAGAAGACGGGGGCAGGGGCTGATGCTCAGCATTGCTACCAGCTCTACTACGAAGGTAGTAGTTATGAGTGGTATCAGCTGTTTGGGTTGTTGGCGCCGTGGGGCGTGAGCAGCAGCGGGTACTTGTTGTGGCTTGCTGAGCAGCGAAGCTGCTGGAAGGTAGTGGGGATACGCTTAGGCGTAGACTACGGGACGCCTTTGGGCGTGAGCAGCAAGGAGCCACAAAAGATTTATAAAAGTTACGTGGACGTCGGGTTTTGGGATCAAGCCCAGAAAAACCTGTCCGATGCAACCATCCCTTGCACGAGACACACTGAACAGAGTATGACCGTCCTAAAAAGATTCTTTTCTGGCAAATGCAGCAAAACCATTTCTCAGGACCGGGGTCAGGAGACGGACCCGGATTGGGTTCGATACCTTCCCGGAGTAAGAGAATATGTAGCAGTCCTGCTGCAAGGAGCTGCTGGGAGGATGACAATTTGTGGGAGGAACGAAACAAATTAAATGGGGTCACACTGAAATGACAGTCCTTGGTCGGGAAAAATCCCGAGTCGCTCCGGTACATAGAACCGACTGCCTTGGGAAGCGCATGGGTGACTCTAGAAGGTGCTTGTACGACATGGGTATCAAATGAAAGGTGTTAATGAGGGTTTTAAAAGTGAGTGGCCCTTAGTTGTATATGTGAAGGCGTTTTCGGGATATCGGCCAAAATGTGGACCAGGGTAACCCAGAACATTATCTGTCGGGTACCGCTAATTTATTTATATATATAATACCACGAACAGTATTCCTGCCCTGATTCCAAGGGCTTTTGATTTCGCCCTGCAGAACTTTTTTATTTTCTTCTACTTAATATTGTAGGTGTCACACCCATTTTACAAAGTTTTTTCTGAAGTTATATTTTGCGTCAATAAACCAATACAATTTCCATTTTTCGTAATTTTCGATATCGAAAAAGTCGGCGAGGTCGTAGTCATATTCCGTCCATTTTTATACGAAGATAAAGTTAGTTCAGATAAGTACGCGGACTAGGTTTAGTAAAGATATATCGAATTTTGGTCAAGTTATCGTGTTAACGACCGAGCGGAAGGAAAGACGGCCGACTATGTATAAAAACTGGACGTGCCTTCAACCGATTTCGTCCATTTTCGTAGAAAACAGTTACCGTCATGGAATCTATGGCACTAAATTTCGAAATGATTGGTGAATTTTTGTTCGACTTGTGGCATTAAAAGTATTCTACACCTTTTCCAGTTTAAGTTCAGAGATTTACAATTCAAGTTCAGAAAATTACAATTAAAGTTCAGAATTTCCAATTTAGATTCAGAAATTTACAATTCATGTTCAGAAAATTACAATTTAAATTCAGAAAATCGCAATTCAATTTCAGAAATTACAATTCAAGTTCAGAAATTGCATTTCAAGTTCAGAAAATTACAATTCAAGTTCAGAAAATTACAATACAAGTTCAGAAAATTACATTTCAAGTTCAGAAAATTACAGTTCGATTTCAGAAATTTATAAGTAGTGTGTTAATTTTCAAAAGTTATTTTAATTAATTAATTTTATACTTATATGTTACTTGCGGAAGTGTTGATGATTCGTTGACCATGTTGCCAAAATGGGCTTGGGTATAGTAGTGTACCCCAAGTTTTCTTCAAGGTGTGTACATCCCGAACCATGAAATCAAATGGAGGATAATTATTTCCGACAAGTGCATGATGAGGCTGCCAAGAAAGTACTTCAGTCGAAACAGCAGTTTCGAAGCAGTGGAAGGGAGAGACCTCCACAGAGTTGCGAAGGTGGAGGAAGACTTGACCTCTCATGGTGCCCCAATCGCCGACAGTTACCGCGAAACAGGGAAAGCTGGCATGATTTGTTACGAAACTGCCAAGATCGCGATTAAGTGCCCATTCATGATGAATGGTGATGATGGCGGATAAGTTGAGATATTTTGACATTTTTTATTTATTTATTTTTTTATGTATTTATTTATTTATTATTTAAAGTCGACGACAAACTATGGTCGACTGCATAATATAAAAGATATATAAATATACAACTCAAAAGTTAAAAATTTAAGATATATCGAGAATTCAACATTTCCCATAAGATTATACTGCCGGAATGCATACGGTTCCGGTCAGTGACTCATGAAAAAGTATGTTTTTAACGTTGTTGGAATGCACCAGATTCCAATCAACACAGTACTGTCTTGTTCCTTCTTAATGATACATGTTGATAAATGTTCCTCCATCCTTAAACGCGATAGTGCCTCTTTTTTACGGAAGAAATAAGTGCCGGCAAATTAAATTAAATTAGCTTGTATCCCTTAAATTAGATAGGTAAGTATTGCATTACGTATAGTGGCAAGAGTACATTCAAGACTGATACAGCTATTGTAGTGCGCGCACCAGATAAGAAGAGGATTATTTTTAGCAAAGTTTCGTCGACAAAGGGGTAAATAAAAAGGAACGTAGTGTCTGGATACTCTAGGGGGAACCGCTGAGAAGGTCCTCAGAATCAATTTTTCCAATAATGAGCTTATGGATGAACAATACCCCCAGTAATATTCTCCGATTTTCCAGAGTGGGTAAGTTAATAAGAAGAAGTCTACTTCGGTATGGAGGAAGGTGAAGATTTGAGTCCCAATTACGCCGCGCAATGCGAATATCAAAATTGCTCTTGACCTGACTCAAGACGCTGTGTATGCTTTTGAGAAACAGGGGACCAAACGCATGATCAATACTCGAGTATTGGACGAACCAGCGATGTGTAAAGAACCTTAGTGAGGTACGGATCATCGCACTTTTTAGCCCATCTTTTAGCAAATCCAAGTAAAGCCAACGCTTTGTTGGCAATAGATGAAATATGCATGTTAAAATTCAATTTCGGATCAAAAAGGACACCTAGATCATTTGCAATAGATATACACCCAAAGGCGTACCATCTATTACATAAGGTTTGAATGCTGGCTTCCAACACCAATATTGGACCAACATTGTAACGAGTCCAAGTCGGCCTGAAGAAGATCCAAGGAACTCAAATCGGTAGGACAGTAAGTGTAGCAAAGTTTTACATCATACGCATACATTATTGTATGGGAATATAATATTGTCTGTGGCAAGCCATTAATGAAAAGGGTAAAGAGCAAGGGGCCTAAATGACTTACCTGGGGTACACCGGAGGAAACTGCGAACGATTCCGACAGATTGCACCTGAACAGGACTTTTGGGTCCGGTTAGAAATATAGCTTTTCAGCAACATTAATAGGTGAAACGGAAAGCCCAGTAAATCAAGCTTATGAATAAGTAACTCATGGTTGAAGGTATCAAATGCTTTGCTGAAGTCCATGTAGATGACATCGGTTTGCTTGTTCGCTAAAAATTCTTCCATAACTATAGAAGTGAATACAAGCAAATTTGCAGTGGTTGACCTTTGAGGAACGAAACCCTGTTGGCATGGAGATAAAAGACTAGAACATTGATATTGGAGTTGACTGGTAACAATCTGTTCAAAGACTTTAGGAATGGCTGAAAGTTTAGCAATACCCCTGTAGTTTTCAACTTTTGACCTACTACCTTTTTTATGCAGGGGTATAATAAAAGACTGTGTCCAAAGTGGCGGAAATGACGCAGATCCCAGATATAGCTCAAATAATTTTAAAATAGGCTCATACATGTTTTCGGCGCAGTACCTAAGCACGCAACTAGGAACACCGTCCGGTCCCGGAGAAAAGGTGGGCTTCAAAGATTGAAGACTCTGAAGAACAATATTACCATCAATAGCAGGATTCCTAATGGAATTCGAGCTATCTAAGCGATAGGGGTATTGACCGGAATGAAAACCACTGGATGAATACGTGGACTTAAAGAACTCAGAAAATAGTTCAGCAATGTCGTCATCAGTGCAAGCTTTTTTACATTCAAAGGTTAATGAGGAAGGATACCCAAACGCTTTGAAATTACGACACTGTAAAACTTTTTTAGATTTTTAAAAAAATGGGCTTTACAACAACTCAAGTAATTTTTATAACAAAGTTGATTAAGACGTTGAAATTTAGAACAAGTTATTAGATATCTAGAGAAGTCTGCAGATGCTCCAGATTTCTTGAATCTCTTATAAAGCCTAGATTTAATGTTATTAAGTCTGATAAGTTGCCTTGAAAACCAAGGGGGCTTATTCGAACATAGGGTATATCGAGTAGGAATGCAGGTATCAAAGAAGCTATCAAGCGTACTGTAAAATATAGAGATTGCCGAATCGACATCAGTGCAAGCATAGAGATCCGACCAATCATGGGAAGCCAACAGAACATTGAGCAAAATGAAATTCGCTTTGTAGAAGCATCTATATCGGGACGAGACTGTACTTGAATCCTACGGGGTAGGTTGATATCAAGTGATATCTCTAGCGTAGGGTGAAGAGGGTCTTCTGGAAGGGATAAAGGTGGGATTTGTGTAAGGGCACCGAGCCATCCACAAATACTAAATCCAGCATTTTATTTCCACTATTTGGAATATTGTTAATCTGTAAAAGAGATGAGTCTAACAAGCAATTGAGAAACTCATGTTGAGCAGTGGGAGTTTAAAAGTTTCAATCACTTATATTAACCCAACTAACTGTTGGCAAGTTAAAGGCACCAACAACAACAAGTCGATCGTTATCTCCCAACTGCGAATGCAACTCGCAGATGGTCGAGGTATAACTAGCATAAACATTAGGCCGGATAAATTTGTGGGGAGGCAAAATAATCGCCCATTGCTCGTGAAAATCATATTCTAGGGATCAAAATAAGAAACTTTTCCGAAGGAACCATACCTCTAAAACCAATTCTGGTGTCCCCCAATTTGGTTAGAACTTTTGGGTAGGGGCAAATTTTGAAAAATCCCACTTTGAAATGCCTATGTTTTTTCTTTTTGGAGTTTATTTTTCTCTTTAGAAATTTATTTAGTCAGAACATATGTAAATGAAAAAATGAATTTAACTTAGTAATAGAAAAGAAATTAAAAGAAATTATTAGAAATTAGCGTTTTTACAACCTTTTTAAAACCAAGGCATCACTATGATGCATTTGCATGTCGTAAACATAGTTGTGTGGGTTTTTTATTCAACCGTTTTAAAAAATGAAGGTATCACTGTGACACAATTGCAGATCGTAAAATTGCTTGTGTTGTTTTTTTAAGCCACCACAAGATACAGCAGGTAGAATTGAAATTACCATTTCATTCTTATTACCTCGTCTTGTCGACCATATATAACGCAACAGTTTTTGCGAATGCATTAAGTCGTTGTGAAGAACTCAAAGTGTGAAGTGCTAATTTCAGATTAAAAAATATTTCAAAAAAAATAATAAGTGAAGTGACCATTCCAAATCAAAAAGTTTACAATGAATCCACCATCCTCTACATCGCAAGATGAAGCAACTACATCAACAACTATCGAAAAACCAATGAGTCATATACCCAAGCATGATGTTACTGTTTTTGGTGTGTCTACTGATTTAACTGATCTTAATTTACCAACCCATCTGGATATCTTGAGAACGTGCTAAAACAGAACAAAAAAAGTTCTCCCATAAATCATTCACTATTCAAGTACAAGATAAGTTGATTGGAATTTGGGAAAAACTTGGTATGGAAATAATGCTGAAAAAAAGTGTATTCATTAAATTGAATAAACTGCTTGACAATTATCAAGAGCAAATCAAGAGAAGAAACAACACCCAACAATTTACAGAGTATGTAAAATCTCTGGAAACAATTTTTTACATTGGAACATGTAAATGCGATTTGAAGGCAGCTCCATGTGTATGCGGCTGGGTTCCCGAACACCCCAAAGAGTTCATGCACGACCAACATAATCAGAGAAGACTAACAATGGATGCATTTATGATGGAAACTGAAGAGCAAGGAGCAACGTCTATGTCATCAATGCCAACATACCAAGATCCCGATGATTCAACATACGCACCGCCACCGGTTCAAGAAGATATGGATAGAAGCACAAGTTCACAATACACAGAGAGATACGATTGTTTTAACTTTGCCTTGGTATGTGACAGATTTGGTATGCCTGACAGAGTAGCATCAGCATTGGGAACCGCTCTTTTGCAAGATTTTAAAATTAAAGATAAGCATGGGAAACCTCTCATCATGGATAAATCGAAAGTTCGCAGAGAAAAAGAGAAATGCAGACAAGAAGTGCTTCGCAAACGGTTAGATGATACCAATTTGTTAGCGTTTTCATTCGATGGCAGAAAAGATGATACTTTAATGATAGATAAAATTGATGAGAAGTATCATACTAGGATGGTAAAAGATCCTCATCTTGTTATTTTGAGAGAACCCAATTCTGAATTGATTGGTTACGTAAGACTGGAACATGAAACCGCTGAATACAAAACAACCAAATTAAATGATTTTTTCAACGATAAAATATATCACTGGATGTATTAATTGGAATATGCACTTACGGTGAGCCAACAAACACTGACCCACACGGTGGAATTATACTACGATTCGAACTGCTATTAAAAAGACCATTGCATTGGTTCGTTTCCCTTCTACACTTCAACGAAATTCCGTTTCGCCATTTGTTTGAAGCTTTGGATTAATCAACTAGTACTAGACCGAGATCGGCAACCGGAAAACTGAGCCGTCAAATCGAAACTTGTGAAACTCTTCCGGTAAATTATTGCTATCACTCATTTATTATAATTGTCAACCATTTTTAATTATTTTATTATTATATATTTTCAGGTGATGGACGGCTTCCAGAAAATTGAGTTGCAAAATATGCCCCCTCCTCCAGAAAAAATTGAATTTTCCACCGATTCAAGTACTTATACGACATGACCCATGCAATTTCTAGAGGCGTGGTTCCGGTGGATCTGGCTAACATCAAACCAGGGAAAATTGTACATTCTCGGTGGCTCACCAAGGCCGCTAGATTATTGCGATTATATGTGACAACGGGAAATCCAGATGCAAATTTAAGAATTCTGGTTGAATTTATAATTAAATGTTATGTGCCAATGTACTTCAATATCAAGTATTACAGCTCTGTCGTGTATGGCAGTGCATTATTTATCAAGTTCATTGGTTGGTCACGATTTCTAGAACCTCGTTTACGCAAAATTGTCAATCAACTAATTAAAGATAATTCATATTATGCGCATTGGGAAAATATCTTGTTATCAATGTTGTTTGATGATAGCAAAGAAAAGCGCGACTGTGCCATCAAGAAAATTCTACGCTATCGAATCGATGTTGACGAGCCAATGGAACTTAGAGTTTATAAAAACCAGATATAAACTTTAATTGCACAAGTTATACGGAAATGATCAATTTGAATGATATAAATATCGTATTTGAACCACCATTCACGCGAAGCATTCCGTACGATACATTGAAAGAATATTTAAATCAAGATGATCCACCGTTTAATGATCCAAAAATTCCATCACACATACAAGGAACGGAACGACATGTTCAATTGCTAGCTAGCGTTTCCAAACGGTTTATACCGGAAAATGTAGAGGCTGTTATGGCGACGACATTAGAGAACCGTGCGAAATTGCCCAGACTTGAAAGTAAAAAAGACTTCAAACAATAATTTTTTTTAGTTTCTTTTCTATAACTCACTTAAATTAATTTTTTCATTTACATATGTTCTGACTAAATAAATTTCTTAAGAGAAAAAATAGATATTATTATAAATAAATAATAAATATTATTATAAATAAATAAATAAAAATAAAGAAAAAACATAGCCATTTAGCTGATTTTTTCATGTAAAGTGCAAAACCGGCGATTTTTTGAAATGTTTGTATGGTGAACCCCCAGGGGGGTTACAGGGGGTATGCCACTGGCATCGGCGGGTCGGGCCTCCAAAGTTAGTGGGGGTCGGTCATACATTTGGACTCGATTGGAGCACTCTAAATGGGTCAAAGTGGGATTTTTCAAAATTTGACCCTACCCAAAAGTTCGACCCAAATTGGGGGACATCAGAATTCGTTTTAGAGGTATGGTTTCTTCGTCAAAGTTTCTTATTTTGATCCCTAGAATACGATTTTCGCAGAGCAATGAGAGATTTTTAAATCGTCCCGCCCTAATAAACATCCATATCCGAACGAGGTGGTATATACGAACAGCAAACAATTACGCTATAGCTACCGAATGAAAGCCTAACTGCTATGAATTCGATATGAGAGATATTGTCCAGCGAAATCAAATCAGATGATAGGTTAGATTCAACAGCAATAAGGACACCTCCCGCTCTAGAGATGCGATCACGCCGATAAACAGCATATTTATTTGAAAAAACTTTAGAATTGTAATTATCAGCCTTTAGCCAGGTCTCCGTAAAAGCTACAACTTGTGCAGACAAGTTGAAAGAATTAAGGATGAATTGAACAAGTTTTGATCGTAACCTACGAACATTTTGGTAATTAATAAGAAGACGGGACAGATCAGCAATTACCTTTGTGTTGTTATTACTGTGTTCGTCATACCGTTTTTTGGCTGTAACAAAACAGGTTCGGCCCTCGCCTTTCTTGTGAGCAAGTGCCTTATCGAAATATTCATCTGAAAGAGATATTTTAAATGAGGAGATGTCTCTCTCATATTTAAAGTTAAATTTATACACATTGATGATACTAGTGGGTGCAACACCAAGTTTAAAGCAAACGTAATGAGCAATATCATTTTCGGTAAGCGAGGAGTGTAATCGGGACACAAATACAGCCCTACGAGGTGGCACGGCTAAGGAGTAGTTGAAAATGTTGTTGAACTCTTTCTGAGTTTGCCCCATAAAAGCTCGCATGTCATTTTCTACGGAACGACAATCATGACATGTCCAGTTCAGTCCAATTTTGCTGGATATTAGGTCAACAGCCCGACCACCTATGTGAGAGAAACCGGCACAGATAACACGAGCCATATTATCACAGAGCCAACAACAAACATAAGTATTACCACGGGAAATTTTCTTCTGATTGGTGCACTTCTTGACCCAGCAATCCGACATAATTGCAAAGTTAAATAAACCCAAAAGAAAAATAGGCAAAAGAAACTATAAGTATGAGAAAAATTGAACAGCTGTTCAAAAAATATGGGCGAGAGTTATTTTGGAGCACTGGATGCAAATCACAAGACAGCGTATAGCTAGCAGTGCACACAACACAAGGCAAAAAGGGCACACAATGACTTTCTAATAGCAGCTACCAACAAAAAGGTATGCAGTTATCACAAATTTTTGTGAAAATCTATGATCTATGCCCTCACTAGGGTAGGCACCTTGTCGTTGGTGTGAGGGCTTAGCCGAACTCCATAGCGCCCGACTATGAGGCGGAGCTGTTTAGGACTGACATCTACGCCGTTTCGCCTCATACGAGGGCGGCGGGATGTCGGTGACCAAGAACTGCCAACCCCCTAATCCAGGGTGTTATGCGGATCGTGCCTATTGGACGATTTGCAGCCAGGGGATAAATTCGGCTGTATTCGAACGGAGCCTTCCCGATACCGGGCACCTCGGGAAGTATTAATGGCCTTACCACAGTAAGGGCCGCTGCTGTGGCGTACGGTTCTTTCCCCGTATATAATACTGGACCCTTAGCCCGCCTTGTCGGGCAGGTGGTCGTACGAACAAGATGAACGACTCAACACCTGACTGTTATAAGGACGATGTAAAGAGGAGGACTGAGTCGCAATCCAAGGACGACAAATACGAATTAAGCGATGCGTCGGACTCGGGGAGCGAGAGTAGTGCTGATTCAATGAACTCCGTGTTGGAGAAGCACACAAATGAAAACGGGGTAGAAGAGTGGAGAAGGGTACGGAGCAGAGGAAGTAAAAGAGCTCTCTCGCAGTACCGTACAGCACTAAGAATTGTACAACGCTTGGGAGCAGTGGTCGACCCAACAGAAGTGCAGATCGAGCGCTTGGAATGGGCCCATGAAGCGGTAGAAGTAGGTCGAAGGCAGTTCAAAAGGTTTGCTGCGAGAAACCCTCGGGTCTGCAACCGCTACGAGGAGAAAGAAGCGTCGAATGGCAGAATGAAGAGGCAGCGTTCGGCGGAAGGCGACAAGCCTGCTTTCAAGAGGCAGAAAGGACCCAGTCCTAGAGCCGCGAGGCAGGGCAGTCGCAAAGACAAGACAAGTAGGCCCAAAGCTGTAAGACAGATGGGCTCCAATAGCGAGGTAGCAACTACCTCGAAAGCTTCGAGTCAGAGGGAAGTTCCAATTAAGGAAGTAGGAGATAAGCCAAAGGAAGATAACGCTAAGACTCCGGCTTACTCGGAGGCGCTAAAGGGAGTTAAAGCTAAGACTCCGGCTTTCTCGGAGGTACCAAAGGGAGATAACACTAAGACTCCTGCTTTTCCCGAGAAGATGAGTGATGTGGCAAAGCAGTCACTGACTGTGGCGCTGGTTGATCGTAGCAGTCCTTTCGGACAAATGACTACTGAAAGGTGGAGATCTGTGGAAAGGGAGCTTATTAGCTTAATGCTTAAGATGATGCGGGAACAACCAAGTAAGCCCCTTCCAACCTTTGATTCGGGGGGATGGTATAATGGTGTGAAGATGATAGCGTGCGACAACATCGCGAGCTTGCGGTGGCTGGAGGAAGTGGTTCCAAACCTCCAAAGGCAAGGCACGAACGCCGGGTTTGAGGTTGTGGATAAAGCGCAAATCCCCACGGTACCAAAAGTTAAGGTATGGATACCATGCGTGATGAAGTCGGAGGATACACTGCGACTTCTGCAGAATCAGAATCCGAACATACCGACACAGGATTGGAAGGTACTTACTGTATCTCGGCCTACCGAGGATGGTCAGTTCCACATCTTCCAAATAAACAAGCAGGCGGAGGATATTTTGTACACGCAGCTTGGTAAAATGTCCTTTGGCACTGGCAAAATTTACATGCGACTCAGGAAAAGAAGTCCCGAGGATAAAAACCCTAACACGCTAGAGGTGGGCGAAGTCGAAAAGTACCTCAAAAGCCTAAGGGAAAAAAGACAGGTGGAGGTCCCCGATGTCACCACGAACGTGCTAGAAGAGGACCAATCGCTAAATGGTGCTGTGACTCGCACAGAGGAACACCCTGCACAACAGTCACGAGAGGCTGAAGGGGGCCTCGAATACTCTAAACCAAAAGGGCAAGGGGAGGACGACGACGTCAAGACGAAGGTGCTGGAGGGGGACAAACAGCCCTATGGTGCTGCGAGTCCTACAGATAAACCTCCAACACAGTAAAGTGGCGTCGAGCGAACTCCTCCTAACCCTTGAGGAGGGTTCGTTTGACGTGGCGCTGATCCAGGAGCCGCGGCTCTTATCGGGAGGAAAGGTCTCTGGACTTAGCGCGCGCGGGTTTGGCGTTTACTACGCGCAAACGGAAGGACGGGTGCGAGCTGTAGTAATGGTAAGGAAACAGCTGCATTCATATATGCTGCCTAATTACACCACTGAGGACCTCGTAGCGGTGGCCGTTGAGCAAAAGAATAAGCAGGCATTTATCCTGGCGTCCTGCTACATGGCCCATGCTGCGGAGGTCCCACCGATGGAGTGCAAAAGGCTAGTACAGGAGGAAGGGCGCAAAGGGCGGTTGGTCATAGGCGCAGATGCAAATGCGCACCACAATGCGTGGGGAAGAGCAGATACGAACGAGAGAGGCGAATCTCTGCTTTGTTACATCCTGCAAACCAATTTGCAGATAGCCAACAGGGGAAATGTCCCTACATACATTGGTCCAACATCCAGCAATGTTCTGGACATTACATTGAGCTCCGAGCGTCATATAACTGCGTATAACAAAGCTTGCCCTCTAAGAAGATTCAGAGGAAAAGCAAAGCCGCCATGGTGGAGCAATGAGCTGAGTCTTCTAAGAAGACAGGTAAAAGAAATGTTTAAGCTCGCAAAGACCGCGGAAAGCGAAGCGTGTCGGGACGAGTACAGGGATCTACTGAGGATATGCAAGCGCGAAATTACCAGGGCCAAGAGAAACTCATGGAAAAGTTTCTGTACGGACATAGAGTGCTCCAGCAAAACAGCACGGAAGTCCAGGGACTAATAAAGAAAGAGAACGGGGAATGGTCTCGTAATAGTGAGGAATCCCTTGAGGTGCTTCTCGATACACATTTCCCATCGGGAGACGGTTTAGAGGAGCCAGCAGACATCACTCACACTTCGATCACGGAGCTAGTAGTGCCGGGCTTGGTGCCCGATACCAAGATCGAGTGGGCAGTGAAGACGTTTTCTAAGTTAAATCGCCGGGCCCAGATGGTATATTCCCGGCCATGCTACAAGTCTCAAGTAGGGCGGTCGTGGAATGGCTTAAAATAATATTCGATGGGTGCATACGACTGAATCATGTATCGCACTCTTGGAGAACTGCTTTTGTAGCTTTTCTACCAAAGGCGGGGAAGATCGGTCACATGTATTCCAAAGACTATAGACCCATTAGCTTAACATCATTTCTGCTCAAAACCTTTGAGAGGCTGATAGATGTGTACATAAAGTCCAACGTGGATGAAAAGCTGCTCTCCACAACACAGCATGCGTACACCAAAGGCAAGTCGGTAGACACCGCATTGCATAGGGTGGTAATAAGCATAGAGAAATCCCTGGAATATAAGGAGTATGCTCTAGGAGTCTCCTTGGACATTGCCGGGGCTTTCAATAATGTTGCAAAATGGGCGATTATGGATGGTCTTAATTACATTAAAGTACATCCTGCCTTAATCAGATGGATCGGCTGCATGTTATTTTGCAGAAAGATAACATCAAAATGGGGATTGTACGAGGCCACGAAATCATTGGACAGGGGCACGCCGCAGGGAGGGGTGCTATCACCTCTGCTGTGGACGCTGTTCATCAACCAACTGCTCAGGCAATTCGATGAGAGACCCGTAAAACTTACGGCTTACGTAGATTACGTTGCAATTGTCATAAGTGGAAAGTGCCTTCCAACGATTAGTTCTTTGATGGATCGGGCGCTTCGCGATATTCATACCTGGGCATCTAATGTCGGGTTGAAAGTCAATGCGGAGAAGACGGATATGGTCTTGTTTACAAAGAGGTACAAGGTCCCAAATTGGACCAGGCCTAAGTTAGGAGGGGTGACCTTACAGGAAAAACCTTGCACAAAATATTTAGGAATCATCCTAGACAGTAAGCTGTCATGGAAGCTCAACGTGGAGGAGAGGGTCAAGAAGGCCTCAACGGCACTCTATGCATGTAAAAGAATGCTGTGGTGTACGTGGGGCCTATCGCCCTCTCTTTCTCATTGGGTTTTGACAGCGATTGTAAGCCCTATTCTATACTATGGAGTTCTTGTTTGGTGGAAAGCCACACAAAAAACAACATACCTCAAAAAATTAGAGGGGGTATGCAGACTATCGGTGCTTAGCATTACGGGAGCCCTGAAAACAACCCCGACGGCTGCACTGTATGTCATTTTGCACATCCCACCTGTAGATCTGGTAGCAAAGAACAAAGCATTAACGACCGCAACCAGGCTCGGTGCTTCGGGGCAGCTTGAGCGCCGACCATATGGCCATAGTAGTATAGCGTCGTCAATCACAAGACGAACATACTACATGATTCCCTATCTGTGCTTCGAGGGAGATCTTAAGGCCACAATAGAGGTGGACGGTTGGCGTAAGGGTGCGCAAATGGCGGACGAGGCGATACATGTGTACACCGATGGTTTCAAAGTAGTGGAAGGAGTAGGGTCTGCGGTATACTGCGCTGATCCGGAAATAAGCAGATCCTACAGGCTGCAGGATTACTGTAGCGTTTTCCAAGCGGAAATGTTAGCCGTAACCAAAGCAGTAGAAACCCTGGAAGAGAATAGCTTAAGCTGCAACCGTGTTAACTTTTACATTGACAGTCAAGCAGCAATTAAGGCAATAATCTCGCATAGCACAGCATCTAAATGCGTGTTAGAGTGTAAGCAGTCTCTGGAGAGAATCGGGACTGGGAGAAGCATACATCTATATTGGGTCCGAGGGCATATGAAAATAGATGGGAATGAAAAAGCGGACGAACTATCTAAAAAGGGCGCATCCCTTGAAGCTTGCTCCGTAGATGTCCCAATTAGATTCGGCGAGAGGTGCACATGATCGACCAAGCGGGAAAGGCGTGGGTTCAAGCGCGGGGCTGTAAAGTGTCGAAGATTATGTGTAGGTCTTACAACCTTAGACTAACACAGTTGGTCCTCTCATTAAAAAGAGAGGACTGTAGACTCATGACGGGTATTCTGAATGGACACTGCCTTCTGGCGTCACATGCCTTTAAACTAGGCTTGGTCAGTGATAGCAGATGTAGGAAGTACGGGTTGGAGGAGGAAACGATCGAGCACGTTCTGTGCTCGTGCCCTACACTTGCCAGGCTAAGACTCCAGCTATTAGGAGTGATACAGCTGTCAGATCTAGAAGCAGCAAGTGGCTTAAGTCCTAGGAAGCTTCTAGTATTTGCCAAGAGGACGGAGTTATTTTATAACATAGGTCCTGGTTTTTGATAGGGTTTTTCAGTTTGGTCGTTAAAACAAACTTCTGGTAACACTACGGACTCAATCAGTCTATGTGAGGTCCTCATGGACCGGCCAGTTCAACCTACCTACCTACCTATGATCTATGACCACACAGACTGAATGTTTAAATTGCACAAAAAGCCACTATGTATATTGCACTGTGTAAAGATTTAATACGAAATTAAACTTATAAACTGTTTTCTATTATGTTAAAGAATATTTGTAGAGGTTAAACCTTGTTTACAAAGTAAAAAGAATAACAATTTGAAGAGCGATCAAAAAGACGTGCGCGAACGGCAAGGTTACCAGATAATATGGCGCCAAGATCTATGCAGACAGTACTTATACGTTATTTCCGGGAGTGTGGACGCTCCGTTGACTGTTTAAGTGGTCATATATTCGGCATCACTGCTATCATAAGGCTCCATTACTGATACTTAGCATAGACTTGACTTGACTTGAGAACTGTCACTTACAGTTCTGTTAAATGAACATTGCATGTTACTGATTACTCAAAACTTAGCAACACTTAACTTGACTTAGAAGTGTGTTGAATTTTGATTTTCTATGTAAGTTCTAAGTGACGTTTATATTTTGAGATGCCATTTGTTTGTTTCCATTTCATTTTGACATTTTGTCATACAAATTGACATTTATTGATTATGACGCCAGACTGTATGCGATAAGTGGAGTATAACCGTGGCTAAGTTGCCAAGTTTACGCCAAGTCAAGTCAAGCCTATGCTAAGTATTAGTAATGGAGCCTAAACTCAGTGCAGATCAATGATTGTGATGCTAAGAATATAGCTGGATGGCATTGCAATTGTTTCTTATGAGGGAGAGGTTCTTCTTCGCTATCTCGCAAAATCGATTTAAACGAGTTAAGATGTCCAATGCTTCCTTAACACATAGATACAGTCTTACATACATCTATTTCCATTCGATGAAAAAAAAATACCCGACAAATTTTCTGAACTTGAATTGGAAATTTCAGAACTTGGATTAGAAATTTCTGAATTTAACTTGGAATTTCTGAACTTGAATTGTAATTTTCTGAATTTGAAATGTAAATTTCTGAATTTAAATTGGAATTTCTGAACTTGAATTGAAAATTCTGAACTTGAGTTGTAAATGTCTGAACTTGAATTGTAAATTTCTGAATTTAAATTGGAAATTCTGAAGTTGAATTGTAATTTTCTAAACTTAAACTGGAAAAGGTGTAGACAAATTAAAAAGGGCGGAGCCATGCCCATTTTGAAATTTCTTTTATTTTTGTATTTTGTTACACCATATCATTACTAGAGTTGAACATTGACATAATTTACTTATAACGGTAAAGATATTGAATTTTTTGTTAAAATTTGACTTCTAAACATTTTTTTTTAAGTGGGCGTGTTCGTCATCGGATTTTGTTAACTTTTATTAGGCGCACATATAGTTCCTGCCAATTTTCATCATGATATCTACAACGACTGTCAAATTACAGCTTACAAAGCTTTTAAATTACCTTCTTTTAAAAGTGGGCGGTGCCACGCCCATTGTCCAAAATTTTACTAACTTTCTATTCTGCGTCATAAGTTCAACTCATCTACCAAGTTTCATCGCTTTATTCGTATTTGGTAATGAATTATCGCACTTTTTCGGTTTTTCGAAATTTTCGATATCGAAAAGTGGGCGTGGTTATAGTTCGATATCGTTCATTTTAAATAGCGATCTGAGATGAGTGCTCAGGAACCTGCATACCAAATTTCATCAAGATACCTCAAAATTTACTCAAGTTGTCGTGTTAACGGAAGGACAGACGGACATGGATAAATGAATTTCTTTTTTCGCCCAGATCATTTTGATATATAGAAGTCTATATCTATCTCGATTAGCTTATGCTGTTACGGATTACCGTTATGCGAACAAAATTAATATACTCTGTGAGCTCTGCTCAGCTGAGTGTAACAAGTAAAGGTGTCTAAGTTCGGGTGTAACCGAACATTATATACTCAGCGTGAACTTTAATTGTACATTTCATTTCAGATAAATTACTTTTATACAAAACACGTGGCACCGCCTGTTAAAAAAAAAAAATGTCTGCCCATTTCCTCTTACAATAAAACTTGATAAGTGCAATATCATTGTTTCAAAACTATTTTTTGCCAAGTTATAGCTTATTATTCTAGTCTAAGACCCTTTTGAATTGGTTTTATATCTAAGTTGCCGAGGTCTTTAACCGATCCCTTCTATTTTTACTAGAAATATTTTCTGCTATAGGGAACATTTGTGTACACAAATTTATTACGATCTGTTATTTTTCTTCGAGTTATGGCTCCCGAAACATAGAAAATTGCTTAGTCATAAAAGGGGCGGTGCCACGCACATTTTTTTAAATTTGAAGTTTTTCGTATGTATTGTTATAAATCCATTTGGGAAATGAAATACCAGTGATAAAGCTGTTTTGCGCAAAGATATAGCTTATTTTATTTGTCCACGACCCTTTTAAAAATATTTTATATAAAAGTGGGCGTGTTCTTTAACGGATTTCGTTCATTTTTCTTCAAAGCATTCCTTATAGTAAACCTCTCTGTCAAATTTTGTTACGATAAGCTTAACGATTTTTGATTTATGCTTAATAATATTTGTAAAATTGATTTTATCACAAGTGGGCGATGCCGTGGTTATCATCCGATTTCGCTCTTTTTCAATACCAATTTATTCTTGGCCCAGATAAGCTAGTGTGCCAAATTTGGTGAAGATATCTCAATATTTACTCAAGTTATCGTGCTAACGGACGGACGGACGGACATGGCTCAATCAAATTTTTTTTCGATACTGATGATTTTGATATATTGAAGTCTATATCTTTCTCGATTCCTTTATACCTGTACATTGTATAGGTGTACAACCAACCGTTATCCAATCAAAGTTAATATACTCTGTGTGCAAAGCACGCTGAGTATAAAAATAGGTAAGTACTTTGTGTGTGAATGCAAATTTTCTTGTTTTGACGCTATGACGTAAGCGTAAGTACTTAATTAAATTTGATGAAATTTGAAGATCCTAGCCGTAAAAAAGGGGCAAAAATGACATTTATATGAGGTATATTATATATATACCACCGATCTCTATGATTTTTTCAGACAACAATAGCTGTGTTCTTTTTTTTACATCTATAGACTTTTACGCTTAAACTTTATATGGACTGCTAAGCGTTAAACTTTAAATACACCTCTGAAATTGCTGTGCATAAAATTAGTACTACTAAATTTCAATACGCATTATATTCAGATGTAACTGAAATATGTGTATATGTTTCACCTCTACACTAATTCTATGTATCACCTCTAAAAAGGTGCGTGTCCACTATTTATCGCAACTGATTCAGCTATATGTTATACATTATGGCCACCAGATTTTAGGTGCATCCTGTTCTGCATATGGTTATTTAACCACCGCCGCTAGATGGGTCTCTTAAGCATTATCTAAGAGAGGATAAGCGTCTTTTTTACGCGCAAACGTAAACGTATACGCTTGCAAAAAATACGGCTAATATATGCTATACGCGTAAGCATTTGGTGAAATTTGAAGCTTCTAGCTGTTAAAATGGGACAGAAATTGCGAAAAGTTTCTTATCTGAGCAATAGGTTTTATGAGATATATACTACTAGCCTTTACCCGCGGCCCCGTCCGCGAGGAAAAAATAAAGTATATGGGTTATTCACGTTAGCCTGCTTATCAACTTATCTGTTTAAATTGTATTATTGTCAATGTATTTTATTTTTGTAATATAGTAAAAAAAATATCTAAATGTGCTGATAACCTGAAAGTTACGCTTACGTGAATAGTAAAATTCAGTTTTTTCGAATTAAAAAATAAATTTTGTTTTAAGTTAAATTAATTGATTGACAGGAGTGAAGAAACTACTATTCATAGAACGAAGGAGTGAAACTACAATTAGCTAAAATCAAAGAGAATTTTTTAGATGAAAATAGTGTTGCTTTTTCGGGTATTTAGTTGGTTAAAATATCACAAAAGTGTAATTATAGTTATAGCAGTTCGTTACAGAATTCACTTAAAAAACTCAAAAATAGAACGATATTAAAGATAAAACATACCGAATTTTAATTGCAAATAATTTTTAGCAAATCCATGGCCATAAAAGCTTATAATTTAAAAAGGCATGTGTGCTGATCTACCGGTTTCGAAGAGGCCTTAAATGCTCCCGGAAGGGTACCAAAATGATACAAAATAGCTCCGAAATGATCCCAACGGGATCCCGGACAAATCCCGAAACCCATCCATAAATGATCCCTGAGGGGTCTCCAAATTATCCCGAAATGAGTCTAACGGGATCCCGAACGGCTCCCGAAAACTATCCAGAAATGATGCCTGAAGGGTCCAAAAATGATCCTGAAGTAGTACCGAGAAAGGCCCGATATAACCCTGACGGAATCTAGAACGGTTCCCGAAAGCTAACCAGAAATGATACAGGAATCTTCCCCAAATGACCCCGAAAAAGTCCCGACATTACACAGGGGGGTCCCGAAACCTATACAGTAATGATCCCCGGATGGATCCCGAAAACCATCCAGAAATGATGCCGGAAGGGACCCCAAATGATCCCGAAAAAGTCCCGAAAATCCCCGACGGGATCCAGGACGGATACCGAAAAACATCCAGATATGATGCCGGAAAGGCTCCCCAAATGATCCCGAAATAGTTCCGAAAAAGTCCCGAAATGACCCCGACGGGATCCCGAACGGAAGTCCCCAAATGATCCCGAAATGACGCTGACGGGATGCCGGACGGATCCTGAAAACCATCCAGAAATGATGCCGAAAGGGTCCCTAAATGATCCCGTGTTAGTCGCGAAAAGTCGCGAAATAACCCCGACGGGATCCCGGGCGGATCCCCAAAACCATATAGAAATGATGAAGGAAGGTACCCCAAATTATTCCGAAAAAGTTTGGAAATGACCCCGGATGGATCCCGAAAACCATCCAGAAATGATGCTGGAAGGGACCCCAAATGATCCCAAAAAAGTCCCGAAATGCCCCGACGGGATCCAGGTCGGACACCGAAAAACATCCAGATATGATGCCGGAAGGCTCCCCAAATGATCCCGAAATAGTTCCGAAAAAGTCCCGAAAAGACCCCGACGGGATCCCGAACGGATACTGAAAACCATCTAGAAATGATGCCGGTAGGTACCCCAAATAATCCCGAAATAGTCCCGAAATGACCACGCCGGAATCCCGGACGGATCCCGAAAGCCATCTAGAAATGATGCCGAAAGGGTATCTAAATGATCCCGTATTAGTCGAGAAAAAGTCCGTCCGGGATCCCGAAAACCATCCAGAAATTATGGCGGAGGAAACCCCAAATGATCCCGAAAAAGTCCCGAAATGACCCAGACGGGATCCCGGACGGATCCCGAAAACCATCTAGAAATTATGCCGAAAGGGTCTCTAATTGATCCCGTATTAGTCGAGAAAAAGCCCGCCCGGGATCCTGGAAACCATCCAGAAATTATGGCGGAGGAAACCCCAAATGATCCCGAAAAAGTCCCGAAATGACCCAGACGGGATCCTGGACGGATCCCGAAAACCATCTAGAAATGATACGGGAAGGTACCCCAAATGAACCCGAAATAGTCCCGAAATGACCCCGACAGGATCCCGGACGGATCCCGAAAACCATCTAGAAATGATACCGGAAGGTACCCCAAATGAACCCGAAATAGTCCCGAGATGACCCCGACGGGATTTCGGACGGATCCCGAAAACCATCCAGAAAAGATGCTGAAAGGATCCCAAATGATCCCGAAAAAGTCCCAAAATGACCCCGACGGGATCCCTGACGGATCCCGAAAACCATCTAGAAATGATACCGGAAGTGTCTCTAAATTATCCCGTATTAGTCGAGAAAAAGTCACGAAATTACCCCGACGGGATCCCGGACGGATCCCGAAAACCATCTAGAAATGATACGGGAAGGTATCCCAAATGAACCCGAAATAGTCCCGAAATGACCCGACGCGATTCCGGACGGATCCCGAAAACCATCTAGAAATGATACCGGAAGGTACCCCAAATGAACCCGAAATAGTCCCGAAATGACCCCGACGGGATCCCGGACGGATCCCGAAAACCATCCAGAAATGATGCCCAAAAGGGTCTCCAAATGATCCCGTATTAGTCGAGAAAGAGTCCCGAAATTTCCCGGACGGATCCCGAAAACCATCTAGAAATGATAGCGGAAGGTACCCCAAATGAACCCGAGAAAGTCCCGAAATGACCCCGACGGGATACCGGATGGATCCCGAAAACCATCCAGAAAATATGCTGAAAGGATCCCAAATGATCCCGAAAAAGTCCCGAAATTACCCCGACGGGATCCAGGTCGGATACCGAAAAACATCCAGATATGATGCCGGAAGGCTCCCCAAAAAATGACCCGAAATAGTCCCGAAATGACCCCGACAGGATCCCGGACGGATCCCGAAAACCATCTAGAAATGATACCGGAAGGTACCACAAATGAACCCGAAATAGTCCCGAGATGACCCCGACGGGATTCCGGACGGATCCCGAAAACCATCCAGAAAAGATGCTGAAAGGATCCCAAATGATCCCGAAAAAGTCCCGAAATGACCCCGACGGGATCCCTGACGGATCCCGAAAACCATCTAGAAATGATACCGGAAGTGTCTCTAAATGATCCCGTATTAGTCGAGAAAAAGTCACGAAATTACCCCGACGAGATCCCGGACGGATCCCGAAAACCATCTAGAAATGATACGGGAAGGTATCCCAAATGAACCCGAAATAGTCCCGAAATTACCCGACGGGATTCCGGACGGATCCCGAAAACCATCCAGAAAAGATGCTGAAAGGATCCCAAATGATCACGTAAAAGTCCCGAAATGACCCCGACGGGATCTCGGACGGATCCCGAAAACCATCTAGAAATGATACCGGAAGGTACCCCAAATGAACCCGAAATAGTCCCGAAATGACCCCGACGGGATCCCGGACGGATCCCGAAAACCATCCAGAAATGATGCCCAAAAGGGTCTCCAAATGATCCCGTATTAGTCGAGAAAGAGTCCCGAAATTTCCCGGACGGATCCCGAAAACCATCTAGAAATGATAGCGGAAGGTACCCCAAATGAACCCGAGAAAGTCCCGAAATGACCCCGACGGGATACCGGATGGATCCCGAAAACCATCCAGAAAATATGCTGAAAGGATCCCAAATGATCCCGAAAAAGTCCCGAAATTACCCCGACGGGATCCCGGACGGATCCCGAAAACCATCCAGAAATGATGGCGGAAGGGTCTCCAAATGATCCCGTATTAGTCGAGAAAAAGTCCCGAAATGAGCCCGACGGGATCCCGGACGGATCACGAAAACCATCTAGAAATGATACCGGAAGGTACCCCAAACGATACCGGAATAGTCCCAAATTACCCCGACGGGATCACAGACGAATACCGAAAACCATCAAGAAACGATGCCAGAAGGGTCCCCAAATCATCCCGAAATAGTCCAGAAAAGATAAAGGAAGGGTCCCAAAATGATCCCGAAATAGCGCCGAAATTGCCCCGACGGGATCCCGAAAACCATCCAGAAATGATGCCGAAAGGGTCCCCAAATTATCCCGTATTAGTCAAGAAAATCTCCCGAAATGACCCCGACGGGATCCCGGACGGATCGCGAAACCTATCCAGAAATGATGGCGGAAGGGACCCCAAATGATCCCGAAAAAGCCCCGAAATTAACCCGACGAGATCCCGGACGGACACCGAAAGCCATCCAGCAATGATCCCGGTAGGTACCCCAAACGATCCCGAAATAGTCAGGAAATGACTCCGTCGGGATCCCGGACGGATCCAGAAAACTATCCGGAAATGCTGCCGGAAAGGTCCTCAAATGATCACCTAATATTCCCGAAATTACCCCGACGGGATCCCGGACGGATCCCGAAAACCATCCAGAAATGATGACGGAAGATACCCCAAAGAAGAGGAAGAAGTAAACGGAACAGAAGTAAACAATTTAGCTTGCGCTCTTTATATTTATTTTAAATTAATATATTGATCTAAAGTAAAAGATAAACTCAATCATTGGAAAGGGAACATTATCTGAATGTCCCAAAAGTGAAGTTATCCTCCAACAACTAATATAAGAAGCAGATACCCTAAAATAATTTTTTGGCTGCAATCACCACTGCACATACAGCTGCACAGCAACAGCAACAAACACATACAACAAAAGAAGTATAAAGGGTAAGTCAAGTGGCATTGGATTGACACAGGATACGGCACAATTAGCGCAGAACTGCATTGGACACCTCCGCAAACCGAGTGTTGGAGTCGCAAAATCCATAATATATAATTATATTGGATTAACCTCCATTAGTGCTCTGTTACTGCGCTACCGACGCACAGTGGCGCCTTTTGAGTTTTTTCTTTGCAAAAATCATAAGTTTTGAACCAATGAAGATATTTTGAAAATTTAATTTGCAAATGAAAGCTAATTACTTGAGGTTTTATTGTGGGAAAGCTCAGAGTGTCACAGATACAGGGTGCTTCAAAAAAATTCGTCAAATTCGAAAATTTTTGAAAAATGCAAAAACAAAATGTTTTTAGTAAAAAATAAAAAAAAATTAAATGAGATTTGTCTTATAATGACGTATTTAAGCATTAAATAAGATAAACTAATGATTTTGATAAGATAGCGTGGCACTGCCCACTTGTGATAAAAAGTTTTATCTAAGTAGTCACGTAATCAATAACTACCAAAATCGATAGACGTATTGTTTCTTTTAAATGGCAATACTCTTATAAAACTCAAATGTCCGTTTTTGGTGCCACAATAACAAGGTGCTTCAAAATACATTGTAAAATTTTACATGTTTTTATACTCAGTTGAGCAGAGCTCACAGAGTATATTAACTTTGATTGGATAACGGTTCGTTGTACAGGTATAAAGGAATCGAGATAGATATAGACTTCCATATATTAAAATCATCAGTATCGAAAAAAAATTCGATTGAGCCATGTCCGTCCGTCCGTCTGCCCGTTAACACGATAACTTGAGTAAATTTTTTGGTATCTTGATGAAATTTGGAATGTAGGTTCCTGGGCACCCATTTCAGATCTCGATTTAAAATGAACGATATCGGACAATAACCACGCCCACTTTTTCGATATCGAAGATTTCGAAAAATCGAAAAAGTGCGATAATTAATTACCAAATACGGATTAAGCGATGAAACTTGGTAAGTTAGTTGAACTTATGATGCAGAATAGAAAAATAGTAAAATTTTGGAGAATGGGCGTGGCACCGCCCACTTTTAAAAGAGGGTAATTTAGAAGTTTTGCAAGCTGTTATTTGGCATTCGTTGAAGATATCATGATGAAATTTGGCAGGAACGTTACTTTTGTTACTATATGTCTGCTTACTAAAAATTAGTAAAATCGGAGAACGATCACGCCCACTTTTTAAACAATTTTTTTTTTAATTCAAATTTTAAAAGAAAAGTTAATATCTTTACAGAATATAAGTAAATTATGCCAACATTCCACTCCAGCAATGATATGGTGCAACAAAATACAAAAATAAAAGAAAATTGCAAAATGGGCGTGGCTCCGCCCTTTTTCATTTAATTTGTCTAGGATACTTTTAATGCCATAAGTCGAACAAAAATTTACCAATCCTTGTGAAATTTGGTAGAGGCTTAGATTTTAGGACGATAACTGTTTTCTGTAAAAAAGGGCGAAATCGGTTGAAGCCGCGCCCATTTTTTATACACAGTCGACCGTCTGTCCTTCCGCTCGGCCTTTAACACGATAACTTGAGCAAAAATCGATATATATTTACTAAACTCAGTTCACGTACTTATCTGAGCTCACTTTGTATTGGTCTAAAAAATGGCAGAAATCCGACTATGACCACGCCCACTTTTTCGATATCGAAAATTACGAAAAATGAAAAAAATGCCATAATTATATACCAAATACGAAAAAAGGGATGAAACATGGTAATTGTATTGGTCTATTGACGCAAAATATAACTTTAGAAAAAAACTTGGTAAAATGGGTGTGACACCTACCATATTAAGTAGAGGAAAATGAAAAAGTTTTGCAAGGCGAAATCAAAAGCCCATGGAATCTTGGAAAGAATACTGTTCGTGGTATTACATATATAAATAAATTAGCGGTACCCGACAGATGAAGTTCTGAATCACCGTGGTCCACATTTAGTCGATATCTCGAAAACGCCTTCACATATACAACTAAGGGCCACTCCCTTTTAAAACCCTCATTAATACCTTTAATTGATACCCATATCGTACAAACACATTCTAGAGTCACTCCTGGTCCACGTTTATGGCGATATCTCGAAAAGGCGTCTACATATAGAACTAAGGCCCACTCCTTTTTAAAACACTCATTAACACCTTTCATTTGATACCCATATCGTACAAAAAAATTCTAGAGTCACCCCTGGCCCACCTTTATGGCGATATCTCGAAAAGGCATCCACCTATGGAACTAAGGCCCACTCCCTTTTAAAATACTCATTAACACTTTTCATTTGATACCCATACCGTTTTGTTTGATACCCATATTGTACAAACGCATTCTAGAGTCAACACTGGTCCAATTTTATAACGATATTCCGAAAAGGCGTCCATCTATAGAACTAAGGCCCACTCCCTTTTAAAATACTCATTAACACCTTTCGTTTGATACCCATATAGTACAAACAAATTCTAGAGTCACCCCTGGTCCACCTTTATGGCGATATCTCGAAAAGGCGTCCACATATAGAACTAAGGCCCACGCCCTCTTAAAATAATCATTAATACCTTTCGTTTGACACCCATATTGTACAAACGCATTCTAGAGTCACCCCTGGTCCCCTTTATGGCGATATCACGAAACGGCGTCCACCTATGGAAATAAGGATCACTCCCTTTTAAAATACTCATTAACACCTTTCATTTGATACCCATATCGTACAAACAAATTCTAGGGTCACCCCTGGTCCACCTTTATGGCTATATCTCGAAACGGCGTCCACCTATGGAAATAAGGATCACTCCCTTTTAAAATACTCATTAACACCTTTCATTTGATACCCATATCGTAGAAACAAATTCTAGGGTCACCCCTGGTCCACCTTTATGGCGATATCTCGAAAATGCGTCCACATATAGAACTAAGGCCCACGCCCTCTTAAAATACTCATTAATACCTTTCGTTTGACACCCATATTGTACAAACGCATTCTAGAGTCACCCCTGGTCCCCTTTATGGCGATATCACGAAACGGCGTCCACCTATGGAAATAGGGATCACTCCCTTTTAAAATACTCATTAAAACCTTTCATTTGATACCCATATCGTACAAACAAATTCTAGGGTCACCCCTGGTCCACCTTTATGGCGATATCTCGAAACGGCGTCCACCTATGGAAATAAGGATCACTCCCTTTTAAAATACTCATTAACACCTTTCATTTGATACCCATATCATACAAAGAAATTCTAGAGTCAACCCTGATTCACCTTTATGGCGATATCCCTAAATGGCGTCCACCTCTAGAACTATGGCCCACTCCCTCTTAAAATACTCTTAAATACCTTTAATTTGATACACATATCATACAAACACATTCCAGGGTTACCCTCGGTTCATTTTCCTACATGGTTATTTTCCCTTATGTTGCCACCATAGCTGAGTATTAATGTTCGGTTACACCCGAACTTAACCTTCCTTACTTGTTTTTTTTTAATTTACAAGCCAAATATGTATTTTATTAATAACTAAAATTTATTGACAGTGGTTCAATGAAATTTTATTTGAGCTCAAGATTAAACAGCCAACGAATTTTGGAAAAGGGGAGTGGCACTGCCCATTTATGCTAAAAAGTTTGATCTTACTAACCGCTTTACAAATTTGTAACAAACTCGATAGACGTATTGATGTCTATAAAAATTGAATACTCGTTTGAAGCCAAAATGCCTAAGCTTTAAAATAAATTTGATAAACTTCAGAGGAATGCAATAACGAAAAGTATATATTTATAATTTACTAAATTAATTAATTGTTTTATTTGAAATAAAAAATTAACTTGTACATAGATATTCTATTTTTCAATAAAGTAACAAAATTGATTAGTAAATCTCTTTTTCACTGTTGTGATAAGAAGTGAGAAACTTATTTTACTTAACATAGTCATCGTCACTGGAACATATATCTAACAAAGCAACCATTTCTGAGCTATACGCATCTGTAAGATCTTTTTGTGTTCTTGCGTACCTCATAGATGATATGACTGGATCAGAAGAGATAGCTAACATGTTGAAAAGGCCTTCGTTTTGTCTAACTCGTGATACTTTGCAGGTGTTCATACATCTATATCTTTTGTAGTCCTTGTTTTTAGATTCTTGAGCTTCTTCAGACAATTCTCCTAATGGTAAGCACTGGTACTCTATTAAATCTTTTCCATGTGCTAAATTTTATGTACCGTTGGTGTAAGTTTCTTCTCAGGATACTTTTGATGCAGCAACTCTGTAGTTTTAGATGCATATTCTCCAAATTTGGGTCCATTAACTGGTTCATGGCAGTTTAAAATATTTAAATTACTCCCAATCATTTCACAATATCTCTATCAACTTTTGTTATGTGAGCAGTCACTTCATCGTTTTCAAAAAATCTTCTTAAGAAGTTACCATCATTTGTATTTCCGCATTCATACTTTGGACAGTCAACTCTAAGGCCAATCTCTTTATAGAATGCATCCTGAATTATTTTTTTTCTCCTGTTTTGTTTCTCCTTACATGTTGTATTGTCGACGAAAACTTCTCCTTGTTGTGGTAGTGTATAAGCCAGCTTCAAAACAAATTCCATACATCTTATCCTAGCATGCAAAGGAGAAATTCCATACTCATAATTTAGTTCGTCAGTTATTGAATCATCAACATTTTCAAAGTCTTTTTGGCTCTTACAAATTGGATATTTCATTGTAGATGTCGTATTTGTTATTAAGTTCAAAACTTTTCCATCGACCATTGTTAGAAGAAGATCATGCTTTATTTTAATGACATTCCCCTCTTCAATTTCAATTATTGTTGGTTCTAATATGGCATTTTGATTTTTTATATCACTCACTGTAGCTTTTATGAGTTCCGAAGACTCCTGCTCGTATTGAAATAATATCGGGCGGCACAATATAGTTGATGACGGAGGTGGATTTTTCCAATATTCTGAAGCTTCATCTTTTAGCCGTAATGGAACAATAGAAGCCATAAACATATTACTATCTGTAATTGTTTCATCGTCTACATTTATTCTTTGTTTATATGCGCTTTGTACTGATGATCTATCACAGTCCCACTTAGTTATCAATGCTAGCTCCTTTGGCAGTGATTTCAACTTTCCTTCAGTAAAACTTTGAAGGAGACGTGTAGACGTATGATCCATTAAGTTTTGTAGCTTAATATCAGCTGATACTTCGGTCATTTTGGGACTTAGAGGAACTGCTTCTTTCTTGGCTTGAGTAATTTTTTTGTATCCAGGTAAAATATCGGCATTACGTTGCAATAATGACTTACGCAATATAATATATTTTTTCTTCGTTAAGCCGAGATCTATAAACAGCGCCAAAGCTTCTTCGGGAGTGTATTTCCTAGGTAGCGCATTTGGTGGTGTGGGAATGCTGTTTTTGATCCTCATCAGTCGCACTGGACTTGCTACTGCAACTGCTTTTGTTATATGAGACTTCACGTTTTCTTCGCCTTTTTTATATTTAGTAGCCAGTACTTCTGGAAGATGAGTCGTGGCCATAGCTTTTGTGGTATCAGCAGCTTCCTTTTCCTTGTGTAGGTAGAACACTCTTCTATGGGTATTGTTGGTCTCCATCTAGTTGGATTCATATTAAGTAGAAGAAAATGAAAAAGTTCTGCAGGGCGAAGTCAAAAGCCCTTGGAATCTTGGCAGGAATACTGTTCGTGATATTATATATATAAATAAATTAGGGGTACTCGACAGATGATGTTCTGGGTCACCCTGGTCCACATTTTTGTCGATATCTCGAAAACGCCTTCACATATACAACTACTGCCACTCCCTTTTAAAACGCTCATTAATACCTTTAATTTGATACCCATATCGTACAAACTCATTATAGAGTCACCCCTGGTCCACCATTATGGCGATATCTCGAAAACGCGCCCACCTATAGAACCAAGGCCCACTCCCTTTTAAAATACTCAGTAACACCTTTCGTTTCACACCCATATTGTACAAACAAATCCTAGTGTCACCCCTGGTCCACCTTTATGGCGATATCTCGAAAAGGCGTCCACCTATAGAACTAAGGCCCACTCCATTTTAAAATACCCTTTAACACCTTTAATTTGATACCCATATCGTACAAACAAATTCTAGAGTCACCCCAGGTCCACCTTTATGGCGATATCTCGAAAAGGCGTCCACCTATAGAACTAAGGCCCACGCCCTTTTAAAATACTCATTAGCACCTTTCATTTGATACCCATATCGTACAAACAAATTCTAGAGTCACCCCTGGTCCACCAATATGGCGATATCGCAAAGGCATCCACCTAGAGAACAAAGGCCCACTCCCTTTTAAAATACTCATTAACTCCTTCCATTTGATACCCATATCGTACAAAAAATTCTAGAGTCACCCCTAGTCCACCTTTATGGCGATATCTCGAAAAGGCGTCCACCTATAGAACTAAGGCCCACGCCCTTTTAAAATACTGATTAACACCTTTCATTTGATACCCATATCGTACAAATAAATTCTAGACTCACCCTTGGTCCACCTTTATGGCGATATCTCGAAAAGGCGTACACCTATAGAACTAAGGCCCACTCCCTTTTAAAATACTCATTAACACTTTTCATGTGATACCCATATTGTAAAAACAAATTCTAGAGTCACCCCTGGTCCACCTTTATGGCGATATCTCGAAAAGTCGTCCACCTATAGAACTAAGGCCCACTCCCTTTTAAAATACTCATTAACACCTTTCGTTTGATACCCATATTGTACAAACGCATTCTAGAGTCACCCCTGGTCTGCCTTTATGGCGATATCTCGAAAAGCCGTCCACCTATAGAATTAAGGCCCACTCCCTTTTAAAATACTCACTAACACCTTTCATTTGATACCCATATTGTACAAACGCATTCTAGAGTCACCCCTGGTCCACCTTTATGGCGATATCTCGGAAAGGCGTCCACCTATAGAACTAAGGCCCACTCCCTTTTAAAATACTCATTAACACTTTTCATTTGATACCCATATTGTACAAACGCATTCTAGAGTCACCCCTGGTCCACCTTTATGGCGATATCTCGAAAAGGCGTCCACCTATAGAACTAAGACCCGCTCCCTTTTAAAATACTCATTAACACCTTTCGTTTGATACCCATATTGCAAAGACGCATTCTAGAGTCACCCCTGGTCCGCCTTTAAGGCGATATCTCGAAAAGGCGTTCACCTATAGAACTAAGACCCACTCCCTTTTAAAATACTCATTAACACCTTTCATTTGATACCCATATTGTACGAACGCATTCTAGAGTCACCCACGCATTCTAGAGTCACCCCTGGTCCACCTTTATGGCGATATCTCGGAAAGGCGTCCACCTATAGAACTAAGGCCCACTCCCTTTTAAAATACTCATTAACACTTTTCATTTGATACCCATATTGTACAAACGCATTCTAGAGTCACCCCTGGTCCACCTTTATGGCGATATCTCGAAAAGGCGTCCACCTAGAGAAGTAAGGCCCACTCCCTATTAAAATACTTATTAGCACCTTTCGTTTGGTACCCATATTGTGCTGACGCTTCCAGAGTCACCCCTGGTCCACCTTTATGGCGATATCTCGAAAAGGCGTCCACCTATAGAACTAAGGCCCACTCCCTTTTAAAATACTCATTACCCATATTGTACAGACGCATTCTAGAGTCACCCCTGGTCCGCCTTTATGGTGATATCTCGAAAAGGCGTCCACCTATAGAAGTAAGGCCCACTCCCTTTTAAAATACTCATTAACACCTTTCATTTGATACCCATATTGTACAAACGTATTCTAGAGTCACCCCTGGTCCACCTTTATGGCGATATCTCGGAAAGGCGTCCACCTATAGAACTAAGGCCCACTCCCTTTTAAAATACTCATTAACACCTTTCGTTTGATACCCATATTGTACAGACGCTTCCAGAGTCACCCCTGGTCCACCTTTATGGCGATATCTCGAAAAGGCGTCCACCTATAGAACTAAGGCCCACTCCCTTTTAAAATACTCATTACCCGTATTGTACAGACGCATTCTAGAGTCACCCCTGGTCCGCCTTTATGGTGATATCTCGAAAAGGTGTCCACCTATAGAAGTAAGGCCCACTCCCTTTTAAAATACTCATTAACACCTTTCGTTTGATACCCATATTGTGGTGTCCACCTATAGAACTAAGGCCCACTCCCTTTTAAAATACTCATTAACACCTTTCATTTGATACCCATATTGTACAAACGCATTCTAGAGTCACCCCTGGTCCACCTTTATGGCGATATCTCGAAAAGGCGTCCACCTATAGAACTAAGGCCCACTCCCTTTTAAAATACTCATTAACACCTTTCGTTTTATACCCATATTGTACAGACGCATTCTAGAGTCACCCCTGGTCCGCCTTTATGGCGATATCTCGAAAAGGCATCCACCTATAGAACCAGGGCCCACTCCCTTTTAAAATACTCATTAACACCTTTCATTTGATACCCATATTGTACAAACGCATTCTAGAGTCACCCCTGGTCCACCTTTATGGCGATATCTCGAAAAGGCATCCACCTATAGAACTAAGGCCCACTCCCTTTTAAAATACTCATTAACACCTTTCATTAGATACCCATATTGTACAAACAAATTCTAGAGTCAGCCCTGGTCCACCTTTATGGCGATATCTCTAAATGGCGTCCACCCATAGAACTGTAGCCTACTCCCTCTTAAAATACTCTTTAATACCTTCCATTTTATACACATGTCATACAAACACATTCCAGGGTTACCCTAAGTTCATTTTCCTACATGGTGATTTTCCCCTATTTTGTCTCCATAGCTCTTAGCTGAGTATGTAATGTTCGGTTACACCCGAACTTAGCCTTCCTTACTTGTTTCATTTAGAAATGGTGTTACCAGATTCTTGTATTACACAAATATAATGAACTTGGGTACAGAAATTCAGAAATCCTAGAAAATATTTTACCGACTTACTTTGCTGTTGTGTTTAAAAAGTTTTTCACAATAATTAGAAAAACTATATCGTTAGCTTAATGTGAAAATGTGCTAAGTCACTTTTTTTGAAAAATTGTATTTTAAAGCAGTTTTAAAACTGAATTCAAAATACATCGATCACAAAAAAAAATATTTAAAATTTTCATTTCTACGTGCTGTGGGCCATGATTCAATCACAAGAGGTTTGCTCGACAGACACATTTTTTCACAATTGCAGCCATTTTGCTCCCAAATCGAATTGGCATCCGTTAACTGTGTCGTTTCTTTGCGAATTTTCGAAAAATGTTAGTAGTAGAAATAGGAGGCCATTAGTTTACAAATGCCCGATAAGTACTGAACTGCATAATTCCTTAGAACTTTTTTTTTAGTTTTATAGTGAATTTATTAACTATGCCTCGATCTATTAGTATGGCTGAACATTGAACATAGGTAATTTTATGAAAAGTGAGGACACCAAGAACTCGTGCACTTTCGTAAACCTGTAAATATACAAAGCCTAAATCAATTCAAAATTCATCGTTCAACGTCAAAACCTCGACTATTAAATTGATTCACATAAAAATGTCATTAGTATATAATAGAGATGCCATAACGACACAGGATTCTACTGCTAATACGCGTCCAAAAATATCGTGAGAGTTGACCTCGACAACAATAATCCGAAGGCGGAAAAGAAAAAATGTATCTCAGTCCGCAAATATTTGCAGTTGAAGTTGGCAATTTTCATGTGGTTGTTGTAATGTTTTTGTGCACTGAAAAAGATTTTGTGTACAAAGGGATTTTGCACGCATTTAATTTTGGTCCCACCTCGTTGGTGGACCGGCCAGGGCAATTTTTTATAAGCTCGGCTGAAGGCCGCCAACGCAACCAGGGGGTAATTTTTCCGGTTTTCGTCAATATCTTTTTAACGAGTAAACTTTTTATTTCTACCCTCGAATTATTGTTATCGAGGTCAATACGCGCCTTTTGACACTTCTCTGGATATTTTTGGCCGCGTATTAAAAGTCGACCTTCTCTTCTATTAATTTCGTATGTTCGGAAGATTCATCTCCATTTAAGAATTTGGGGATTTCGTTTATATTTAGAATATTATGTATATACTTATTTGATATAAGTATTCGGACGTCGTGAGGTAGTATCAAATGAACGCATTCCGAATATTCTAAATTAACGGTTTATTCGGAACGCTTCCATGAAGAGCTTTTCGAAATTTCAGAATAAAAAGGCGAATACTCCCTGTGTAGCAGGACCGCACAAAAGCTTAACTCTTCTGTCAAAGTTCTAGACAATAAGACATTGTCTTTTATTTTTGTTTTTGTCAGTTCATTGCGGCTGCTGAGTAGCGTATTACCCCATGTCGGCTGCCTGTTCAAAATCGTGCTATCTCAAAATATTTTTCAAAAATTTCCCAATTCAAGATTTGTCACAAAACCGCCCTATATTAGAGTTAGATTGAAGAACGTCTTATCTCAGAATGCTTTTCATTAACTCCCTCTTATGTCAAAATACATTGAACTTATGCTCATATAGGGAGTTTTTGAAACAAATTTTGAAATAGTGCATTTTTGAATAAAATTCTAACTTACGGCATTCTTCAAACAATTTCTGAAAGAATGACCAAACCAACATAACTTTATCAATTCACGAAATATTTAGGAGAAAATGAATTATTTCCCCAAAAACTTTTGGCATTTACAAATCTATTATCACTACTAATATGCTACCGAAGATACTTTCTACTACCATTTTCACTGAAGGGAATTGAATTATTCCCCCTTTTCCTTACTTCGTAAAAGCAACCCATCCAGATTTTTCACTTTGGGAGTGTCAAAGATGTTTCATCATTGGAGAACAAACCTCTAGTAATTGAATCATACTGTGGGCAATGATGTGTAAATGTGATAAGTCAACCTGTCAATAATATCAACCTGAATTACTAGTCATTTCTTTTTGCGCGCATTTTATTTATTTATTTAAGTCATTCAGTCTTATAGCTCATGCTTTGTTGTTGTTGTTGTATTAACGTTAAACAAAGACACTCCCCGAAGGCTTTGGGGAGTGTTACCGATGTTGATGGCCCTTTGCCGGATATAGATCCGTTACGTTCCGGTAACAAAGCACTACTAAGGTATTACTAGCGCGACCATCTCGGGAACGATTTATATGACCACAATCAACCTTCTAGGCCATCCCACCTTCCCCACCCCTTAGTTCCATGAGGAACTTGGGGTTGCCAGAGCCTCGGCTGTCAATGAAACAGGATTCGCCACGTTTAGGTGAGTTGACATTTGGGTTGGAGAAGCTACATATATATTGTGCTGACAACCCCTTGAGAGGGTTGCGAACACAACCCCTTGAAATTTGATTTACCCAATTGAGACATGCCTTTGGTGTTTGATAAATGCTTTCCCATTACTCTAATCTACTTCAATTCTTACATGTCGATAACTACATGCCTTGTTACAGACTAGTTAAAAATAGAAATCAACTCAAGCTTAAACTTATATAAGCTGTTATTAAAATTAAGAACACTACTGAATCTATTTGCTAGATGTATAGTCCTAGTTATAGGTTTATTCATAACATAATTCGTTTTATTAGTTTTTTAGATTAATAATTTATTATGCCGAAGATCACGCAGTGGAATATATGGAATGAAAAATTAGATAAATCAGAGCAATTCGTGCTAAAGTTTATTACATTATAGGCAAGCATGAGTGAGATAAAAGTTCTTCTGTTATGCAAAGCCTGAAGACGAAGCAATTTGTGACTGCTGGTATATCATGGAAGATCGTCTGACCAGTGAAGCATACGTAAAGAAATTTTGTAGACATTTTTGGAACTTTCTCAACTTTATAGGAGTTAGATTCATAGAAAGGGTTCCATATTATTGAGCAATATTCAATACCACTTCTGACCAAGGATATATAAAGTGCCTTCAACGTCATAGGGTCCTTAATGTCACTGGTGTTACGTCTACTTGCAACAAATTTTGGAACAACGAAATCAATGTGACTAGAAAAAGAGAGTTTGGAGTGAAAGATTACACTCAAGTCTTTACTTTCTTGACAACGATTAAGAGATTTAGCATTTAGTTTGTAGATAAAGTAGGTGGCAGTTGTCTTTATGGAATAAGATAAAACACAGCATTTGTTTGAATTTAAAAATAAGTTATTGTCTGCGCACCATCCGGCAAAAGAATACAGATCAGAACCGTTAGAAATAAAATAAATAAATAAATGTAAGGCGCCATAAAATTCGAAGAGATTTTAGGTCGAGCTTCTCTTCCAATTTACGTCGTGTTCCTTTTTTTAAATTTTTCCTACAAATTGGCGGGACGGGACCTACTTGTTTTATGCCGACTCCGAACGGCATCTGCGAGGCAGATGAGTTTTCACTGAGAGCTTTTCATGGAAGAAATACACTCGGAGTGCTTGCCAAACACTGCCGGGGGGCGACCCCGCTTAGAAAAATTTTCTTCTAATTGAAAAACCGTATTTCTAAAATTTTGATGTTGCTTTGCCTGGGGTGTGAACCCGGGGCATTCGGTGTGGTAGGCGGAGCACGCTACCATCACACCACGGTGGCCGCCGATAGTTAGAAATAATTTGACAAATCAAGAGTTTTTTTTTGTGAAATATATAGTTTAAGTGTTATATTTCAATCATTAAAGGGGAGGAGTGATGGGGAAACATATTGAGTAATAAGTGCTAAGTCAGAAGAAAAAATTTGTTTTGAGTGAGGAAATTGTGCCAAGTCATAAGATAGCTGCTGGGTAGAATACATGATTTTTATTTATCTTATTCAAAGCTTCTACACTCAAAAGTATTGCAACTAAGGTATCCTCGTTCACAGTTTTGAAAAAAAGGTTATTTCAAAAATTTTTAGTTTTTTTCGTCTCCTGTAAAATTCGTAAAAGTGACTTAGCACATTTTCACATTAAGCTAACGATATGTTTTCTATGCTTTTTACACTTAGAAGAGTAACTTCATGTAATAAATTAAATTTTTTATGAAAATCAATAACACTGAACTGAACAATTTTCGCCATGCTATAAAATTAAAATACTGTTTCACAGGAGCAACACTATTGTGACTACATAAACCCAGTTTCAATCTTTTACGTCCCTGCATAGAACCCTTATTGACCGTTTTCAACCGGAACAAGAATGGCAACTCAGATTTTTCCGTTATGTTAACTTAAGCGAGTGCCTGTCAGAAAGAAGTCATTGTACTTATCCACAATGTTCACAATAGTACTGTTATTTCTGTTGTCTGTTGAAGACAAGCATGCTAATAATTCCATACAAGATTTCAGAAGAAATATTCGCCGAAGATATCGACGTTCTTCCGAGTTTTTATCAGCTTTCGGCAAGAACTGTTCCCCAAAAGCGAAACGACATTTAGATACGAAAGCGGTTCGACATTTGGAAAATATTTCGATAGGAATAGGAAGTTGTTAAAACGATAAGACGAAAAGTATCGAGGAGAAAGTATATCTGTATCACGAAAGTTATACGCAGAACTGAAGCCATTTGAGTGGCAAACAGATACACCTTCGCGAATATCTCGTCAAAGCTGGGTTAACAGGAAGCGCATCTGGGAAGTCAAGTAAACCAAAAATGCAAATAAATTCGTTTGCCATAAATGAAAGTGCGAAAGTGTGTTCCTGCGAATGCAAGGACTAGAGAAAAATTTTGGGTTTTAAAATTATATAATAATATCTGGAAGGAAAACTTTGAAAAGGCATGCATAGATATGTTTTCAACAGACTGCAGAAATAAATCACCGATTTGATAACGTGGCCGAATCGATCCCCTCGGTATTTTAAAATTTAGTTTGCGTGTGAACGCATTGAATGTAGCCAATAGCCTATCAGAAATCAGATTCAGCGGGCTCAATGAGGTTATGTTAGGTTGAACTAGCTGGTCTGTGAGGACCCCAAATATACTGTATGCGTCCATTGTGTTTGTTTAACGACCAAACTGAGAAATAATATTTAAAAGCAGGACCTATCTTATAAAATAAGTCCGTCCTTTTGATAAAGCTTTCTAGGACCTATGCCACTAACTGTGCTATATCTTATTTAAATACAGGAAAAATTCAAAAACAGGATGTATATATTTCTCTAAATTTAAACCAAAGGATATATAGCAGTATGTGCTTTACTAATATACCGATTTGACTCTTAAAATGTCTTTTAATTTATAATACACTTTTTTTCTGAAAGGATAATATAATTTAGTTACTTACCTAGCAATCAGCATTTTGTAAAATATTAGATTGAAGAAATCACAACAAAATATCACTTACGTCTTCGACACTAAAACTGACAATGTGATATTAAAATTTTTCACACCTTTTATACTTGCAATCTATGCCGATTTTTTCAGCGAAAATTCCACACACACGCAAAACACATTATACCATTCCAAATAACAAAACAAAAACAGAAAGTAGCCTAAGTTCGGGTAATATTGGATAGACTCTACAGAAAAAATGAGATACAATCACGCAAAGCGACAGTTTCGCAATAGATTTAGGTCCGCCCCTTTTTTTTAAGATACATATACAAATTGGCGGCCATCGTGGCGTGATGGTAGCGTGCTCCGCCTACCACACCTTATGCCTTGGGTTCCCATCCCGGCCAAAGCAACATCAAAATTTTAGAAATAAGGCTTTTCAATTAGAAGAAAATTTTTCTAAGCGGGGTTGCCCCTCGGCAGTGTTTGGCAAGCGCTCCGGGTGTATTTCTGCCATGAAAAGCTCTCAGTGAAAACTCATCTGCCTGCAGATACCGTTCGGAGTCGGCATAAAACAAGTAGGTCCCATGCGGCCAATTTGTAGAGAAAATCAAGAGGAGCACGACGCATATTAGAAGAGAAGCTCGGCGTTAGATCACTTCGGAGGTTATCGCGCCTTACATTTATTTTATTTACATATACAAATTTCTATTTTCTACATACTCGCGTCTCTGTTATGTGCATTTCCTAACACAGTGTAAAAAAAGTAAACTATTTGGCCAATTTTCGTGTATTCACAAAAGATGTTTTGTTCTACAAAATTGTCCTACTTATCAATTTAACCCTTGGTAGGTCACCCTGTGTTGGTGAAAACATAAGTGTCAAATGAATTTATCTAATAGGTAGCTATCCTCCAGATAAGATCTACCTTAGCTGGAGATGGTAAAAAGGCCCTTAATGACTACCTCCGAACTGGTGCTATCGGATGAATATCGGGAGACTGAACCAATTAGGAATGCTTTAAAAATGTTTTCACTGAACTTGCCTTTTGAACGCGTCGTTAACTAATTCAGTCGCAGGTGGTTTTGAAATAGTCGCAGCCTTTAATTAATTTATTTAAATATATAAACCTAGCTCGACCCTAAGCGCTACTGGTACAAGTGTGAGTACTAAATGTCACGCTCTTCATCCGATTTGTACCCGTTCAGCACCGTTCGTTTTTTCTGATGGGTATTCATTTTTGTTCTAACACTTATTGATTTTTATAATTCAGTAACACACAATACCACTTTAGTTTCCGTAAAGTGCTTTGAAAACGCAATTATAAGCTTCAAAAATAAATTATTTACCTTTAAGAGACACGTGTTGTTTAATTTATCTCATTCGTACACTTTTTTGCATATATTGATAATGACCCAAGCAAGCAGTACATAAAAAGTTCCAAAATGTAAAAAAATCAATTTTCATCTCTTTTATCTATAAATATAAGCAGACCTGGCAGACATTGTTCTGCCCTAACTTTGATCTATCACATAAGCTTTTATCTCTAGCTCTTCCTCCCCCTTTTTCTTGTCCTTTTATTCACTCGTCCCCATGCCTTTCTCTTTCTATACGTCCCTTTCTCCTTCTCCGTATTTTCTTCTCTATCTTCGTCTAACTCCATATCTTTCTCAGTTTCTTTCTCCGTCATTATTTTCTCTCTACAGTTCTTATTCTTCCCCATCCCTTATTCCCAGCCCCAGTTCCAGTTACAGTCCCAGCCCCAGCCAAAGCCCAAGTCCCAGTCGGAGTCCCTGTCTTAGTCCCTGGTCCGCTCCCCGGAAAAAGTCTCGTAAATACTAATCCAGACAAAGGGCTGCTTAAATACCTTATTTCAGGCAAATCGAATCGTGAATAGAATTAGTTGGAATGGATCGTTCCCGGGTCCCCTTTCCTGGAAAAGATTTGACAGGAATTCTCTTCGGTTTGCCATGAAGCGACCCTGGAAATTTGATCAAAATCGGGGGATGATTTCGGAGTACATAAGTTGTATGCAAACATATATCCTTCTTCATAAGTATATTTATAGATAGATTAAATCTACTTAGTCCATAAACATTACAAAAAAAGGACGTGTGGCGCTCGGGGAATGCCGCGGTAAAGCTATTGCATATTATCAACTTATGCAATTATAATATTTATGCAACATTTTGTTTTCTTTGATATTAATTCAAGTTAACCTTTTTAAGCGTGGTGACCGATAAGAAAACAAATTTTTTACTTTTATTGAATAAATGAGAAGTTAATATTTAACTTTCACTTTAACTTTAACTCTAATTTTATTTTTAACTTTAACTTTAACATTCGCTTTAACTTTAACTTTAACTTTGACTTTCACTTTAACTTTAACATTCACTTTAACTTTAACTTTAACTTTAACTTTCACTTTCACTTTAACTTTAACTTTAAATTTAACATTCACTTTAACTTTAACTTTGACCTTCACTTTAACTTTAACATTCACTTTAAATTTAACTTTATTTTTAACTTTAACTTTAACTTTAACATTCACTTTAACTTTAACCTTAACTTTAACTTTAAATTTAACTTTAACTTTAACCTTAACTTTAACTTTAACTTTAACTTTAACATTCACTTTAACTTTAACTTTGACTTTCACTTTAACTTTAACATTCACTTTAACTTTAACTTTAACTTTATTTTTAACTTTAACTTTAACTTTAACATTCACTTTAACTTTAACTTTAACTTTAACTTTAACTTTAACTTTAACTTTCACTTTCACTTTAACTTTAACTTTAACATTCACTTTAACTTTAACTTTAACTTTAACTTTAACATTCACTTTAACTTTAACTTTATTTTTAACTTTAGCTTTAACTTTAACATTCACTTTAACTTTAACTTTCACTTTCACTTTAACTTTAACATTCACTTTAATTTTGACTTTATTTTTAACTTTAACTTTAACATTCACTTTAACTTTAACTTTAACTTTAACTTTAACTTTAACCTTAACTTTAATTTTAACTTTAATCTTAAATTTAACTTTAACTTAATACCCGCGGAGGCAATTAGACTAGCTACAAATAACTGCCCAGAACTTATGTTGCACATGTACAACAAATGTCTCGAAGAAAGAACTTTCCCCACCATATGGAAGACAGCACGACTGGTTCTCATTCCAAAAGGGAAAGGAGATCCCAACTCTCCATCATCCTACCGTCCCCTATGTATGTTGGACACAGCAGGGAAATTGATGGAGAGTCTCCTGAAGCAACGCCTCACCAGAGCGTTACAGGACGCCGGAGGACTGTCGCCCAGACAGCATGGTTTTCGGAGGGGGCACTCCACAATCGGTGCCATAGCAGAAGTTACAGACGCAGTCAAGAAAGCCGAGACAGCGTGCCACAGAGCAAGACCTATAGTGTTGCTGGTCACGCTGGACGTCAAAAACGCTTTTAACTCAGCTAGGTGGGAGGACATGCTTGAGGCACTAGAAAGTACTTTCAAAGTACCGCAATATTTGTTAGAAATTTTAAGGGACTACCTAAGAGAGAGGTATCTAATATATGAAAGTACTCACGGTCAAAAAAAGGTAAAATAACAGGTGGAGCAGCCCAGGGTTCGGTACTAGGTCCTTATCTCTGCAATATAACTTACGACCGTCTTCTTCGATTAGACATGCCAGAAAGCACCTTCCTCGTTGCCTTTGCAGACGACGTGGCAGCTGTGATAACAGCACCAAGCTGCGAGCTGGCACAGCTAAATTTAAACCAGGTCATGCGGAATGTAAATAGGTGGATGGCTGAGCACGGTCTCCAGTTAGCAACAGCCAAAACAGAGATCGTCATCCTCACAAAGAGACGTATTCCCACTACCAGGAACATGATGTTTGGGGACCAGCCAATAGAAACACTCGCTTCAACGAAATATCTGGGAGTGAGGTTAGACAGCAAACTCAACTTCTCCGATCACATACGAGGGGCCTGCGAAAGAGCTGCGCGCATAATAGCGCAGTTGAGTAGATTAATGGCAAACACAGGGGGCCCAAAGCCATGCACAAGGAAGTTGCTTGCATCAGCCTCGGATTCTATACTCTTATATGGTGCAGAAATCTGGGCGAACGCAATGAAATACCGGAAGAACCGAGTCGCCCTCACCTCGGTCCAACGCAGAGGGGCGCTGCGTATCTTCGGCTTACCGCACGGTATCAGCTGAAGCTGTCCTGGTCGTTGCGGGAACCATACCGATATATCTTCTCGTTGAGGAAAGAAAAACAATATATGACAATGGATCGCAAGCAAGTAGAGCTGCTTTTGCCATGCAGGCGCGAGAAGAATCGATCCGACGCTGGCAAGATCAGCGGAGCAACAGCATCGTAGAAAAGTGGACTAGGGAACTAATCCCTGAACTGAATCCATGGTTGAAGCGACCGCACGGAGAGGTAGACTTTTACCTGACCCAGTCTCTAACGGGACACGGTTACTTCCGCAAATACCTACACAGAATGGGTAAGGTTGATAGCCCGAGCTGCCTGTACTGTGGGAAAATAGACGATGTACGCCACACCTTCTTCGAATGCAGGCACTTCTCCCATCAGCGAAGGAGGGTAGAAGAGGTACTTGGCGACCTATCCCCGAACATTGTCATTAATAACATGACCTTTCGAAGAGACAGATGGGATACGGTCAGCACATATGTGAGGCATATACTTACCAGTAAACGAGAAGACGGGTGCCTAGCCCATTAGCTTGAGAGTAGCCATATAGCTCACGTAGCGCGCACCCGTACCCGAAGTAATGCTAAACGCGGTCCCAGGTACGGGGATTTGCGCGGGCCGTGGAATGTTAGGTTTTAGTGGGTAGGCCTTCATGGAAGAAGGGAGTCCTACACTCGGAGAGTCTCGCGGTGAGGCATAAATATCCCGGTCAGTGCACAAAGCATTTCCTCCTTCCACGAAACACAAAAAAAAAAAAAAAAAAAAAAAAAAACTTTAACTTTAACTTTAACTTTCACTTTCACTTTAACTTTAACTTTAACTTTAACTTTAACTTTAACCTTAACTTTAACTTTAACTTTAACTCAGCTCCCGAAAAGCTAGCTGATGAAGAAGTGAAATTCAGAAACATGTCCTAGTAACCATCGCCGTATGTAAACTTACAATTTTTCTCTAATATCAATTACTTTAACTTTACTTTCTTTTTAACTTTAACTTTAACTTTATTTTTAACTTTAACTTTAACTTTAACTTCAACATTCACTTTAACTTTAACTTTAACTTTAGCCTTAACTTTAACTTTAACTTTTACTTTAACTTTCATTTTAACTTTAACTTTATTTTTAACTTAAACTTTAACTTTAACTTTAGTTTTAACTTTAACCTTAACTTTAACTTTAACTTTAAATTTATGATCCGGGGTGTACGTGAGCTTAGCACCTGCTAACAAGCCAACCTAATATAAACGCACGCAAGTCATTTTCTGTCAAAAATGTCTCATGCACATACAACTTGTATGAGAGCAACTCAAATTTAATTTGCTGCGTGAAAACCTAACTCGATTTCCAATTTTTGTTCTGCGTGACATATAGATTTGACGTTTGCACACATGCTTTACATTGTCGCAACACATGCTTATTTGGGTTAGGGCAAAAAACGCCGGTTGTTTGCGTGCGCTAAAAAAACGCAGTGCAGTTTTATTAGGTTGGCTTGTAAGCAACCATATATGTATACGATAAGCGATAGCACAATGGCTACTTCGTAAAAATCAACGACAGCTCTTTTAGTTTGATTTCGATGGTCGTACGGTGAGGAAGTGTCGCACGCGCGCTTAAAACAGAGTACCAAAGAGTGCGTGTGACACGTGTTCACCGTTAAAGCATTGAAATTAAATAAATAAACAAGTAAGGAAGGCTAAGTTCGGATGTAACCGAACATTACATACTCAGTTGAGAGCTGTGGAGACAAAGTAAGGGAAAATCACCATGTTGTAAAAAGAACCTAGGGTAACCCTGGAATGTGTTTGTATGACATGTGTATCAAATGGAAGGTATTAAAGAGTATTTTAAGAGGAAGTGGTCCATAGTTCTATAGATGGACGCCATTTAGGGATATCGCCATAAAGGTGGACCGGCCTGACTCTAGAATTTGTTTGCACGATATGGGTATCAAATGAAATGTGTTAATGAGTATTTTAAAAGGGAGTGGGCCTTAGTTCTATAGGTGGACGCCTTTTCGATATATCGCCATAAAGGTGGACCAGGGGTGACTCTAGAATTTGTTTGTACGATATGAGTATCAAATGAAAGGTGTTAATGAGTATTTTAAGAGGGCGTGGGCCTTAGTTCTATATGTGGATGCCTTTTCGAGATATCGCCATAAAGGTGGACCAGGGGTGACTCTAGAATTTGTTTGTACTATATGGGTATCAAATGAAAGGTGTTAATGAGTATTTTAAAACGGAGTGGGCCTTAGTTCTATAGGTGGACGCCTTTTCGGAATATCGTTATAAAAGTGGACCAGGGTTCACTCTAGAATGCGTTTGAACAATATGGGTATCAAACGAAAGGTGTTAATAAGTGTTTTAAAAGGGAGTGGGCCTTAGTTCTATGGGTGGACGCCTTTTCGGAATATCGTTATAAAAGTGGACCAGGGTTCACTCTAGAATGCGTTTGTACAATATGGGTATCAAATGAAAGGTATCAATGAGTATTTTAAAAGGGCGTGGGCCTTAGTTCTATAGGTGGACTCCTTTTCGAGATATCGCCATAAAGGTGGACCAGGGGTGACTCTAGAATGTGTTTGTACCATATACGTATCAAATTAAAGGTATTAATGAGGGTTTTAAAAGGGAGTGGCCCTTAGTTGTATATGTCAAGGCGTTTTCGAGATATCGACCAAAATGTAGACCAGGGTGATCCAGAACATCATCTGTCGGGTACCGCTAATTTATTTATATATGTAATAGCACGAACAGTATTCCTTCCAAGATTCCAAGGGCTTTTGATTTCGCCCTGCAAAACTTTTTCATTTTCTTCTACTTAATATGGTAGGTGTCACACCCATTTTACCAAGTTTTTTTCTAAAGTTATATTTTGCGTCAATAGACCAATACAATTACCATGTTTCATCCCTTTTTTCGTATTTGGTATATAATTATGGCATTTTTTTCATTTTTCGTAATTTTCGATATCGAAAAAGTGGGCGTGTTCATAGTCGGATTTCGGCCATTTTTTACGCTAATACAAAGCGAGTTCAGATAAGTACGTGAACTGAGGTTAGTAAAGATATATCGATTTTTGCTCAAGTTATCGTGTTAACGGCCGAGCGGAAGGACAGACGGTCGACTGTGTATAAAAACTGGGCGTGGATTCAACCGATTTCGCCCTTTTTCACAGAAAACAGTTATCGTCCTAGAGTCTAAGCCTCTACCAAATTTCACACGGATTGGTAAATTTTTGTTCGACTTATGGCATTAAAAGTATCGAAGGAGATGAGCAAATCTCCAAGTCCACTCAATCGTTAAATTAAAGCGAGTCAGCCGCAAGGGGCGACAGCTGGCTCCCTCAATTGAATGCCCCATAATCTCTATCTCACAAATTGGAAGAAGGTTAAACAATCTTACTGTCGGAGGACATGTGGATGGAAAGGAACGTTTACTGACTGTAGATACGGGTGCATCTCATTCCATCATTCGAGCGGATTTAGTCAACAAGAAGATAAGACCATTGCATGGAGCAAGATTGCGTACAGCCACTGGAGAAGACAGCACTATTCTAGGAGAAGTATCATGTGAAGTCGCAATTGGGAACGTCACGGTAGTACACAATTTTATAGTGGCAGAGATTGTTGATGAAATCATAATTGGAGTGGACTTCTTAATCGACCAGGGTATCAAGATCGACATGCAAAGCAAGACGATGCGATATAAGAACATGGATGTACCACTTAATTTCGGCTACGAGAGAGGCTACAGCAGTAAACGAGTGCTGGTGGAAGAGAGTCAGCGAATACCACCAAAATCCGAAGCAGTCATCTGGGCAAAGGTTGATGGAGTTGTTGGACAAACAAATTGTGGGTTGTCGAAGCAGCAAACAAATCAGCACTGAACATACTTGTAGGAAAAACCCTGGCTATGACAAAACAAGATGGACGTATTCCGGTAAGAGTACTCAATGAGTTCAATTCACCACTCAAACTGACTAAAGGAGCTATTTTGGGAAGATGCCAAGAGGCTGAAGTAGTTATTAACTGTGAACAGCTCCAGGAACACGTTTCAGCTAGTAATACTAATCTTTCAAATGACATCACGGCATGGACGCAGGGGCTAGAGGAAGCATATCAGAGTAAGGCAAAACAACTGCTCCTAAAGTACGCGAACATATTTGACCAGGATGGTTCTAAACCAGGCCGCACCAACGTTGTGAAACATCAAATTGACACTGGAGATGCGAGGCCGATCCGTCAAGCTCCACGTAGTGTTCCACTGGCGAAGCGGCAAGTTGTGAGTCAAATTATACAAGAAATGAGCGACAGCGGCGTCATCGAACCATCAGCTAGTCCCTGGAGCTCACCGGTAGTACTTGTAAAGAAGAAGGATGGAAAAATGAGGTTTTGCGTGGACTACCGGAAGTTGAGTGACGTTACGAAAAAGGATAGCTACCCATTGCCAAGAATTGAAGACACTCTGGACTCGCTCTCTGGTACGAAATGGTTTTCCACACTGGACTTGAAAAGCGGCTACTGGCAAGTGGAGGTAAAGGAGGAAGACAAAGAGAAAACAGCCTTCAGCGTCGAAGATGGTATTTGGCAATTTACAGTAATGCCCTTTGAACTATGTAATGCACCAGCTACTTTCGAGAGACTCATGGATCAGGTATTGAAAGGACTACATTGGAAAACATGCTTGGTGTACCTGGACGACATCATCGTATTACGCAAGAATTTCGATGAACATCTTAAGAACTTGGAGGAAGTTTTCCAAAGAATAGCTGGCGCTGGTCTGAAGTTAAGTCCCAAAAAGTGTGCGCTGTTTAAAAAGGAAGTAAATTATTTGGGTCACAAGGTAACGACAGAGGGCATCTGCACTGCGAACGAAAAGATAGAGGCTGTAAAGGATTGGCCAAGACCACAGAACCTACATGAATTAAGAAGTTTCCTTGGGCTGTGCACATATTACCGCCGATTTGTACAAAATTTTTCCAGCGTAGCCCATAGCCTCCATGAGCTTACAAGAAAAAATAAAGCTTTTGAATGGAAGAAGGAACAAGAAGTGGCTTTCCAAACATTGAAGGAGCGTTTATGCACTGCCCCAATGTTAGCATATCCGATTCCAGGAGCAACATTTATTCTAGATACAGATGCGAGTGGATATGCTATAGGAGGCGTTTTATCACAACTGGTCGATGGACAGGAGAAGGTAGTTGCATATTACAGCCGTTCGATTGGAAAACCAGAGAGGAACTACTGCGTTACGCGGAGAGAGCTGTTGGCATTGGTAGAGTGCGTTAAACATTTTCACAAATACCTCTACGGCCAGCGATTCCGTGTCAGGACAGATCACGCAGCTTTAAAATGGCTACTGCAGTTCCGTAATCCGGAAGGACAATTGGCACGGTGGATCGAGCGACTACAAAGCTATGACTTTTCCATTGAGCATCGAAAAGGTAGTACCCATGGAAATGCCGATGCAATGTCACGAAGACCATGTAGTTTGGAATGCAAGCACTGTTCAAAAGCCGAGGATAAAGAAGACATTATAGATGTCCGGCTAATGACTATAAAATGTACAGATGAATGGGACAAGGAACAGCTAAGAAAGTGCCAGCTAGAAGATGCAGATCTGTCACGTGTTATGCAAGGGCTCGAACGAAATGAAAGACCAAACAGAGAAGAGATGTCAGCAGAGAGTCCCATTACGAAGTCATATTGGGCACAGTGGAACAGTTTGGAATTGATATCCGGTTGCCTTCATCGAGTATGGGAGAGTAAGGATGGTAAATACAAGAATAAACTGATAGTTGTTCCCAGAAAGAGGATTCCTTATGTGCTCAGCGAGCTGCATAATGGTCCAAGCGGAGGTCATCTTGGAATCACGAAGACGCTCGAGAAGATTAAACAGAGATTCTATTGGGTTGGTTGCCGTCAGTCGGTTACTGAGTGGATTGCGAACTGCGAGGTTTGCAGCAGAGCGAAAGGGCCCAGAACACGAAGTCATGGCCAGATGAAGCAATATAACTCAGGTGCGCCATTTGAAAGGATCGCTATGGATGTCGCCGGTCCATTTCCTACTAGCAACGGCGGAAACAAATATGTACTGGTAGTTATGGATTATTTCGGCAAATGGCCAGAGGTATACCCAATCCCAAATCAAGAAGCGGAAACGGTAGCAGAAGTTTTTATAAACAATTGGGTTGCAAGGTATGGTGTACCAATGGAGTTACATTCTGACCAAGGCAGGAATTTCGAATCAGCTGTGTTCCAGGAAATGTGTAAGTCATTGGGCATTCGAAAAACACGGACAACTGCATTGCATCCTCAATCCGATGGTATGGTACAACGATTCAATAGAACATTAGAGGAGCACTTAAGGAAAGTAGTGGACAAGTACCATAAAGAACGGGATACCCGCATACCATTATTCTTGATGGCTTACCGATCAGCAGTGCATGAGACAACGGGCCAAACCCCTGCAAAAGTAATTTTTGGCAATGACCTTAGACTGCCATCTGATTTGAAGTTTGGGATAGATGCAAATGCGGAGAGAAATGTCAGGAAATCCACTAGTGATTTGGAAGAAGAGCTAAGAGAAATACGTGATCTGATAAGGCAACGAACAAAGATTATGAGTGACAAGATGAAAGCCAGATATGATAAAGCAATTAATTCAGAAGGTTTTCATGAAGGAGATTTGGTGCTGTTATACAACCCACAACGTAAAAAAGTTTGTCCCCGAAATTGCAGTGTAATTGGGAAGGCCCATACAAAGTTGTAAAACGGATCAACGATGTAGTGTACCGCATACAAACCATCGGTAAACCACGAACCAAAATGAAGGTGGTCCATTTGGAAAGGCTAGCAACGTTTAGATCGAGAGATTTGTCTGATCGGGACGATCAGACTTAGGTGGAGGGCAGTGTCACGGATATTAGCATCACTAAATTATCCCATCACTAAGGCGATGCTAAGGCCATGCCAAGCAGTATTTACGTTAATAATTAAATCAAGTATACACATATAAGGCAGCCCAGAGAGATGTCACACACAGATGCATTTACTTATATGCCTATGTGCGCAAACTACAAACATTCACATCAATAATTCAATCTTTATGTATCTACATAAACGAATAAATAATTGCGTCTACACATATGTACGTATACGAGCAGCGGAGCGGCAATGCATAAACACGTGCATATATCTTATCTGAGTTGTCACAAGAGAGAGCAATAATGTGTGCACGTAGTTGTGGCTGGCGATTTTGTAGCCGAAACAACTAGTAAGTTCTGGAAATCGAAGAGCCTAGAAGTATGCAGCGTAAACTATAAAAGCGGGGCAAGCGAGTAAGAAGTAATTCAGTTTGATTTGAGTTTTCAAGCAGTTGCGATTAAGACGATATCTAGCGAGCAATAGCAGTATTATTTTGAATAGTAGAGTTTCATTGAGCTATCAATCAGCGTGGTTATTAATCAAGCTATTCGTTGCACAGTTTGAGTGTACTGTGAAGTACTTTAATAAAGGCCATTTTGCATTATTACAAATTGGAGTTATTTATTCAACAGCTTAGTGATTCGAACTTAGCAGAGGATTGCAAATAAGAGGATTTGCAAGTAAATTCGTTACAATATATAAAATTGGGCAGGTTATCTTCCGATTTCGCTCATTTTCAATACCAATCTATTCTGGGGCCAGATATGCTCGTGTACCAAATTTGGTGAAGATATCTCAATATTTACTCAATTTATCATGTTAACGGACAGGCGAACGGGCGGACGGTCGGACATGGCTCAATAAAATTTTTTTTCAATACTGATGATTTTGATATATTGAAGTCTATATCTATCTCGGTTCCTTTATACCTGTACAACCAACCGTTATCCAATCAAAGTTATAATACCCTGTGTACAAGTACAGCTGGGTATAAAAAAACCAGAATTTGACAACAGAAGAAAGACAGCAAAAAGCAAGTCGCCCAGCATAAGCAACTCGGTGCCTGTGCGCTTTCGTCGTCAGCCCCTATTAGTCAAGTAAGTTTCAGCAGCAAAATTATTGTGTCTAAACAGCGACTAAGTGAAAACGGCAATGGCCCAACGGTGTGTCAATAGTGGCCTTCAAGCTTCATTTGTCAACGTGTTGGTAGTTTATTGGAATTGTTTTCGTTTGCCAAACAAAGGGAAATACATGAACACAAATTTTAAGCGTGAGTTTTGACCCGTACTGCTTTATCGACTTTGAGTCAGTAATGTGGCATGAGAAACCCTTTTGACTCCAACTGAACAGCGTGTCAGCTTCAGACAGATTTTGATTGCATTTATTTTGACCTGATGAAAACCAAGATAAAGCGATATACCCTAACGTGGAAGGGATTAAACGAAGGATACAAAAAAATATGGGATTGTTCGGAAACCTTCACAACATAAGCTTCAAGCCACAGTAATAACACACTCGCAAAGCTTGTAAGATCAATTTAAAAAATGTTTCTTTTGAACTTTACGCAAAGAATTTAATCCACCCAAAATGTTTCACGCGCTTAATCTTACTTGCTTATAAAAAAAATAAATGTAAGGCGCGATAATCTCCGAAGATATATAAGGCCGAGCTTCTCTTCCAATTTGCGTCGTGCTCCTCTTGATTTTCCCTACAAATTGGTCGGACGGGACCTGCATGTTTTATGTCGACACCGAACGGCATCTACAAGGCAGATGGGTTTTCACTAAGAGCTTTTACTTACTTAATTGGCGCTTAACGGTTTAAACGGTTATGGCCGCCAGTCGCTCCTTCTCTCTGCCAACCGGCACAAATTGGGAGTTCAAATCGTTTTCCAACTGGTCCTTCCAACGTAGTGGGGGCCGTGCTCTACCTCTGCTTCCATAGGCGGGTTCCGATAGAAACACTTTTTTGGCCGGAACGTCATCTTTCATTCGCAAACCATGGCATAGCCAGCGCAGCCGCTGCGTTTCAATTCGCTGGACTATGTTAATGTCTGCGTATAGCTCGTACAACTCATCGTTAAATCTTCTTCGGTACTCGCCATCTCCAACGCATAGAGGTCCATAAATCTTTCGAAGAACCCGCTTCATCTGATGTTGTCATGGTCCATGCTTCTGAACCATACAGCAGGACGGGAACGATAAGTGACTTGTAGAGTATGATTTTCGTTTGCCGGGAGAGGACTTTACTTTTCAGTTGCCTACCTAGTCCAAAGTAGCATATATTGGCAAGAGTGTTTAGGCCGATGATATCAATGTCTACGCATATGCCAGTAATTGCACGCTTTTATAGAATATTGTTCCAGAGCGGTTAAATTCTGCAGCTAGTATAATTTTCTCCAGCATCAAGTTAAAGAAATCGCACGATAGGGGGTCACCCTGTTTGAAACTTCTTTTAGTTTCGAACAGCTTGATGGTGTTGCTCAATTCGTCGTCAAAATGTCATTTTGCACAGCCGTATACGTTTTGCGGGTAAACCAAATTCAGACATAGCGGCATATAGGCAGCTCCTTTTCGTGCTGTCGCATGCGGCTTTAAAATCGACGAAGAGGTGGTGTGTGTCGATTCTTTTTTCGCGGGTTTTTTCCAAGATTTGACGCATTGTGAAAATCTGGTCAATGGTAGATTTACCAGGCCTGAAGCCGCACTGATAAGGTCCAATCAGCCGATTCACGGTGAGCTTCACTCTTTTGCACAATACACTTAACAGGACCTTATATGCTATATTAAGAAGGCTGATTCCGCGATAGTTGTTGCAGTTTGTAGTATTCCCCTTCTTGTGGACTGGGCAAAGAACACTTAGATTCCAACCGTCGGGCATGCACTCGTCCGCCCATATTTTGCTAAGAAGCTGCTGCATGCGCCTTACCAACTCGACGCCGCCGTACTTGAATAGCTCCGCAGGCAATCCATCAGCGCCCACGGCCTTGTTGTTTTTCAATCTGGTTATTGCTATTCTAACTTCGTCATAAGCGGGCGGGGGGACATATATTCCATCATCATCGATTGCGGGATCGGGTTCGTCATCCCTGCGCAGTGAATCGTTGCCTCAATTTAGGAGAGCAGAGAAGTGTTCCCTCCATAATCTAAGCACTCTCTGGACATCAGTTGCAAGGTTGCAGTTTTCGTTCCTACAGGAGTTTGCCCCTGTCTTAAAACCTTCCGTCTGTCGCCGAATTTTTTTGTAAAATTTTCGGGCGTTATTGGTTGCTAGCAGCTCAAGATCCTCGCACTCACGCCTTTCTTTCTCTGCTTTTTTCTTCCTCAAAAGGCGTCACGCTTCCCTTTTTAACTCGCGATAGCGTTCACACACACCTCTTGTTGCACTCGCTTTTAACGTAGCCCTGTAGGGAGCGCCTTTTCTTTCGGCTGCAACGCGACATCCTTCATCATACGAGTTGTTTTTCCGTGGCCGCCGGTAACCAATATTTTCCTCGGCGGCAGTACGAAGTGCTTTGGAGATATGCTCCAACTGCTCCTTCACGCTGAGTTGAACTCTCAGAGAGCAGGTGTGGGAGTCGAGTTGCGAAATCATTGGCAGTCTGTTGCGAGTGCAGCCTTTCAACGTCTAGATTTCCTTGTGTTTTTTGTTCCTTGGTTTTAACCGCGCAGAGGCTGATGCGTATTTTGGCTGCGACGAGATAATGATCCGAGTCGATGTTAGGTGCTCGGATCGTGCGCACATCTAAAATACTGGAGGCATGCCGTCCGTCTATCACAACGTCATTGATCTGATTGCGAGTATTTCGTTCGGGGGACAGCCATGTAGCTTGATGTATCTTCTTATGCATGAACCTCGTGCTGGATATGACCATTTTTCGAGCACCGGCAAAGTCAGTCAGCCTCAGTCCATTAGGAGAAGTTTCATTGTGTAGGTTGAACTTTCCTACTGTAGGGCATTTTAACCGAAAAGCTTTTCGCAGTAGAAATACACAGAAATAAACACTTTTTAAATTTAATGAAAATCGGTTCGGATGTATACATTCTGATAAGATTAAGTAACTTATAACGAAAAAACTAGTAAAATATTGACGGCCTACTTGCTGTACAAGGAAATATTTTTGGGACACCTGTGTCGCATATGCCTGAAGTGGTTAAAAATACGGTTATGTTGTTGTTGTAGCGATAAGTTTGCTCCCCGAAGGCTTTGGGGAGTGTTGTCGATGTGATGGTCCTTTGCCGGATATAGATCCGGTACGCTCCGGTAACACAACACCATTAAGGTGCTATCCCGACCATCTCGGGAACGATTTATGTGGCCACATTAAACCTTCAGGCCATCCCTCCCTCCCCACCCCCAAGTTCCATGAGGAGTCCGAGCATCGTCTGTTAGTCAAACAGGATTCGCCGCGGTTAAGTGAGGTTGACTATTGGGTTTGGAGAAGATATATATTGCGCTGGCAACCTGAAGGGTTGCGCTACACAGCCCCTTGAATCTGGTATTTTAGTCGCCTCTTACAACAGACAACTACCGCGGATATATTCTGACCCCCCGACCCGCTGGGGAAAAAATACGGTCATATTGTACACGTATCAAATACGGTCATATTGTACACGTATCCTATGTGAAGTTAATACCACGATTCAGCTGTACAAATATAGAAACGAACAATGAAGCACAATTAAATTTTCCTTTGAAAAATAATAGAATATACGCACTAATTTCATTTTGCTAGAATAAACATAAAAACCTTGAATTTGCTATTTCGGTAGAATAAAAGCTATTTATTTGTTTAACTGATTCAGAATTTGTATTACGCTTGACGCATTAACCATAAAAAATAAAAAAGAAAATAATGATAATTAGTGCTTGGCGCGATTTATCTCCATGAATATTTATGCCGAACGTCTCTTCAAATTTGCGTCTTGCTCCCTTTTGATTTTCCCTACAAATTGGCAGATGGGACATATATGTTTTACACCTTCTTTGCCCACCCTGGCGTTAAAGTCGCCAAGCACGACTTTTATATTATGGCCTGGGCAGCGCTCGTATGTCCCTTCTAATTGTTCATAAAAACCGTCTTTCATCTCCTCATCGTCTTTCTACTCTGTCGGTGCATGGGCGCAGATGAATGATATATTAAAAAACTTTGCTTTAATTCGGATAGCGGCGAGACGTTCCTCCACAGGCGTCAACGCCAGTACTTGGCGACAAAGTCTCTCTCCCACCACGAATCCAACGCCGAAACTCCGCTTATTTGTATGGCCACTCTAATAGATGTCACACTTCTTTATCTTCCTTCTACCTTCCTTCGTCCAACGCATTTCGTGATGGCGGTGATGTCATATTTTGCTTTGATGAGGACATCAACCAGCCGGGCACCTGCGCCAATCCCATTCAGGGAGCGGACGTTCCAGTTGCATACCCTCAATTCGTTGTCCTTCAAACGTTTGCCATTGTCTTCATCAATAGGAGCGTTTCTTTTTATCCGAGGCTTGTTGGTTCTTTACATTGGAGTGTGGTTTGACGTGGCGGGTTCCAAGCCCAGCGCACAATCCGGTCAGCGGAGGTGAAAATATTAATGGCACGTTTATATAGCTAGCCGCTTGATCCAAGACAGACGCCCGCTTGCAGCCGCACCTCGTTGTCGACAGACGCTGCTGATGAAAGATCCCCTGGGTATCCCTTAAACCGATTATATCAGAGTGGCCTAGCCAGGTTGTCGCCTTCTCACATTAGCTCACCACTAAACGGCTACCCAGAGGATACTTGGCCGCAGGCAACCGGAAGTAGTGAGCTGCTTGAACCGCATGCAAAAGAATCGCTCTGGCTATTTACAGGTGAATGGCGATCAGAAGTTTTGTTTTGCCCACTTTCGTGGCCTTTTACACACGGCTCCACCCACGCACTTTATCATTACTTGTTAATGCATTATCCCAGTTTTTTCATATCTCGAAACTTTCGATATGGAAAGACAGATGGAAGGCTGTGTATAAGAAGTAAGCGTGATTTCAAATTGTTTCCGCCTATTTTTTTCATAAACAGTTATTGTTGTAAAAACAACACTCTAATCAAATATTGTGAGAATTCGTGGATAATTTATTAATAATTTGGGAAAGATTTAAAAAACGTCGCATCAGGACGGACAAGGTGACAGGTTTCGCTATTCTACTTTGTAAATATCTTCAGAGCCTTTTCTCACGGGAGAGTGATTTGAACGCGCACTCCTCCGAAGTCTGAACCGTAACAAGCACATTCAGTAAAGGCTATGTCTTTTTTATTATGCAACGTGTCCCAATTGACTTCCTTGCATAGTTTATTCTTTGCACAGTACACACTTTGTATGTTAGCTTTGGCTCAAGGCTTTTTGTTTTTGTTGTTGGTGGTTAAAAGGACTGGTTTCTTTGTTATATTTATAGGAATACAATGAGCTTTTTTTATTATTTTATTATTATTAGGCCTCGATGAACTGCAACCTTTATTTAGATCTATTATTTGTGCTTGGCCTCTCAACCTTCTACTGTATGTGGAGGCTTTTAATGCATTTAGGCACTCCATCAATCTTTTTGGTTCATATCGCGAAGGAAATAAGAGACACGCTACCTAGGCGGGAGTGTCTCTGCCTTAACAGAGCTATGTATACGCAGAACCGGCGTTTCATCCTCCACCTCACAGAAGTGACAGATGTTTTTGTCGGATAAATTTAACTTACTTAGGTGATATCGTAGACTACAGTGTGTCGTAAAGTACGCAGAGTTCATAAGTAATCTCCGCTTAGATTAATGAGTGGGCTAATACTCTCGCTGCTGGGGGCATAAACGAATTGGTCTGTCTTTGCCCTGGTCATTCAATCCAGTGTTGTCTGAACTATTTGGCTTCCCAGTTACTTATGGCTTTCCTAGTATGTGCCTCTGTGAGCCCACAAAAGACATAGAATTTACCAAAATGGTTAATTGATATTAATTAGGCGAGGATTTACCTCATTGATTTTCAATGTATATGAATAAGAGTGATTTACTAAAAAAGTGGCGGTGCCACACCCATTTTCAAACATTTTCTAACTTTCGAACTTTGCTCCATTATATCAATTTCATTTGACTGTATATCTTAGTTGAATTCTTTGTTATCAGCAAGCTAGAAAAAACTGTGAAGTGCGCGTGCCCCCCAAACACAGTGTAAAAAGTAAGTAAGTAAGTAAGTAAGCTGTTTGGCCAATTTTAGTGTATTCAAAAAAGATGTTTTGTTCTAAAAAATTGTCCAATTATAGATTAAACCCTTCGTTGGTCACCCTGTGTAGGTGAAAACATAACTGTCAAATGAATCTATCTGGTAGGTAGCTATCCTCCAGATAAGATCTAACTTAGCTGGAGATGGTAAAAAGGCCTTTAATGACTGCCTCCAAACTGGTACTAATCGGATGCATATTGGGAGAGTAGGTAGCCACACTTGTATCAACAATGCTGATTAATTTTAAAAGTTTAATTAATAAAAGTTTGCGACTATTTCAGAACCACCTAAGACTGAACCAATTAGGAACGCTTTAAAAAGGTATACAATGAACTTGCCTTTTGAACGCGTCTTTAACTAATTCAGTGGCAGGTGGTTTTGAAATAGTCGCAGACTTTGATTAATTTATTTAAATATATATACCTAGCTCGAACCTAAGCGCTATTGGTACAAGTGTGAATACTAAATATCCCGCTCTTAATTTTCTGCTGGGTACTCATTTTTATTCTAAAGCTTATTGCTTTTTTTTGATTCAATAGCACACAATTTTTAGTTTGGTTTTCTTAAAGTGCTATGAAAAGGCAATTATAAGCTTCAAAAATAAATTATTTACCTTTAAGAGACACGTGTTGTTTAATTTATCTCATTCGTAATCTTTTTTGCATATGTGACCTGGAATCATGAAACGACCCTATTGTGCGAAAATACCGTTGTTCACTTTTTAAGTGATTCTTATAGGAAATTTAACGCTCTTTCCAATGGAGTAAACCGAAATTTTTTGTCTTTCTTAGTTTTTTCACAAATCGCATTTAAAGCCAAATCGGACCACAAATACGATTTTTTGTGAAATATTGCGATCCATGTGCCACCTAGGGCCGTAGAGAAGAAATCCGGGCCCGGGACTAAACAATTTACGGGCCCCCTAAAATAAATTCAATAATACATTTGATTAATTTGAATTAAGGACATCTCATGCATGAATAATTATTGATAGATTACATCAAAAAAGTTTTTGTCACATCAACTAATTGATTTTTGGCCTAAGATCTGAAAATAAAATCAACACAGAATATTTACTATTTATACTGTTTTATTGTAACGTAGAAATAAAATTCTCTTTTAACAGCCACATATTGTTTTAAATAATCTTTTCTAGTTATTTGGTAACATTTTAGTACATTTCTGATAAATATAATGATGATAATAAATTTTAATTATTCAATATAGAACGTTCGGATATCAAAGAGTGGCTTTTCTTGCTTTTTTCGCTTCAAAATTTTTTATAATAATATCCAAATTTAACTGTGTTGCCAAAACAGATTCAACACAAAGCGTGGCAAACAGGACTGGATTCGCAACAACAAAACACAGCAAGCAGCGACACTTATGTACAAGTCAACGAAAAACATTCCACAAATATAACCAGCAGCTCGAAGTGAAGAGATATCTCACGCACACACATGTAGTCATCAGCCGAAGTAGTTACTCACACATACACATGTATAAACTACAAATATACATGTATATAGCTGGTAACCAAGCATGACTTACAACAGTTCGTGATATTACTAGACCTTAGGAGAGAGTAGTGAACGAGAAAACCGAGAGTATAAAAGCAGCGCAAGCTGAGGAATCAGCAATCTGGTTGATTTAACCACGCTTTTATGAATTATGTGATATTGACTAAATAAAGACCATATTACAATACTGAATATTGAAGTTATTTCTTCGACAGTTCAGCGAAACGACCGTTAGCAGAAGGTGCACAATATCAGGAAATCCCCAAATTCGTTATTCATTTATATGTCATCCATCATTAATCCTTTAGTCATTCATCATTGTAGTTGAAATTACCGCTTAAAGGCTTCTACATCCTCTGTTCCAAAACTAACCGAAATTTTTCAAAATAAAACAACCAGTGTACATTTTTAAATAATTTCATTTTATTATTCAATATACTCCCCTGTCACTATGATACACTTCTTTGTACGCTCATACAATTTGTCAAATGAGTTGGAAATGTCCTTTTTAAGAACCTTGCCTAGTTCGTCGTTCGTCGCATTTTGAATGCGGTAAATTGAGTTTTATTTATTTGAGTAAAATTTATTTTCAGTTCTGGGCCTGTATTACGTGTTACGATTCGTGGCCGAAACTAATTTTTTAAATCACAATAGCTCTTGAAATGTGGATCGGATTAATGGCATATTTGAACTAGCGACAAATAGTACTTGTTAGATTCATTCCTTATTATAATTTTTAAAAAAAGTTTGAGAGTTTCATACTTATTGCTTGAGTGAAAATGGTTTTCAGTCACTGATCGTAATACGGGCCCTGATTATATTTTTCTTTCACTCTCTAGAATTTTATGTTGGTAAGAAAATTTTTGAAGACTTTTTACATTTTTCTAGGGCCCCGATTTAGGCAACTCGCTATTCTGCCTACTTGTTAATCTAGCCCTGGTGGGCTAGAAACTCGCTCTTGAGATGAACACGATCTATGAAAGTTCTTGGTTCTTGCAAGGACGCTAAAAAAACGTTCCGCACTAGCAACAATGGCAGATATAGTGCTAAAGATACATAAAGCAACACAAATGTTGGGGAAAATTGTATACAGATTTTGAACATAGATGGCATTTAGCACTTCCAATGGCGACAGACCTTTATCAAAATTTGCTTCGTAAATGTATTTCAAGTGAATTATTTCGCATTCTGAGCTTTAAGAAACGTCCGACTTGTATTTTTCGACAAATTTTGCTGCGCTCGCCCGAACCGTAGTTTCATCTATGTCGTCAAATTGCCACCAAAAGGAAAACGTCTCGTTCAAATTTCTCAGTAATGCCGTGGTTACCGAATCAACGATCACCAAGAATGTATTGGATCATCCGTAATCATCTCATTTCCATTATCTTCAAAACGTCTTTTGGGTGTTCTCCTCCGAATGTCTGGAAACTTTGACGAGATGTTTAATTGAATAGCAACGGTTTTGCATTCGTTTCAAATTGTTTCCCATTGGTTCCTGATCAACTTCAAATCAGCAGATAAGGCATCTAGATGTCGGACCTTTTCATCTATGGTGGCGTCTCTAGCTTGGAGTACAACGTTTCTTTCATTAATGGTAGTCAGTATTTTGAACCAAATTGAGTACAGCAAAATACATTCGAACTTGTTGATGTACTTGAGAATGTCGGTAACATCTTAATGTGCTTGTGCAGTCAAATCTAGCTTAGGTAATGCGAACGTCACTGCCCGCGCCCTACATCCTATTATACAATCAGCGTGGACAGGCTCCACAATTCCTGGTGAATGGAAAGAAGGGGTTATAATCACTATCCCAAAAAACGCGATCTTAGCCAATGCAAAAACTGGCGCAGCATTACATTGCTTAACACAATCCATAACATTCTAGCATTCATCATACTTGCAAGAATAACGCCCACGCTCAACGCACAATTGCGTAAAGAACAGAACGGCTTTAGACCAAATCGATATTGCCTGGACCACATCAATACCTTACGAATAATCATAGAATAGTCTAATGAATGGAGATCGCCACTATATCTTCTCTTCGCTGACTTTGAACGTGCGTTTGACACAATCTTCCGTGACGCGATATGAAGTGCGCTGCAACACTGTGGCATCCCAGAGAAAGTCATCGACATGATTAAGGCCCTTTACAAATATGCAATGATCAGCGTACGCTTCAAAGGAAAAAACAGCAACAAATTTAGCATAAACAAAGGCGTACGACAAGGGAGCGTCTTATCACCGCTGCTTTTCATAGTAGAGCTGCATGATATCTTGAAGTGCACAAACGCAGAAGCCGCGGATGAGTTACAATGGAGGCTGAATCAGCAACTAAGCGATTTAGACTACGCTGATGATATAGTTTTTACTACTCACACACTAGCTGCTGTTGCCGAAAAGCTAGAAATCAACGCTCGCGCAGTCGGTTTGAAAATTAACTACGCAAAAACTAAGCTAATGAGACTGCAAACAACGAACACATCTCCTCTCAAACTTGTATCAAAAGGCAGCACTACCGTCATTGAGGATGTAAAAGAGTTCTGCTACCTTGGTAGCCAAATTACTAAAGATGGCGGTGCAAAATCGAATGTATCTGCAGTGATCTGTAGGGCACAACTGCATTCCATAAGTTAAGCCGAGTATGGCGCTCTCGCATACTGTCGATGAAAACAAAATTGAGGATTTTTAACACCAGCGTGAAATCAGTTATATAGATCCGAAACCTGGCTTGTCTCTGACCGTATTAGCCGACGACTGCAATCGTTTATAAACAAGTATCTGCAAATAGTCTGCCGTATCTTTTGGCCAAGAACAATCAGTAACGCCGATACTGTCACTCACAAACAACCCCTCAATCAACACTGAAAGTAAAAAACGTAAGTGGGGTTGGATCGGTCACACTCTCAGCAGAGAAGATGACAACGTTGCCAAAATGGCCTTCCAATGGAACCCACAAGTAAGCCGGCGCAGGGGACGTCCTCGACGAACTTGAGTGCGTACGATTTTCAATGAGAGCTCTTCCACCGCCACCTGGAATGAAATAAGACGTTAAGCGACTGATAGAAATCGTTTGAGAGCGTTTGTCTCCGCCCTATGCTCCGGCTAGGAGCGATAAGTTGTGCTACTGGATGGCTATGGTATTAGTTTTAACTTTTGCGATTGTCAACTAGATGTTCAATTTTATCAAGGAATATAATAATAATAATGCGTTTAGTGCTTGTGTTAATCTTGGAACATAGTTTGCGAATGGTCTGATTGCCTTAATTCTAGCCGACCACCTAGTGTCTGAAAGACTGTGAAGAGAGCTCGGTACACTTTTTTTTTTTTTTTTTGAGGATGTCGTTGTGGACTACTGCTGAAAATAGTAAAACATTTTTGTACAACTCCGACGAAAGTAATTGCAGTCGTACAACACTCTGCAGCATCAATACCACATAAATTGAGACTGTGGGTTGCACAAGGCGAATAATCAGCATTCGAGCTTTTGTTGAGAATATGACGTTCTGCTCCGTTGTAAGCTCATTTCATGTTGGCCCGTTATCATACCCTTGTGCACAACAATCTTTTAATGGGATTTCATGTTTACCTAGAGTATAGCAAATTAAATCTGCGATTTCCTGACCAGTTTTTTGGTTACAATCCACGAAAGCCAAAAACCGTTCTTGAATTGTAAAATTTGTTGCTTTCGAAATGAAATGGAGGTAGCGCAAAATGAACGTAGTCTGTTCAACGTGACTAGCATCAGGCGTAGCATCAACGATAATAGCAAAATACTTGGCTTCCTTGCGTTGATCTCATATATCATTAGCTAAATGTGAAAATGTGCTAAGTCACTTTTTTTGAAAAATTGTATTTTAATGCAGTTTTAAAACTGAATTCAAAATACATCGATCACAAGACAAACATTTTTTTATTTTAAATTTTTACGTGCTGTTTGCAATGATGTGTAAATGTGCTAAATCGTCAACTGTTCAAAAAAAAAATATGCTAAGTCAACCTGTCAGTAATATCAATCTGAATTACTAGTCATTTCTTTGTGGGCGCATTTTATTTATTTATTTAATTCATTCAGTCTAAAAGTACATGCTTTGTTGTTCTTGCTGTATTAACGATAAAGACACTCCCCGAAGGCTTTGGGCCGATGTTGATGGTCCTTTGCCGCATATAGATCCGGTACGTTCCGGTAACAAAGCATTATTAAGGTACTAGTCCGACCATCTCGGGAACGATTTATATGACATTAAACCTTCTAGGCTATCCCGTCCTCCCCACCCCCTAGTTCCATGAGGAACTTGGGGTCGCCAGAGCCTCGTCTGTCAATGAAACAGAATTCGCCACGGGTAGGCGAGGTTGGCAATTGGGTTGGAGAAGCTATATATTGCGCTGGGAACCCCTTGAGAGGGTTGCCTACACAGCCCCTTGAAATTGGATTTACCCAATTGAGACATGCCTTTGGTGTTTGATAAATGCTTTGCACTGACCATAATCTACTTCAATTCTTACATGTCGATAACTACATGCTTTGTAACAGACTAGTTAAAAATAGAAAACAATTCAAGCTTAAACTTATATAAGCTGTTATTAAAATTAAGAACAGTACTGAATCGATTTGCTAGATGTATAGTCCTAGTTATAGGTTCATTCATAGCATAATTTGTTTTATTAGTTATTTAGATAAATAATATATTATGCCGAAGATCATATGGAATGAGAAAATTAGATAAATCAGAGCAATTCATGCTAACGTTTATTACATTATAGGATGGGAGGCCGTCTGGCCAGTGAACCATACGTAACTGTAAAAAATTGTTGAACTCTCTCAATTTTATAGGAGTTATATTCATAGGAAGGATTCCATATTATTGAGCAATATTCAAGAAGACTTCTGACCAAGGATATATGAAGTACCTTCTGGTCTAGTCACTGGTGTTATGTCTATTGAACCCAAACATTGCAACAAAAGAGAGTTTGGAGTTAAAAATTAGACTCAAGTCTTTACTCTCTTGACAACGATTAAGAGATTTAGTATTTAGTTTGTAGATAAAGTATGTGGCAGTTGTTTTTTGGGAATAAGACACAACACAGCATTTGTTTGAATTTAAATATAAATTATTGTCTGCGCACCATCCAGCAAAAGAGTCCAGATCAGAACCGTTAGAAATAGTTTGACAAATTATTATTATTATCTATATATGTATATAAAAAGAAGTGTACATTTTGATTGTCACTCCATAAGTCGAGAACGGATAGAAAGATTGCCATGAAATTTTTAGGAAAGATACAGGAAGGAGAGATGATGGTTAGTTGATTTTGAAATCCCAAATCGGTTTAGCCATTCTTGAGTTATGATTTTTTTTTAGAAAAAATGCAATCTAATATATAAAATTCTTCTGTCACGGTGTTAGAGGCTTAACTCCTCCGAAACGGCCGAACCGATTCTCATGAAATTTTGTGAGCATATTGGGTAGGTCTGAGAATCGGCCAACGTCTACCTCATTTTTCGCTAAGTGCCTAGGGTCTTGAGATCAAACCGTGGACCCGGGTACCCCTAGAATGTGTTTATACAATATGGATAGCAAATGAAAGCTGTTGATGAGTGCTATAGTACAGGATAATTTTCGTACTCCTGGGTGATTAGGGTCTCGAGATATAGGCCAAAATGGGGACCCGGGTACCCCTAGAATGTGTTTATACAATATGGATATCAATTGAAAGCTGTTGGTGAGTGCTATAGTACATGATAATTTTCATACAACTGGGCGGCTAGGGTTTCGAGATATAGCCCAAAACGTGGACCCGGGTACCCTAGAATGTGTTTATACAATATGGATATAAAATGAAAGCTGTTGATGAGTGCTATAGTACAGGATAATTTTCATACAACTGGGAGGCTAGGGTCTCGAGATATAGGCAAAAACATGGACCCGGATACACCTAGAATGTGTTTTTATATTATGGGTATCAAACTGAATCTGTTGATGTGTGCTATAATACAGAGTAAGTTTTACACCGCTGAGTGACTACGGTCTCGAGATATAGGCCAAAACATGGACCCGGATACCCCTAGAATGTGTGTGTATTATGGATATCAAATGAAAGCTGTTGCAGAGAGCTTTAAAGTAATTTTCATTGTGATATTCGATTTAGTCGCATCAACCTGGCATAACTGATAAATATGCATGGGAAGCCAAAATAAAGACATGAACTAATAATATCCACATACCTATTTACACGTCCTATTCGATTTGACTGAAATTTGGTATATAAATTTGCTTAGGCCCCGGCTTGCATCATGTTCCTCTTGTCCTGCAACTGGAGTTTTACGAATTTAGAAATGTCGACTTAGATTTGCTACCGGATAATTACTGTTTCAAAAATTGCAACTTTAATGCCATTAGCGATAGAATCAATTTGCATGATAGGGATACTATATTTTCTGGGAAAAGTGTAAATGAATGCTTTGATCTTTTCAAAGTTAAAGTCAATGAAATTTGATCCACTTTAATTTCTCGAGTGAAAAGGAAATGTTACAAAATACCTTGGTATACAAGAAAGTTGAAAAGCCTTAAAAATTTAAGGAATACATTTTTTAAAAGGTATAAATTATCTAAAATGCGTCTTCATAAGGATAAATATTTATTATACTCAAGTAAGTTCAAATCTTTGAGTAAGAAACTTCATAAAGAGTATGTTGCTAAATTTGAAAGGGATATTAAGTTAAACCCTAAATCTTTTTGGCGTTACGTTAAGGCTAAAAAGTCGTGTGCAAGTATCCCATCTCAAGTTTCTTATAATGGAAACTCTGCGTTTTCCCTCGGCGAAGCTGTCAACCTCTTTGCTTATTTTTTCGGGGCGAATTTTGAGACTGGGACGTTTCTCACCGAGGAACTAGATACGGAAAATGACAACCCTATTAATTTTGGTCAATTGTCCCTGACTCTTGAAGATGTCATTTGTGGCATCTCGGTGATCAAGTCGTCAGTGCAAATGGATGTAGATGGTTTCTGTTCTTTTTTGTTTAAAAATATTGCAGCAGTTGCGTATCCAATCTTATTAATTTTTAATAAATCTCTCAGGAATGGAGACTTCATAAACGCTTGGAAGGTAACGTCTATTACCCCGATATTCAAGAGTGGTAATAAAAGCAATGTTGCCAACTACCGTCATATATTTAAACTTTCCACTGTCTCGAAATTGTTTGAAATTGTAGTTAAGGATAAAATATTATTCGCAGTAAAGACCTTGATTTCACCTAATCAGCATGGATTCATGCCTGGCAGATCAACTGTAACTAATCTAGCAGTATTTTCTGAATACTGTGTTCCTTCATTTAAAGGAGGGCACAAGTTGATACTATCTATACCGATTTTTCAAAGGCTTTTGAAAAAGTCAACCATTCATTACTAATATCTAAACTTGCTGGCTTGGGCTTCCATTCTAGTATGCTATCTTGGGTGAGATCTTACTTGGCAGATCGTAGCTGTGTTGTTGTGGTAGATGGTATTTGTTCGCGGTCGGTTACTGCCACTTCTGGTGTACCCCAAGGGCGTGTGTTGGGTCCCTTATTATTTGTTATCTTTATTAATGACATACGTCATTGTTTCAGTTATGCTGAATTCCTTTCGTTTGCTGATGACTTGAAAATTTTTGCATCAATCACGACTCAATCTGAGTCCACTACGCTCCAAGCTGATCTTGATAACGTAATGGACTGGTGTAGACGGAATCGTCTGCTTTTAAATATAAGTAAATGTTTTAGTATTACCTTTGCTAAAACTCGAAATGTTCTTCCTGTTTATTATCATATTGGGGACTCTACGCTGAGGGTTGTTGATGAAATATCAGATCTTGGTGTAGGCTTTGATGCGAAGTTTCTATTTCACAGTCAGATTAATTATGTCATTGCGAAGTCTTATTCCACACTCGCGTTCATTCGCCGTTTCAGTATGGATTTTAGTGATCCTTATACTTTAAAACTTTTATTTACAACCCTAGTGCGGTCTAAACTAGAATATGCTGTTTTCATTTGGAGGCCGTACCATGCCTGCCATATAGATCGACTTGAGCGTATTCAAAAAATATTTTTGCGATTTGCCCTCCGGTCTTTGCGTTTTCACGACCCTGTTCCAACATACAGTTCTAGGTGTCTTTTAATTAACCTTGAATCTTTAGTGAGTAGAAGATCAATGCTTTTATTGACATTTTTATATGATATCATCAATGGGACGGTTGACTCGCCTTATCTTTTAGAACGTATACGGTTCAATGTACCATCGCGAACCCTTCGATGTCACGATTTTTTCTGGTTAGATAGATTTAGAACGACTTATGCTTCCAATTCTCCAATTGCTAGGGCAATGAGGGAGTTTAATTTGCTGTATTCTATAGATATTTATTTTGTATTAAATAAATTTAGGTTTAAACTGCTATTGAATGAAATAATTTGAATATTATATATTTATTAGTTAAGATATATTAGTAAATTGTCTGTAAGGAGGTTCTGATTGTCCTAGACTATAATATGAATAAATAAATAAATTATGAAATAAATAAATAAATTATATTAGTATTTACGATGCTTTTTTCCGGGAAGTATACCAGAGACTGACTGGGACTGGGATTAGGACTAGGACTGGGACTGAGACTGAGACTGAGACTCGGAGTGGGACTGGGACTGAGGCTCGGAATGGGGATGGAACAAAATACATACCACCTTCTGGGACTGGCAATAAGAGATGAAAAAGAAGGAGAAAAGAAAAGAGAGAAAGAGGCTGATAAAGAGATAGAATGAGGCGAAGATGGAGATGAAGCGAAAAAGACGGAGGGAGGAGTGAATAAAAAGATTAGGAAAAAGTGTAGAGGGGTAGGGCAGAGTTAGGCGGAAAAAGCTTATTAAAGAGTATGCAGATAGGCCAAATTTAGAGCAGAACAACGTCTGCCGGGTCTGCTAGTTATTATATATTTAGGAAACATTAGGACAATAAGACCTGACTGCAGTCTTTTTTAGTACAACTTTTATCACATAACTCTTACGCAATAATATTTATGTTAACAAAATCAATTTAATTTAAATTTAAAAATTATAATTTGTCTCGTTATTGGCCGTTAGTGTTTAGAAAAACTGAAATTTTTGGTTGAGCTCAAGGCCGGGTTTTGTTAAATAAAACACTTGGATGTGTATTTTATTTTGTTTTTATTTTTCAATATTTCGACTTCAGTCTGAAGTCATCCTCAGGAATCTTAAGCTACGCTTTGAAGACTTCAAAATCTCCAAAGTCTTCAAAGCGTAGCTTAAGATTCCTGAGGATGACTTCAGACTGAAGTCGAAGAATTGAAAAATAAAAACAAAATAAAATACACATCCAAGTGTTTTATTTAACAAAACCCGGCCTTGAGCTCAACCAAAAATTTCAGTTTTTATTTAAAAATTATATCAAAACTAAACATCCAGTTAGGAGTGTATAATATTATACTATTCATGGAAATCATTATACATAAAACATATACAGAAAAGTAAATTAATAAAAGATAATACAATCTAAGATAAGTAAGTAATTAATAGTTTTATAGGTGGCCAATTTAAGCAAATTATGTTGAAAAATATTGATAAATAATTTGTCTATAGTTCCTTTGGTTTATACGGTTCTTTGTGGCAGCCGGTATGGAATTCCAAGTGCGTATAGTATTTACAAAAAAGAGTCTTGTTGAAGCCACAAAGTCGAAATTCGGCACGATTAAATCATTCAAACGACTAGACCTAGGAAAAACAAGCTTTTCATATAGATAAGGGGGCGTTTTTGTGGCAATCAGCTGAACAAGAAAAATACAACTTCCCATTTTCAAATAAGCATGGATTTCACAACCAAGAAGCTTAGTTCTCCAAGCAGAAATATGGTCATACTTACATAGGCCATACACATATCACGTTATGTGGTTGAACGCAACATCAATTGTATGAGCGGAACAGGAATCTATTTTATTGCATACCAACTCTGAATAGGTTATTATCGGCAACAATAGTTGAGCTGCAAGTTTTTTACGTATGGCAACTGGCGTAAATATTGACGACTGTCTTAGATTTCAGAGTGTGCAGTATACCCCCCCTACCATGAAATTAACATGATCAACGCAAGTAAGACTGGAGTTAACAACAAATCCCAGGTTTTTAACCTTGTTAACAATATTAGTCACGTTGTTATCAATATGTATGATAGGTAGATTACCAATATTACCAATAACGATATACCTGCGTTGAGGCAGAGACCATCTGTGCTTGGCTCTAAATAGTATTTTTTGTGCAATATACAGTTTTAGTGTTTTATTTCAATCATTAAATGTGAGGAGTGATGAGAAAACATATTGAGTAAAAAGTGTTAGGTCTGGAGAAAAAATTCGTTATGAGTGCGGAAATTGTGCTAAGTCATAAAATAGCTGCTGGGTTGGCAGACATGACTTTTATTTAACTTTTTTAAAGCTTCTACACTCAAAAGCATTGCAATTAAGGTATTTTCATTCACAGTTTTGGAAAAAAGAAGGTTATTTCAAAAGTTATTAAGTTTTTTTCGTCTCCTGTAAAATTCGTAAAAGTTGCTTAGCACATTTTCACATTAAGCTAACGATATGTAGTTTCCCTCACGTGTTCTATATAAAATTTCTTTCCACTTTTGAGTTTCAGTGATTAGCTGTTCATTAATAAGTATATCAATTGTAGCCTCTTTTTATACTCAGTTGAGCAGAGCTCACAGAGTATATTAAGTTTGATTGGATAACGGTTGGTTGTACATATATAAAGGAATCGAGATAGATATAGACTTCCATATATCAAAATAATCAGGATCGAAAAAAAATTTGATTGAGCCATGTCCGTCCGTCCGTCCGTCCGTCCGTCCGTCCGTCCGTTAACACGATAACTTGAGTAAATTTTGAGGTATCTTGATGAAATTTGGTATGTAGGTTCCTGAGCACTCATCTCAGATCGCTATTTAAAATGAACGATATCGGACTATAACCACGCCCACTTTTTCGATATCGAAAATTTCGAAAAACCGAAAAAGTGCGATAACTCATTACAAAAGACAGATAAAGCGACGAAACTTGGCAGATGGGTTGATGTTATGACGCGGAATAGAAAATTAGTAAGATTTTGGACAATGGGAGTGGCACCGCCCACTTTTACAAGAAGGTAATTTAAAAGTTTTGCAAGCTGTAATTTGGCAGTTGTTGAAGATATCATGATGAAATTTGGCAGGAACGTTACTACTATTACTCTATATGCGCTAAATAAAAATTAGCAAAATTGGATGAAGAACACGCCCACTTTTTAAAAAAAAAATTTTTTAAATTCAAATTTTAACATAAAATTTAATATCTTTACTGTATATAAGTAAATTAAGTCAAAATTCAACTCCAGTAATGATATGATGCAACAAAATACAAAAATAAAAGAAAATTTCAAAATGGGCGTGGCTCCGCCCATTTTCATTTAGTTTGTCTAGAATACTTTTATTGCCATAAGTCGAACAAAAATTTACCAATCCTTCTCAAATTTGGTAGGAGCATAGATTCTATGACGGTAACTGTTCTCTGTGAAAATGGGCGAAATCGGTGGAAGCCACGCCCAGTTTTTATACACAGTCCACCGTCTGTCCTTCCGCTCGGCCATTAACACAATAACTTGAGCAAAATCCGATATATCTTTACTAAACTTAGCCCACGTACTTACCTGAGCTCACTTTTTCTAGGTATAAAAAATGGGCGAAATCTGACCATAACCACGCCCACTTTATCGATATCGAAAATTACGAAAAATGAAAAAAATGCCATAATTCTATACCAAATACGAAAAAAGTGATGAAACATAAATAAATATAACTTTGGAAAAAACTTTGTAAAATGGGTGTGACACCTACCATATTAAGTAGAAGAAAATGAAAAAGTTCTACAAGGCGAAATCAACAGCCCTTGGAATCTTGGCAGGAATACTGTTAGTGGTATTGCATATATAAATAAATTAGCAGTACCCGACAGATGATTTTCTGGATCACCTGGTCCACATTTTGGTCGATATCGCGAGAACGCCTTCACATATACATCTAAGGGCCACTCGCTTTTAAAACCCTCATTAATACCTTTAATTTGATATCCATATCGTACAAAAACATACCAGAGTCACCCCTGTCCCACCCTAGTGGCGATATCTCGAAAAGGCGTCCACCTATAGACCTAGTGCCCCATCCCTCTTAAAATGCTCAGTAACACCTTTCGTTTGATACCCATATCGTACAAACATTCTAGAGTCACCTCTGGCCCACCCTAATGGCGATATCTCGAAAAGGCGTCCACCTATAGACCTAGTGTCCACTCCCTCTTAAAATGCTCAGTAACACCTTTCGTTTGATACCCATATCGTACAAACATTCTATAGTCACCCCTGGCCCACCCTAATGGCGATATCTCGAAAAGGCGTCCACCTATAGACCTAATGCCCACTCCCTCTTAAAATGCTCAGTAACAGCTTTCGTTTGATACCCATATCGTACAAACGTTCTAGAGTCACACCTGGCCCACCCTAATGGCGATATTTCGAAAAGGCGTCCACCTATGGAACTAAGGATTACTCCCTTTTAAAATACTCATTACCACCTATCATTTGATACCCATATCGTACAAACACATTCTAGAGTCACCCTGGCCCACCCTAATGGCGATATCTCGAAAAGGCGTCCACCTATAGACCTAATGTCCACTCCCTCTTAAAATGCTCAGTAACACCTTTCGTTTGATACCCATATCGTACAAACATTCTAGAGTCACCCCTGGCCCACCCTAATGGCGATATCTCGAAAAGGCGTCCACCTATAGACCTAATGTCCACTCCCTCTTAAAATGCTCAGTAACACCTTTCGTTTGATACCCATATCGTACAAACATTCTAGAGTCACCCCTGTCCCACCCTAATGGCGATATCTCGAAAAGGCGTCCACCTATAGACCTAATGCCCACTCCCTCTTAAAATGCTCAGTAACACCTTTCGTTTGATACCCATATCGTACAAACATTCTAGAGTCACACCTGGCCCACCCTAATGGCGATATCTCGAAAAGGCGTCCACCTATAGAACTAAGGATTACTCCCTTTTAAAATACTCATTACCACCTTTCATTTGATATCCATATCGTACAAACACATTCTAGAGTCACCCTGGCCCACCCTAATGGCGATATCTCGAAAAGGCGTCCACCTATAGACCTAATGCCCACTCCCTCTTAAAATGCTCAGTAACACCTTTCGTTTGATACCCATATCGTACAAACATTCTAGAGTCACCCTTGGTCCACCTTTATGGCGATATCTCGAAAAGGCGTCCACCTATAGAACTAAGGATTACTCCCTTTTAAAATACTCCTTACCACCTTTCATTTGATACCCATATCGTACAAACACATTCTAGAGTCACCCCTGGCCCACCCTAATGGCGATATCTCGAAAAGGCGTCCACCTATAGACCTAATGCCCACTCCCTCTTAAAATGCTCAGTAACACCTTTCGTTTGATACCCATATCGTACAAACATTCTAGAGTCACCCCTGGCCCACCCTAATGGCGTTATCTCGAAAGGGCGTCCACCTATAGACCTAATGCCCACTCCGTCTTAAAATGCTCAGTAACACCTTTCGTTTGATGCACATATCGTACAAACACATTCTAGAGTCACCCCTGGCCCACCCTAATGACGATATCTCGAAAAGGCGTCCACCTATAGACCTCATGCCTACTCCCTCTTAAAATGCTCAGTAACACCTTTCGTTTGATACCCATACCGTACAAACATTCTAGAGTCACCCCTGGCCCACCCTAATGGCGATATCTCGAAAAGGAGTCCACCTATAGACCTAATGCCCACTCCCTCTTAAAATGCTCAGTAACACCTTTCATTTGATTCCCATATCGTACAAACACATTCTAGAGACACCCCTGGTCCACCTTTATGGCGATATCTCGAAACGGCGTCCACCTATGGAACTAAGGATCACTCCTTTTCAAAATACTCATTAACAGCTTTCATTTGATACCCATATCGTACAAACACATTATAGAATCACCCCTGGTCCACCTTAATGGGGACATCTCGAAAAGGCGTCCACCGATAGACCTAAGGCCCACTCCCTCTTAAAATGCTCAGTAACACCTTTCATTTGATTCCCATATCGTACAAACAAATTCTAGAGTCAGCCCTGGTCTACCTTTATGGCGATATCCCTAAATGGCGTTCATCCATAGAACTATGGCCTACTCTCTCTTAAAATACTCTTTAATACCTTTCATTTGATACACATGTTATACAACCACATTCCAGGGTTACCCCAGATTGATTTTCCTTTTCTTGTCTCCATAGCTCTCAACTGAGTATGTTATGCTCGGTTACACCCGAACTTAGCCTTCCTTACTTGTTGAATTAGATTTTGTAAAGATCGCCATTGAATATAACATTTAATGTGATCTTGAGTATTTTCGTGTGCTGGCAGTTTATCGTATAGCTTCTTCCCACCTGCAATTTCGAATATCTGCCAGGACAACAAATTTTAGGTCGATTTAAAGTATTAGTGCTTAACAGACGATATGGTAGGCAATAAAAAGCATTGCTATTATTCCGCATCAACCAGTCACGCTCCACTTTCTCTCCATTTGGCAAGATTCTGTTTAACAACGAGGTAGGAAATGCCTCGTCCTGACGATCACGTGGAAAATACAGGACACTTTTTCGTCGATGAAATATTTCGTTCACTTCTTCAGATCGCAAAAACTCATTATTCACGGTACCGATGTCGAAGTCGTTTAAATAATCTGCACTTTGATACAGAGTTGGTGGTATTGTTGGAATACTTTTTCAAGATGAACCTTCATTAGTGTTGTGGGTTTTAGACCACTTAAAATGAGAACACCACTATTTATTTTTGATTTGAAATTTTATTATAAAATATTTTTATAGTTTAACTCCCGAAAGTATGCTTATGTAAGTGTCCGCACGAAACTTTACGATTTCGGATTCATGTAAACATATATTTTTGTTTGATGTTTTTATTGTCTCCTCACTGTTCGAAGGCCCAGGCAAAAAATCATTAACAATAGTCGAACGGGATGCAGAACCTGAATGGTTTTGTGCCAGCTGCCAAATGAAATATTTATTCTTAAATTTTAAGGAAAAGAACTTTTCTAATTATTTTTCACACTTCACTATAATATTAAAACGAAATGCTTTTGAAATTCGGCTTAAAAATTGCACATGGAAGAACTAAAGACTCCGGAATTAAAAAAAAAATGTCTTAGTACCTCTAAATCGCGGCCCCTCAGAAACGACAGGCCCGGGGGCTTAAAGGCTTGCCAGTTTTCTATATATCCTAATATGGCCGAAAGAGATATCCAATATTTCGAATAGACATCCTTCATATACGTATACAATATTTGGCATAGTGAACCTAGGTATAAAGAAAACGGGTTGGGGGTGGGTTGGTTAGTCGGGCAGCATTGGGAGATACCGGACCCAAATAGCGCTCTAGGCGCCATTTTGATATACTTTCAGTGTTTGGTGAGGGTGGGGTGGGAATTATAGAAGGTAGGGTAGAGATAAAAGGAGAGCTGTAGAAGGATGGATATGGAACTTAAGAGCAGCATAAGATAGTGTTAGGGGCCGAAGTGAGGAAAAAAGGGTTTTTAAAAATGTTAAAGCAACACACACAACAGTTGTGACAGATCAAAATCCGCAGTCTGCTTGTTTCTCGTTTATTGTGAAATTTTGTTTTGTTTATTGTATCTTTCTTGTTTGGGTTTTTGTGTTTTATTGTTATGTTTTTTGGTATTTCTCTTTTTACACTTGCCTTGTTGTTGATTTTAATGCTATTTTTAAAGTGATGGTGCTTGTTATTTTGATAATGTTTGTGTTTGTTTATTGCTATTTCTGTAGATGTTTTTGCTATTGTTGTTTTTCTTCTTAGCTTGTTGTTTTAATTGTTCGTTCCTATAGCTGTTGGTAATATTTTTCCCACTTTTTGTCTGTTTGAAGCTTTTGTTTTTTAACGATACTCCGATACTCTATTTAAAATATTTTACCATCTTTATGAATTGAGATGTTTTTCTTTGTGACACAATCAATCCAAAACGGCTTAACAGATTTTGCTGATATTTTGAATTCAGATAGCGAATAGCCTGCAAAAGATCTCCTGGCTATATTCTTTCTCGAAAAAGAGGAGGTCCCACGCCTTAGTCATCCGAACTATTTCGAATTGATTTATAAATAATGTCGGCATCACTTCTAATCTGTTTTGGGATTATTTTTGAATTATCTCGGGATCACTTCGGTATTATTAACATTAGTGATTTTGGGATTATATCCGGACTATTTTCAAACCATTTTGGCATCATTGCGGGACTCTCTTCATGGGGTTGATTTCAAAAATACTGTACTATTTCGGAGCCATTTTGGCATCATGGTGTGACTATCCCAGATCTTATGGGCATTGTTTTCGGAAACACTGGAAAGTTTCGAAATCATTCCGGAACCGTTTGTGAATTATCTGCGGATTAATATGGGGTTTATTTCGAATATATTTCGGGATATTTTCACGATTATTCTCGGTATGGTTTCAGGACTATCTTCGGAGCATCTTTATCATCATTAATTGGCGCTTAACCACCTACGCAATTTTAGCTGATTCCTATCTGGGATAATTCTGGCCCCATCTGTGGATCATTTGGGAAATATCTTCACATTATTTTAAAATTGTTTGAATTATCATATTGCGATGGTGTCGACGCTTTCAGGATTGTTTTTTTTGGACTATTTCACTATCTTTATAAAAATCATATTGAGACTATATCCCATCTCCACTATTTACCTTCTTTTTCCTTGGACAGCCAGAGTTATTTGGAAAGAGAATGCACTGGAAAAATGCCTTGGTGTCAATTAAAAATTATTATCGCAAAGATAGCAAGATATTTGAAATAAAATACGGGTCAACTTTTGTCATAACTCCATTTTAATAATTTAATAAAATAGTATATAAATAAATATTGATAACAAGAAAAATTATATAAAAATAAATAAAAAATTTTAACGACGTCTTAAGCCACCAAAACCTCTAAAGCTTTCTCCGCCGAAATATCCTAACCCTTGACCGCCGAAACCACCAAATCCTCCACCGAAACTAGATGCCGACGCCGAAGCGCTTGCACCACCAAAACCACCAGCCCAACCACTGTTAGGCCATACTTCAGAGGACGCGCTATATGAATTGGTACAGGCAAAAATTTCGTCACATGCACTGGAACTGGAACCGGTACCGGTACCTGCACTGGTGCCAGTTGAGAATTGTTTATAACATTGCTTGTGGCAAAGGCACCTGCATAACCACCTTCAAAGCCGCCACCACCGAATTTTTTGAAATGCGCTCTTATAGGTGAAGCAAATATTCCGACGAGCAGTTTTGCAGCAAGCTGGTGATTTTCTGAGGGTGAAAAAAATCATACATTACCATCATTTATTCATAAAAAAAAAACGAAACAAGATATGATCAAGATCAGAGTTCGCAAATAACAGCTCCGGAAACCGATATTTTCAATTAAAACAATTATTTAACGAGCACTCTTTGAATGTCGGTTAAATGCCTGTACTTATCGTTTCGGTTTCTGCATGGCTCAATTATATGGTTGGCTCATATCATCAGCTGATTTTATTTTTTTCTTTTCACTGGCATAGGGATTGTCAAAAGCAAATGGCAAACGCAAAATGTACCAAAACAAATTGTCAATTCGTTTTTGCCGTCGGGCTAAATTTTTTATTAACAAATATTTCACAACATTTTAAGTTTATTTTTAGTAAATGCATCTAATTTAGCGTCTTATATTCCCTCCATTCCATTCGCCTAACACCAACACACAGATTTTGACAACCTGAACAAAGGTATGTTGTTGCTGTAGAATGAGCCAATCATATAGTTGAACCATGAGTTTCTGACAGAGAAGCAAAATAAAAGAAATGGTCAGTGAACGAGAACAACCGATTACCGATAAAATACGCCCTGTTATACTGTGTACAAAAACACACCAAATTGGCAATTTATACCATTTGGCAAATTTATTACGCAATTTATCATATAATAAAATGCAAATTTAAAAAAAATTGCGTAATAAATTATTTCAAACTGCAAATGCAACCTTGTAAAGTGTGTTTATTGAGTAGATTTAAACGTTGATCGATTTGTTAATGAAAAAATATGGTTCCTTTATAGAAAAGTGTCGATTTGTTGTCGGAAAGGTATTGAACTTTTATCGAAAATATATCGAATTGATATCGTAAAAATATCGAAAGATTTCGATTTTATTTCGGAAAAATTTCCATTTTTTGTCAAAATATATCGATTATATATCGAAAATATTTCTATCGAAAAGTTACCGACAAAACATCGGTTTCGAAAACAAGTCGATATTTTTGCTATAACAATTCGATATTTTGAATATTTCTCACACAGCAAATATACTTTTTTTGGAACCAATCGATAACAAGAATAAATATTGATTTATCATCGGAAAAATATTAGTTTTTTATAGAAAATATATTCATTTGTTGTCGAAAAGTTGCGATAACAATTCGATATTTTACGGATAAATCCTCGAAGAAAAATTAAAATTTTTCCGATGGCAAACCGGTAATTTATCGATAACTAATCAATAAAAAATCGATATACTTTTGATAACAAATCTAGATTATCCGATAATAGTAAGACTTTTCGTATTTGTAAATGATTTTTTTCAAAATTATGCAAAATTTTTTATTATTAGTCACTATTGATCCAAAAAATATCCCGAAGCGATCTTAAATTAGTCCAAAAATAGACGACGAAATGTTCCCGAACGACTTCCTGAAAGCATTACTACAAAAAGTCTCCTAATGATTGTAGTAATTGAAACCACGTATTATTATTTTAACAAAACTTTAAATTATATTTTTTAAAACGCCTAAATGTATGCGTCTATTTTATTTTTTATTTTTCACAATAATGAAAATTTTTGAAAATTGAAAAATCAATATTTGAAAATTACAAAGTTCAAAGTAACTAAAATATAAAGTTAAATAAAAACAAGTAAGGAAGGCTAAGTTCGGGTGTAACCGAACATAACATACTCAGTTGAGAGCTATGGAGACAAGAAAAGGAAAATCAATCTGGGGTAACCCTGGAATGTGGTTGTATAACATGTGTATCAAATGAAAGGTATTAAAGAGTATTTTAAGAGAGAGTAGGCCATAGTTCTATGGATGAACGCCATTTAGGGATATCGCCATAAAGGTAGACCAGGGCTGACTCTAGAATTTGTTTGTACGATATGGGAATCAAATGAAAGGTGTTACTGAGCATTTTAAGAGGGAGTGGGCCTTAGGTCTATCGGTGGACGCCTTTTCGAGATGTCCCCATTAAGGTGGACCAGGGGTGATTCTATAATGTGTTTGTACGATATGGGTATCAAATGAAAGCTGTTAATGAGTATTTTGAAAAGGAGTGATCCTTAGTTCCATAGGTGGACGCCGTTTCGAGATATCGCCATAAAGGTGGACCAGGGGTGTCTCTAGAATGTGTTTGAACGATATGGGAATCAAATGAAAGGTGTTACTGAGCATTTTAAGAGGGAGTGGGCATTAGGTCTATAGGTGGACTCCTTTTCGAGATATCGCCATTAGGGTGGGCCAGGGGTGACTCTAGAATGTTTGTACGGTATGGGTATCAAACGAAAGGTGTTACTGAGCATTTTAAGAGGGAGTAGGCATGAGGTCTATAGGTGGACGCCTTTTCGAGATATCGTCATTAGGGTGGGCCAGGGGTGACTCTAGAATGTGTTTGTACGATATGTGCATTTAGGTCTATAGGTGGACGCCTTTTCGAGATATCGCCATTAGGGTGGGCCAGGGGTGACTCTAGAATGTGTTTGTACGATATGGGTATCAAATGAAAGGTGGTAAGGAGTATTTTAAAAGGGAGTAATCCTTAGTTCTATAGGTGGACGCCTTTTCGAGATATCGCCATAAAGGTGGACCAAGGGTGACTCTAGAATGTTTGTACGATATGGGTATCAAACGAAAGGTGTTACTGAGCATTTTAAGAGGGAGTGGGCATTAGGTCTATAGGTGGACGCCTTTTCGAGATATCGCCATTAGAGTGGGCCAGGGTGACTCTAGAATGTGTTTGTACGATATGGATATCAAATGAAAGGTGGTAATGAGTATTTTAAAAGGGAGTAATCCTTAGTTCTATAGGTGGACGCCTTTTCGAGATATCGCCATTAGGGTGGGCCAGGTGTGACTCTAGAATGTTTGTACGATATGGGTATCAAACGAAAGGTGTTACTGAGCATTTTAAGAGGGAGTGGGCATTAGGTCTATAGGTGGACGCCTTTTCGAGATATCGCCATTAGGGTGGGACAGGGGTGACTCTAGAATGTTTGTACGATATGGGTATCAAACGAAAGGTGTTACTGAGCATTTTAAGAGGGAGTGGACATTAGGTCTATAGGTGGACGCCTTTTCGAGATATCGCCATTAGGGTGGGCCAGGGGTGACTCTAGAATGTTTGTACGATATGGGTATCAAACGAAAGGTGTTACTGAGCATTTTAAGAGGGAGTGGACATTAGGTCTATAGGTGGACGCCTTTTCGAGATATCGCCATTAGGGTGGGCCAGGGTGACTCTAGAATGTGTTTGTACGATATGGGTATCAAATGATAGGTGGTAATGAGTATTTTAAAAGGGAGTAATCCTTAGTTCTATAGGTGGACGCCTTTTCGAAATATCGCCATTAGGGTGGGCCAGGTGTGACTCTAGAACGTTTGTACGATATGGGTATCAAACGAAAGCTGTTACTGAGCATTTTAAGAGGGAGTGGGCATTAGGTCTATAGGTGGACGCCTTTTCGAGATATCGCCATTAGGGTGGGCCAGGGGTGACTATAGAATGTTTGTACGATATGGGTATCAAACGAAAGGTGTTACTGAGCATTTTAAGAGGGAGTGGACACTAGGTCTATAGGTGGACGCCTTTTCGAGATATCGCCATTAGGGTGGGCCAGAGGTGACTCTAGAATGTTTGTACGATATGGGTATCAAACGAAAGGTGTTACTGAGCATTTTAAGAGGGAGGGGGCATTAGGTCTATAGGTGGACGCCTTTTCGAGATATCGCCATTAGGGTGGGACAGGGGTGACTCTGGTATGTTTTTGTACGATATGGATATCAAATTAAAGGTATTAATGAGGGTTTTAAAAGCGAGTGGCCCTTAGATGTATATGTGAAGGCGTTCTCGCGATATCGACCAAAATGTGGACCAGGTGATCCAGAAAATCATCTGTCGGGTACTGCTAATTTATTTATATATGCAATACCACTAACAGTATTCCTGCCAAGATTCCAAGGGCTGTTGATTTCGCCTTGTAGAACTTTTTCATTTTCTTCTACTTAATATGGTAGGTGTCACACCCATTTTACAAAGTTTTTTCCAAAGTTATATTTTGCGTCAATAAACCAATCCAGTTACCATGTTTCATCACTTTTTTCGTATTTGGTATAGAATTATGGCATTTTTTTCATTTTTCGTAATTTTCGATATCGATAAAGTGGGCGTGGTTATGGTCAGATTTCGCCCATTTTTTATACCTAGAAAAACTGAGCTCAGGTAAGTACGTGGGCTAAGTTTAGTAAAGATATATCGGATTTTGCTCAAGTTATTGTGTTAATGGCCGAGCGGAAGGACAGACGGTGGACTGTGTATAAAAACTGGGCGTGGCTTCCACCGATTTCGCCCATTTTCACAGAGAACAGTTACCGTCATAGAATCTATGCTCCTACCAAATTTGAGAAGGATTGGTAAATTTTTGTTCGACTTATGGCAATAAAAGTATTCTAGACAAACTAAATGAAAATGGGCGGAGCCACGCCCATTTTGAAATTTTCTTTTATTTTTGTATTTTGTTGCATCATATCATTACTGGAGTTGAATTTTGACTTAATTTACTTATATACAGTAAAGATATTAAATTTTATGTTAAAATTTGAATTTAAAAAAATTTTTTTTTAAAAAGTGGGCGTGTTCTTCATCCAATTTTGCTAATTTTTATTTAGCACATATAGAGTAATAGTAGTAACGTTCCTGCCAAATTTCATCAAGATACCTTCAACAACTGCCAAATTACAGCTTGCAAAACTTTTAAATTACCTTCTTGTAAAAGTGGGCGGTGCCACGCCCATTGTCCAAAATCTTACTAATTTTCTATTCTGCGTCATAACATCAACCCATCTGCCAAGTTTCGTCGCTTTATCTGTCTTTTGTAATGAGTTATCGCACTTTTTCGGTATTTCGAAATTTTCGATATCGAAAAAGTGGGCGTGGTTATAGTCCGATATCGTTCATTTTAAATAGCGATCTGAGATGAGTGCTCAGGAACCTACATACCAAATTTCATCAAGATACCTCAAAATTTACTCAAGTTATCGTGTTAACGGACGGACGGACGGACGGACGGACGGACGGACGGACGGACGGACGGACATGGCTCAATCAAATTTTTTTTCGATCCTGATTATTTTGATATATGGAAGTCTATATCTATCTCGATTCCTTTATATATGTACAACCAACCGTTATCCAATCAAACTTAATATACTCTGTGAGCTCTGCTCAACTGAGTATAATAATAAGAACCCTACATTACTCCCCCTTCAAGAAAATTTATCATTAAACAAATGTAACTCTCTTTTTATGTAAATTCTTGGTGTTGTTTGTGTCCGTTGTTTCAATTATTGCAGGTTTTAATCTATCAATAGGAATAGTTTTAATATTATTATCTATTTGAAGTTTAAAACATTTTTGGTCTTTTTCCACAATTTTGTAAGGTCCTTCATATGGTTGTTGTAATGAATGTTTATTAATGACTCGAACAAAATCAAATTTACAAGTTTGAAGATCTTTTGGAACATAAATTCCAGTATCAGCATCTTTATGATGACTTAAATTTTATCTAACATTTCGAAAATGTTCACGTAAATTACTTAAAACCTCAGTTGATGAGAAATTTTTAGCTGATGGCAAAACAGGTTCCCCTGCCAAACGTAAATTCTGACCGAAAACCATTTCCGCTGGTGTAGCCGAAATATCTTCTTTGTAAATAGATCGCAAACCAAGTAATATGACAGGTAACTCGTCATACCAATTATTTGTGTCCTCTCTAGCTATTATAGTAGTCTTTAATTGTCTATGAAACCTTTCAACGATACCATTTCCTTGAGGGTGATATGCGGATGTTGTATTTTGGTGACTACCAAGTAATTTAGTTAACTCTGAAAACAATTTCGATGTAAATTGGCTACCTTGATCAGTTGTTATCTTTAACGGAACTCCAAATCGAGAAATATATTCTCTAAAAAACTTATTTGCAATTGTAATTGCTGAAATATCTTTTAATGCATATGCCTCAGGCCAGCGGGTACATATTTCAATAATCGTTAAAATATAGCGATGTCCTTTTGAAATAGGTAATGGTCCAACTATATCTAAATGGATGTGTTCAAATATATTCTTGGGAATTTGAATTTTGACAACAGGGGATTTTGTATGACGATAAACTTTAGACTTTTGACAATTAAGACACTCTTTTGACCAAATATTAATATCCTTATTCATATTAGGCCAATAATATTTTTTAACTATGAGCCGTCGTGTAGCTCTTGTACCCGGATGTGCTATTCCATGTAAAATATCAAATACTGTCTTTCGCAAATTACTCGGTACAAATGGCCTAGGAGTGTCTCCTGAAATTTCACACCAAATATAAAAATTTAAAATGGGAATACTAATTAGTTTTAAATTTAGATATTGAGATTCAGATACAAGTTGATTTAAGTCATCATCTTTTTGTTGTTCAGTTTGTAAAATTTTAAAATTCAGTTCTGTATTATATATTGCATTAACCTCAAAAGCTCTAGATAGCGTATCTGCTACAACATTGGATTCTCCTTTAATGTATTGTATGTCATCAGTAAATTGTGCTATAAATTTCAAGTGTCTCGTTTGTCTGGGACTTCGTTCTGTTTTTGAATTTAAAGCAGTAGTCAAAGGTTTATGGTCTGTATAAACTGTAAATTGTCTTCCTTCCAACAGATATCTAAAATGTTTTATATTTAAGTAAATCGCCAATAACTCCCTATCAAAAGCACTATATTTTATTTCAGTTGGAGAAAGTATTTTAGAAAAGAATGCAATGGGCTCAATTTTATTATTGTAATTTTGTTGTATAACGCCCCCAATCGCTGTGTTAGATGCATCTACTATTAAAGATAATTTAGCATTTTTGTTAAAATGATTTAACAATATCGTAGATGCAAACTTATCTTTAATGCATTCAAAAGCTTCATTCGAATTCTCGTCCCATACCAAAGTTTTGTCACGTTTCTCACTTACTTTGTTAATTAGCTCATAAATTTTGTTTGTAAATTCTGCTAGTTTTGGAATGTATCTATGATAATAATTTACCATACCAATAAATTTCTGTTTGCTTAACTAATTTTGGACGTTCGAAATTGCGAATAGCTGATACCTTTTCATCGGAAGGTCGAATACCTGTTCCAGAAATGTTATGTCCTAAAAAATCTATATTTGTTACACCAAAAGTACATTTACTTGGTTTAATGTTTAAACCGTACTCTGTAAGGCGTTGAAAAAGGATACGTAAATCTTTTAAATGTTGTTCTTCCTCTTTACTTGCAATAAGTAAGTCGTCAATGTAAGCATATACAAAATCTAAGTCACCTACTACCTCATTTATAAATCTTTGAAAGGTTTGTGCAGAATTTCTAAATCCGAAAGGCATTCTCATGAATTCAAACATACCGAAAGGAGTTGTAATAGCAGTTTTATAAATATCTTCTTCAGTCATAGGAATTTGGTGATATGCCCTAACTAAATCTAATTTTGAAAATATATTTTTATTATGAAGGTATTTAAAATCCTGAATGTGAGGTAAGCGATAACGATCAGGAACAGTTACAATATTCAATCTTCTAAAATCACCACATGGACGCCAATCATTCATCTCTTTTTTAGGTACAAGGTGAAGTGGTGATGCTACTGAAGAATTTGAAGGCCGACAAATGCCTGTTTTAACTAAGAAATCAAACTCCGTCTTTGCGACTTTGTGTTTTACCGGATCTAAGCGCCTGGGCTTAGAAAATGGAAGACTACCTTCTGTTACAAGTCGATGTACTGTTGTATGTTTAACAGGTTTAGTATAATCTGGCTCTGAAATAAGTGACGGAAACTCTTTTAATAATTTTGTAAATTTATTGTCAACCACAAATAATTTAGGTAATGGCATATCACAAAAGTAGGATACTGTATTAACTGAGAGATTGGTTAATGGATCTACTAAACGTTTATGTTTAATGTCTATAAGAAGACCATATTTACAAAGAAAATCAGCGCCGATTATTGGCTTGGCTATATCCGCAATCAAAAATGTAAAGGGAAATTCACGTCTTAAACCCAAATTTACGTTTAAAAGCCTTTCCCGTAAGTGGCAATTGTTGAGCCATTAGCTGCAGTGAGAATTATGTCTGAACGTTTCGTACGAGGAAATTTAGACGCGGGTAATACCGAAATTTCTGCTCCACTATCAATTAAAAAATTTTGTGTGTTTTTTCTATCAAAAATAAATAAGCGACGCGTCGAAAATTCTAAATTTCCGTTGTTCGTCGCTGCAAAACGGAAGAATTTAGTTTGTTGAATCTTTGTTTTTGTTATAAGAACAAGGTTGTTCACAACTTCTAGCATTATTTCCAACTTGTAGTGAAATCTATACAACCAATTTGGATTATTACGCGAGTTAGAACGATGCCTAAAAGAATTTCTAAAATTATTCCTAGAATTAGAACGCGACCTAGATTTATTCCTATACACTTCTGTTTTAATTTCTGCTAACTCCAAAGAAAGTTTCTGAAAACTTTCACACATTAAAGAAGTGGTTCTAACTAGATTTTCAATAACTGAATTTTGAGCTTTTGTATCTGATATTGTATTTACTGAGAAAACTTCTTTTTTATTCATAACTTCAAAAATGTTATCCGCTAATTTTACTAATTTATTAATATTATTAGAACTTGAGCTAGCCAAAATTGCATTTAAATTTTTGGGAAATTTTCTCAACCAAATTCTTTTTAAAATATTTTCACTAAAATTTGAACCGGCTAACAAAATTAATGACCGATAAAATTCAGAGGGCTTGCGATCACCCATTTCAGAATCATATAAGATTTTGTCAAGCTTTGAATTTTCACTAAGAGAATGTCTTTCTATTAAAACTTTTTTGAGTTCACTAAACTTGTTAGTGAGGGGAGGATTTTGGATAAAATCTAAAATTGTTACTATTACGTCTTGTGGAAGTGCTGTTATAATGTGTTCGTATTTGGTATTCTCTTGAGTTATATTTTTGGTGCTAAATTGTGTTTCAGCGTGTATAAATCACGCTTCTGGACAACTAGTCCAAAATTGTGGAAGTTTGACAGATGTAGCACAAATTTCGCAATTATTTTGATCAATAAGCGAATCATTTAAATTTTGTGTGAGTGTAGAAGTGTGTGTATTGTCTCGTGGAGAATGAAACATTTTAACTAAATTGAAGAAGGAGTTTACAAATTTAGTAAAATATTAAATATCAATATTATAAAAAATATTTATATTTTATAATAACTGTTTAAATAAACAATATACATGTATTTAATTAGCGAGCTTTGCTCATATTGCTTTATACAATGGTTTTTGTAATTGATATTAGAGAAAAATTGTAAGTTTACAAACGGCGATGGTTACTAGGACATGTTTCTGAATTTCACTTCTTCATCAGCTAGCTTTTCGGGAGCTGAGCGTTGAACTCGAATCTCCAACATTCATATCAGTGCAAGCCTTTAGCTGCTACGCCACATGAATGTTCCGTTGTTCGCTGTATAATTGGTCTCTAAGAGTTGCCTTTTTGTTTATATGCCTTTTGATCACCATGTAGGCACATACACTCTGTATGTAGTTTATTCCTAATGGTGTGGATATGATTTTTAGGCGCGCTTTTGAAAGCTTAGTAACATTTGTTCGGATTTTTACAGTATTTGATTATAATACTTCCGCTGTTACTATTATATCAATATGATCATATGTATTTAATTAGCGAGCTTTGCTCATATTGCTTTATACAATGGTTTTTGTAATTGATATTAGAGAAAAATTGTAAGTTTACAAACGGCGATGGTTACTAGGACATGTTTCTGAATTTCACTTCTTCATCAGCTAGCTTTTCGGGAGCTGAGCGTTGAACTCGAATCTCCAACATTCATATCAGTGCAAGCCTTTAGCTGCTACGCCACATGAATGTTCCGTTGTTCGCTGTACAATTGGTCTCTAAGAGTTGCCTTTTTGTTTATATTCCTTTTGAAGAAGTGAAATTCAGAAACATGTCCTAGTAACCATCGCCGTTTGTAAACTTACAATTTTTCTCTAATATCAATTACATAAACAATATATATATATTTAACTTAGAACAAACCAACCTCAAAATTCTTCTTCCAAAATTTTGTTCCCTTTTAATTGTGTAGTTGCTTTAAAATTGATTGATGAAATTTGACGATGGTTTTAATATTGTGCAATGGCTTTAAAATTGATTGATGAAATTGGACAATGTATTGTGCAATGGTTTTAAAATTGATTGATTAAATTATGCAATGGCTTTAGAAAGGATTGAGCCTCTGACAGATTGATTGATGCTGGTTTCACTATTTTGAAGCATTTGTATTTGACAAATGTGGACCTCCTTTTTAATAACTTTCGTTAATTTTATGTGATTTAATTAAGTTAAATATTTCAATAGAACGTTTCATTCGCACAAACGCATAAATGACTTTTGCTCAAAAAAATCATAGGTTCCAAATCAAAAATACATAGCAGGTGTTAGAAGCAAATGTCGATTATGATACGACTTAAATTGACTATATATATACTTTTCATAGAGTTATATTGTTTATTTAGTTTTTTTTTTTTTTAATACTTATTGTATAATTTGTGGCGGTGTGCACTATATTGCGATTTTTATCGAATTGAACAGCCGTCTGAATTATCTTGGTCAAATTGACCTCAAAATAAAAACGTTTTTGATAATTCCACCACACCAAGTTACTGCAATGAACAAGAAAAATCGTCTACTTTGCAAAATTTTAATTTAAGAATGTTCCATAATAACTACAGTTGCGTTTAGGAATCCCGTATAATTTATATATTTAAAATCGTTTTAAATATTTGTATGATCACACACACACTTTTTTAAAATAGGCAGAGATCGCCAATGTAGTAATTGAAACCACGTATTATTATTTTAACAAAACTTTAAATTATATTTTTTAAAACGCCTAAATGTATGCGTCTATTTTATTTTTTATTTTTCACAATAATGAAAATTTTTGAAAATTGAAAAATCAATATTGAAAATTAAAATATTTATAATACATTTGAAAATTACAAAGTTCAAAATAACTAAAATATAAAGTTAAATAAAAATAATAAGAACCCTTCAATGATCTCAAAATTATCCCGAACAATTAAGAAATTGTTAAGAAATAGTGGCCGCGATCCGGACAAAGACGATATGCTGTTCACCTTGAAAAATAACAATTATTTGCATACCCTTATAATGTTAATTTTATCATAACAGAAGAGAGATTCACCATTACCGAAACCTATTACGGTCGCAACTTAACAGTTTTAAAAAGCCTAAAGGGCCCATTACTGATACTTAGCATAGACTTGACTCGACGCATACAATCTGGCATCATAATCAATAAATGCCAATTTGTTTGACAAAATGCCAAAATGAAATGGAAAGAAACAAATAGCATTTAAAATGTAAACGTCACTTAGAACTTACATCAAAATTCACCAGACTTCTAAATCGAGTTAAGTGTTGCTAAGTTTTGAGTGATCAGTAATATGTAATGTTCATTTAACAGAACTGTGACAGTTCTCAAGCCAAGTCAAGTCTATGCTAAGTATCAATAATGGGCCCTTTACGCAATAAATCACTATACACGATCTCAGTGATAGTGAGAAAACGTTTGAAAATAAAAATTAATCACTGACAAAGACCGAAATAATTAAAAACAAAACATATCTCACTGAGAAAGCCTTTTATTCTTCTTGTATAAAAGTTGTTATCCGCAATCACCCGAATTGCCTTTTCTGGTTAACCGTTAAATGTAATCGCTAAATGAGATTATAAGCTCGAAGCTTCTTCACCCGAGCTGTATGACAACGTGTATTAAAAAAAACTGTTTTGAATTTTTTCATCATAGTGTTCTTGTGAGGCTGATTCTGCAGTTTTTGGACTACAATTGTTCTAAATATTTCGATAATTTTCTCAAACACCTTTTCATTTCGATAACTACTTCCGATTTGCCACCGGTAGATGAAAGAATTATATTTTTAGTATTAAATGTCCAAAGCAGATAAAACCCAACATTTATTCACGTACAACATTTCGCCGTCAACTTACGAAGCTTCCCATCATAAAACACGAATCCGGCAACAAAGCTTATTCACCAAAAATTTAAAACTGAACTGCACACAAAATGCGTATGAACTTATATATTTCAGAGTCAATTTTTTGGCCAAAATGATCACTTATCTTTGACAATACAAATAGAACGTCAAAGAGGCAAGGGAATTCCGATTTAATAAGTCAAAGATGAAAATTTCCTGTTAGTCAAGCAGTGGCACACTGGCCCATATGGCCTTCACTAGCGGTTAAAAGTAAAAATTTTAGGTGTAATCAAGCGAGCATTTTTCATTTCCTATTGCTGATAATGCCCAATTTTAGTAGTAAACTTTGTCAAAAACTGAAAAGCTAATGGAAAAAATGTATTTGTAAAAATTTTTAGGCAATTCGCAAAGTCTGCTATCCATCGTGATTTGTCATGTGTTCTTTATTGATGTTTCGGATATAAAATAAAAAAAATATAATTCAGCAGCTTGTGTACATTATACTGTAACGAATTTACTGCAAATCCTTCCTCTGTTGAATAAATAACTCCAATATTTAATAACGCAGAATGGCCTTTATTCAAGTACTTCACAATAAATAACTTTACTATTGCTCGACAGATAGCGTGCTTAATCGAAACTGATTGTAGCGCCTACGGTTGCTGCCTTATATACTCTTTGATTTCCTCATTGCATCTTCTAGGCGCTTCTGTTCTAGAATCTACTAGTTGGTTATCTGCTGTAATTATAACTACAGATGTACGTGTATAGCTCTCATATGTGCGTGTGTTTGTGAGCGACACTTCCACAATTATAATTGCATATCGCAGATAAGATATCTGCACGTGTTTGTGCGTTGCTTCTCCGCTGCGTGTACGTACATATGTGTAGACATAATGATTGATTCGTTTATGTAGATACATAATGATTGATTTATGGATGTGCATACATACAATCACTGCTTAGCATCGGCTTAGAGATGGCAGTACACCTTAGTGTTGCTAATATTCGTAACACTGCCCTCCACCTAAGTCCGATCGTCCCGATCAGACAAATCTCTCGATCTAAATGGTGCTAACATCTCTAAATGAACCACCCTTCTATTTCGTGGTTTCCCAATGGTTTAATTGCGGTAGATGGAATTACTGATCTTCTTCACAACTCTGTATGGGCCTTCCCAACTGCACCGAAGTTTGGATGGAACACCTTTCCGCCGATGAGGGTTGTATAACAGTACCAAATCTCCCGCCAAGAAACCTTCCGAATTATTGTTCTCATCGTACCTGTGTTTCATCTTATTACTCATTACCCTGGTTCGTTCCCTCACACTCTGTTGTTTGGCCAATGAACTACTTTGTAGAGCATGCGCTTGACGGATTTGCTTTGCATAATCAATATCGTTCCGACGCTTCACAACAGTAGTGTGCCCTGCTTGAAACCACCCTTGCATTCTTTCTGCGAAATCCTTTCCTTCGTTTTAGTACGTCCGTTGGGGCTTTTCAATACCAGAGTTTCACTCACAGGTACCTTCGGTTTTGATTTGTTTGGCCCATTTGTTCCATCAACCTTTGCTCGATCTACTTTCCTTGACTTTCGTGGTCTCTGTCGAATCTCCTCCACCAGCACTCGCTTACTGCTGACCCCTTTTTCCAAACTGAAGTTAAGTGGCACATCCTGGTTTTTATATTGTATAATCCTTCTATGCATATCGATCCTGATGTCATAGTCAACTAAGAAATCCACTCCCAATATGACTTCATCAACGATCTCTGCCACAACGAATTTGTGTACAACCATGACCTCCCCAATTAAAACTTCACATACCACTTCTCCCTGGACTTGGTTATACTCGCCAGTAATCGTACGCAATCTTGCTCCAGGGAATGGCTTTACTTTCCTGTTGACCAAATCAGATCGGATCAAGGAATGAGATGCGCCCGTATCTACAGTCAGTACACGCCCCTTGCCATCCACATTTCCTTTGACGGTAAGACTGCTCGATTTCCTTCCAGTTAGCGAGATAGGTATCACACGACATTCAATAACTGGGGCAAATTCTCGATCTTTACATTTGACTCGCTCTTGTTTATCTCCTCCAGCTTTGCGTTTACGACCAGCCAAGTTGGAACTACCATGACCGGTGCTGCAATGACGTGCAATGTGACTTGGGTTACCGCACTTGAAACACTTCATAACTCTGGCATTGTTTTGTTGTAATCCCTTCAGTGCTTCCAAAATTGTGTATACCCAATCTGGCCTTTTAACTTCCACGCGAATAGCTTTGTATGCGGGCTTACTCAAAAGTGACGCTGTTTCCTGGGTCAGTGCATGGAATACCGTTTCAGCAAATGTTGGCTTTGGGTTCGCGTATGTGGCTCGCTTCGTTTCGACGTCCCGTATGCCGTTAATAAAGCTCTGAATCCTTACCCTTTCAGTGTATTCCACGGGTGCGTCCGCATTTGCAAGATGAGCCAATGTTTCAACATCCGAAGCAAACTCCTGTAATGTCTCATTTGCTTTTTGGTAACGGTTTTGCAACTCAATTTGGTATATCTGTTTTCTATGCTCGCTTCCATAACGTCTCTCAACAGCGGCCATCAATGCTTCATAGTTGTTCCGCCCTCCTTCGGGAATCGTCTGTGGGATTTCGGCTGCTGGCTCCTTCAATGCTACGAATAGAGCATCAACTTTATCTTCAACATTCCAGTTGTTCACTGCTGACGGCTTCTCAAATTGAAGCTTGAATACCCCGAAAGGAACAGAGCCGTCAAAAGATGGAGTTTTTACCTTCGGATTGCTCGCTGGAACAGCTGGGCGATTTAGTTGTAACTGTTGCCTAAGACCTTTCAACGCTTCTATCTCGGCATCAATTTTGTCCTCGAGTTGTAAAATTTTTGCATCCTGCTCTTCCAGTTTCGCAAAGAGCTGCGATGATACCTGTTCCGAAATTTTTGTCGACATTCCAGATATACGTGCGTCTTGCGCTTGTAGTTGAGATGACATATATGTCTTCTGTTCTTCCAATTGAGATCACATTTGCGACGCCATTTCTGAAATGCGTGTTTGTACAGATATTGTGCTCGTCACTTTCTGCGGTGTTTCGTTTTTTTCTTCCATTTTTGTTGTTGTTTTGTCGCTATCATAATGAAAGACATACTCCTCAGCATTGATGATTCTTTCAAATACCATAGCTAGATACACTTAGTCGTTTTTGTAGCCGGGATTTATCGCCAAAAGTAGCCAATCCACGGACTTCCAACTCCTCCTTCAGTTGCTGGATCGTCAATTCCCTCAACTTTGCCATGTCCAAGTTGTATTCCCAATCTTCGGAATTTATTCAACAATCCCACTTCTGACACGAATTGTGACGAATTTACTGCAAATCCTCTTATTTGCAACCTTCTGCTAAGTTCGCATCACTAAACTGTTGAATAAATAACTCAAATATTTAATAATGCAAAATGGCCTTTATTCAAGTACTTCACAATAAATAACTCTACTATTGCTCGACAGATAGCGTGCTTAATCGAAACTGATTGTAGCGCCTCTACGGTTGCTGCCTTATATACTCTTTGATTTCCTCGTTGCACCTTCTAGGCGCTTCTGTTCTAGAATCTACTAGTTGGTTATCTGCTGTAATTATAACTATAGATGTACGTGTATAGCTCTCATATGCGCGTGTGTTTGTGAGCGACACTTCCACAATTATAATTGCATATCTCAGATAATATATCTGCATGTGTTTGTGCGTTGCTTCTCCGCTGCGTGTACGTACATATGTGTAGACATAATGATTAATTCGTTTATGTAGATACATAATGATTGATTTATGGATGTGCATACAATCACTGCTTAGCATCGGCTTAGAGATGGCAGTACCCCTTAGTGTTGCTAATATTCTTAACAATACATATATCGTGTTGTTTTTTTTTTTTTTTAATTTGTTAATTTTTGAATGATTTCTTAACTCTAAAGTTTTTTCCGCGCTTCGAAAAAAATGTGTTCATTAACAAAAAAGACATTTTTTCATTTAAAATCAGTTTTTTACTTCTTAAATTTTTTCTATTTTACAAAAAATTATAATTATATATTGCCAAAATATAAAAAAACATATTTGTTACATATTTTGAGTTTTTGATTTTTTGTTTGTTTGTTCATTGAAAAAAAAAAGAAAGAAAAATATATACTTATATTATGAATTCTGAAGTTTTCTCAGATTTGAGGACAAAAATTGTTCATTGTCAAAATGAAAACAAATAATTTTTTTATTGTTATATGTAAGCATTTTTAATTGACAAAACAAACACAAAAAAAATATTTCTATTTAAAAAACAACATGACTGAATTTTTTCCTTGCTGGGAAAAGAAAATTGTTCATTGTCAAAATAAAAAATAAAAAAACTTTATATTGATAAAACATTTTTTACTTCGTATATCTTTTCCGATTTAATAAAAATGAGTTAATTGACAAACGCATTAAAAAAATGACTAATTAACAAAGAAATTGTCGCGAAATTTTTACGTATTCCGAATGAAAATTCTTCATTGATTAAATAAGAACAAAAACAATCTACATTTTTTTAACCATTTAAAATTTTTAGAAATATGTATGTGATCCGACCTATGAAAAGGTAGCTTATGACTCAAAAAAAAAGAAAACTACTAAGAAAATACATTGTTTATCTTTAACAGCTGTTTCTCACAATTTGGGTCATAAGCTACCTTTTCATAGGCCGGGTCACATATATTTATTTTACGAATATGTGGATCATTTGGGGATCCATTCGGGATAATTTGTGTATTGTTTTCGGGATCCCGTCAGGGCAATTTCGGGACTTATTCTGGTCTATTTCGGGATCATTTTGGGACCCTTTCGATCTCATTTCCGTATAGTTTACTGGATCCGTCCGGAATCCCGTCGGGGTTATTTTGGGACCATTTCGGAACTATTCCGGGATCACTAGGGGATCCTTCCCGGATTATTTCTGGATGGTCTTAGGGATCCCTTCAGTGTAATTTCCGGACTAATACGGGACCATTTGGGGAGCCTTCCGAAATCATTTCTGGACGACTTGCGGGATCCCGTCAGGGTAATTTCGGGACTTTTTCGGGATCATTTAGGAACCCTTCAAGAAATATTTCTGCATGGTTTTCGGATCCGTCTTGGATCCCGTCAAGATCATTTTGGGACTTCGTCGGGAGTATTTCGGGATCATTTCTGGGAAGTTTTCAGGATCCATCCGGGATCCCGTCAGGGTTATTGTGACTATTTCGGAATCATTTTGGGTCCCCTCCGGGATAATTTCTGGATGATTTTCGGGATCTGTCCAGGATCCCGTTGGAGTTATCAGGATCATTTTGCGACCATTTCGGAAATGTTATAGCTAAATGTTATAGCTATGATTACACTCTTTGTAACCAACTAAATACCCGAAAAAGCAACATTATTTTCATCTAAAAATTCCCTTTGGTTTTAGCTAATTGTAGTTTCACCCCTTTGTTCTATGAGTAGTAATCCTATCACCCCTGTCATATCAATTAATTTAACTTAAAAACAAAATGTATTTTCTTTAATTCGAAATAAAAAGATGATAAAAATATTTTAAGGACTACCTTTATATAAATGGACCAAAAAATGGAAGGCAATTTTTCGTTTAATACAGACATAGTCTTGTTGAATTTTGACTGAAAAACTTTAACAATAGTTCTTGTAAAAGAATTTTGGGATTTAAAATTATAAAGGTATAGCGCGTGTTTAAATTTTAAATAATCAATTAGTTAATCCCAAGTACATGGTTTACCTTAAATTGAAAGATTGCGCTCCACCTTTATAGGTTTAAATCCCAAAATTCTTTTACAAGAGCTTTTGTTATAATTTTTTAGTCAAAATTCAAGAAGACTATGTCTGTATTAAAGGAAAAATTGCCTTCTATTTTTTTGTCCATTTATATAAAGGTAGTCCATAAAATATTTTTATCATCTTTTTATTTTCAATTTTTTAGTACTGCCTACAAAAAGACAATTGCAATTTTGATGAGTAATTTCAGTAATTCCTAAGTGAAAATTCTTATCTTTATTTATTTGTTCAAAATAGATACCAGTTCTTTGGCGTTGCTCGGCCGTACTACGTCTACATCTATATTCGGCTTAGGTGACTGTAGAAAGATGTATGTGTGCTACATATAAATCGGAAAATTATTACAGCTGTTCGATGTTCTTGATATTGATGGAGCGGGTGAGTTGGACAAAGAGGATGAATGTGGTGAATGGTTCTTGTTGGCGATTATTCGACTCCAGCCGAAGCCGGATAGTGCAAAGCACCCGATGTTGGTGAATATGATCACAATTGTTGAGGGAGTAAGTTCAACACAATTGATGATGTGGTGAAGAGAATTCCACCTCGTTTGTCAGCTACTTAATTTGCACAGCTGAAAATCGTGGTGATACTCACATACGCCTGAAAGTCTAAAAGAATCGTGGTGAAAGTCGCGTATGCCTAAAACTATGCACGGACGTGCATTGAGTTGGGCCTTCAACGAGGTGGGATTCTACAATGCCTGCAACACTCAGGAGGCTAGCCATGAAGGTATGGCCTAATCTTCTAAATAGTTCAACTTGTGCGTTACGTAGCTCAAATTTTTTGATCAAACATTGCACTTTCACTGAGTTTTAAACTATATTTCAGGTTTCAAGTCTCTAGATATCCAGGAAGTTGGTTAAAAATCGATTGCAAGATTCCCAATTTAAAACTATTTTTCTCAATATTTCGATCCATGCGCCACCTAGCGGATTTTTTTTGATAAAATATTGCATTGTTACCGGGTTCTGACTTACTGCCCAAGTTTCATGTCTCTAGCTCATCGGGAAGTTACTCGAAAATCGATCGCAAGATTCCCCTCGTTTCTCAGGGATTTGTAGTTATCTCACTTAGCCCCCCACCTTAGCGGAATTTTGTTTTTTTGTAAACTGTATTGTCACCAAGCCTCGAACTGTGCGCCAAGTTTCAGGTCTCTAGGACACAGGGAAGTTAGTTAAAATGGATTGAAAGATACCCAAATCAAAATTAATTTTCTTAATATCTCGATCCATGCGCCACCTAGCGAATTTTTTTGACCAAATATTGCATTGTCACCGGGCTCCGACTTACGGCTCAAGTTTCATATCTCCAGCTCACCGGGAAGAATCGATTGCAAGATTCCCCTCGGTTTTAAAGGATTTGTAGTTATCTCAATTAGCGCGCCACCTAGCGGAATTTTGTTTTTTTTTGTAAACTGTATTGTCACCAAGCCTCGAACTTTGTGCCAAGTTTCAAGTCTCTAGGTAACCGGGAAGTTAGTTAAAAATGGATTGAAAGATTCCCAAATCAAAACTAATTTTCTTCATATCTCGATCCATGCGCCACCTAGCGAAATTTTTTTGATAAAATATTGCATTGTCATCGGGTTCTGACTAACGGCTCAACTTTCATATCTCCAGTTCATTTCCCTGCGTTTTTTCAGAGATTTTCAGGGATTTTCGTTTATCTCGATTCGTCTGTCACTTGGCGGTATCTTGTTTTCCACGAATTGTAGTGCCATCGGCTCGCAAACTATGTGTTAAGTTTCAAGTCCCTGGATCACCGAGAAGTTAGTTAAAAGTCGATGGCAAAATTGCCATTTTAAAATTAATTTTCTGTATATATCGATCCGTGCGCCACGTAGCGGATTTTTTTCACTTGCATTGTAATGTCTCCCAGATCTGAACTATGTTCTAAGTATCAAGTGTCTAGCTCAACGGGAAGTTACCGAAAAGACTTTTCCGTGGGTCAAAAATTCGTATGGAAATGAGGTTACAAACATGAAAGGGACTTAATATAAAGGTATAATAATAATAAAAAAATTTAAAAACAATTTTTAAGTTCAACGGTTTTATTGAAAACAATACTTACATGAAGTAATAATAATACTAAAAGCTAGAAAATAATTAGGTAGGTTCTAGGTACTAGTCATCACACTCCTCATCAATATAGGGCGTTGATCAGATAATTAAATAAAAGCGTTGAGCACGTGAAATTTCTAAAAGTGTGAGGCGTAGCATAACCTGAATAAGGTACAGTTGGTCTTATATATGACTATCAATAGAAATTTGACGCGTCCAACGCTTTTATTTAATTGTCTGATCAACGCCGTAGATTGATGATACCTACTTATTTTCTAGCTTTTAGTATTATTATTACTTCATGTAAGTATTGTTTTCAATAAAACCGTTTAACTTAAAAAATTTGTTTTATTATTTTAGTTTCAAGTTTTTAGTCTTTATTTAATTGCCTATTATTTCTCTTTCTATTTAGTTCATTTAGTGACTCAATATTACAAGGATTTTTTCCTGACAATTTGTTACAATCTAAGTCCTGAATACATAATCCTTCGAAAGGCTTTACTCTACTCTGCGCCACGTATGCTTGTCCCACCTCCAACTCCAAAATATTTTGATGTCAGTTCTACCGGACTGTATGTAATATTTGTTCCACATATGAGCCAAATCGGACATCATAGGTCGCTTTCTATTCATGTATGTATTATGGTGTTCCAAATATGGACCAAATTGGACCACAAATACGTTTTTTTGAATATCTCGATCTTTGCGCCACCAAGCGGCGATTTTTTGTCATAGGTCGCTTTCTATTCTTGTATGTATTATATGTTCCAAATATGATCCAAATCGGACCACAAATACGATTTTTGTGAATATCTCAATTCTTGCGCCACCTAGCGGAGATTTTTTTTCATAGGTCGCTTTCTATTCTTGTATGTATTATGTGTTCCAAACAGACCTGTTAAATTTGAATTAGCATTAGTAATCAGTTAATTAGATGCCTTTTGTAATGGCCAATGATTATTTCAATTGTTTTCCGAAAAAACAATTACTAATTAATTACCATTAGAAAGAAATAAAAAATAAATCATCTTTTTTCCGATTATTGAAAAAAATCAAAAAAATCAAAAATAATCAAAAGTAACCAAAGTGATTACTTTTGATTACTTTTGATTTTTTCGATTACCTTTGGTTTTTTATACTCGGTTGAGCAGAGCTCACAGAGTATATTAAGTTTGATTGGATAACGGTTGGTTGTACATATATAAAGGAATCGAGATAGATATAGACTTCCATATATCAAAATAATCAGGATCGAAAAAAATTTGATTGAGCCATGTCCGTCCGTCCGTCCGTCCGTCCGTCCGTTAACACGATAACTTGAGTAAATTTTGAGGTATCTTGATGAAATTTGGTACGTAGGTTCCTGAGCACTCATCTCAGATCGCTATTTAAAATTAACGATATCGGACTATAACCACGCCCACTTTTTCGATATCGAAAATTTGGAAAAACCGAAAAAGTGCGATAATTCATTACAAAAGACCGATAAAACGACGAAACTTGGTAGATGAGTTGAACTTATGACGCAAAATAGAAAATTAGTAAAATCTTGGACAATGGGCGTGGCACCGCCCACTTTTAAAAGAAGGTAATTTAAAAGTTTTGCAAGCTGTAATTTGGCAGTCGTTGAAGATATCATGATGAAATTTGGCAGGAACGTTACTCCTATTACTATATGTACGCTTAATAAAAATTAGCAAAATCGGAGAAGGACCACGCCCACTTTTAAAAAAAATTTTTTTTAAAGTAAAATTTTAACAAAAAATTTTATATCTTTACAGTATATAAGTAAATTATGTCAAAATTCAACTCCAGTAATGATATGGTGCAACAAAATACAAAAATAAAAGAAAATTTAAAAATGGGCGTGGCTCCGCCCTTTTTCATTTAATTTGTCTAGGATACTTTTAACGCCATAAGTCGAACAAAAATTAACCAATCCTTTTGAAATTTGGTAGGGGCATAGATTTTATGGCGTTAACTGTTTTCTGTGAAAATGGGCGAAATCGGTTGATGTCACGCCCAGTTTTTATACACAGTCGTCCGTCTGTCCTTCCGCATGGCCGTCAACACGATAACTAGAGCAAAAATCAACATATCTTTACTGAACTTAGTTCACGTACTTATCTGAACGCACTTTATCTTGGTATAAAAAATGAACGAAATCCGACTATGACCACGCGCACTTTTTCGATATCAAAAATTACGAAAAATGAAAAAAATGCCATAATTCTATACCAAATACGAAAAAAGGGATGAAATATGGTAAGGTAATTGGATTGCTTTATTGACGCGAAATATAACTTTAGAAAAAAATTTATAAAATGGTTGTAACACCTACCATATTAAGTAGAAGAAAATGAAAAAGTTCTGCAGGGCGAAATAAAAAACCCTTAAAATCTTGGCAGGTATTACATATATAAATAAATTAGCGGTATCCAACAGATGATGTTCTGGGTCACCCTGGTCCACATTTTGGTCGATATCTGGAAAACGCCTTCACATATACAAATACCACAACTCCCTTTTAAAACTCTCATTAATACCTTTAATTTGATACCCATATCGTACAAACTCATTCTAGAGTCACCCCTGGTCCACCTTTATGGCGATATTTCGAAAAGGCGAACACCTATAGAACGAAGGCCCACTCCCTTTTAAAAATACTCATTAACACCTTTCATTTGATACCCATATCGTACAAACAAATTCTAGAGTCACCCCTGGTCCAGAAAGGCCCACTCCCTCTTAAAATACTCATTAACTCCTTTCGTTTGATACCCATATTGCACAAACGAATTCTAGAGTCACCCCTGGTCCACCTTTATGGCGATATCTCGAAAAGGGGTCCACCTATAGAACTAAGCCCCACGCCCTTTTAAAATAATCATGAACACCTTTCATTTGATACCCATATCATACAAACAAATTCTAAAGTCACCCCTGGTCCACCTTTATGGCGATATCTCGAAAAGGCGAACACCTATAAAACGAAGGCCCAGTCCCTTTTAAAAATACTCATTAACACCTTTCATTTGATACCCATATCGTACAAACAAAGTCTAGAGTCACCCCTGGTCCACCTTTATTGCGATACCTCGAAAATGCGTCCACCTATAGAACTAAGGCCCACTCCCTCTTAAAATACTCATTAACCCCTTTCGTTTGATACCCATATTGCACAAACGAATTCTAGAGTCACCCCTGGTCCACCTTTATGGCGATATCTCGAAAAGGAGTCCACCTATAGAACTAAGCCCCACGCCCTTTTAAAATAATCATTAACACCTTTCATTTGATACCCATATCATACAAACAAATTCTAAAGTCACCCCTGGTCCACCTTTATGGCGATATCTCGAAAAGGCGAACATCTATAAAACGAAGGCCCACTCCCTTTTAAAATACTCATTAATACCTTTCATTTGATATCCATATCGTACAAACGCATTCTAGAGTCAACCCTGATCCACCTTTATGGCTGTATCCCTAAATGTCTCCCACCTATAGAACTATGGCCCACTCCCTCATAAAATACTCTTTAATGCCTTTCATTTGATACACATGTCATACAAACACATTCCAGGGTTTCCCTCGGTTCATTTTCCTACATGGTTATTTTCCCTTATGTTGTCACCATAGCTCTCAACTGAGTATGTAATTTTCGGTTACACCCTAACTTAACCTTCCTTACTTGTTATACTCAGTTGAGCAGAGCTCACAGAGTATATTAAGTTTGATTGGATAACGGTTGGTTGTACATATATAAAGGAATCGAGATAGATATAGACTTCCATATATCAAAATAATCAGGATCGAAAAAAAATTTGATTGAGCCATGTCCGTCCGTCCGTCCGTCCGTCCGTCCGTCCGTCCGTTAACACGATAACTTGAGTAAATTTTGAGGTATCTTGATGAAATTTGGTGTGTAGGTTCCTGAGCACTCATCTCAGATCGCTATTTAAAATGAACGATATCGGACTATAACCACGCCCACTTTTTCGATATCGAAAATTTCGAAAAACCGAAAAAGTGCGATAACTCATTACAAAAGACAGATAAAGCGACGAAACTTGGTAGGTGGGTTGATGTTATGACGCAGAATAGAAAATTAGTAAGATCTTGGACAATGGGCGTGGCGCCGCCCACTTTTACAAGAAGGTAATTTAAAAGTTTTGCAAGCTGTAATTTGGCAGTCGTTGAAGATATCATGATGAAATTTGGCAGGAACGTTGCTACTATTACTCTATATGTGCTAAATAAAAATTAGCAAAATTGGATGAAGAACACGCCCACTTTTTAAAAAAAAATTTTTTTTAATTCATATTTTAACAAAAAATTTAATCTCTTTACTGTATATAAGAAATTAAGTCAAAATTCAACTCCAATAATGATATGATGCAACAAAATACAAAAATAAAAGAAAATTTCAAAATGGGCGTGGCTCCGCCCATTTTCATTTAGTTTGTCTAGAATACTTTTATTGCCATAAGTCGAACAAAAATTTACCAATCCTTCTCAAATTTGGTAGGAGCATAGATTCTATGACGGTAACTGTTCTCTGTGAAAATGGGCGAAATCGGTGGAAGCCACGCCCAGTTTTTATACACAGTCCACCGTCTGTCCTTCCGCTCGGCCATTAACACAATAACTTGAGCAAAATCCGATATATCTTTACTAAACTTAGCCCACGTACTTACCTGAGCTCACTTTTTCTTGGTATAAAAAATGGGCGAAATATGACCATAACCACGCCCACTTTATCGATATCGAAAATTACGAAAAATGAAAAAAATGCCATAATTCTATACCAAATACGAAAAAAGGGATGAAACATGGTAACTGGATTGGTTTATTGACGCAAAATATAACTTTGGAAAAAACTTTGTAAAATGGGTGTGACACCTACCATATTAAGTAGAAGAAAATGAAAAAGTTCTACAAGGCGAAATCAACAGCCCTTGGAATCTTGGCAGGAATACTGTTAGTGGTATTGCATATATAAATAAATTAGCAGTACCCGACAGATGATTTTCTGGATCACCTGGTCCACATTTTGGTCGATATCGCGAGAACGCCTTCACATATACATCTAAGGGCCACTCGCTTTTAAAACCCTCATTAATACCTTTAATTTGATATCCATATCGTACAAAAACATACCAGAGTCACCCCTGTCCCACCCTAATGGCGATATCTCGAAAAGGCGTCCACCTATAGACCTAATGCCCCCTCCCTCTTAAAATGCTCAGTAACACCTTTCGTTTGATACCCATATCGTACAAACATTCTAGAGTCACCCCTGGCCCACCCTAATGGCGATATCTCGAAAAGGCGTCCACCTATAGACCTAGTGTCCACTCCCTCTTAAAATGCTCAGTAACACCTTTCGTTTGATACCCATATCGTACAAACATTCTAGAGTCACCCCTGGCCCACCCTAATGGCGATATCTCGAAAAGGCGTCCACCTATAGACCTAATGCCCACTCCCTCTTAAAATGCTCAGTAACAGCTTTCGTTTGATACCCATATCGTACAAACATTCTAGAGTCACACCTGGCCCACCCTAATGGCGATATTTCGAAAAGGCGTTCACCTATAGAACTAAGGATTACTCCCTTTTAAAATACTCATTACCACCTTTCATTTGATAACCATATCGTACAAACACATTCTAGAGTCACCCTGGCCCACCCTAATGGCGATATCTCGAAAAGGTGTCCACCTATAGACCTAATGTCCACTCCCTCTTAAAATGCTCAGTAACACCTTTCGTTTGATACCCATATCGTACAAACATTCTAGAGTCACCCCTGGCCCACCCTAATGGCGATATCTCGAAAAGGCGTCCACCTATAGACCTAATGTCCACTCCCTCTTAAAATGCTCAGTAACACCTTTCGTTTGATACCCATATCGTACAAACATTCTAGAGTCACCCCTGTCCCACCCTAATGGCGATATCTCGAAAAGGCGTCCACCTATAGACCTAATGCCCACTCCCTCTTAAAATGCTCAGTAACACCTTTCGTTTGATACCCATATCGTACAAACATTCTAGAGTCACACCTGGCCCACCCTAATGGCGATATCTCGAAAAGGCGTCCACCTATAGAACTAAGGATTACTCCCTTTTAAAATACTCATTACCACCTTTCATTTGATACCCATATCGTACAAACACATTCTAGAGTCACCCTGGCCCACCCTAATGGCGATATCTCGAAAAGGCGTCCACCTATAGACCTAATGCCCACTCCCTCTTAAAATGCTCAGTAACACCTTTCGTTTGATACCCATACCGTACAAACATTCTAGAGTCACCCTTGGTCCAGCTTTATGGCGATATCTCGAAAAGGCGTCCACCTATAGAACTAAGGATTACTTCCTTTTAAAATACTCATTACCACCTTTCATTTGATACCCATATCGTACAAACACATTCTAGAGTCACCCTGGCCCACCCTAATGGCGATATCTCGAAAAGGTGTCCACCTATAGACCTAATGTCCACTCCCTCTTAAAATGCTCAGTAACACCTTTCGTTTGATACCCATATCGTACAAACATTCTAGAGTCACCCCTGGCCCACCCTAATGGCGATATCTCGAAAAGGCGTCCACCTATAGACCTAATGTCCACTCCCTCTTAAAATGCTCAGTAACACCTTTCGTTTGATACCCATATCGTACAAACATTCTAGAGTCACCCCTGTCCCACCCTAATGGCGATATCTCGAAAAGGCGTCCACCTATAGACCTAATGCCCACTCCCTCTTAAAATGCTCAGTAACACCTTTCGTTTGATACCCATATCGTACAAACATTCTAGAGTCACACCTGGCCCACCCTAATGGCGATATCTCGAAAAGGCGTCCACCTATAGAACTAAGGATTACTCCCTTTTAAAATACTCATTACCACCTTTCATTTGATACCCATATCGTACAAACACATTCTAGAGTCACCCTGGCCCACCCTAATGGCGATATCTCGAAAAGGCGTCCACCTATAGACCTAATGCCCACTCCCTCTTAAAATGCTCAGTAACACCTTTCGTTTGATACCCATACCGTACAAACATTCTAGAGTCACCCTTGGTCCAGCTTTATGGCGATATCTCGAAAATACTCATTACCACCTTTCATTTGATACCCATATCGTACAAACACATTCTAGAGTCACCCTGGCCCACCCTAATGGCGATATCTCGAAAAGGCGTCCACCTATAGACCTAATGCCCACTCCCTCTTAAAATGCTCAGTAACACCTTTCGTTTGATACCCATATCGTACAAACATTCTAGAGTCACCCTTGGTCCACCTTTATGGCGATATCTCGAAAAGGCGTCCACCTATAGAACTAAGGATTACTCCCTTTTAAAATACTCCTTACCACCTTTCATTTGATACCCATATCGTACAAACACATTCTAGAGTCACCCCTGGCCCACCCTAATGGCGATATCTCGAAAAGGCGTCCACCTATAGACCTAATGCCCACTCCCTCTTAAAATGCTCAGTAACACCTTTCGTTTGATACCCATATCGTACAAACATTCTAGAGTCACCCCTGGCCCACCCTAATGGCGATATCTCGAAAGGGCGTCCACCTATAGACCTAATGCCCACTCCCTCTTAAAATGCTCAGTAACACCTTTCGTTTGATGCACATATCGTACAAACACATTCTAGAGTCACCCCTGGCCCACCCTAATGACGATATCTCGAAAAGGCGTCCACCTATAGACCTCATGCCCACTCCCTCTTAAAATGCTCAGTAACACCTTTCGTTTGATACCCATACCGTACAAACATTCTAGAGTCACCCCTGGCCCACCCTAATGGCGATATCTCGAAAAGGCGTCCACCTATAGACCTAAAGCCCACTCCCTCTTAAAATGCTCAGTAACACCTTTCATTTGATTCCCATATCGTACAAACACATTCTAGAGACACCCCTGGTCCACCTTTATGGCGATATCTCGAAACGGCGTCCACCTATGGAACTAAGGATCACTCCTTTTCAAAATACTCATTAACAGCTTTCATTTGATACCCATATCGTACAAACACATTATAGAATCACCCCTGGTCCACCTTAATGGGGACATCTCGAAAAGGCGTCCACCGATAGACCTAAGGCCCACTCCCTCTTAAAATGCTCAGTAACACCTTTCATTTGATACCCATATCTTACAAACAAATTCTAGAGTCAGCCCTGGTCTACCTTTATGGCGATATCCCTAAATGGCGTTCATCCATAGAACTATAGCCTACTCTCTCTTAAAATACTCTTTAATACCTTTCATTTGATACACATGTTATACAACCACATTCCAGGGTTACCCCAGATTGATTTTCCTTATTTTGTCTCCATAGCTCTCAACTGAGTATGTTATGTTCGGTTACACCCGAACTTAGCCTTCCTTACTTGTTTTTAATTATTTTTGATTGTTTTAAATTTTTTTTTTTTTGATTATTTTTGATTATTTTTCCGCTTTGTTGAAAGAAAAATTCTCCTTTGTTGCATGTACGGGATAATTTCAGATGCAATAGTAAATCGTAAGGGCTTATCGAGGCGAATATATACATACATCATATAGGGCGAATGGTATATGAGCGTTGATCTAAACATATTCTCCGGTAAGTTTACACGCATGTGCATATTTTACTACACTCATTATATAAAATAACTAGCAGATCCGGCAGACGTTGTTCTTGCCTACCTGCATACATTTTAATAAGCTTTTTCCGTCTAACTCTGCCCTACCCCTCTACACTTTTTCCTAATCTTTTTATTCACTCCTCCTTCCGTCTTTTTTGCTTTATCTCCATCTTCGTCTCATTCCATCTCTTTCTGAGTCTCCTTCCCTCTTTTATCTTCCCTCAAGTTTTTTTCCTTCTTCTTCATCTCTTATTGCCAGCCCCGGAGGGTGGTATGTATTTTGTTCCAGTCCCATTCGGAGTCTCAGTCCCAGTCCCACTCGGAGTCTCAGTTTCAGTCCCAGTCCTAGTCCTAATACCAGTCCCAGTCCGTCTCTGGTATACTATAAAAAGCATCGTAAATACTAATATAGGCAAATTTATATACAAAATTTCATGCAAATCGAATAGGACGTATGTAAATAGGTATGTGGGTATTATTAATTCTTGTCTTTATTTCCGCTTCGCATGCATATTTTTCAGTTTTGCCAGGTTGATGCGACTAAATCGAATATCACAATGAACTTTAGAGCTCTTAGCAACAGCTTTCATTTGATATCCATAATACACACACATTCTAGGGGCATCCGGGTCCATGTTTTGGCCTATATCTCGAGACCCTAGTCACTCAGCGGTGTAAAACTTACTATGTATTATAGCACACATCAACAACTTCAATTTGATACCCATAATATAAAAACACATTCTAGGTGTATCCGGGTCCATGTCTTGGGCTATATCTCGAGACCCTAGCGTCGCAGTTGTATGAAAATTATCCTGTACTATAGCACACATCAACAACTTCAATTTGATACCCATAATATAAAAACACATTCTAGGTGTATCCGGGTCCATGTTTTGGGCTATATCTCGAGACCCTAGCGTCCCAGTTGTATGAAAACTATCCTGTACTATATCACTCATCAACAGCTTTCATTTGATATCCATATTGTATAAACACATTCTAGGGGTACCCGGGTCCACGTTTTGGGCTCTATATCGAGACCCTAGCCTCCCAGTTGTATGAAAACTATCCTCTACTATAGCACTCATCAACAGCTTTCATTTGATATCCATATTGTTTAAACACATTCTAGGGGTACCCGGGTCCACGTTTTGGGCTATATCTCGAGACCCTAGCCTCCCAGTTGTATGAAAATTATCCTGTACTAGAGCACTCATCAACAGCTTTCATTTGATGTCCATATTGTATAAACACATTCTAGGGGTACCCGGGTCCACGTTTTGATCTCAAGACCCTAGGCACGTAGCGAAAAAAAAGGTAGACGTTGGCCGATTTTCAGACCTACCCAACATGATCACAAAATTTCATGAGAATCGGTTCAGCCGTTTCGGAGGAGTTAAGCCTCTAACACCGTGACAGAAGAATTTTATATATTAGATAAAAAAAAAATCATAACTCAAGAATGGCTAAACCGATTTGGGATTTCAAAATCAACTAACCATCATCTCTCCTTCCTGTATCTTTCCTAAAAATTTCACGGCAATCTTTCTATCCGTTCTCGAGTTATGGAGTGACAATCAAAATGTACACTTCTTTTTATATATATAGAGAAGATAAGATGTATGATCGAAAACGGCGGTTTTTCTAATTGCCCAGACAATATGTAAAAAAATGTTGGATTCGTAGGTTGGCATCCAAAAGCTTTCATTTAGCAACGATTCTTTATGGTTTCATCCTTAAGTCTAGCCAATTTTGTTATATCCAAAATAAATATATCCACTATTTTGGATAACGTTATGGCTATGCACTGATTGTTTTGTACATACAAGTACATTGCTGGATGTTACGGTATATCGTGAGCGCTTATCTAGGCATATGGGTACATACATACCCACCTACAAATTATCGTGTCTATAGATGTATGCGACGAATACCTTGCGGGGGAGTGCGTATTGTTTTACGACTAAACAATATGCTCAAACAATATGTGAGTAATACTACTTAGGTTGATAGCTTCACTTCCAACTGGAACGATCCTCTAAGTTGTCATTCATCATCATGATCAGTTGTCTAACCAAAGGTTGTTATATCCCAAATAAATTTATTAACATATGTCCATGTACATTAGATTGAAACTTGTTTTTATTTCCTTATGATTACGTGGATATTTCCTATAAAATTTTATGTTTTGCATAATGAGCGATATTTGTATTACTAACAATGGAAATTCCAAACACATTTGTTTGCCAATCATACATTATTTTTTCGACATGGTTGGATATTTTCCATTGGGAGGGTGGAGCCGTGTGTAGAAGTCCACGAAAGTGGGGAAAGCTTCTGACCGCCATTCACCTGGGAATGGCCAGAGCGATTCTTTTGCATGTGGTTAAAGCAGCTCACTACTGCCGGTCGCTTGCGGCCAAGTATCCCCTGGGTAGCCGCTAAACATCCGTTCAGCGGTGAGCTAATGTGACAAGGCGACAACCTGGCTAGGTCACTCTGACATAATCGGTTTAAGGGCTAGCCGGGGGAGATCTCACCGGCAGCGTCTGTACACCTCTAGGTGCGGCTGCAAGCGGGCGTCTATTTTGGAGCAAGCGGCTCGCTATATAAACGTGCAAGTAGTATTTTCACCCCCGCTGAGCGGGTTGTGCGCTGGGCTTGGGACTCGCCACGTAAAACCATACTCCAATGAAATATAACAACAAGCCTCGGATAAATACACTCTCTATTGATGACGACCATGGCACACGCTTGAAGGACAATGAATTAAGGGCATGCACCTGGAACGTCCGCTCCTTGAATGGGATTGGTGCAGATGCCCGGCTGGTTGATGTCCTCGTCAAAGCAAAATCTGACATCACCGCCATCCAAGAAATGCGTTGGACGAAGCAAGGAAGAAAGAAGATCAAAAATTGTGACATCTATTGGAGTGGCCATACGAATAAGCGCAGTTTCGGTGTTGGATTCGTGTTGGGAGAGACACTTTGTCGCCAAGTGCTGGCGTTCACGCCTGTGGACGAGCGTCTCGCCGCTATCCGAATAAAAGCAAAATTTTTTAATATATCATTCATCTGCGCCCATGCGCCGACAGAGGAGAAAGGCGATGAGGTGAAAGACACTTTTTATGTACAATTAGAACGCACATGCGATCGCTGCCCCCGTCATGATATAAAAGTCGTGCTTGGCGACTTTAACGCCATGGTGGGCTAAGAAGGTGTTTTTGGCCCTACAGTCGGAAAGTTCAGCCAACACAATGAAACTTCTCCTAACGGACTGAGGCTGATTGACTTTGCCGGTGCTCGAAACATGGTCATATCCAGCACGAGGTTCATGCATAAAAAGATACATCAAGCTACATGGCTGTTTCCTGATCGAAATACTCGAAATCAGATCGATCACGTTGTGATAGACAGACGGCATGCCTCCAGTGTTTTAGATGTATGCACGATCCGAGGACCTAACATCGACTCGGACCATTATCTCGTTGCAGCCAAAATACGCACCCGCCTCAACGCGGCTAAAACCAAGGAACAAAAAACACAAGGAAAGCTAGACGTCGAAAAGCTTCAATCACAACAGACTGCCAATGATTTCGCAACTCGACTCTCACACCTGCTCTCTGAGAGCGCAACTCATCCTGAAGGAATACAGGAGCAGTAGGCGCATATCTCTAAAGCACTTCGTACTGCCGCCGAGGAAAAAATTGGCTACCGGCGGCCACGAAAAAACAACTGGTACGATGAAGAATGTCGCGTTGCAACCGAAAGAAAAGACGCTGCCTACAGGGCTACGTTAAAAGCGAGCGCGACAAGAGGAGTGTGTGAACGCTATCGTGAGTTTAAAAGGGAAGCGAGACGCCTTTTCAGGAAGAAAAAAGCAGAAGCAGAAAGGCGTGAGTGCGAGGAGCTTGAGCTGCTAGCCACCAGGAATAACGCCCGAAAATTCTACCATAAAATACGGCGACAGAAGGAAGGTTTTAAGACCGGGGCAAACTCCTGTAGGAATGAAAACGGCGACCTTGTAACTGATGTCCAGAGAGTGCTTAGATTATGGAGGGAATACTTCTCTGCTCTCCTAAATGGAAGCAGCAATTCACCGCGCAGAGATGAAGAACCCGATCCCGCAATCGATGATGATGGAACATATGTCCCCCCGCCCGATTATGACGAAGTTAGAATAGCAATAACCAGATTGAAAAACAACAAGGCCGTGGGCGCTGATGGATTGCCTGCGGAGCTATTCAAGTACGGAGGCGTGGAGTTGGTAAGGCGCATGCAGCAGCTTCTTAGCAAAATATGGGCGGACGAGTACATGCCCGACGGTTGGAATCTAGGTGTTCTTTGCCCAGTCCACAAGAATGGCGATACTGCAAAATGCACCAACTATCGTGGAATCAGCCTTCTTAATATCGCATATAAGGTCCTTTCAAGTGTATTGTGCGAAAGATTGAAGCCCACCGTGAACCGGCTGATTGGACCTTATCAGTGCGGCTTCAGACCTGGTAAATCTACCATCGACCAGATTTTCACAATACGTCAAATCTTGGAAAAAACCCGTGAAAAGAGAATCGACACACATCACCTCTTCGTCGACTTTAAAGCTGCCTTCGACAGCACGAAAAGGAGCTGCCTATATGCCGCTATGTCTGAATTTGGTTTCCCCGCAAAACTTATACGGCTGTGCAAAATGACGTTGAGCAACACCATCAGCTCAGTCAGAATTGGGAAGGACCTCTCCGAGCCGTTCGAAACTAAACGAGGTTTCAGACAGGGTGACCCCCTATCGTGCGATTTCTTTAATTTGATGCTGGAGAAAATTATACTAGCTGCAGAACTTAACCGCACTGGAACAATATACTATAAAAGCGTGCAATTACTGGCATATGCAGATGACATTGATATCATCGGCCTAAACACCCACGCTGTTAGTTCGGCTTACTCCAAACTGGAAAAAGAAGCGGTAAAGATGGGTTTAATGGTGCATGAGGACAAAACGAAGTACCTGCTGTCATCGAGCAAAGGGTCAGCGCATACGCGCCTTGGCAACCACGCTACTGTTGGCAGCCATAATTTCGAAATAGTAAAAGACTTCGTTTATTTGGGAACTAGCATCAACACTAGCAACAACATCAGCGCTGAAATCGAGCGAAGAATCAATCTTGCCAATGAATGCTACTTTGGACTAGGTAGGGAATTGAAAAGTAAAGTTCTCTCTCGGCGAACGAAAATCATACTCTACAAGTCACTTATCGTACCCGTCCTGCTATATGGGGCAGAAGCATGGATCATGACAACAGCAGATGAAGCGGCTTTGGGAGTGTTCGAGAGAAAAGTTCTTCGAAAGATTTATGGACCTCTACGCGTTGGCGATGGCGAGTACCGAAGAAGATTTAATGATGAGATGTACGAGCTATACGCAGACATCAACATAGTCCAGCGAATTAAAACGCAGCCGCTACGCTGGCAAGGCCATGTTATGCGAATGAATGATGATGCTCCGGCCAAGAAAGTGTTTCTATCGGAACCCGCCTATGGAAGAAAAGGTAGAGGGCGGCACCCACTCCGTTGGAAGGACCAGGTGGAAAACGATTTAAACTCCTTTGGTGTCACCAATTGGCGCGGGTTGGCGGAGCGAAGGAGCGACTGGCGCGCCTTGTTGGACGGCCATAACCGTTTAGGCGGTTAAGCGCCAATTAAGTAAGTAAGTAATATATTGTAACGAATTTACTGCAATTCCGCTTATTTCAAATATTATACTAAGGTTCGAATCACTAAACTGTTGAATAAATAACTCCACTTCTCAATAATGCAAAATGGCCTTTATTAAAGTAAAATAACACTACTATTGCTCGACAGATAGCGTACTTAATTCAAAACTGATTGTAGCGCCTCTACTGTTGCTGCCTTTTATACTCTTTGATTTCCTCGTTGCATCTTCTAGGCGCTTCCAGAATTTACTTAGTTACAGCTATAAAATTATAACTACAAATGCACGTGTATAGCTTCTCATATGCGCGTGTATTTGTGAGCGAAACTTCCACAATTATAATTGCATTCTTTTGGGATCATCTCAGATAAGATATATGGATGTGTTTGTGCGTTTCTTCTCCGCTGCGTGTACGTACATATGTGTAGACATAATGATTGAATTATTGATGTGCATCAAGTCACTGCTTAGCATCGGCTTAGAGATGATAGTATCCCTTAGTGCTGCTAATATTCGTTACACTGCCCTCCATCTAAGTCTGATCGTTCCGATAAAACAAATCTCTCGATCTAAACGCTGCTAGCCTCTCCAAATGAACCACTTTCATTTTGGTTCGTGGTTTGCCAATGGTTTGTATGCGGTACACTACATCGTTGATCCGTTTTATAACTTTGTATGGGCCTCCCAATTACACTGCAATTTCGGGGACAAACCTTTTTTTCGTTGTGGGTTGTATAACAGCACCAAATCTCCTTTCTGAAACCCTTCCGAATTAATTGCTTTATCGTACCTCGCTTTCATCTTGTCACTAATAATCTTTGCTCGTTGCCTTACCAGATCGTGTATCTCTCTCAGCTCTTCTTCCAAGACACCAGGAGATTTCTTGGCATTTCTCATTGCCAAAAATTACCTTTGCGGGAGTTTGGCCCAATGTCTCATGCCCTTATGGTACTTGTCTACTACTTTCCTTAAATGCTCCTCCAATGTTCTATTGAACAGTTCCACCATACCATCGGACTGAGGATGCAATGCAGTTGTCCGTGTTTTTCGAATGCTCAACTTCTTGCACATTTCTTGGAACACAGCTGATTCAATATTCCTGCCTTGGTCAGAATGTAACTCCATTGGTACACCATACCTTGCAACCCAATCGTTTGTAACCACTTCGACTACTGTTTCCGCTTCTTGATTTGGGATTGGGTATACCTCTGGCCATTTGCTGAAATAATCCATTACCTCCAGTACGTATTTGTTTCCGCGGTTGCTAGTAGGAAATGGACCTGCGACATTCATGGCGATCCTTTCTAATGGTGCACCTGAAATATACTGCTTCATCTGGCCATGACTTCGTGTTTTGGGCCCTTTCGCTCTGTTGCAAACTTCGCAGTTGGCAACCCACTCGGTTACCGACTGACGGCAACCAACCCAATAGAATATCTGCTTAATTTTCTTGAGCGTCTTCGTGATTCCAAGATGGCCTCCACTTGGACCATTATGCAGCTCGCTGAGCACGTCAGGATTCCTCTTTCTGGGAACAACTATCAGTTTCTTTTTGCATTGACCACCCTCACTCTCCCATACTCGATGAAGGCAACCGGATATCAATTCTAAACTGTTCCACTTTGCCCAATATGACTTCGCAATGGGACTCTCTGCTGACGTCTCTTCTCTGTTTGGTCTTTCGTTTCGTTCGAGCCATTGCATAACATGTGATAGATCTGTATCTTCTAGCTGACGCTTTCTTAGTTGTTCCTTGTCTCAATCATCCGTACACGTTATAGTCATTAGCCGGACATATATAATGTCTTCTTTAGCCTCGGCCTTTGAACAGTGCTTGCATTCCAAACTACATGGTCTTCGTGACATTGCATCAGTATTTCCATGGGTACCACTTTTCGATGCTCAATGGAAAAGTCATAGCTTTGTAGTCGCTCGATCCACCGTGCCAATTGTCCTTCCGTGTTACGGAACTGCAGAATCCATTTCAACGCTGCGTGATCTGTCCTGACACGGAATCGCTGGCCGTAGAGGTATTTGTGAAAATGTTTAATGCACTCTACCAATGCCAACAGCTCTCTCCGCGTAACGCAGTAGTTCCTCTCTGGTTTTCCAATCGAACGGCTGTAATATGCTGTCCATCGACCAGTTGTGACAAAACGGCTCCTATAGCATATCCACTCGCATTTGTATCTAGAATAAATGTTGCTCCTGGAATCGGATATGCTAACATTGGGGCAGTGCACAAACGCTCCTTCAGTGTTTGGAAAGCCACTTCTTGCTCCTTCTTCCATTCAAAAGCTTTATTTTTTCTTGTAAGCTCATGGAGGCTATGGGCTACGCTGGAAAAATTTGTTACAAATCGGTGGTAATATGTGCACAGCCCAAGGAAACTTCTCAATTCATGTAGGTCCTGTGGTCTTGGCAAATCCTTTACAGCCTCTATCTTTTCGTTCGCAGTGCAGATGCCCTCTGTCGTTACCTTGTGACCCAAATAATTTACTTCCTTTTTAAACAGCGCACACTTTTTGGGACTTAACTTCAGACCAGCGCCAGCTATTCTCTGGAAAACTTCCTCCAAGTTCTTAAGATGTTCATCAAAGTTCTTGCCCAATACGGTGATGTCGCCCAGGTACACCAAGCATGTTTTCCAATGTAGTCCTTTCAGTACGTGATCCTAAAGTCTCTCAAAAGTAACTGGTGCATTACAAAGTCCAAAAGGCATCACTGTAATTTGCCAAAGCCCATCACCGACACTGAAAGCTGTTTTCTCTTTATCTTCCTCCTTCACCTCAACTTGCCAGTAGCCGCTTTTCACGTCGAGTGTGGAAAACCATTTCGTACCAGATAGCGAGTCCAGAGTGTTGTCAATTCTTGGCAATGGGTAGCTATCCTTTTTCGTAACGTCATTCAACTTCCGGTAGTCCACGCAAAACCTCAACCTCGCAACCTCTTTACAAGTACTACCGGTGAGCTCCATGGACTAGCTGATGGTCGGTGACGCCGCTGTCGCCATTTCTTATATGAGTTGACTCACAAATTCCCGCTTCGCCAGTGGAACACTACGTGGAGCTTGACGGATCGGCCTCGCATCTCCAGTGTCAATATGATGTTTCACAACGTTGGTGCGGCCTGGTTTGGAACCATCCTGGTCAAATATGTTCGCATACTTTAGGAGCAGTTGTTTTGCCTTACTCTGATAGGCTTCCCCTAGCCCCTGCATCCATGCCGTGATGTCATTTGAAAGATCAGTATTACTAGATGAAACGTGTTCCTGGAGCTGTTCGCAGTTAATAACAAATTCAGCCTCTTGGCATCTTCCCAAAATAGCTCCTTTGGTCAGTTTGAGTGGTGACTTGAACTCATGGAGTACTATTACCGGAATACGTCCATCTTTTGTCATAGCCAGGGTTTTTCCTACAAGTATGTTGAGTGCTGATTTGTTTGCTGCTTCGACACCCCACAATTTGTTTGTCCCATAATCTCCATTAACCTTTGCCCAGATGACTGCTTTGGATTTTGGTGGTATTTGCGGGCTCTCTTCCACCAGCACTCGTTTATTGCTGTAGCCCTTCTCATAGCCGAAATTAAGTGGCACATCCATGTTCTTATATCGCATCGTCTTGCTTTGCATATCGATCTTGATGCCTTGGTCGATTAAGAAGTCCACTCCAATTATGATTTCATCAACAATTTCTGCCACTATAAAATTGTGTAGTACCGTGGCGTTCCCAATTGCTACTTCACATGCTACTTCTCCAATTACCTGGGTGTCCTCTCCCGTGGCTGTACGTAATCTTGCTCCAAGCAATGGTCTTATCTTCTTGTTGACTAAATCTGATCGAATGATGGAATGGGATGCACCCGTATCTACAGTCAGTAAACGTTCCTTTCCATCCACATGTCCTCCGACAGTAAGATTGCTTGACCTTCTTCCAATTTGCGAGATAGAGATTATGGTGCATTAAATTGAGGGAGCCAGCTGTCGCCCCTTGTGGCTGACTCTCTTGAGTTTAACGATTGAGTGGACTTGGAGATTTGCTCATCTCCGTCAGCTCTGCTACGGCCACCCAGATTGTTGGAACTATTAGGACCGGTGATGCAATGACGTGCAATGTGGCCTGGGTTGCCGCACTTGAAACGTTTCATAACTCCAGAGTTTTCTGTTGTGATCCCTTCAGTGCTTCCAAAATTGTGTCCACCCAATCTGGCCTTTCTACTTCCACACGATGGGCTTTGTACGCTGGCTTACTCAAAAGTGAGGCAGTTTCCTGAGTCAATGCATGGGATACCTTTTCAGCAAATGTTTGCTTTGTGTTCGCGTATGTGGCTCGCTTCGTTTCGACGTCCCGTATGCCGTTTATAAAGCTCTGAATCTTTACCCTTTCAGTGTATTCCACAGTCCGCATTTGCAAGATGAGCCAATCTTTCAACATCCGAAGCAAAATCCTGCAATGTCTCATTTGCTTTTTGGTAACGGTTTTGCAACTCAATTTGGTATATCTGTTTTCTATGCTCGCTTCCATAACGTCTCTCTACAGCGGCCATCAATGCTTCATAGTTGTTCCGCTCTCCTTCAGGAATCGTCTGAGATGCTCCCAAAAGTATGCAATTGTAATTGTGGAAATGTCGCTCACAAATACACGCGCATATGAGAAGCTATACACGTGCATCTGTAGTTATAATTATATGGCAGTAATTAAGTAAATTCTGGAAGCGCCTAGAAGATGCAACGAGGAAATCACAGAGTATAAAAGCACCAACAGTAGAGGCGCGAGAGTCAGTTTTGATTAAGCCCGCTATCTGTCGAGCAATAGTAGAGTTATTTATTGTGAAGTACTTTAATAAAAGTCATTTTGCATTATTAAATATTGGAGTTATTTATTCAACAGTTTAGTGATTCGAACATAGCAGAAGGTTGCAAATAAGAGGATTTGCAGTAAATTCGTTACAATATATACATTTTAAAAGTCTATAACAGAGGTCGGTTACTAACACGCACCCTAAAAGACTTAGATTGACCTCAGTATTAATAATCCGAAGGCGGAAAACAAAAATTTTGAGTTTTTAATTGAGTATTACCGAAGAAAAATGCCGATATATGATAAAGCTCTCTAAATGGGACGAAGAACACTCACATAGTGGCGATGATATGAAACCAATATTATTAAAATAAAGCGAAAAATATGATAAACTTTGATTACAAAACAAGTGCATAGCCATAACTTAATCCAAAATAGCAGATATATTAATTTTTGATACAAAACAGCTTGACTTAAGGACGAAACCATTATTATTTTATATAATGAGAATATGTTTGAATCAACGCTCATATACTATTCGCCCTATATGTTGCATGTATATATTCGCCTCGATAAGTGCTTACGATTTACCATTGCATCCTAAAATGTACTTGTATGTACTTTTGATTATTTTTGATTTTTTTATGATTTTTGATTTTTTATACTCAGTTGAGCAGAGCTCACAGAGGATATTAACTTTGATTGGATAACGGTTGGTTGTACAGGTATAAAGGAATCGAGATAGATATAGACTTCCATATATCAAAATCATCAGTATCGAAAAAAAATTTGATTGAGCCATGTCCGTCCGTCCGTCTGTCCGTTAACACGATAACTTGAGTAAATTTTGAGGTATCTTGATGAAATTTGGTATGTAGATTCCCGGGCACTCATCTCAGATCGCTATTTAAAATTAACTATATCGGACTATAACCACGCCCATTTTTTCGATATCGAAAATTTCGAAAAACCGAAAAAATGCGATAATTCATTGCCAAAGGCAGATAAAATGATGAAACTTGGTAGATGGGTTGACGTTATGACGCAGAATAGAAAATTAGTAAGATTTTGGACAATGGGCGTGGCACCGCCCACTTTTACAAGGAGGTAATTTAAAAGTTTTGCAAACTGTAATTTGGCAGTCGTTGAAGATATCATGATGAAATTTGGCAGGAGCGTTACTACTATTACTATATATGTGCTAAATAAAAATTAGCAAAATTGGATGAAGAACACGCCCACTTTTAAAAAAAAATTTTTTTTAATTCAAATTTTAACAAAAAATTTAATATCTTTACTGTAAATAAGTAAATTAAGTCAAAATTCAACTCCAGTAATGATATGATGCAACAAAATACAAAAATAAAAGAAAATTTGAAAACGGACTCGGCTTCGCCCATTTTCATTTAGTTTGTCTAGAATACTTTTAATGCCATAAGTCGAACAAAAATTTACCAATCCATCTCAAATTTGGTAGGGGTATAGATTCTATGACGGTAACTGTTCTCTGTGAAAATGGGCGAAATCGGTGTAAGCCACGCCCAGTTTTTATACACAGTCCACCGTCTGTCCTTCCGCTCGGCCGTTAACACAATAATTTGAGCAAAAACCGATATATCCTTACTAAACTTAGCCCACGTACTTATCTGAACTCACTTTATCTTGGTATAAAAAATGGCCGAAATCCGACCATAACCACGCCCACTTTATCGATATCGAAAATTACGAAAAATGAAAAAAATGCCATAATTCTATACCAAATACGAAAAAAGGGATGAAACATGGTAACTGGATTGGTTTATTGACGCAAAATATAACTTTGGAAAAAACTTTGTAAAATGCGTGTGACACCTACCATATTAAATAGAAGAAAATAAAAAAGTTCTACAAGGCGAAATCAACAGCCCTTGGAATCTTGGCAGGAATACTGTTAGTGGTATTGCATATATAAATAAATTAGCAGTACCCGACAGATGATTTTCTGGATCACCTGGTCCACATTTTGGTCGATATCACGAGAACACCTTCACATATACATCTAAGGGCCACTCGCTTTTAAAACCCTCATTAATACCTTTAATTTGATATCCATATCGTACAAACATATTCTAGAGTCACCCCTGGCCCACCCTAACGGCGATATCTCGAAAAGGCGTCCACCTATAGACCTAATGCCCACTCCCTCTTAAAATGCTCAGTAACACCTTTCGTTTGATACCCATATCGTACAAACATTCTAGAGTCACCCCTGGCCCACCCTAATGGCGATATCTCGAAAAGGCGTACACCTAGAGACCTAATGTCCACTCCCTCTTAAAATGCTCAGTAACACCTTTCGTTTGATACCCATATCGTACAAACATTCTAGAGTCACCCCTGGTCCACCTTTATGGCGATTTCTCGAAAAGGCGTTCACCTATAGAACTAAAGCCCATTCCCTTTTAAAATACTCATTACCACCTTTCATTTGATACCCATATCGTACAAACACATTCTAGAGTCACCTCTGGTCAGCCTTAATGGCGATATCTCGAAAAGGCGTCCACCGATAGACCTAAGGCCCACTCCCTCTTAAAATGCTCAGTAACACCTTTCATTTGATACCCATATCGTACAAACAAATTCTAGAGTCAGCCCTGGTCCACCTTTATGGCGATATCCCTAAATGGCGTCCATCCATAGAACTATGGCCTACTCTCTCTTAAAATACTCTTTAATACCTTCCATTTGATACACATGTCATACAACCACATTCCAGGGTTACCCTAGGTTCATTTTCCTACATGGCGATTTTCCTTATTTTGTCTCCATAGCTCTCAACTGAGTATGTAATGTTCGGTTACACCCGAACTTAGCCTTCCTTACTTGTTTTTATTATTTTCAATAATCGGAAAAAATCATGATTTTTTTTTTATTTTTGTTTTTAATCAATTGAAAAGTAATCATTAAAAATAGAAAATAATGGCAAGAAATCATTAAATGGAGTTTCAAGAAAATAATCAATGGAACGGCTAATCATTACCATTAGTAATCATTATTTAACAGGTCTGGTTCCAAATATGAGCCAAATCGGAACACAAATGCGATTTTTGTGAATATCTCGATCCTTGCGGCACCTAGCGGCGATTTTTTTTCATATTATTGCATTGTCATCGGGTTCTGAACTATACTCCAAGTTTCAAGCCTGTAGCTTATCGTGAAGTTACTTAAATTTCAATTACTAAATTCATGCCAGTCAAATCAACCTAAAGAAAAACGTTTAAGAATAACCTTTATTTTCGGAATCAGGGTGATTTTACATAGGAATTTCGAAGTACCGTCTCTGATGCATTTTGGCTGTAAACCAATGTAATTAGCTTCACTTTATTCACGGAATTACAACGTCAGGGTAATATCGAGACCCTTCCGGGATCATTTCTGGATGGTTTTCGGGATCCGTCCGGCATCCCGTCGGGGTAATTTTGGGACATTTTCGGGACTATTCCGGGATTATTTGGGGACCCTTCCGGCATCATTTCTGGATGGGTTTCGGGATCCGTCCGGCATTCCGTCGGGGTATTTTCAGGAAAAATTATTGATGGTTTCCAGGATCATTACGGGCCTATTTCGGGATCATTTATTTATTTATTTCAGTCATCGAAACAAGATTTCTTACAGACTATGATCATGTTTACATATTTAATTAAATAGTGCAAATATGCTTAACTTAAAACAATAAAGGCTGTCGTTAAAGTTTATTTGCGGAGCGAATGTGTTACACAGGCGAATGATTCTGGATATCGGTTCATTATAAGAATAAAGCGACCTATGTGAACCCTCAGTAAACTTTCTGGGATTTCTGAGATTAATATTAGATTCCTGTACTCGAAACAGAATAAATATATCTGGGCAGTCAATATTGCCAGATAAAATATTGTAGGCAAATAACAGCGACAGATATGACCTTCTGTCCGCAAGAGATTGTAAGCCAAGGAGTTTCCTCCTTGAGGCGTAACTTGGAATGTCATTTTCGATAAACACTCTTTTCATAGCAAATCTGGTAAATTTCCTCTGGATCATCTCTATTTTATCAGAGTACTTTGTATAGTATGGGTTCCAAAAGATCGTATAAAATACTCCGTACCAAAGCAATATAGAGTGTTTTCAGAGTCATATATTCCTTAAAATCTTTGGTGTTCCTGATTATGAAACCCACCATCGAGTACGCTTTAGAAGAGACTAGATCAATATGTTTAGAAAGAGTTAATGTTGTGTCAAAGATAATTCATAAATCTTTAATTTCGGATTTACGCAACAAATCAACGCCATCCAGAGAATAGTTGAAAGTATAGACATATGCGCGGCGGCAATAAGAGACAACGCAGCACTTGCTAATGTTTAGGCTTAGGTTATTGATGGTACACCAATTTAAGAAGAAGTCTTGCTGAAGTTTTTGGCAATCGAGAAGGCTGTTAATATTGAGGAATATTTTGGCATCATCTGCGAACATTAAGCACTTTGACGATATGATATAGGACGGTAAGTCGTTTATGAAGAGTAAGAATAACAGAGGGCCAATGTGAGTTCCTTGAGGAATACCCGATGTGGCATAGACTTCAATGTTCGAGCGTATTGAGTTTATTATCACCGACAATTTCCTACCAAAAAGAAAACTTCTGAAAAAGCTCAATAAAGTGCCGGAAACACCAAATTTATTGATCTTCAGTAAAAGAATGTTATGGTCTACTTTATCAAAAGCTTTTGTGAAGTCGGTATATATGACATCGAGTTACGAATATTGTTCCATTGCAGTGATAATGTTGTTTGAAATAAGAGATAGATTAGTGACTATTGATTTACCTGGCAACAACCCATTTTGGCAGCTAGTTAGGGCATGCTGAACATGTTCCAGAAGTTTTTTGTTTAGTATGTGATCGAAAATTTTTGGAAAGACCCCCTGCTTTACTATAGCTCGATAGTTGGAGATGAGGCTTTTGTTTTCAGATTTGAAGATGTGTTCAATTGAGCATGACTTCCAATAATCTAAGATTATTCCTTGGCGTAAACATGTCTTAAAGAGTTTGGTGATTGGTTTTACTAGAGAATCCACGCACCAAATGAAAAATATTGGGGGAAGACCATTAGTGCAGTTGAAGCTTGGTTTAAGGTCTAAGATTGCATCTGCAACATCACCCTCAGTGATAATAAATGCGTCAATAAAATTAAAATCAATTGGTCTTGAAATTGTAGAAGGAGTGTCTTCGGACTGGTAGCTTTCATAAACTTCTTGAAAAAATGAGGCAAACAGATTGCAAGTCTCTAGCGTAGTATTGGATACACAGCCTTTGTATTCCATTCTATCAGGTATGCCGCATGATTTACGCCTAGAGTTCACGTAATTCCAGAACGAAGACGGATTGAGTTTCAGGCTGTCTTCAATTTTGGTTATATATTGATTAAAGAGATATTTATGAATTCTGTCAAATTCGCTTTTATAATTGTTGAAATTATGAAGGTCCACGGGAGACTTTGAGATTCTGTATTTTTTTAGAGCCTTATTTTTAATGTTCTTTAAATGGCTTAATTCCGCGTTGAACCAAGGCGGTTTATTTTTGGGCTTAGAGGATTTCGAAGGAACAAACTTGGTGACGGCATCAGAAAGAATGTCACAAATATTTGTATATATTAAGTCTGGATCTTCTATGAAAGCTAAGAAATCCCAGTTCGTGCAATAAAGAGAGTTATTCAATGCATCGAAGTTGGCTTTTCTAAAAGATAATAAAGGTTCGTGGTTCACATTAAGTCGCTGAAAACTTAGAAATTCGAATTTAATAGTTAAAGCTTTATGATGAATTGTGTTACGTGATGCAGGTGACAAATTCAATTCACATGCCAATTTGAGATCTTCTGTTGCGAATACTAAATCCAATATTTTATCATTAGAATTTGCAAACTAATTTAATTGTTGAAAATTGTTAGATAAGAAAAAACTAGTGACAGAAGATTCAATATCGGATTTAATATTAAAAGGTAGTAGCCAGCCATTGTCATATGACCAAATAATGTCAGGTAAGTTAAAATCACCCATAACTATTATCTGCCCATTTAGTGCAACAGATTCACTGACAAAGTTTATGTTATTAATATGTTGTTCATAAACATTAAAACTAGAGTTAGGCGGTATATATGATATCAAGATGTAAATATGTTTGTCATTTGAAATTGATACATCTATGCAGACTTGTTCGACTAACATATCAGCAAAGGGCAACACTAACAAACTGCTATTTAGGCTTGTTTTAGCTGCTAATAACACTCCTCCACCTCGAGCGCAGCCACTAGCAATAGGGCATCTATCATGGCGATAAACAGTGTAATGGTTGTCAAAAAACTCGGAGCTGGAAATTTGTGCACAAAGCCAGGTTTCGGAGATAGCAACAATATCATATTCACGTAATGATGAAGCAATCCTAAATTCATTTGATTTTGTTCGTATACCACTTGCATTTTGATAGTATATTGAAAATGATTCAAGTGATATTGAGCCAGTTAGCCCGTTGACATACTCCGCTCCCTCTTGAAAAGACTGAAATGGACGGATTTTAACATTAGCAGTCCATAGCTTTGCATCAAATATAGCATCATAGTGACATGGAGATACACCGAGTTTGAAGCTTATGCGCCTTAATTCATTGATATTTGCATCTTTCTTCACAAGCGGAAAACACGATAGATGGTCGCGAGTAATCCCAGTGTGCTTTGTAACGTAAGAGATAATATACTCTCCTTTGACGGTATTTTTAAAATAAGAGAGGTGAATCCATCTTTTCTTAGCAACCACATCAAGCTCCAAATTATCGTTCATACCAACCACGGGGGCGGCATTTAGACTTGTTTTAGCTGCTAATCTGCATTTTGGCATTATGGGGTATTTTCCGGCATCATTTCTGTATGGTTTTCGGGATGCCGTTGGGGTAATTTCAGGACTTTTTCGCGAGTAATACGGGATCATTTGGGACCCCTTTCGGCATCATTTCTGGATGGTTTTCGGGATCAGTCCGGGATCCCGTCGGGTCATTTCGGGGCTATTTCGGGATCATTTGGTGATCTTCCGGCATCATGGTTTTCGGTATCCGTCCGGGATCCTCTCAGGGTCATTTCGCGACTATTAGGGGATCATTTGAGGACCTTTCCGGCATAATTTCTGGATGGTTCTCGGGATTCGTCCGGGATCCAATCGGGGTCATTTCAGGAATTTTTCGGGATCATTTGGGGTCCCTTCCGGCATCATTTATATTGGTTTTCGGAATCCGTCCGGGATCCCGTCGGGGTCATTTCGGGACTTTTTCGCGACTAATGCGGGATCATTTGGGGTCCTTTCCGGCATCATTTTTGGATAGTTTTCGGGATCCGTCCGGGATCCCGTCAGGGTCATTTCGGGACTATTGTGGGATCATTAGAGGACCTTTCCGCCATCATTTCTGGATTGTTTTCGGGATACCGTCGGGGTCATTTCTGGACTTCTTCGGGACTATTTCGTGATCATTTGGGGTCCCTTCCGGCATAATTTCTGTATGGTTTTCTGGATCCGTCAGGAATCCCGTCGGGGTCATTTCGGGACTTTTTCGGGACTTATACGGGATAATGTGAGTAGTCTTTCGGCAGCATTTCTGGAAGGTTTTCGGTATTCGTACGGAATCTCGTCAGGATCATTTCGGGATCATTTAAGGATGGTTTTCATGATTCGTCCGGGATCCCGTCAGTGTAATTTCTGGACTTTTCCGAGACTATTTTGGGACCCTTCCAAGATCATTCGGATTTCCGCATCTGTCCGGGATCAAGTCAGGGTCATTTAGGGATCCGTTCGAGATCCCGTCTGTGTCATTTCGGGACTTATTCGGGACTATTTCAGGATCATTTCTCGATGGTTTTCGGGATCCGTCAAGGTCATTTCGGGACACTTTCGGGATATGTTGGGGACCCTTTAGGGATCATTTCGTCACTTTTTCTGTATTATTTCGGGATCATTTGGAGACCCTTCCGGCATCATTTCGTGATGGTTTGCCGGATCCGTCAGGGTCATTTTGGGACCATTATGGGATCATTTGGGGACCCTTTCTGGGGAGTCCTTTTTTGGGAGTCCTTTCAGGATTTTTTTGTTAATTTTTTGGGATAGTTTTGGGACCCTTCCGGGATCATTTCTGGATCCATGCGGGATCCCATCGAGGTCCTTTCTGGACTATTTCTGGATCATTTTCGGAACCTTCCAGGATCATTTCTACATAGTTTTCGCGAGCTGTCGTGGATCGCCTCGGGGTCATTTCGGAACTTATTCTGAACTACATATGTCGGAATAATTTAGGGACCCTTCCTGTATATTTTCTGGATGTTGTTTGAGATCCGACCGGGAGCCCGTGAGGGTCATTTCGGAACTTTTTCGGGACTATTTCGGGATCATTTTGGTACCCTTCAGGTATCATTTCTGTGTCGTTATCTGGATAATCGTGTCGTTGTCATTTCCGGTTTTTTTGGGACTATTCCGGGAGATTTTGGAGACCCTTCCTATCAGATTATCAGCTGATTTAGTTTCTTGTTTTTACTCAATCACAAAAATAAAATGCATTAGTTAGGAACAAATTTTTAAACAGACAACTGTATGTGTTAACTTTTATATTGACAGTGGAACAGCAATTAAGACAATAATCTCGCATAGCACAGCATCTAAATGCATGTTAGAGTGTAAGCAGTCTCTGGAGAGAATTGGGACAGGGACAAGCATACATTTATATTGGGTCCCAGGGCATAAGGGAATAGATTGGAATGAAAAAGCGGATGAAGAAGCTAAAGAGGGCGCATCCCTTGAAGCTCCCAATTAGACCGGGCGAGAGGAAAGGCGTAGTTTCACGCGCGGGGCTGTAAAGTGTCGAAGATTATTTGTAGGTCTTACCACCTTAAATAAAGTTGCTTCTATCATTAAAAAGAGAGGACTGTAGACTCATGACGGGTATTCTCACTGGACACTGCCCTCTGGCGTCACATGCTTTTAAATTAGGCTTGGTCAGTGATAGCAGATGTAGGAAGTACGGACTGGAGGAGGAAACGATCGAGCACGTTCTGTGCTCTTGCCCTGCGCTTGCCAGGCTGAGACTCCAGGAGTGATACAGCAGTCAGATCTAGAAGCAGAAAGTAGCTTAAGTCCTAGGAAGCTTCTAGTATACGCCAAGAGGAGGGAGTCATTTTATAACATACGTCCTGGTTTTTGATAGGGTTTGTCAGTTGTTCGTTAAAACAAACTTCTGGTAAAACTACGGACTCATTGAATCTTTTTTTTATTTCCTCATGGACCGGCCAGTTCAACCTAACCTAACCTTATCCGAAAGGTTTCCGTATCTTCAACCGTCAATCCAATAATAATTGAAGCATTCGTGTCTCTTTGCTACCATGAGGCATCTCGAGATTCACGAACAGGACTTTCAATGAATTCCCAAACCTTTTCCATCTTCATAATAAGCTGAATTCTATATTTTCACAGCTCGTGTTTATCGCGATATAATGTCGTAATCGCCAAACTTAGATCAGCCATACCGTAAGGTTGGGTTAGATTTAACTGGCCGGTCCATGAGGACCTCACGTAGACTGATTGAGTCCGTAGTGTTACCAGAAGTTTGTTTTAACGACCAAATTGAAAAACCCTATCAAAAACGAGGACCTATGTTATAAAATAACTCCGTCCTCTTGGCAAATACTAGAAGCTTCCTAGGATTTAAGCCACTTGCTGCTTCTAGATCTGACAGCTCTGTCACTCCTAACAGCTGGAGTCTTAGCCTGGCAAGTGCAGGGCACGAGCACAGAACAAGCTCGATGGTTTCCTCCTCCAACCCGCACTTCCTAATTCTGCTATCACTGACCAAGCCTAATTTAAAGGCATGTGACGCCAGAAGGTAGTGTCCAGTCAGAATACCTGATAGAAGCAACTTCCTTAGTCTAAGGTTGTAAGACCTACAGCCCCGCGCATGAACCCACGCCTTTCCCGCTTGGTCGATCATGTGCACCTCTGGCTTTTGCTTAATCTCGCCCAGTCCAATTGGGACGTCTACGGAGCAAGCTTCAAGGAATGGGACATTTTTAGCTAGCTCTTCTGCTTTTTCATTCCCATCTATTCCCATATGCCCTGGGACCCAATTTAGATGTATGCTTCTCTCTGTCCCCCTTCACTCTAGAGACTACTTACGCTCTAACATGCACTTAGATGCTGTGCTATGCGAGATTATTGCCTTAATTGCTGCTTGACTGTCAATATAAAAGTTAACACGGTTGCAGCTTAAGCTATTCTCTTCCAGGGTTTCTACTGCTTTGTTTACGGCTAATATTTCCGCATGGAAAACGCTACAGTAATCCGGCAGCCTGTAGGATCTTTTTATTTCCGGATCAGCACAGTATACCGCAGACCCTACTCCTTCCTCTACTTTGGAACCATCGGTGTACACATGTATCGCCTCGTCCGCCATTTGCGCACCCTTGCGCCAACCGTCCACCTCTATTGTGGCCTTAAGATCTCCCTCGAAGCGCAGATAGGGAATCAGGTAGTCTGTTCGTCTTGAGATTGATGACGCTATACTACTATGGCCATATGGTCGGCGCTTTAGCTGTCCCGAGGCACCGAGCCTGGTTGCGGTCGTTAATGCATTGTTCTGTGCTACCAGGTCTATAGGTGGAATGTACATAATGGCATACAGTGCAGCTGTGGGGGTTGTTTTCAGGGCTCCCGTAATGCTAAGCATTGGTAGTCTGCATACCCCTCTAATTTTTTGAGGTATGTTGTTTTTTGTGTGGCTTTCCACCAAACAATAACTCCATAGTATAGAATAGGGCTTACAATCGCTCCAAAAACACAATGAGAAAGAGAGGGCGATAGGCCCCTCGTACACCCCAGCATTATTTTACATGCATAGAGTGGCGTTGAAGTCTTCTTGACCATCTCCTCCACGTTGAGCTTACATGACAGCTTATTGTCTAGGATGATTCCTAGATATTTTGTGCAAGGTTTCCCCTGTAAGGTCACCCCTCCCAACTTAGGCCTGGTCAAATATCCGTCTTCTACGCATTGACTTTCAACCCGACATTACATGCCCAGGTATGAATATCCCGAAGCGCCAGATCAATCAAAGAACTAATCGTTGGAAGGCACTTTCCACTTATGACAATTGCAACGTCATCTGTGTAAGCCGTAAGTACTACGGGCCCCTCATCGAATCGTCTGAGCAGTTGGTTGATGCCCAGCGTCCACAGCAGAGGTGATAGCACCCCTCCGTGCGGCGTGCCCCTGTCCGCTGATTTCGTGGCCTCGTACAATCCCCATTGTGATGTAATCTTTCTGCAATTTAACATGCAGCCGATCCATCTGATTAAGGCAGGATGTACTTTAATGTAATTAAGACCATCCATAATCGCCAATTTTGCAACATTATTGAAAGCCCCGGCAATGTACAAGAAGACTCCTAGAGCACACTCTTTATATTCCAGGGATTTCTCTATGCTTATTACCACCCTATGCAATGCGGTGTCTAGCCATATCGTACAGTGTCAATAGAATTACCGAACAAACAAATTACAAATGTAAAATATTTCATAATTCTCTATTTTGTAATCAGTTTCAAAAATTTTCAGTTTTATAATAAAGTTTCTGACAATTACAAATGAAAACTAAATGCCTATAACAAGCAAAGTTCCTGCAGGCCGTGGTGGGATTCCATAATTTCCGCATTGCCTGTGATCGATACGGTAGAGTTGATTTACGTCAATCCCTTTCTGCCTTAACCTATGCATGTACAGGGTTTCAAGCCAACCCGATTGAATGTCAGATCGTGTATAAACCCAAACGAGTTCTAAATTTTGGAAGAGAAAATAATGTTATAAATATGTTTATATGTGATTTTTGAATGGCATGTAAAATTATGACTACGTTCGTCCATTTGTGCAGCATTCTTCAAATTTTATTAAAGGTATAAATGGATTGTTGAAATCTAATCCATTATGTAGACTTTTGGTTCAAAGACTATTTTGAAGATAAGTGTGGGAATGATTTACCCACATCCCTTTTGGAATTTGGTTTGTTAACGAAATTATTACGATGTTCAGTGTCATTGTTTTTTCTGCATTCCAATATTTTGTAGAACAAATAGCTAAAACATATTGCAAATACATAATACACGAAGCCCAACAATACAGCTGTCTTTTGCTTAATGTTAATTTGAGAGTTGGTGAAAATCTCATATTAAAAACTTGCCTACCAATTGTTGTTTGAGTTTCTTTTTAGAGCTAACGTGTCAGATTTGAGAACAAGGCTAACGTTAATTTGGGATTTTTAATTAGAATTCCCAAACCCATCACAAACATGATGAATGAACAATGCAGAGAATCAAATTGGGATCCAAATTTTTCTACAACTTTTGAGAATTTTTGTTCTGTTCCTTTCTCGGAAAAATTGCCAATTGAAACTTATTGTAATAGTATTGGCGCTACTTTTCTCTTCTCTGCTATGCTGCCGAAGGCTTCCACAAAATAAATTAAAAGCGCTATTCTGTGCACTTGGACAAATTCACCATCTTGCTTATTTGTTATTTGTCAAGTTTGACAATTTATCAAGTAGATAATTGCTACTTTATGTAAAAAATAAAAAGTTTTTTCGCTGACAAATTGTCAATAAGTCAAACGCTCTTGTTAATTTAATTTATAGGGATAAATTTAAACTAGAATTCTGTTATTGTGCGATCGAGAGAAAATGGAAGAAGATTTATTACTTTTGCTATTATTGTGCGAGGACCCTCCTTGATTGGATTTTTGGGGTAATTTCTGGGTGGTTTTTGAAACTCCCTCGGGGTCCTCCCTGGGTCATTTGGGGGTCGTTCCGGGATCTTTTCGGAGACTCTCTCGGGGTAATTCGGGTTCTTCCGGGATGGTTTTGGGGAGTCCCCAATGCCCACCAAATTAACCCGAGGGAGTCCCCATAACCATTCCGGAAGGTCCTCCAAATTACCCCAAGGGACCCCGATGGAATCCCCAAAATCATCTCAGAATATCCCCCAAATGACCCCGAGGAAGTCCCCAAAAAATCCCGGAACGACCCCTAAAAGACCCCGAGGGAGTCCCAAAACCATCCCGGAATGTCTCCCAAATCACCCCAAGGGAGTCTTCATAACCATCCCGGAAGGTACCCCAAATTACCATCGAAGAAGTCCCCAAAACCATCCCAGAATGTGCCCCAAATGACCCCGAGAGAGTCCCCAAAAAGATCCCGGAACGACCTGCAAATGAACCCGACGGAGTCGCCAAAACCTCCCCGGAAAGATACCGAGGGAGTCCCCATAAACATCCCGGAACGACCCCTAAATGACCCCGAGGGAGTCCCCAAAATGATACAGAAATAACCCCCAAATGACCCGAGAGAGTCCCCAAAGTCATGCCGAAATGACCACCAAAAATCCAGCGGATTATTTTTTCCTATTCCCATTTCGGGGTCAGCAGCACAAAATGAGATATATCGCTCCAATTGTTCATGCGTAGCACGTTCCACTTTTGATTTCCTTGAAAAAACTATGATTTTAAAATATTTGTTACAAAAAATAATGAACAATATTTACTTATGTTTTTTTCTTACGTTTTTTGCATTTCACGATTCTTGCACTAAACAGCTGATTTCTGTTTACTTTATTTAGTTCACCACAATATGATGAAAAGCACAAGTACTTTGATAAATTATTAAAAATGTATTTGATAAAAATAAGTAGCCATAAAGGAGTAAAAAAATTTAAGAACTTATAATACTTGTTAATAAAAAGAAAAATAGAAAAGGTTTTGATAAAAACTTGATTTAATTAAAACGAGTACAGATATTTGATAAAAAAAATTCGAAAAATAACTTTTTTATTTAGAAGTAGTAAAATAAATAAACAAAGAATTTTTTTGGAAATAATTAGTAAACACAAGTAAGGAAGTCTAAGTCCGGGTGAAACCAAACATTACATGCCCAGCTGTACACTTGAAATGCTGTTGTTGTTTGTTTTGTGTTCTTAAAATTGTTACAGGGTTGCACAATAATATATATGTACATATGGTTCTATTCTGAACTAATTCTTCTTCGAGTTATGGTCCCGAAATTTGGGAAATGAAATGCTATTCATATAAAGCTATTTTTTGCAACGATATTGCTTATTTTATTCGTTCACGACCCTTTTAAAAATCTTTTATATAAAAGTGGGCGTGGTCCTTTACCGATTTCGTTAATTATTCTTCAAAGCATTCCTTATAGTAAAGGCAAACTCTCTGCCGAATTTTGTTACGATAGGTTTCACGATTTTTGATTTATGATTAATAATATTTGTAAAATTGATTTTATCACAAGTGGGCGGTACCACGCCCATTTTAAAAAAGTTTTTAAAATTTTCACACGTCAAGTTCCAACATTCTAGGTGTATTATTTACGAAATAATCAGGATTTTTGTGTTTTCCAAAATGTTATATATATAAAAAGTGGGCATGGTTATCATCCGATTTCGCACATTTTCAATACCAATCTATTCTGGGTCCAGATATGCTCGTGTACCAAATTTGGTGAAGATATCTCAATATTTACTAAAGTTATCGTGTTAACGCATCGACGGACGGACGGACGGACATGGCTCAATCACATTTTTTTCGACACTGATGATCTTGATACGAGTATACGGAAGTCTATATCTATCTCGGTTCCTTTATACCTGTACAACCAGCCGTTATCCAATCAAAGTTATAATACTCTGCGTACAAGCTGAGTATAAAAACTAAGTAATTTTTTGAAATAAGTATAAAAAATATAAACAAGTATTTAGTAACAAGAACAAAAAATTCATAAAATTTGTGAAAATGTAACAAAGTAGAAAGAAATTATTATTAATTTTAATGACTTCATTAATGATTTCATTAAAATTAGTAAAGAATATTGGTAAAAAAAATGTATTTAAAAGAAGAAAGAAATATGTAAATTTAGAAAAAAAACTTATAAAAATAAAAATAATTAGTAAAAAACGGCGGGCTCATTCATCCTATTTGACGTCCTCACGGATCGGTCAGATCAACTATACATTGCAATACATTTTAAAATACATATCCTGTATGTGAGAGAGTCGTATTAGCGTGTGCTCCTATATCTTCTTTACTGCCTTTATGGCATAGGGAATGAGAATAAGTTGGCGGAAATAATTTTTAGTAAAATAAGAATTTATGTATGTTTGTTTAATGGTGTGTTCAGTTTATATTTATATTTAAGAATTCATGAGCTTAACACCGGCTTATAATAATTGAATTTCAATTATTATGTTTTTTTCTAAGAGAAAGGCTACTGCAGTTTCACCATGTGATTCACGGTTCGAATCTCGGTGAAACCTTTGATAACATTACAAAATTGCCTGATGATGATTACGTTGGCGGTTTTCGAAATGGTCCATCGCAATATGCCAGTAAATGTTTCTTTCTTTTCAGTTTCTCTTAGAAAAAAACATAATAATTGAAATTCAATTATTATAAGCCGGTGTTAAGCTCATGAATTCTTAAATATAAGTATAAAATAAGAATTGTACAACTGATTTTCCACCAATAAGAAAACCGCTTCCATTTATATTTATATCGCTCAAATGATCTTGCAGACCATTCGCTTTCGGTGACGAACATGCTTAATAGGGACCTGGTCTGGCGGCGTTCGGACACACACAAAAATCGAAATGCTTAGTCAAATCAAAACTTACTAACCAGCGTGCTCTGAAGACGATTCAAAATTCTGGCAGGCATAGATGATAAGTAACTCTGAATCACTAAATAGAACTTTGTACCTAAGATTATTCCAATCAATCTCTCCAGTTCCGGGATTAGCTGCAAAATATAAATAAAATTTATAGTTTACATTTCTTAGAAAGATATGATTATAATAACATACCTCTTGGCCAATATGTAATTCGAAATTGTGCTCCACAATTCGAAGGGAATTTAAGTGATCCGACGCTAACAATTGGGGTCTCCCTAGTAATTGTGAAAAAAATGTGTTAAGCTGCTGTGTATATTTTCAAAGTAAACAACAAGAAGAGTATGTGAACGCTACTGCGAGTTTAAAGAGGAAGTGAGACGCCTTTGCAGGAGGAAAAAAGCATAGGCAGAAAGGCATGAGTGTGAGGAGCATGAGCTGTTAGTCACCAGAATGACGCCTGCAAATTTTAGCAAACAAATTCGACGACAGACGAAAAATTCTTAGTCCGGGGTAAAATACTGTCAGAATGAAAACGATTACCTTTTAACCGATGTTCAGAGAGCACTTAGATTGTGCAGGGAACACTTCTCTGACCTTCCAAATGTAGACAGCGATGTACCTATCGCCCAACTTTGAGCCCGCAATCGATGAACTTATGTTCCTCCACCCGACTATGACGAAATCAGAATATCAATAACCAGATTAAAAAACAACAAGACCTCGGACGATCAGTGACGTAGTGAGATTTTCTTGCGCCCGGGAAAAATATTTTTTTGGTTTGCTCGCAAAACTGACGTTGAGCAACACCATCAGCTCAGTCAGAATTGGGAAAACCCTCTTCGAGTAGTTCGAAACTAAACGAGGTTTCAGAGAGGGTGACCCTCTATCGTGCGATTTCTTTAATTCGTTGCTGGAGAAAATTATACTAGCTGCAGAATTTAATTGCTCTGGAAAAATCTAATTCTAATCTATCTAATCTAATATCTAATCTAATATCTAATATCTAATCTAATCTAATATATATATTATAAATGGGAAAGTTTGGATGTTAAGATGTTTGGATGTTTGGATGTTTGTCCAGACGTTTGTCTTTGTGACTCAATAACGCAAGAACGGCTGGACCGATTTGGATGAAATTTTGCACACATATAGCCAATAGTCTAGAAGTATCTACTAGCTATATATTTTTCAAAAGGGGCGTGGTCCCCGCCCCCTAGGAACAGTTATAATTTAATTATTATATTTTTTCGTCTTTGCGACTGAATCACGCCAGAATGGCTACACGGATTTTGATGAAATTTGGGACACAGACAGTAGTCTACTAGCGAAATTTTTTTCGAACATGGAAAGAGGGGTGGGGGTCCCATGACCCCTTCGAGAAATTATTTTTCATAATTTTTACACATTATAACTTTACGTATACTGGCCTTCACCAATATCACAGACTCAAGGGGTCAAATAAGTCGAGGGCTTACAAAGCAAGCAGTGACACCCTCCGCCCGCCCCCCTTTATCTCCCCCTCTGGTGTAAAATCCATAAATTGTTATAACTCAATCTAAATTTTCTCCTAAATCAATAGTTTTTGGTATCTGGTACATACAGAACGAGATCTAGACAATTTTGGAGGAACGATCAGTGGTCCTCTCCTCTACTCCCGCCATCCGCCCTCCATCAATTGTTTTTATTAGCACGCTTTTATTAGCTTTACCTGTATATTTCTATCTAACTTTTTATTCGCTCCAATGCGCCTGCTGCCTTATTAACATGGTTTTATAATTAGCTTCACCTTATTTGTAATCCCGTAAGGGTCATATCGAGACCCTTCCGGGATCATTTCTGGATGGTTTTCGAGATCGGTCCGGGATTACGCCGGGGTAATTTCGGGACTATTTCGGGATCATTTTGGGACCCTTCCGGGATCATTGCTGTATAGTTTACGGGATCCGTCCGGGATCCCGTCGGGGTTATTTTGGAACATTTTCGGGACTACTCCGGAATCATTTCGGGACTATTTCGCGATCATTTGGGGACCCTTCCGGCATCATTTCTGGATGGTTTTCGGGATCCGTGCGGGATCTTGTCGGGGTCATATGGGGACTTTGTCGGGATCATTTGGGAGCTCTTCCGGCATCATTTCTGGATGGTTTTCGGGATCCGTCCGGGATATCGTCGGGGTCATTTGGGGACTTTTTCGGGATCATTTGGGGGATCTTCCGGCATCATTTCTGGATGGTTTTCGGGATCCGTCCGGGATATCGTCGGGGTCATTTGGGGACTTTTTCGGGATCATTTGGGGGCTCTTCCGGCATCATTTCTGGATGGTTTTCGGGATCCGTCCGGGATCTCGTCGGGGTCATTTGGGGACTTTTTCGGGATCATTTTGGGGCTCATCCGGGATCATTTCTGGATGGTTTTCGGGATCCGTCCGGGATCCCGTCGGGGTCATTTCGGGACTTTTTCGCGACTAATACGGGATCATTTGGGAACCCTTTCGGCATCATTTCTGGATGGTTTTCGGGATCCGTCCGGGATCCCGTCGGGGTCATTTCGGGACTTTTTCGCGACTAATACGGGATCATTTGGGAACCCTTTCGGCATCATTTCTGGATGGTTTTCGGGATCCGTCCGGGATCCCATTAGGGTAATTTCGGGACTATTAGGGGATCATTTGGGAACCTTTCCGCCATCATTTCTGGATAATTTTCGTGATCCGTCCGGGATGCCGACGAGGTCATTTTGGGAATATTTCGGGATCATTTGGGATACCTACCGGCATCATTTCTGGATGGTTTTTGGGATTCGTCCGGGATCCCGTCGTGGTCCTTTCGGGACTTTTTTTCGACTAATACGGGATCATTTGCGGACCCTTTCGGCATCATTTCTGGATAGTTGTCGGGATCCCGTCACAGTCATTTCGGGACTATTAGGGGATCATTTGAGGACCTTTCCGGCATCATTTCTGTATTGTTTTCGGAATCCTTTAGGGATCCCGTCAGGGTCATTTTGGGACTTTTTCGGGGCTAATACGGGATCATTTGGGGATCCTCTAGGGGTCGTTTCGTGACTTTTTCTGTTTTATTTCGGGATCATTTGGGAACCCTTCCGGCATAATTTCTTGATGGTTTGCCGGATCCATCAGGGTCATTTCGGGACCATTTTGGGATCATTTGGGGACCCTTCCGAGATCATTTCTGGATCCGTCCGGGATGCCGTAGGAGCCATTTCGGGATTTTTTGTTACTTTTCCGGGATAGTTTTTGGACCCTTCCGGGATCATTTCTGGATCTGTGCGGGATCCCATCTGGGTCATTTCCGGACTATTTCGGGATCATTTTGGGATCCTTCCGGAATCATTTCTGTATGGTTTTCGCGATCCGTCGTTGATTCCCTCGGAGCCATTTCGGAACCTTTTCTGGAGTATGTCGGGGTCATTTGGGGACTTTTTCGGGATCATTTGGGGGCTCTTCCGGCATCATTTCTGGATGGTTTTCGGGATTCGTCCGGCATCCCGTCGGGGTCATTTCGGGACTTTTTCTCGACTAATACGGGATCATTTGCGGGACCATTTGCGGGACCTTTCGGTATCATTTCTGGATAGTTGTCGGGATTCGTTCAGGATCCCGTCAGGGTCTTTTCGAAACTATTGGGAGATCATTTGAGGACCTTTCCGGCATCATTTCTGGTTAGTTTTCGGGATCCTTTCCGGGTCCCATCAGAGTCATTTCGGGACTTTTTCGGCATCATTTAAGATTGGTTTTCAGGATTCGTCCGGGATCCTTCAGGGTAATTTCTGGACTTTTCCCAGACTATTTCGGGATAATTTTGGGACCCTCCCAAGATCATTTCTGGATGGATTTCGGGATCTGTCCGGGATGCCGTCAGGGTCATTTTGGGACTATTAGGTGATAATTTGAGGACCTTTTCGGCATCACTTCTGGATGGTTTTCATTATCCGCTCAGGATCCCGTCGGAATTATTGCGAGACTTTTTCGGGGTCATTTGGTGTCCCTTCCGGCATCATTTCTTGATGGTTTTTGGGATTCGTCCGGCATCCCGTCGGGTTCATTTCGGGACTTTTTCTCGACTAATACGGGATCATTTGCGGGCCCTTTCGGCATCATTTCTAGATAGTTGTCGGGATCCGTTCGGGATTCCGTCAGGGTCTTTTCGGAACTATTAGGTGATCATTTGAGGACATTTCCGGCATCATTTCTGGATAGTTTTCGGGATCCTTTCGGGGTCCAGTCAAGGTCATTTCGGGACTTTTTCGGGATCATTTAGAGATGGCTTTCAGGATTCGTCCGGGAACCCGTCAGGGTAATTTCTGAACTTTTCCGAGACTATTTCGGGATAATTTTGGGACCTTCCCAAGATCATTTCTGGATGGATTTTGGGATCAGTCCGGGATGCCGTAATGGTCATTTTGCTATTAGGTGATCATTTGAGGACCTTTCCGGCATCAATTCTGGATGGTTTTCGGTATCCGATCAGGATCCCCTCGGAATCATTGCGGGACTTTTTCGGGATCATTTGGGGTCCCTCCCAAGATCATTTCTGGATGGATTTCGGGATCTGTCCGGGATCCCGTCAGGGTCATTTAGGGGTGCGTTCGAGATCCCGTCAGGGTCATTTCGGGACTTCTTCGGGACTATATCGGGATCATTTCTGGATGGTTTATGGGATCCGTCCATGACCCCTTAAGGGTCATTTCGGGACTATTAGGTGATCATTTGAGGACCTTTCCGGCATCACTTCTGGATGATTTTCGGTATCCGTTCGGGATCCCGTCGCAATCAATGCGGGACTTTTACGGAATCATTTGGGATTCCTTCCGGCATCATTTCTGGATGGTTTTCGGGATTTGTCCGGGATCCCGTCGGGGTTATTTCGGGACCTTTTCGGGGCTAATACGGGATCATTTGGGGATCCTCTAGGGGTCGTTTCGTGACTTTTTCTGTATTATTTCGGGATCATTTTGGGACCCTTTCGGCATAATTTCTTGATGGTTTGCCGGATCCATCAGGGTCATTTCGGGACCATTTTGGGATCATTTGGGGACCCTTCCGAGATCATTTCTGGATCCGTCCGGGATGCCGTAGGAGCCATTTCGGGATTTTTTGTTACTTTTCCTGGATAGTTTTTGCACCCTTCCGGGATCATTTCTGGATCTGTGCGGGATCCCATCTGGGTCATTTCCGGACTATTTCGGGATCATTTTGGGATCCTTCCGGAATCATTTCTGTATGGTTTTCGCGATCCGTCGTTGATTCCCTCGGAGCCATTTCGGAACCTTTTTTGGAGTATTTCGGGGTCATTTGGGGACTTTTTCGGGATCATTTGGGGCTCTTCCGGCATCATTTCTGGATGGTTTTCGGGATCCGTGCGGGATCTCGTCGGGGTCATTTGGGGACTTTTTCGGGATCATTTGGGGGCTCTTCCGGCATCATTTCTGGATGGTTTTCGGGATCCGTCCGGGATATCGTCGGGGTCATTTGGAGACTTTTTCGGGATCATTTGGGGGCTCTTCCGGCATCATTTCTGGATGGTTTTCGGGATCCGTCCGGGATCCCATCAGGGTAATTTCGGGACTATTAGGGGATCATTTGTGGACCTTTCCGGCATCATTTCTGGATAATTTTCGGTATCCGCCCGGGATGCCGACGAGGTCATTTCGGGATTATTTCGGGATCATTTAGGATACCTACCGGCATCATTTGTGGATGGTTTGTGGGATTCGTCCGGGATCCCGTCGGGGTCATTTCGGGACTTTTTCTCGACTAATACGGGATCATTTGCGGACCCTTTCGGCATAATTTCTGGATAGTTGTCGGGATCCGTTTGGGATTCCGTCACGGTAATTTCGGAACTATTAGGGGATCATTTGAGGACCTTTCCGGCATCATTTCTGGATAGTTTGCGGAATCCTTTCGGGATCCCGTCAGGGTCATTTCGGGGCTTTTTCGGGATCATTTAAGGATGGCTTTCAGGATTCGTCCGGGAACCCGTCAGGGTAATTTCTGAACTTTTCCGAAACTATTTCGGGATCATTTTGGGACCTTCCCAAGATCATTTCTGGATGGATTTCGGGATTTGTCCGGGATGCCCTCAGGGTCATTTTGAGACTATTAGGTGAGCATTTGAGGACCGTTCCGGCATCACTTCTGGATGGTTTTCGGTATCCGTTCAGATTCCCGTCGGAATAATTGCGGGACTTTTTCGGGATCATTGGGGTCCCTTCCGACATCCTTTCTGGATGGTTTTTGGGATTCGTCCGGCATCCCGTTGGGGTCATTTCGGGACTTTTTCTCTACTAATACGGGATCATTTGCGGGCCCTTTCGGTATCATTTCTGGATAGTTGTCGGGATCCGTTCGGGATCCCGTCAGGGTCTTTTCGAAACTATTGGGAGATCATTTGAGGACCTTTCCGGCATCATTTCTGGTTAGTTTTCGGGATCCTTTCCGGGTCCCATCAGGGTCATTTCGGGACTTTTTCGGCATCATTTAAGATTGGTTTTCAGGATTCGTCCGTGATCCGTCAGGGTAATTTCTGGACTTTTCCCAGACTATTTCGGGATAATTTTGGGACCCCCCCCCAAGATCATTTCTGGATGGATTTCGGGATCTGTCCGGGATGCCGTCAGGGTCATTTTGGGACTATTAGGTGATCATTTGAGGACCTTTTCGGCATCACTTCTGGATGGTTTTCGGTATCCGCTCAGGATCCCGTCGGAATTATTGCGGGACTTTTTCGGGATCATTTGGTGTCCCTTCCGGCATCATTTCTGGATGGTTTTTGGGATTCGTCCGGCATCCCGTCGGGTTAATTTCGGGACTTTTTCTCGACTAATACGTGATCATTTGCGGGCCCTTTCGGCATCATTTCTAGATAGTTGTCGGGATCCGTTCGGGATCCCGTCAGGGTCTTTTCGGAACTATTAGGTGATCATTTGAGGACATTTCCGGCATCATTTCTGGATAGTTTGCGGAATCCTTTCGGGATCCCGTCAGGGTCATTTCGGGGCTTTTTCGGGATCATTTAAGGATGGCTTTCAGGATTCGTCCGGGAACCCGTCAGGGTAATTTCTGAACTTTTCCGAGACTATTTCGGGATAATTTTGGGACCTTCCCAAGATCATTTCTGGATGGATTTTGGGATCAGTCCGAGATGCCGTCAGGGTCATTTTGGTATTATGTGATCATTTGAGGACCTTTCCGGCATCACTTCTGGATGGTTTTCGGTATCCGATCAGGATCCCCTCGGAATCATTGCGGGACTTTTTCGGGATCATTTGGGGTCCCTCCCAAGATCATTTCTGGATGGATTTCGGGATCTGTCCGGGATCCCGTCAGGGCCATTTAGGGGTGCGTTCGAGATCCCGCCAGGGTCATTTCGGGACTTCTTCGGGACTATATCGGGATCATTTCTGGATCGTTTATGGGATCCGTCCATGATCCCTTAAGGGTCATTTCGGGACTATTAGGTGATCATTTGAGGATCTTTCCGGCATCACTTCTGGATGATTTTCGGTATCCGTTCGGGATCCCGTCGGAATCAATGCGGGACTTTTACGGAATCATTTGGGATTCCTTGCGGCATCATTTCTGGATGGTTTTCGGGATTTGTCCGGCATTCCGTCGGGGTTATTTCGGGACCTTTTCGGGGCTAATACGGGATCATTTGGGGATCCTCTAGGGGTCGTTTCGTGACTTTTTCTGTATTATTTCGGGATCATTTTGGGACCCTTTCCGCATAATTTCTTGATGGTTTGCCGGATCCATCAGGGTCATTTCGGGACCATTTTGGGATCATTTGGGGACCCTTCCGAGATCATTTCTGGATCCGTCCGGGATGCCGTAGGAGCCATTTCGGGATTTTTTGTTACTTTTCCGGGATAGTTTTTGCACCCTTCCGGGATCATTTCAGGATCTGTGCGGGATCCCATCTGGGTCAATTCCGTACTATTTCGGGATCATTTTGGAATCCTTCCGGAATCATTTCTGTATGGTTTTACCGATCCATCGTGGATCCCCTCGGAGCCATTTCGGAACTTTTTCTGGAGTTAGTCGGGATAATTTAGGGACCCTTCCTGGACATTTTCTGGATGGTTTTTGAGATCCGCCCGGGAGCCCGTCAGGGTCATTTCGGAACCTTTTCGGGATCATTTTGGAATACCTTCAGGGATCATTTCTGTGTGGTTCTCTACATACGTCTAGAATCGTGTCGCTCTCATTTCGGGTTTTTTTGGGACTATTCGGGGAACTTTTGGAGACCCTTTCCGGGCATTTCTGGATGGTTTTCGGGATCCGTCCGCGATAGCGTTGGCGTCATTTCGTAGCTTTTTCTGGATAATTTCGGGATCATTTGGGATCCTATCAGGTTATCAGCTCATTTAGTTCTTTTTTTTACTCAATTACAAAAATAAAATGCATTAGACAGAAAACAAAATTTTAAACAGATAATAAGCAGGCTAACGCGATAGCCCATATATTTAAAATTTTCCTTGCGGACGGGGCCGCGGGTAAAGGCTAGTATATTATAAATGGCAAAGTTTGGATGTGAAGATGTTTGGATGTTTGGATGTTTAGATGTTTGGATGTTTGGATGTTTGTCCAGACGTTTGTCTTTGTGACTCAATCGCGCAAGAACGGCTGGACCGATTTGTATGAAATTTTGCACACATATAGCCAATAGTCTAGAAGGATCTACTAGCTATATATTTTTCAAAAGGGGGGAGGACCCCGCCCCCTACGAACAGTTATAATTTAATTATTATATTTTTTAGTCTTTGCGACTGAATCACGCCAGAACGGCTACACGGATTTTGATGAAATTTGGGACACAGACAGTAGTCTACTAGCGAAATCTTTTTCGAACATAGAAAGAGGGGTGGGGTCCCCTTCGAGCAATTACTTTTTAATTATTTTTACACATTATAACTTTACGTATACTGACTGGCCTTCACCAATATCACAGACAAATAGGTCGAGGGCTTACAAAGTGAGCAGTGACACCCTCCACTCGCCTCCCCCCTCCCCTTCTAACCCCTCTGGTGTAAAATCTATAAATTGTTATAACTCAATATAAATTTTCTCCTAAATCAATCGTTTTTGGTATCTGGCACATACAGATCGAGATCTAAACAATTTTGGAAAAACGAGCAGCGGTACTTCTCCCGCCATCCGCCCTCCATCAATTGTTTTTATTAGCACGCTTTTATTTGCTTTACCTGTATGTTTCTTAGTAACTGTTTATTCACTCCAACGCGCCTGCTGCCTTATTAAAATTGTTCTACAATCAGCTTCGCCTTATTTGTAATCCCGTTGGGGTCATATCGAGACCCTTCCGGGATCATTTTTGGGTGGTTTTCGGGATGCGTCCGGGATCCCGCCTGGGTCATTTCGGGACTTTTTCGGTACTATTTCGGGATTATTTTGGGACCCTTCCGGGATCATTTCTGTATAGTTTTCGGGATCCGTCCGGGATCCCGTCGGGGTTATTTTGGGATATTTTCGGGACTATTCCGGGATCATTTCGGGATTTTTTCACGAACACTTAGGGACCTTTCCGGCAACATTTCTGGATGGGTTCCGGAATCCGTTCGGCATCCAGTCGGGGTATTTTCGGGATCATTTGCGTACCTTGAGATATAAATTCTTGATGGTTTCCGGGATCATTACGGGACTTTTTCGGGGTCATTTTGGGTCCCTCCCGCCATCTTTTCTGGATAGTTTTCGGGATCCGTCCGGGATCCCGTCGGGGTCATTTCGCGACTTTTTCGGGATCATTTGGGGCTCCTTCCGGCATCATTTCTGGATGGTTTTCGGGATCCGTTCGGGATCATTTCGGGACTATTTCGGGATCATTTCTGCATAGTTTCCGGGGTTCGTCCGAGATACCGTCGGGGTCATTTCGGGACTTTTTTTCTCGACTAATACGGGTTCATTTGGGGAACCTTTCGGCATCATTTCTGGATGGATTTCGGTATCCGTCCGTGATCCCGTCAGGGTAATTTCGGGGCAACTAGGGGATCATTTGAAGACCTTTCCGGCATCATTTCTGCACAGTTTCCGGGATCCGTCGGGGCTCTCGACGGGGTCATTTCGGGACTATTTCGGGATCATTTCTGCATAGTTTCCGGGGTTCGTCCGAGATACCGTCGGGGTCATTTCGGGACTTTTTCTCGACTAATACGGGATCATTTGGGGTCCTTTCCAGCATCATTTCTGGATGGATTTCGGTATCCGTCGGGGATCCCGTCTTGGTCATTTCGGGACTTTTTCTCTACTAATGCGGGATCATTTGGGGACCCTTTCGGCATCGTTAATGGATGGTTTTCGGGATCCGTCCGGGATCCGCGCGGGATCATTTCGGGACTCTTAGGGGATCATTTGAGGACCTCTCCGGCATCATTTCTGCATAATTTCCTGGATCCGTCGGGGCTATCGGCGGGGTAATTTCGGGACTATTTCCGCATCATTTGGGGATCACATCTGGATGGTTTGGTATCCGTCCGGGATCCCGTCGCGATCTTTTCGTTCCTTTCCTTTCCGGCATCAGTTTTGGATGGTTTTCGGGATTCGTCCGGGATCCCGTCGGGGTCATTTTGGGACTTTTTCGGGATCATTTGGGGTACCTACCGGCATTATTTATGGATGGTTTTCGGGATCCGTCCGGGATCCCGTCGGGGTTATTTTGGGAATTTTTCGGGATCATTTGCGGTCCCTCCCGGCATCATTTCTGGATGGTTTTCGGGATTCGTCCGGGATCCCGTCGGGGTCCTTTCGGGACTTTTTCTCGACTAATACGGGATCATTTGGGGACCCTTTCGGCATTGTTTCTGGATTGTTGTAGGGATTCGTCCGGGATTCCGTCGGGGTCATTTCGGGACCTTCACCAATATCACAAACTCAATACGTCAAATAAGTCGAGGGCTTAGAAAATGAGCAGTGACACCCTCCGCCCCCCCCCATTTGGGATACCTACCGGCATCATTTCTGGATGGTTTTCGGGATCCGTCCGGGGTCCCGTCAGGGTCATTTCGGGACTATTAGGGGATCATTTGCGGACCTTTCCGGCATCATTTCTGGATAGTTGGGATCCGGACGGAGCCATTTCGGGACTATTCAGGATCATTTGTGGTACCTACCGGCATCATTTCTGGATGGTTTACGGTATCCGTCCGTGATCCCGTCGGGGTCATTTCGGGATCATTTGGGGTCCCTTCCGGCATCATTTCTGGATCGTTTTTGGGATTCGAGCGGTATCCCGTCGGGTTCATTTCGGGACTTTTTCTCGAATAATACAGGATCATTAGGGGACCCTTTCGGTACCATTTCTGGATGGTTTTCGGGATCCGTCCGGGATACCGTCGGGATAATTTCAGGACTTTTTCGGGATCATTTGGGGTAATTTCCGGCATCATTTCTAGATGGTTTTCGGGATTCCGTCAGGGTCATTAAGGGACTATTTAGGGATCATTTGGGAACCTTTCCGGCATCATTTCTGAATGGTTTCCGGGATCCGTCGGGGATCACGTCAGGGTCATTTCGGGATTATTAGGGGATCATTTAAGGACCTTTCCGACATCATTTCTGGATAGTTTTCGGGATCCGTCCGGGATCCCGTCGGGGTCTTTTGAGGAACTTTTCGGGATCATTTTTGGTCCCTTCCGCCATCATGTCTGGATGGTTTTCGGGATTCGACCAGGATCTCGTCGGGGTCATTTCGGGACTTTTTCGCGACTAATACGGGACCATTAGGGGACCCTTTCGGTATCATTTTTGGATGGTTTTCGGGATCCGTCCGGGATCCCATCAGGGTCATTTCGGGACTATTAGGCGATTATTTGGTGTACTTTCCGGCATCATTTCTGGATAGTTTTCGGGATCCCGTCGGGGTCATTTCGGGACTATTTCGGATCATTTGGGGACCATTTCGGCATCATTTCTGGATGGTTTTCGGGATCCGTCCGGGATCCCGTCAGGGTCATCTCGGGATTGTTAGGGGGATTATTTGAGGACCTTTCCGGCATCATTTCTGGATAGTTTTCGGGATCTGTACGGGAACCCATCGGGGTAATTTCGGAACTTTTTCGGGATCATTTGGGAACCCCTTAGGGGTCATTTCATGACCTTTTCTGTATTATTTCGAGATCATTTGGGGGCCCCTCCGGCATCATTTCATGATGGTTTGCCGGGTCCATCAGTGTCATTTCGGGACCATTTTGGGATCATTTGGGGACCCTTCCGAGGTCATTTCTAGATCCGACCGTGATGCCGTAGGAGTCATTTCGAGATATTTTTGTTACTTTTTCGGGATAGTTTTACGACCCTTCCGGGATCATTTCTGGATAGTTTTCGGGATCCCGTCGGGGTCATTTCGGGACTATTTCGGATAATTTGGGGACCATTTCGGCATCATTTCTGGATGGTTTTCGCGATCCGTCGTGGATCCCCTCGGGGTCATTTCGGAACTTTTTCTGGACTATGTCAGGATAATTTAGGAACCCTTCCTGGATATTTTCTGAATGGTTTTTGAGATCCGTCCGTGAGCCCGTCAGGGTCATTTCGGGACTATTAGGCGATTATTTGGTGTACTTTCCGGCATCATTTCTGGATAGTTTTCGGGATCCCGTCGGGGTCATTTCGGGACTATTTCGGATCATTTGGGGACCATTTCGGCATCATTTCTGGATGGTTTTCGGGATCCGTCCGGGATCCCATCAGGGTCATTTCGGGACTATTAGGCGATTATTTGGTGTACTTTCCGGCATCATTTCTGGATAGTTTTCGGGATCCCGTCGGGGTCATTTCGGGACTATTTCGGATCATTTGGGGACCATTTCGGCATCATTTCTGGATGGTTTTCGGGATCCGTCCGGGATCCCGTCAGGGTCATCTCGGGATTGTTAGGGGGATTATTTGAGGACCTTTCCGGCATCATTTCTGGATAGTTTTCGGGATCTGTACGGGAACCCATCGGGGTAATTTCGGAACTTTTTCGGGATCATTTGGGAACCCCTTAGGGGTCATTTCATGACCTTTTCTGTATTATTTCGAGATCATTTGGGGGCCCCTCCGGCATCATTTCATGATGGTTTGCCGGGTCCATCAGTGTCATTTCGGGACCATTTTGGGATCATTTGGGGATCCTTCCGAGGTCATTTCCGGATCCGTCCGTGATGCCGTAGGAGTCATTTCGAGATATTTTTGGTACTTTTTCGGGATAGTTTTACGACCCTTCCGGGATCATTTCTGTATGGTTTTCGCGATCCGTCGTGGATCCCCTCGGGGTCATTTCGGAACTTTTTCTGGACTATGTCAGGATAATTTAGGAACCCTTCCTGGATATTTTCTGAATGGTTTTTGAGATCCGTCCGTGAGCCCGTCAGGGTCATTTCGGAACTTTTCCGGGACTATTTCGGGATAATTTTGGTACCCTTCAGGGATCATTTCTGTGTGGTTCTCTGGATAAGTCTAGAATCGTGTCGTCATTTCGGGTTTTTTGGGAATGCTCCGGGAACTTTTGGAACCCTTCCGGGGCATTTCTGGACGGCTTTCGGGATCCGTCCGCGATATCGTCGGGTCATTTCGTGGCTTTTCCGGGATAATTTCGGGATTCTTTGGGGATCCTATCACGTTATTAGCACATTTAGATATTTTTTTTTACTCCATTACAAAAATAAAATGCATTAGACAGAAAAAATTGTTTAAACCGATAACCTGATAAGCAGGCTAACGTGAATAGCCCATATATTTCATTTTCTCCTTGCGGAGGGGGCAGCGGGTAAAGGCTATATTCTATAAAAACGTGCAATTATTGGCATATGCTGATGACACTGATATCATCGGCCTAAATACCCGCGCCGTTAGTTCTGCTGACTCCAAACTTGAAAAAGAAGCGGTAAAGACGGGTTTGATGGTGAAGAGAACAAAACGAAGTACCTTCTGTCATCGAGCAAACAGTCAGCGCATATGCACCTTGGCAACCACGCTTCTGTTGCCAGTCATAATTTCGAAAGAGTAAAAGACTTCGTTTATTTGGGAACCAGAATCAACACTAGCAACAACATCAGCTCTGAAATCAGGCGAAGAATCACTCTTGCCAATAAATGCTACTTTTAACTAGATAGGCAATTGAAAAGTAAAGTCCTCTCTCGGCAAAGGAAAATCAAACTATAGAAGTCACTTATCGTACCCGTCCTGCTATATGGAGATGAAGCGGCTCTGGGAGTGTTCGAGAGAAAAGTTCTGCGAAAGATTTATGGACCTCTACGCCTTTGCGATGGCGAGTACCGAAGAAGATTTAACGATGAGCTGTACGAGCTCTGCGCAGACATCAACATAGTCCAGCGAAATAAAAGGCAGCGGCTGCGCTGGTTAGGCCACGTTATGCGAATGAAAGATTACGCTCCGGCCAAGAAAGTGTTTCTATCGGAACCAGCCTATGGAAGCAGAGGTAGAGGGTGGCCCCATTCCGCTTTAAGGATCGGGTGGAAAACAATTATACTTCCTTGGTGTGACCAATTTGTGACGGTTGGCAGAGAGGAGAAGCGACTGGCGCACCTTGTTGGACGGCCATAAACGTTTTAACGGTTAAGCGCCAATTAATTAAGGAAAATTAGCCGTGTAAATCTTGTACGTATTTCTTTTTGGAGACGATCGAGAACACTTTTAATTATGCGAGAAATTTCACATTCTGCGGAAAGACCAACATCTCTAGCCGATTCTCCAGGCATTTTGCGGCGCCTTCTTACACGTTTTACTATATCAATATCGCATTTTTCAAAAAGAGACTTCGCTTTTTCTATTACTTCTTCACAGAAAGTGTCTCGAATTTCGGATAGTTCAGTCGCTAATGATTAAGATAATGATATGCTTCCTTCTCTAAAATTCATCCCCGGATCTTGTAATCTGAGCTGCACACGATCAATCCTCCTTAAGATTTCATACCAGAAACAAACTAATGTTATGAAACTAAAATTTAGTATATTTTGGAAAGGATTGTAGCTTCGCATCTGGTGTCACTTGTTATGTGCTAATCTGCAAACTGTTCTATGTGTTCTACTACATTCTCTAGCCCATCGAGGATAACGCTAAGCGCTTGTATTCTGGCGCTGCATCGTGTATCATATTCACGTTTGACATCGTAACGTTGAACGTGAGAAAAAACATATATGCTTTCAATTATTCCAGAACCTGTCGCAAGTATTCCGGATATATGCATGCATTTTTTTGTATAGAAAATTTTTTCCAGAAATCAATATTTTCCAGAAATCAGTTATAATAAAAATACAAATTATCCAGGAAGTTCTGCTTTGCGAACCATTTGGCGCCACTGTGTGTAGCGCCCGGTGCAAATGCTCCCCTTGCCTGCCCCCCACTTTCCACTTGTAGAACTTATTCGTGGCGAGGATGTGTTTTCAAATACCACGAAATTAGATCATCGATATATCCTCCGGAGATCTGACTAACTTAGAACAAAATACCATAACCTAGCGGCGAACCCTTAAAGAATGTATCGACAACATGATTTAATATCATCGTCCTCAATGCAGCCTCAACACGAAGAGGTTTTGAGTGTTCGTCAGATCCCTAATGAATATTATCGGAAACCTAATCACCAGGGCTGCTTGAGCCTTGTTGAGAGCAATCATTTAGGTAGACCAGTTCTTCAGTCCAATGTTTGTTTGGCTGATTTTTGGCTCAATTTTTTATTTTACACGCAATTTACCCCTAACCAGCATGTCTAGATCATCTATGCAGGCAAACACTTGGCAGCAATTGTTTTTAAAGTTGCAGTGTAGATCATACTGAACTCAGCTCTCATCCCTCTCCGCTACGCAATGAAAATCGGGCCATATCTATATCATAATCACATCATAATATATCATCACTAAGCTGTTAGTAAATAAAGGCTCAACAACAGTAAAGCAAGCTGCCACTCTTATGTACCCGAACACATCTATTTAATCCATTTACACACGTACATAAAAGGCGACGAAGAGATATCTCACACACACAAATGTAGTCATCGCCGAAGTAGTTACTCGCACATACACACGCATATGGCCAGTAGAAAGGCATTAACTACAAATATACGTCTATATATGTGGTACCTAACCAGGAGATCCAACATTTCTAGAAGGTGAAACGTCAAGACCTTTGGAGAAATATGCGGACGAGCCAACAGAGAGTATAAAAGCAGCGCAAGCTGAGGAATGTTTACTCAGTTTGATTTAAACACGCTTTTGTTAAGTAAGTCATATTGAAGTACAATTCTACTACACCCAAAGTAATCAAAATAAAGACCAGTTTGCAATACTAAAAATTGGAGTGAACTATTAAACAGTTTACCCATTCGAACGTTAGCAGAAGGCTTGGAATAAGCAGAATTTCACCGAAATTCGATAAAATTGGTGTCAGAAGTGGAATTGATTTATTTGTTTATTAAGTTAACGAACACAAGTTCTTGCAGACTACCAATTCAAAAATTATACAGCATACTATTAGCAAAATTCTTACTGGCTACTAACAATTTTCATACAATTAAAAAACAGACTACAATTAAGAAATACAAAAATTTAACAAGTCAATGAAAAACTAGCACTTACAGGCTAATATAAAAGTATTGATAACTAAAAAACACACTTTAATAAATTAATAAAAACATTCTTCGACAAAGAGAAATCAAGCTTGATAAAATATGCGATCTTATTAATTTCACTCACAGCGCGGGTAATTAATTGGGGAATTTCACGCATAATTCATTTACTATTAATGCCATAAAAAGGGTAAAAGCTTCTAAGTTCTCTTCTGGGAACATTAAAATAAATTTTCTTAAGAAGAGCAGCACAATCTGTATCCCCATGGATGATGCAATATAAAAGGTCAAAGAAAGAATAGACCTTCTCGCTTCTAAAGGTTTAAGATTTAAAAGAAGTAAACGTGCATTATATGCGGGAAGCGGGCTAGTATATCTAAGCGACCGCAGACAGTATTTAAGAAAACTTTTTGAACTCGCTCAATCCTGTTAATTGCAAACTGTTGGAACGGTCGCCAAAGGATAGTGGCATACTCGAGATGAGATCGTACAAATGAATTGTAGAGCAATTTAAGTGTATACGGGTCAAAGAACTCGGAACTATTACGCCGAATAAAACCAAGCATTGCATACGATTTGGCTATGATAAAGTTTACATGGCTGTTGAAAGAAAGTTTGGTATTATAAACCACACCATGGTCCTTGATTTTATCAACAGTCTGCACTGGATTGTTATCAATGGTATATGAACTATTAAACTTAAAGCTCAATTTAGAGTAGGTTACGTGAAAGCATTTACTAATATTTAAAGAGAGGTGCGATCTAACGCACCAGGAATGGAGACTATTAATTTCATACTGAAGTTCGAAAATATCACGCGAAGACTTTATATAGGAGAAAACTTTAAGATCATCACCATACAAGAGAAACCTAGCATACGAAAAGCAAGCGCTGATGTCCTTGACGAACAGGACAAAGACCAAGGGTCTAAGAATACTGACTTGCGGAACGCCGGAAGTCGCAACGTAAGGATCGAATGATACACCATCAGTACAGTCAATACACCATCTGTTAATTAAATATGATTATAGCCACTACAGAAAAATTGAGTGAAAACCAAGACAGGAAAGTTTATGAATAAGTGATACCTTATCTAAAGCTTTGGAGAAGTCAGAATAAGCACAATCTACCTGGTATCCAGATGCAAAAGCAGATATACAATACTCACTAAACTCCACTAGATTGGTGACCGTCGAACGTCCCGCAACTAAACCATGCTACTTGGCACAAATTAGGCTCTTCACTGAAAAGAATAACTTGTCTTTTAAAACACATTCAAATAACTTCGAAACAGTAGTGAGCTTTGATATAGGTCTGTAGTTACAGACATCACTCTTATTTCCAGATTTGTAGATAGGAGTTTTCGATGCAAGTTTCCAAGCATCAACAAACTCCCCGCACTAAAGTTAATATGTCAACAGGATCTCAAGAGGCAAAACTAAGGCCGGACAACCTTTAATCAAGGCACTTAAGAGACCATCAGAATCTGTCTTGACCGATTGCTTTAATTTAGTAATAACACTTGAGATATCGTCACATGAGATGGACATTGAACCGAAATCCAGAGAAGAATTTAAATCAGAAAGAAAGGGCATCATTATAGCATGCAAAATTAGCACTAAAAGAGTCCGCAAACATGTTCAATACCACACTAGGATTTTTAGCTACATTATCTTTTTAAAAGACAAAAGCAGGAACCGAGGAGCATGTCCTTTTAGATTTAATAAAATTCCAAAATGTTTTAGAATGGGACTTAATGTTTATCTGAAAGCTAAGAATATAGTTTTTGTAAAGAAACTTATACAGTTAAACTCCTTTAGATACTGCTGATACTTCTCGTAAAAGGACAGACTCTTGGCCTGACTAAACTTTTTTAGTATTTGTTTCGCAAATTCCTCAATTTTTTTAAACCCTTTGTTAAAGACTGGAACATGCCTTAAACATAGGTCAAAAAGCTATGATATAAATATTTCATAGGAAATGCTAACATCTGAGGAGGAAAAAAGATCAGCCCAGTTAATTTCCGAGAAAACATGGTTAATGATAGACATATCGCACCGTGCAAAATTAAAAGCGATATCATCATTTATAGAGGGTACACAAAACTCATAAAACTCAAGTTTAAGAACAATAGTAGTATGATGCATATCCGACGGAGCAAATGGTGCATGGCATTCGGATATGTTAAAATTAATATTATCACTGAGGAATATAAGATCTAATATTCTGTCAAGCCTTTTAGTGGAGTTATTGATTTGCAGTAAGTTTAAGCTTAGCATGTTATCTAAAAAATAAGCCTCAAAGGCTTATTAAGAACTACAGACGAAATATTGTCAGCATGAGCTTTATAAAGATCTTCAGAACTTTTCGGCGGAATATAAGATGCCATTACGAATAGAGAGCCGCAGTACGTAGAGCCACTAACATTAACACAGAGCTGGTCAAGTAGCGAATCGTTATTATCCAGCTGAATTAGGGAAGTATTATACTTGCGTTGAACTGCAATAAGTACACCTCCACCTCGCGGACGCCCAGTTTTTCCTGCATCCCTGTCTTTACGGAAAACGACTTACAAATTGGGATCGAAGAATTAGCCATCAAAAAAAAACTGGAGTCAGCCAAGTTTCAACAATGACAAAGATATCGTCAGAGAGGATAGATAGAATAAGAGACGTCATTTCAATTTTTATTTGTAATGTGCCTGATTGGCGGGTATTAGAAAATTGGCTTCTACACATTTTTATTTTTCGTTATACCCAGCTTTTCTGGAGGGGTAGGGATTGGTCTCATATAACCACTCACCTAATTTCAGTCGTCTAGCCTTAATACTTTCAGATATATTGACTACGAAAAATTCCAGTTGTATGGGAGGTGTCACGCCCCCTTGTCGAAAACTATTTTTATATAGCCTACCATAGATTGAGGCACTCAGGGTATGTCATGGCAAAATTTCGTTCGATTCCATTCTGCGGTTTAGGCTGCAAGTCCAAACATACATACAGACATACTTTCACAAATATATAGTAGATGTAACTGATTGGCGGGTATTAGAAAATTGGCTTCTCCACATTTTTAAGAAGTGTATATTAATATATATTGTGATTGTTGGAAAGGATGAATTGCTTAATTAATACAATTCTTTAAAACAATCAAAAATACCTCATGAAATTACCCCTCAAATGGGACATTACAAATAAATTTCGCAAAAAGTATGAAATGACGTCACTTATTCTATCTATCCTCTCTGGTTGATGCCAAATTCGATGACGAAGTTGAAATTGATGTCGAACACGAAGCAGTGCTAAAAATAAGTGCGTCATCATATATCGTCGTTACAATGCCAAAGTCACGAATGTGCCATTTTTGTTCAAACGAAATATTATATATGTATGTATGTCAAATTTTGCAAAGCCAAAACGAATGTGCATTTTTTGAAAAAATAAAATATAAACATTTTTCAATTAGAATTGCTTAGTAGTTTACAAAAGTAAACCTCCCAAAGGTGGTTGAAGTATACAAAATTAAATCTGTATTAATTAAATCTCTATTTTTAACAATGTCTTCAAGGTTTGAAACGCTTTTTTCACAAAACATCAAATATCCACATTCGTGAATTTGGCACTGGACCGACGATATTGGCTGTGTCTTTAAACATATCATTTATTTACATTGCTATTATTACATTCAGGCCTGTTCTGAATAGTAAAACGACATTGATTTCGACTCGGTTTCTATTTGGTGTTCTCAATTCCGATTGTAAAAAATCGATTCGAAGTCGATTTCGAATCGTTTTCATTCCGATTCGGTAACCAGTTTAATCAGCTGTTTTTGTTTATCGGGCGTTCTGAATTCCGATTCCGATCAATTTTTTCGGAATCGAAATGGATTGGTGTTCTCAATTTCGATTCCGACCAAAAATTATCGGTTTGAAAAGTATTGCCTCTGAGCAGTCGGAATGAAAATTAATTAACAGATTATACACAAATGTTGCGATATTTGTCTTTCAAATAAATTTTTTTTAATTCTTCATTTTATTTGGAAGAGTTGTGTGTATTTTTATACTCAGTTGAGCAGAGCTCACAGAGTATATTAACTTTGATTGGATAACGGTTGGTTGTACAGGTATAAAGGAATCGCCATAGATATAGACTTCCATATATCAAAATCATCAGTATCGAAAAAAAATTTGATTGAGCCATGTCCGTCCGTCCGTCTGTCCGTTAACACGATAACTTGAGTAAATTTTGAGGTATCTTGATGAAATTTGGTATGTGGATTCCTGGGCATCCATCTCAGATCGCTATTTAAAATGAACGATATCGGACTATAACCACGCCCATTTTTTCGATATCGAAAATTTCGAAAAACCGAAAAAATGCGATAATTCATTGCCAAACCAGATAAAGTGATGAAACTTGGTAGATGGGTTGACGTTATGACGCAAAATAGAAAATTAGTAAGATTTTGGACAATGGGCGTGGCACCGCCCACTTTTACAAGAAGGTAATTTAAAAGTTTTGCAAGCTGTAATTTGGCAGTCGTTGAAGATATCATGATGAAATTTGGCAGGAACGTTACTACTGTTACTATATATGTGCTAAATAAAAATTAGCAAAATTGGATGAAGAACACGTCCACTTTTTAAAAAAAAATGTTTTAAATTCAAATTTTAACAAAAAATTTAATTTCTTTACTGTATATAAGTAAATTAAGTCAAAATTCAACTCCAGTAATGATATGATGCAACAAAATACAAAAATAAAAGAAAATTTCAAAATGGGCGTGGCTCCGCCCATTTTCATTTAGGTTGTCTAGAATACTTTTAATGCCATAAGTCGAACAAAAATTTACCAATCCTTCTTAAATTTTGTAGGGGCATAGATTTTTTATTTTTTTTTTATAGATTCTATTGCGGTAACTGTTTTCTGTGAAAATGGGCGAAATCGGTGGAAGCCACGCCCAGTTTTTATACACAGTCCACCGTCTGGCCTTCCCCTCGGCCGTTAACACAATAACTTGAGCAAAAACCGATATATATTTACTAAACTCAGTCCACGTACTTATCTGAACTCACTTTATCTTGGTATAAAAAATGGCCGAAATCCGACCATAACCACGCCCACTTTATCGATATCGAAAATTTCGAAAAATGAAAAAAATGCCATAATTCTATACCAAATACGAAAAATGTGATGCAACATGGTAATTGGATTGGTTTATTGACGCAAAATATAACTTTGGAAAAAACTTTGTAAAATGGGTGTGACACCTACCATATTAAGTAGAAGAAAATGAAAAAGTTCTACAAGGCGAAATCAAAAGCGTTTGGAATCTTGGCAGGAATACTGTTAGTGGTATTGCATATATAAATAAATTAGCAGTACCCGACAGATGATTTTCTGGATCACCTGGTCCACATTTTGGTCGATATCGCGAAAACGCCTTCACATATACATCTAAGGGCCACTCGCTTTTAAAACCCTCATTAATACCTTTAATTTGATATCCATATCGTACAAACACATTCTAGAGTCACCCCTGGCCCACGCTAATGGCGATATCTCGAAAAGGCGTCCACCTATTGACCTAATGCCCACTCCCTCTTAAAATGCTCAGTAACACCTTTCGTTATTTACCCATATCGTACAAACATTCTAGAGTCACCCTTGGCCCACCCTAATGGCGATATCTCAAAAAGGCGTCCACCTATAGACCTAATGCCCACTCCCTCTTAAAATGCTCAGTAACACCTTTCGTTTGATACCCATATCGTACAAACATTCTAGAGTCACCCCTGGTCCACCCTAATTGCGATATCTCGAAAAGGCGTCCACCTATAGACCTAATGCCCACTCCCTCCTAAAATGCTCAGTAACACCTTTCGTTTGATACCCATATCGTACAAACATTCTAGAGTCACCCCTGGCCCACCCTAATGGCGATATCTCGAAAAGGTGTCCACCTATGGGCCTAATGCCTACTCCCACCTTAAATGCTCAGTAACACCTTTCGTTTGATACCCATATCGTACAAACATTCTAGAGTCACCCCTGGCCCACCCTAATGGCGATATCTCGAAAAGGCGTCCACCTATAGACCTAATGCCCACTCCCTTTTAAAATGCTCAGTAACACCTTTCGTTTGATACCCATATCGTACAAACATTCTAGAGTCACCCCTGGCCCACCCTAATGGCGATATCTCGAAAAGGCGTCAACCTATAGACCTAATGCCCACTCCCTCTTAAAATGCTCAGTAACACCTTTCGTTTGATACCCATATCGTACAAACACATTCTAGAGTCACCCCTGGCCCACCCTAATGGCGATATCTCGAAAAGGCGTCCACCCATAGACCTAATGCCCACTCCCTCTTAAAATGCTCAGTAGCACCTTTCGTTTGATACCCATATCGTACAAACATTCTAGTGTCACCCCTGGTCCACCTTTATGGCGATATCTCGAAAAGGCTTCAACCTATAGAACTAAGGATTACTCCCTTTTAAAATACTCATTACCACCTTTCATTTGACACCCATATCGTAAAAACACATTCTAGAGTCACCCCTGGCCCACCCTAATGGCGATATTTCGAAAAGGCGTCCACCTATAGACCTAATGCCCACTCCCTTTTAAAATGCTCAGTAACACCTTTCATTTGATACCCATATTGTACAAACACATTCTAGAGTCACCCCTGGCCCACCTTAATGGCGATATCTCGAAAAGGCGTTCACCTATATAACTAAAGCCCATTCCCTTTTAAAATACTCATTACCACCTTTCATTTGATACCCATATTGTACAAACACATTCTGGAGTCACCCCTGGCCCACCTTAATGGCGATATCTCGAAAAGGGTCCACCGATAGACCTAAGGCCCGCTCCCTCTTAAAATGCTCAGTAACACCTTTCATTTGATACCCATATCGTACAAACATTCTAGTGTCACCCCTGGTCCACCTTTATGGCGATATCTCGAAAAGGCTTCAACCTATAGAACTAAGGATTACTCCCTTTGAAAATACTTATTAACACCTTTCATTTGATACCCATATCGTACAAACATATTCTAGACTCACCCCTGGTCCACCTTTATGGCGATTTCTCGAAAAGGCGTTCACCTATAGAACTAAAGCCCATTCCCTTTTAAAATACTCATTACCACCTTTCATTTGATACCCATATTGTACAAACACATTCTAGAGTCACCCCTGGCCCACCTTAATGGCGATATCTCGAAAAGGGTCCACCGATAGACCTAAGGCCCGCTCCCTCTTAAAATGCTCAGTAACACCTTTCATTTGATACCCATATCGTACAAACAAATTCTAGAGTCAGCCTTGGTCCACCTTTATGGCGATATCCTTAAATGGCGTCCATCCATAGAACTATGGCCTACTCTCTCTTAAAATACTCTTTAATACCTTCCATTTGATACACATGTCATACAACCACATTCCAGGGTTACCCTAGGTTCATTTTCCTACATGGTGATTTTCCTTATTTTGTCTCCATAGCTCTCAACTGAGTATGTAATGTTCGGTTACACCCGAACTTAGCCTTCCTTACTTGTTTTGTTTAAATTTGAGTTAAATTGGCATAATAAATCTTTCTTTAAAAACTTCTATCAAGAAATCTATTAGGCAAACAAATCGATTCTGATCGAAATGAAGTCGACCTGTTCTGAACTCCGATCCATCGCATTTTTACGATTCGCACGCACAATAGCACGTCTTCTTGCGTCTGCGCATCCAAAAACCATATCTGCAGGCATTTTTTAATTAAAATAAAATTTTGTGATCCTCCGCCTGCTTGTTTATTTGGAAGATGTAGAACTGATCTTCCCCCGTAGGCCGAGATACGTGGCTGACTGTTTGGGTGGTGAGGAGCGGCGGCAAGCAGGTATGCTTGCGGGCCCAGGCTAGCTCGTCGTCTTGGGCGGGGTATTGCACCACCGACCTCACCCGCAGCCACATGAACAAAATTGGGGTTCATACCTGCATGATGAAAAAAAAAGGATGAAAGAAAAGCTGAAAAAGATATAAATAGACGTTCGGGGCAAAGTTATAGAGGGGAAAGCATGAGGGGCAGAAAAAGGTGAAGGCCTGTCCTGTCAGGTGGAGTCTACCCTCCCTCTGCAGTGCAACTTGCACTGCACCGTGGGCACTGTGCTGACTCCTATTTACCTTACAGTGCCCCCAAACCTGACCTGAGTCTGTCCATCCGTCAATAAGTCATTTCCCTATTACTCACCTTCACCTTACCTTACCGCGCGCAAGCGCAGCACCAACTCCAAAATTCGACTTAGCCCTGCATTATGAATGTCTTAAAATTTCATCCAAACATAATTCTTATAATTTATTTACAAAATTTTTGGTTTACAAATTACCGACTAATACCCTACTACCAGTTCAATAATTTCAATAACACTTTAAACTCAAAGTTTACTACAAAATAATTTTCCAAGGGCTTCAAAAGTTTACTCAAAGTAACAATAAAAAAATTGCTCAAACTTAATGCTAACTTTTATTACTGGCGAACATTAAAAATTCATAAGAGTGCAAGAACCAGTAGATACATTCCAAATTCAATTCTATAAAAAAAAAATACCTACGACTAATAGACCAAGTGTCTGGCCTCAAACAAAAAAATTTAAACTTTTAGGGCCACCCTAATGCGGTATTATTAATAGGAGCTAATTCTAAATCCTAAAGATACAAATTCAAATAAGATAAAATAAGAGGGCGAATAAAAAAAAAAAAATCCAAGTACCCTAATCTCTGACCTACCGCAACCGCTCAAGTAAACATAAGATCAAATATGTACAACGCAAAAGTAGGTCTTCAAAGCAAAAGAATTTATATGGTTATGAAAACAAAAGGTATGTATGTAAGTACAAATGTAAGTTTGTGACGTTTTTCATGCATGTACATATGTTCGTTGCAATCTGTTTTTATGTTTCTGATTTGCTAATTCCTGTTCTATTTTTGCAAGAGCAGGAATCTGTGCTAACACATGTACATACAACTAAACAGGTGTATTTTGATAAATTTTTTTATATTTCACTCAAAACACTCACCAAGTTACTCTCCTTATCCAACGGCGCCGCTGCAGTTGAGTAGCTGAAAAAAGAAAACTCAAACATACATATGTACATATGACCACACTCAAGGTAGCCACCCTCAAACACTCAGACAAGATCACTCGCTAGTGATCTTTGATAATGAGTGCTCTGGTAGTATCAAAGCTGCCCGCGTGATGGTAAACCGCGAAAATTAAAAATTAAAAATGTGTAATCAAAAAAAAATGTTCTTGGTGCTGAAGGTACACTGTGCATATACACCCTCGGGGTGTGATGTTGCAATTGATTTTGCCAATAATAATAGAAGTAAGTACAAAAAAAATGAAAAGATGGCAAAAAAATCGAATGATTGAAAATCCTAATTTGGTGCATATGCAAAAGAAAAATGTGTATATGGTAGAAAGTGGAGATATAAAAATACAAAGAAAAATTAAATGTCAAACTGACGTAGAAAAATTAAAACAAAAAAAGGAAGAAAATGAAGAAACGAAGAGAAAAAAATGTGATGGAGGCAGAAGTGCCACCATTAACTCCTGAAATATGGAGTTAAAGTAAAACTCAGACTTTATATGCGCGAAACGGAAATGCTTGGCCCCGGAGATATAATGCCCCCTTTTTGCCCGTTCTCTGTAAAAATTATGACCCTTATACCAATATTTAAATAAACTTAATAATATATCCCAAACATACAAATTTCAACATATAACCTAATGTGTTGTTTGAAAAGCTCCTCCTTTGTTGTGTATGGTGTAGTGGCTGTTGTTGTTGCGGCTCAACTCCGCCAGTGAAAGATGTTATGTGTAAATTCCAAGTCCTTGTAGGTGATTCTGTTGTTGGGCGGTATGTCGCCAATATGAATAATTTGTTGTTTTTGTTGATGGTGTGGTGCACGCCCGTAAAAATGACAATGTGATGTTATGCTTTTGGATGCGTGATAATTGTTGTTGGCCGGAATGCCGCCAATATGCAATATGGTGTAGTTGCTGTTGAGCGTTATGCCGCCAATATAAAAACGTTGTTGTAGTATTGTTGGGCGGTATGTCGCCAAGAAAAAAAATAAATACCGGTTGTGGTTGGTGTTGCGCCGCCAATATAGCAAAAATGGTGTAGTTGTTGCTGAACGTTATGCCGCCACTAAAAAAAAATGCTGTTGTGGTTGTTGCGGCCCTATATCGCCAATATGAAAATGCTATAGTGGTTGTTGTTGTGGAGTGCGCTAACAAATTAAAATTTTAGTGTAGTGCGTGGTAGTTGTTGTTGTTGTGTTGACCGCCAAGTATAATGTATTTGCTTTTTGGCGGTACGCCGCCCATATACGTGCCCAGTGGGTCTTTCCCAAAGGAAAATCAATTGTGCGCTGAAATTAAATACAAAAGAAAATCTATTTAGAAATTCAAAAGCAAATGTGTATCTATGTGCCTATACATAATTGCCTACGGATTTCTTGTCTGCATGGTCATATATTCATCTACATACATATATTTGTATGCAGAGATGTATATGTCGATGCAAGTTTTCTTTTGGCTTGCTCTGGAGATAGGCAAGGTTGAAGCCCCAGCTCCCGTCAAGCATGCCTATAAAAGAGTATAATATCTTACCTCTTGTAACTTGTAATTTTTTGACAACTGATTCCAGCTCTTTGCACGTACCGCGGAAACTTTTCGACGCGCACAATTTTATTTACAAAGCGGTTTAATTCGCGCACTACTAAGGACTATGCACTTTGTAATTTACGGTTGTAAACGCGCACTTCACTTGTGATTTTTCACTACTCACTTGCACTGGGCACTGTTGAAACAAGACTTTGGCCCGTTGACTCAGTTTTCCCCTTCTTATAGCCACCGCCGTGGTAAGGAACGTTACCCAAAAACGGAAAATTTTTACCATTACATGCCAAACTTTCTTTTCGGCTTTCCCGTATTTTCCATCTATACAATCATGCACTCATACATTCATACGCTTACCGCTCCACAAAACGAACACCTACACAGATACATTTGGTTCGTGCCTTGACCGCTTACACTGATGCATTCACACGTTCATAGCCTTTCACAAATACACATCCACATACATAATACCGAACAGAACAAACACATAGTTACATATCATTCGTCAAGGCTGCTAGGTTGTTAGCAACATGGTGAAATTTTTCTTATTATAACAACATGATGCCAAGCGCAACATCTAATTTCCGTTGCAACATTGGGTTCACTACAGGTACAATGTTGTCAATGTTAATGTTATCATGTTAATATTATTTTAATGGCAACATTGCGGCTAAGGCACGGACCTGGACACAAAACACATAAACACATAGACGCATATACACTCTGCCACTCATTCAAGCCAGTATGGCGACAGGCTGTCGTTACAGGCTCGCAACCGCCGATGGTGTCTGCACTATGGAGCGTGTGCGTAAAGAATCCAAACGCAGCCTGCTAAGTATTATTTCCTGCGTCCAACGTGTGGCCTCGACCCACGACTCAATGCCGGGCCTATTTTTTTTTCAAGCCTTTAAATTTTCACACTGCTTAACTACGAACTACATCACTGGGCTAATGCTACTACTTAAACCTATATCACAGATACTACTATACATCTCAACTAGTAAATAAGATATCACAGATAAAATAAATAACAAAAACCATAAATAAAACTAAAATAAAATAAAATAGAATAAAATAAAATATCACAGTTAGTAGAACAAAAAAAAATTTATAAAATAAAATATCACAGATGGCAAAAAAAAATGTAAAAAAAAAAAAAAAAAATATCACAGATCAAATAGTCAGGTAGGTAAAATAAGTAAAAAAATAAATAAATGCAAAAATAATCAAATAAAGCAAAAGGTCAAAAAAAAATATAATTCAATAATATAATCACATACGTCGATAAATAAATAAATAACATAGAACAAGAGTACTAGCACTACAAAAAAAAACATTAAACTATTTTGCAAAAATGTCTTTAGCGTGGTATACGCCGATCTTTTTCCCATTGCTGTCGCCAAGTTCATACATAGAGTTCCCTATAACGTTTAAAACAATACATCTTACTTGTTTTGGAGCTAATTTAGCGTTGTAATTTTCGGCTTGGGAACTTTGTTTAAAGTTTCGGCGATATACCACTTGTCCAATCTGAAACTTTACATCTCTACTTCTAGTGTCATATATCTTTTTACTCCTATCATGGGCCAACTTCAGCTCTTTCATAATCTTGTTCCTAATCATTTGCATTCTATCGCTTGTTGCCTCTATCTCACAATCAACATCCTTTACCGCCGCCAGCTTTCGGTATAGCTCGTATGATGCAGCATGCTGTATCATAGGCATACCGAAAGTGGCATAATATGGAGACATGTTGATGGCTGAGTGTACAACGCTGCGGAGGGCAAATGCGGCATCGCTGACGCATTTGTCCCAGTTTTTCTGGTTATCCCTTATAAAGGATCTAATGATCTGCAGAACAGATCTATTTACCCTCTCCGCAGCGTTACCCTGTGGCGAATAAAATGCAGTTTTTATATGTTTGGTACCATATTTTTCTAAAAAGTTGTTGAAGATCTCAGACACAAACTGTTTTCCGTTGTCCGAATGGACATATTCGGGCACGCCGAATATGTGGAAAACATCTTTCTCTAAATATTTTATGACTTCAGCTGAAGTTGCCCTTCTCATTGGTTTTAAAAACACAAACTTCGAGAAGTGATCTAAACATACAAAGACATACACATGACCCTCACTAGTACGCGGATAAGGACCCATAAAATCAATGAACAGACGTTGGAAAGGTCGTTCTGTTAGCTTCTGTTTACCCATCATCGGTTGTTTAAACACGTTTTGAGTTTTGTTAGTTTTGCAGGTTTCGCAGTCTTTTACATGGGCGCATACGTCGGTGACCATTCCTGGCCAGTAATATTTCTGACGTAGTCGTGACAGTGTCTTGTGGATGCCACCATGACCAGCGGACGGTGAGCTATGAGATGACTCTACCAGCCCCGGTCGCAGTTCCGACGGAACCCAGAGCTTCCAGGTCTGGTCCCCTAGAAGATCGTCCCCTCTGTCGAATTGCGTCCGTTTGTAAACGTAACCGTCCGATAAACACAGATCCGGTAACTTGTCTTTGTTCTCGGTGACCGTCTTTTTCAACTCCGTATACTCCTCCGACTCGAAGCACGGTGACTCGAGACACACGTCTATGGCTCGGTAATTCGTCTGTATTTCGTCCATGTGCATTCGTGAGAGTGTGTCGGGAACCACGTTTTGCGCACCTTTTCGATGTTGGATATCGAAATCATAACCCTGGAGTTTCAAACTCCACCTTGCCAACCTCCCAGAAAGATCTTTCTGATTCATGAGCCATTTGAGGCTGGCATGATCAGTTATGATAGTGAACGGGGTTCCTTCCACATAAGGTCGGAATCTTTTAACACTCACGATCGCAGCATAGCATTCTAGTTCTGTTATGCTGTAGTTCTTCTGCGCTTTATTTAGTTTTGCCGAAACGTAGGCAATCGGTCTTTCGTTCTGGTCATCGTCCAACTGAAACAAAACCCCTCCCACTCCGTCCGTTGATGCATCACATTGAATATAAAAACGACGCTTAAAGTCAGGATGTGTGAGCACCGGTGCCGAAACCAAACTCTGCTTTAAAATTTCAAATGATTTTATTGCTTCTTCCGTCATTGCAAACTTTTTGATTTTGTCTTTCTTGAGGCAGTCGTGCAGCGGGGCTGCAATAGTCGCATAGTCCTGTATAAAACGTCGGTACCAACCCGACATACCCAGGAACCGTCGTAGTTGCTTCGGGGTTTTCGGAACTGGAAAGTCCCTCACAGCTACCACTTTGTTGGCGTCTGTCCTAATACATCCATCCCCGACTACGTATCCTAGATAGTGAACTTCTTTAAAACAAAACTTGCTTTTTTCTACGTTAATTGTTAACTTAGAATCGCGAAGACACCGAGCGACCTTTTCCAATAAACACATATGGGACTCGAAATCTACAGAACAAACTAACAAATCGTCAAGATAAACAAAAACACATTCACGTAAAGCGGCCGGAATGACCTTGTCCATGAGACGACACATTCGTTGCGCTGCATTGCACAACCCGAAAGGCATGACGGTGAAATGGTATAGGGGTCGGCCAGGGACAGTAAAATCAGTCTTTTCTCTTGACTTCTTCTCCAGAGGAATCTGCCAGAAAGCGTCCTTCAAATCTATCGCGGAAATAAATCGTGTATTTTGTAGTCGGCTGAGGATTCCATCAATGTGGGGTAAGGGGTAGGCATCCTTAATTGTTCGTTCGTTGACTTTGCGAGCGTCAAGGCATAAGCGGTTTTTCGTCCCTTTTATTACCAGCGATACCGGCGAATTCCAGCTGCTGTTGGACTCCTCGATGACTCCCATGTCCAACATTCGATCTAACTCTGCGTATATGAGTTTTTGAATAGCTGGTGACATCGGGTAATGGCGCTGCTTTACTGGCAGATTCTCGTCAACCACCTCGATGACGTGTTCCTCCTTATCTGTTTGACCTAACCCTAATACCGCGAAGGACGGGAATTGGGCTTTCACACGCTCCAACCTATTATTTTGCTCCGGCGTTAAAACGTGCTGCACAGCATCGAAAGACAAGTCACCCTCGGCGGGCACGAGCTCCGCCACACTGGCTATATTTGGACACACATTCCCATTCATACCCTTACTCACAACACTCATACCAAAGGCCTGCCAAAAATCTATCCCAAAATATACTTCCTGTTGCAGATCAGGAACTATCAAAAATTCTAATTCCCTGGTCGTATTATCCCACACGACTGGTAACTTTATGACCCCTACCACGGCGGTTTCCTCCCCGTTCGCGGTCCGGATATGTTGGCCCCTGATTGGCACAATCAAGGCCTCTTTACCGCACAGGAGTGCCGCTGAGCCTTTCCCTAAACAGCTGACACTCGCCCCTGAGTCCAAGAGAGCTAAAACTTCCCTACCTCCTATCGCGGTTTTGGCGAAAAACCTGTTATCGCCTTTAACAGTCACAATTGTTGAAATTATTTTATTTCTTAAGCGTTTGAAATATTTCCCCTTCTCCCTCATCTTTTCTATCTTTTTAAAATTTCTATTTCTCCTATTGTTTAGTATTGCTTCACAAAAAATCCTACGTCTTGCCTCCTCGTAACCTAACTTCCTCTGGTGCAAACTTTTGACCTCCCGTTTTTCTGTTATCCTTTCCTCTACCTTAACTTTATTCTCTTTCATTTCCTTCTTCAAAATCTTTACTGCTGGGTTGCCGGGTTGTCTGTCCTCTGGCTGGAGTCCCCGGTCAACTCCGCCAGTCTCGGGTTTCCCTGCTGAGGCTTAAATACACAAAAGGACGAATCACTACCACAAGCAAAACAGACCATATTGTGGAACGAGGACGAACATTTATTTGGTTTTTGTGCTGCTGCCGGGTTTTTCACAAAGTGATCCACCGGCATACCGCACGAAAAACACAACATCAAGTGGAAGGGTGATGCGCAAAAGGAATTGACGGTACAGTTGGACACGGAAGGACTAACAGAAGGACGAACACTATTGGGATTGGCTGTGGTTTGGTGTTGGGGTAAGGATTGGGATTGGTGTTGGGGTGGGCGCTGAGGCTTCCTATCAAAAGCTTCTAACTTTCTCTCTCCCAGTATGTCGGGCTGTTTGAACCCTATCTCACTAACTGGTCTGGACCGGTTCTTATTTTCCCTAATGAGTTTTTCCGCTCTCTTACACTCAGCTTTGAGCTCCGCCAACGAGTCCATTTTAATGGCGAAGGTCAGGTTGGCTAGGTACGGTTTAAGATTTCCCCTAATTATGCCAACCAATTCCCTCTCAGGATTCTCTTCCGCAAACGGAACGTCAGGTTGTGGACTTCGCTATAGAAGTCGTCGAAAGCTTCAGCGGGCTGCTGTTTCCGTTCCATTATTTCACGGATTATTTCATAGTCGGACTCGGCAGACTTGAAGTGACTTAGCAGTTCTGCTTTCAGACCAAAATACCCAAAATCGGGATCATCGGAATGGTCTTCGAGCACCTGCCAATACCACTTCAAGGCACCGCCGGAAACCAGACAATGAAAGTCCGTGAATAACTGGTAGTAGGAGATGTTGTGTTGTTCCCGCATTCTCTCCACCCGGAATACGAAGCTTTCGACGCTCATTCCCTTGTTTGTCCCATCGAATTTGATGTGCCACTTGTCCAAATCTAATTTTTTCCACCTTGGAGGGTTACCACCGTCCCGCTCGGCAGTCCGATTGGTATTCGGCGTACCGTCACGAGCAGTAGTTTCCCCCCTCTGGTTTTGAGGTTGTGGCGTTGATGCCACGGCGGACCGATGTCCCGAAGGTTGCGCGGAAGCCTCCATATCCGCTACGCGACCACCAAGGATATCAACATTGGTCTTAATGCTCCTGACCTCCCCTGCCATTTGCACAACCAAGTCTTGTTGTTGCGCCATCATAGCCATCATTCGGCTCAGCTGTTCGACATTTGTGTCTTGGCGGGTGGCTTCAGGAAGAGGGGCATTAAGACCTCTGGGATCCCCTACCCGTGCGCCCACCACTGGAACATCGCCCCCTCGGGCACCCTCATCTCCGCTATCCGACATTTGGCACACCAAATTGATCTTCTGAGAAAAGTTCAATGAATTTTCAGCCTCACTGACTGACACCCCGTTCGCGACAGAGATCCTAATCGGGCGTTCAGGGCCAAAAGATCCGAAGATCCGCGACGCGCACCTATTAAAATAGTCTGTGGGCACAAAGTCGACGGCCCTCGGAATACCAGTGTCGATCTGGTTGAAAACTGAACCCACGATTTGATTTTCAAGCGCTCGAGTGTGACTTCTCGTAACGCGCCTATCGGAATTTAAAATCCCCAATCCCCCAATTACGCGGTTCTCTGTCTCTTTATCAGACATTCACTGTCTGAACAATAGATTTATGTCAAAAATTTGAAAAAAAAATAAATTAAAAGAATCTATTTAGCCAGACACCCTAATATATCCAAGGACACGATATCCAAACCGCAACCCAAATGGAAAAAAAGAAGAGAAAAAAATTATGTGAAAAAGAAAAAAAAAACGATAAGATGCAAAGAAAATATTCCAATAAAAGCAAACTGTTTGTATTTGCAGATCTAAATAATAAAAGCGTAAACACTATAAGATAACAGGTTCAAATTCACCCAAAACCCAATAAGAAATATATATAAATAATGGATATCAACTAATAGATATAAAAATTACAATGTAGGTATATAAAAATTCAATCAATTAATAGGTAATATGTTTGTGTGTATGTATATATGTGTATGGTAATTCAAGTAATGGTGTGGATATGACAATACAAACTGAAATTGTATATCTTAAACGCCTGGAAAGGAATTAATAAAGTTCACCCAAAACCCAAGCTCAAAAATAAAAATAGAAAAATAAAAACTTAGTTCTAATTATTATAAAAAAATTCCAAGATACTCTGTAATTTATGGAATATGCTAAACACCTACAAAATGTATACGACTTTCAATATACATATGTATGTGTAAAAAAAAAAAAAATTTTTTTTTTTCAAGTCCCTAATACTAAAAATGGAAAGCAATATGAAACAACCCTAAGAACGATATAATAGCAAAAACCAAAAATTTTATAACGCAGTTTGAACAAATTTGTTTGGAAATAATTCCAATAAGAAAATATAAAAAGACTAAATTGGAAATTAGCCAGTAAAAAAAAGTCACTACTGAAATTGAATGTGTATTGGTGTGTGCGGTGCTGCCTTGGCGAAGGTTCGGTGAAGGCAGTGTGTTCGTTCGTATCTATATCCTGTGTAGTCAGTCTTCGTGCTGTCCGTGGAAGTGTGGCACTTCACGTTCAAGAACTTGTTCCTAAGCGTGGATGCCACACCTCCTACTCCTAAATATCGTGGCGACGACTGTAAACCTCACTTACCGGCAGTGCTGGACCCCGGTAAGGTAGCTTGAACAGCTCGCCACGATCTCCTACCTAAGTCCGTCGCTAGCTAAGTGCCATACCAGTTACCACTTTGTCGAGCTGTTAAAGTTCAACAAAGGAACCCTGACATGGGCACTCAGCTAATCCCTATCCTCTGGTCATGATGACACTTGTCGATCAGGTGAACCCAACCGGCGTTGCCATCATGACTGTCCCTGTCCTGTCAAAAGACGGAAATAAGGATTGGGTTTGGAAGGGTAAAAGAAAAAAAATGGAAAATCTAAGAAAGGAAAGGTTGGGAAAAAATTTAGAATTTCAAAAATGACAAATAGGAAATAATTAATTAAAGTAAAAATGGGAGATTTAAAAGAAGAGATCATTAATTAACGTGTAAATGAAAAATTGGTCGAGCTATTAAGGTTCGTAATACCAAAGCTAAAAACTGATAGAAAATTTTGGAAACTAAAAAAAAAATGTAAGCGGAACTTGAAGGATTAATCGGGATCGAGAAAAAAAACTGCAAAACAAAATACAAATTTAAAATTGATAAAAAGGGAAATGGAAGAGTGAAAAAGGTGATCGGGCTATTGGCGTTGAGAATACAAAAGCTAAGAACTGAAAGAAAATTTTTGGAACTAAAAGGAATTAAGGCGGATTTATGTAGATCAAAACAAAACTGAAAGAAATTAACTAAATGGAAAGACAAAAAAAAAAAAAAACTAAGAAGATTACCGGGCTATTAACGTTGGGCGCCATTGTTACGTGGCTGACTGTTTGGGTGGTGAGGAGCGGCGGCATGTTTTAACGCCGGAGCAAAATAATAGGTTGGAGCGTGTGAAAGCCCAATTCCCGTCCTTCGCGGTATTAGGGTTAGGTCAAACAGATAAGGAGGAACACGTCATCGAGGTGGTTGACGAGAATCTGCCAGTAAAGCAGCGCCATTACCCGATTTCACCAGTTATTCAAAAACTCATATACGCAGAGTTAGATCGAATGTTGGACATGGGAGTCATCGAGGAGTCCAACAGCAGCTGGAATTCGCCGGTATCGCTGGTAATAAAAGGGACGAAAAACCGCTTATGCCTTGACGCTCGCAAAGTCAACGAACGAACAATTAAGGATGCCTACCCCTTACCCCACATTGATGGAATCCTCAGCCGACTACAAAATACACGATTTATTTCCGCGATAGATTTGAAGGACGCTTTCTGGCAGATTCCTCTGGAGAAGAAGTCAAGAGAAAAGACTGATTTTACTGTCCCTGGCCGACCCCTATACCATTTCACCGTCATGCCTTTCGGGTTGTGCAATGCAGCGCAACGAATGTGTCGTCTCATGGACAAGGTCATTCCGGCCGCTTTACGTGAATGTGTTTTTGTTTATCTTGACGATTTGTTAGTTTGTTCTGCAGATTTCGAGTCCCATATGTGTTTATTGGAAAAGGTCGCTCGGTGTCTTCGCGAGGCTAAGTTAACAATTAACGTAGAAAAAAGCAAGTTTTGTTTTAAAGAAGTTCGCTATCTAGGATACGTAGTCGGGGATGGATGTATTAGGACAGACGCCAACAAAGTGGTAGCTGTGAGGGACTTTCCAGTTCCGAAAACCCCGAAGCAACTACGACGGTTCCTGGGTATGTCGGGCTGGTACCGACGTTTTATACAGGACTATGCGACTATTGCAGCCCCGCTGCACGACTGCCTCAAGAAAGACAAAATCAAAAAGTTTGCAATGACGGAAGAAGCAATAAAATCATTTGAAATTTTAAAGCAGAGTTTGGTTTCGGCACCGGTGCTCACACATCCTGACTTTAAGCGTCGTTTTTATATTCAATGTGATGCATCAACGGACGGAGTGGGAGGGGTTTTGTTTCAGTTGGACGATGACCAGAACGAAAGACCGATTGCCTACGTTTCGGCAAAACTAAATAAAGCGCAGAAGAACTACAGCATAACAGAACTAGAATGCTATGCTGCGATCGTGAGTGTTAAAAGATTCCGACCTTATGTGGAAGGAACCCCGTTCACTATCATAACTGATCATGCCAGCCTCAAATGGCTCATGAATCAGAAAGATCTTTCTGGGAGGTTGGCAAGGTGGAGTTTGAAACTCCAGGGTTATGATTTCGATATCCAACATCGAAAAGGTGCGCAAAACGTGGTTCCCGACACACTCTCACGAATGCACATGGACGAAATACAGACGAATTACCGAGCCATAGACGTGTGTCTCGAGTCACCGTGCTTCGAGTCGGAGGAGTATACGGAGTTGAAAAAGACGGTCACCGAGAACAAAGACAAGTTACCGGATCTGTGTTTATCGGACGGTTACGTTTACAAACGGACGCAATTCGACAGGGGGGACGATCTTCTAGCGGGCCAGACCTGGAAGCTCTGGGTTCCGTCGGAACTGCGACCGGGGCTGGTAGAGTCGTCTCATAGCTCACCGTCCGCTGGTCATGGTGGCATCCACAAGACACTGTCACGACTACGTCAGAAATATTACTGGCCAGGAATGGTCACCGACGTATGCGCCCATGTAAAAGACTGCGAAACCTGCAAAACTAACAAAACTCAAAACGTGTTTAAACAACCGATGATGGGTAAACAGAAGCTAACAGAACGACCTTTCCAACGTCTGTTCATTGATTTTATGGGCCCTTATCCGCGTACTAGTGAGGGTCATGTGTATGTCTTTGTATGTTTAGATCACTTCTCGAAGTTTGTGTTTTTAAAACCAATGAGAAGGGCAACTTCAGCTGAAGTCATAAAATATTTAGAGAAAGATGTTTTCCACATATTCGGCGTGCCCGAATATGTCCATTCGGACAACGGAAAACAGTTTGTGTCTGAGATCTTCAACAACTTTTTAGAAAAATATGGTACCAAACATATAAAAACTGCATTTTATTCGCCACAGGGTAACGCTGCGGAGAGGGTAAATAGATCTGTTCTGCAGATCATTAGATCCTTTATAAGGGATAACCAGAAAAACTGGGACAAATGCGTCAGCGATGCCGCATTTGCCCTCCGCAGCGTTGTACACTCAGCCATCAACATGTCTCCATATTATGCCACTTTCGGTATGCCTATGATACAGCATGCTGCATCATACGAGCTATACCGAAAGCTGGCGGCGGTAAAGGATGTTGATTGTGAGATAGAGGCAACAAGCGATAGAATGCAAATGATTAGGAACAAGATTATGAAAGAGCTGAAGTTGGCCCATGATAGGAGTAAAAAGATATATGACACTAGAAGTAGAGATGTAAAGTTTCAGATTGGACAAGTGGTATATCGCCGAAACTTTAAACAAAGTTCCCAAGCCGAAAATTACAACGCTAAATTAGCTCCAAAACAAGTAAGATGTATTGTTTTAAACGTTATAGGGAACTCTATGTATGAACTTGGCGACAGCAATGGGAAAAAGATCGGCGTATACCACGCTAAAGACATTTTTGCAAAATAGTTTAATGTTTTTTTTTGTAGTGCTAGTACTCTTGATCTATGTTATTTATTTATTTATCGACGTATGTGATTATATTATTGAATTATATTTTTTTTTGACCTTTTGCTTTATTTGATTATTTTTGCATTTATTTATTTTTTTTACTTATTTTACCTACCTGACTATTTGATCTGTGATATTTTTTTTTTTTTTTTTTTACATTTTTTTTTTGCCATCTGTGATATTTTATTTTATAAATTTTTTTTTGTTCTGCTAACTGTGATATTTTATTTTATTCTATTTTATTTTATTTTAGATTTATTTATGGTTTTTGTTATTTATTTTATCTGTGATATCTTATTTACTAGTTGAGATGTATAGTAGTATCTGTGATATAGGTTTAAGTAGTAGCATTAGCCCAGTGATGTAGTTCGTAGTTAAGTAGTGTGAAAAGTTTAAAGGCGTGAAAAAAAATAGGCCCGGCATTGAGTCGTGGGTCGAGGCCACACGTTGGACGCGGGAAATAATACTTAGCAGGCTGCGTTTGGATTCTTTACGCACACGCTCCATAGTGCAGGCACCATCGGCGGTTGCGAGCCTGTAACGACAGCCTGTCTCCATACTGGCCTAACTGAGTGGCAGAGTGTATATGCGTCTATGTGTATGTGTTTTGTGTCCAGGTCCGTGCCTTAGCCGCAATGTTGCCATTAAAATGATATTAACATGATAACATTAACATTGACAACATTGTACCTGTAGTGAACACAATGTTGCAACGGAAATAAGATGTTGGGCTTGGCATCATGTTGTTATAATAAGAAAAATTTCACCATGTTGCTAACAACCTAGCAGCCTTGACGAATGATATGTAACTATGTGTTTGTTCTGTTCGGTATTATGTATGTGGATGTGTATTTGTGAAAGGCTATGAACGTGTGAATGCATCAGTGTAAGCGGTCAAGGCACGAACCAAATGTATCTGTGTAGGTGTTCGTTTTGTGGAGCGGTAAGCGTATGAATGTATGAGTGCATGATTGTATAGATGGAAAATACGGGAAAGCCGAAAAGAAAGTTTGGCATGTAATGGTAAAAATTTTCCGTTTTTGGGTAACGTTCCTTACCACGGCGGTGGCTATAAGAAGGGGAAAACTGAGTCAACGGGCCAAAGTCTTGTTTCAACAGTGTCCAGTGCAAGTGAGTAGTGAAAAATCACAAGTGAAGTGCGCGTTTACAACCGTAAATTACAAAGTGCATAGTCCTTAGTAGTGCGCGAATTAAACCGCTTTGTAAATAAAATTGTGCGCGTCGAAAAGTTTCCGCGGCACGTGCAAAGAGCTGGAATCAGTTGTTAAAAAAATTACAAGTTACAAGAGGTAAGATATTATACTCTTTTTTAGGCATGCTTGACGGGAGCTGGGGCTTCAACCTTGCCTATCTCCAGAGCAAGCCAAAAGAAAACTTGCATCGACATATACATCTCTGCATACAAATATATGTATGTAGATGAATATATGACCATGCAGACAAGAAATCCGTAGGCAATTATGTATATGCACATAGATACACATTTGCTTTTGAATTTCTAAATAGATTTTCTTTTGTATTTAATTTCAGCGCACAATTGATTTTCCTTTGGGAAAGACCCACTGGGCACGTATATGGGCGGCGTACCGCCAAAAAGCAAATACATTATACTTGGCGGTCAACACAACAACAACAACTACCACGCACTACACTAAAATTTTAATCTGTTAGCGCACTCCACAACAACAACCACTATAGCATTTTCATATTGGCGATGTAGGGCCGCAACAACCACAACAGCATTTTTTTTTGTGGCGGCATAACGTTCAGCAACAACTACACCATTTTTGCTATATTGGCGGCGCAACACCAACCACAACCGGTAGTTATTTTTTTTCTTGGCGACATACCGCCCAACAATACTACAACAACGTTTTTATATTGGCGGCATAACGCTCAACAGCAACTACACCATATTGCATATTGGCGGCATTCCGGCCAACAACAATTATCACGCATCCAAAAGCATAACATCACATTGTCATTTTTACCGGCGTGCACCACACCATCAACAAAAACAACAAATTATTCATATTGGCGACATACCGCCCAACAACAGAATCACCTACAAGGACTTGGAATTTACACATAACATCGTTCACTGGCGGAGTTGAGCCGCAACAACAACAGCCACTACACCATACACAACAAAGGAGGAGCTTTTCAAACAACACATTGTATGTTTGGGATATATTATTAAGTTTATTTAAATATTGGTATAAGGGTCATAATTTTTACAGGGAACGGGCAAAAAGGGGGCATTATATCTCCGGGGCCAAGCATTTCCGTTTCGCGCATATAAAGTCTTAGTTTTACTTTAACTCCATATTTCAGGAGTTAATGGTGGCACTTCTGCCTCCATCACATTTTTTTTCTCTTCGTTTCTTCATTTTCTTCCTTTCTTTGTTTTAATTTTTCTACGTCAGTTTGACATTTAATTTTTCTTTGTATTTTTATATCTCCACTTTCTACCATATACACATTTTTCTTTTGCATATGCACCAAATTAGGATTTTCAATCATTCGATCTTTTTTGCCATCTTTTCATTTTTTTTGTACTTACTTCTATTATTATTGGCAAAATCAATTGCAACATCACACCCCGAGGGTGTATATGCACAGTGTGCCTTCAGCACCAAGAACATTTTTTTTGATTACACATTTTTGATTTTTAATTTTCGCGGTTTACCATCACGCGGGCAGCTTTGATACTACCAGAGCACTCATTATCAAAGATCACTAGCGAGTGATCTTGTCTGAGTGTGGTCATAGGTACAAATGCATGTTTGAGTTTTTTTTTGTTTCAGCTACTCAACTGCAGCGGCGCCGTTGGATAAGAAGAGTAACTTGGTGAGTGTTTTGAGTGACTTATTAAAATTTATCAAAATACACCTGTTTAGTTGTATGTACATGTGTTAGCATAGATTCCTGCTCTTGCAAAAATAGAACAGGAATTAGCAAATCCAAAAAATAAAAACAGATTGCGACGAACATATGTGCATGCATGAAAAACGTCACAAACGTACATTTGCACTTACATACATACCATTTGTTTTCATATGCACATAAATCCCATTCCTTTGATGACCTACTTTTGCTGGTACATAATTGATCTTATGTTTACTTAAGTGGTTGCGGTAGGTCAGGGATTAGGGTACTTGAATTTTTTTATTCACCCTCTTATTTTATTTTATTTGAATTTGTATCTATAGAATATAGAATTAGCTCCTATTAATAATATCGCATTAGGGTGGCCCTAAAAGTTTAAATTTTTTTGTTTGCGGCCAGGCACTTGGTCTATTAGCCGTAGGTATTTTTTTTTTTATAGAATTGAATTTGGAATGTATCCACTGGTTCTTGCACTCTTATGAATTTTTAATGTTCGCCAGTAATAAAAGTTAGCATTAAGTTTGAGCAATTTTTTTTATTGTTACTTTGAGTAAACTTTTGAAGCCCTTGGAAAATTATTTTGTAGTAAACTTTGAGTTTAAAGTTTTATTGAAATTATTGAACTGGTAGTAGGGTATTAGTCGGTAATTTGTAAACCAAAAATTTTGTAAATAAATTATAAGAATTATGTTTGAATGAAATTTTAAGACATTCATAATGCAGGGCTAAGTCGAATTTTGGTGTTGGTGCTGCGCTTGCGCGCGGTAAGGTAAGGTGAAGGTGAGTAATAGGGAAATGACTTGACGGATGGACAGACTCAGGTCAGGTTTGGGGGCACTGTAAGGTAAACAGGAGTCAGCACAGTGCCCACGGTGCAGTGCAAGTTGCACTGCAGAGGGAGGGTAGACTCCACCTGACAGGACAGGCCTTCACCTTTTTCTGCCCCTCATGCTTTCCCCTCTATAACTTTGCCCCTCACGTCTATTTCTATCTATTTCAGCTTTCCTTTGTAATCACATGCAGGTATGAACCTTTTTTGTTCATGTGGCTGCGGGTGAGGTCGGTGGTGCAATACCACGCCCAAGACGACGAGCTAGCCTGGGCCCGCAAGCATACCTGCTTGCCGCCGCTCCTCACCACCCAAACAGTCAGCCACGTAACAAAGTACCTCCCCATCCTTTGTCGGTATGTTCGGATTCTGATTCTGCAGAAGTCGAAGTGTATCCTCCGACGTCACCACGCATGGTATCCACACCTTAACTTTTGGTACCGTTGTGATTTGAGCTTTATCCACCACCTCCAACCGCGCGATCGTGCCTTGCCTTTGGAGGTTTGGAACCACTTCTTCCAGCCATCGCAGGCTCGCGATGTTGTCGCACGCTGACATCTCACACCAGACTTATGAAGCATTAATGGCCGCTATTGAGAGACGTTACGAAGGCGAGCACAGGAAACAGATATACCAAATTGAGTTGCAAAACCGCTACCAAAAACGAATGAGACTTTGCAGGAGTTGCGTCGGATGTCGAAAGGCTGGCCCATTTAGCAAATGTGGACGCAACCGTGGAATACATCGAGAGGGTAAAAATCCAAAGCTTTATAAATGGCATACGGGACGTGGAAACGAAGCGAGCTACATACGCAAATCCAAAGCCAACATTTGCTGAAACTGTATCCCATGCACTGACTCAGGAAACAGCGTCACTTTTGAGTAAGCCCGCATACAAAGCTCATCGCGTGGAAGTAGAAAAGCCAGATTGGATAGACATAATTTTGGAAGCACTGAAGAGATCACAACAAAAAAATGCCGGAGTTATGAAATGTTTCAAGTGCGGCAACCCAGCTCACATTCTACGTCATCGCAGCACCGGTCCTAATAGTTCCAACAATGTGGGTGGCCGCAAACGCAGAGCTGAAGGAGATGAGCAAATCTCCAAGTTTACTCAGTCGTTAAACTAAAGCGAGTCAGCGGCAATTGAACGCCCCATAATCTCTATCTCGCAAATTGGAAGAAGGTCCAGCAATCTCACCATCGGGAGACGTGTGGTTGGAAAGGAACGTTTACTGACTGTAGAAACGAGTGCATCTCATTCCATCTTTCGATCGGATTTAGTCAACGAGAAGATAAGACCATTGAATGGAGCAATATTGGTTACAACCACTGGAGTAGACACCCAGGTTCTAGGAGAAGTAGCATGTGAAGTCGCAATTGGGAACGTCACGGTACTACAGAATTTTTTAGTGGCAGAGATTGTTGATGCAATCATAATTGGAGTGGAATTCTTAATCGACCAAGGCATCAAGATCGACATGCAAAGCAAGAAGATGCGATATAAGAACATAGATGTGCCACTTAATTTTGGCTACGAAAAAGGCCACAGCAGTAAACAAGTGCTGGTGGAGAAGAATCAGCAAATACCACCAAAATCGGAGGCGGTCATTTGGGCAAAGATTGATGGAGATTGTGGAAAAAACAAATTGTGGGCTGTCGAGGCAGCAAACAAATCAACAACGAAAATACTTGTAGGAAAAACCCTGGGTACAACTAAACAAGATGGACGTATTCCGGTACGAGTACTCAATAAGTTCAAGTCACCATTCAAACTGATACTATATTGGGAAGATGCCAAGAGGCTGATGTAATTATTAACTGTGAATAGACCCAGCAAAACGTTTCAACAAGCAACATTGATCTTTCAAATGACATCACGGCATGGACGGAGGGTATAGAGGAAGACTATCAGAATAAGGCAAATCAACTGCTCCTAAAGTACGCAAATATATTTGGCCAAGATGGCTCCAATCCAGGCCGCACCAATGTTGTGAAACATCAAATTAGCACTGGAGATGCGAGGACGATCCGTCAAGCTCCTCGTAGTCTTTCACTGGCGAAGGGGAAAGTTGTGAGTCAAATCATACAAGAAATAAGCGACAGCTAGTCGATTGAGCTCATCGGTGGTACTTGTGAAGAAGAAGGATGGAAAAATGAGGTTTTGCGTGGACTACCGGAAGTTGAATGACGTTACGAAAAAGTATAGCTACCCATTGCCAAGAATTGACGACACTCTGGTGTCGCTCTCTGGTACGAAACGGTTTTCCACACTGGACCTTAAAAGCGGCTACTGGCAAGTGGAAGTGAAGGAGGAAGACAAGGAGAAAACAGCCTTCAGTGTCGGTGCTGGTCTTTGGAAATTTATAGTCTTTTGGATTTATGGATCAGGTGTAATGTATCCAAAGTGACTGCATACATATCTACACACATAACACACACGGTGTCTAAGTTGTTTAGTCTGTAACTAAGAATTTGCTGACACCGCGTATTCCTCTACTCCAACATTTTCACACGCTTTCAGCAAGTACATTGAAGCAACTTATGAATGTGTGTACGAATGTGTATGCATACGCTTGGCTACATGACTTTTGTTATTTTGTTAGACTTAGTAAGAATGTAAGAATTAAGAGTAAATATGTATATGTTTATGTAGTAACTAAGTAGCGCATAAGAATTATGTATAAATACGCTGAAGTTTTTATTAATAAAGAAGATTCGGTATTCGGCACTCAAGGGTGCCACCTCCTTAAATAATCTTGTTTAAATATTTAGGGGTATGTATGGTGTCTCCACTCAAATAAATAATTTAATATATTTTACACAGGTACTGAAAGGACTCCATTGGAAAACATGTTTAGTGTACTTAGACGACAATATCGAATTGGGAAAGAACTTTAAAGAACATCTTAAGAACTTAGAGGAAGTTTTCCAGACAATACCTGGCGGTGGTCTGAAACTAAGTGCCAAAAAGTGTTCGCTGTTTAAAAAGGAAGTAAGTTATTTGGGTCACGTGGTAACGACATAGGGCATCTACACTGCGAATGAAAAGATAGAGGCTGTAAAGGATTGGCCAAGACAACAGAACCTGCATGAATTGAGAAGTTTCCTTTGGCTGTGCACATATTACCGCCAATTTGTACCAAAATTTGCCAGCGTAGCCCATAGCCTCCATGAGCTTACAAGAAACAAGTAAGGAAGGTTAAGTTCGGGTGTACCCGAACATTACATACTCAGCTGAGAGCTATGGTGAAAACATAAGGGAAAATAACCATGTAGGAAAATGAACCGAGGGAAACCCTGGGATGTGTTTGTATGACATGTGTATCAAATGAAAAGCATTAAAGAGTATTTTAAAAGGGAGTAATCCTTAGTTCCATAGGTGGACGCCGTTTCGAGATATCTCCATAAAGGTGGACCAGGGGTGACCCTAGAATTTGTTTGTACAATATGGGTATCAAACGAAAGGTGTTAATGAGTATTTTAAAAGGGAGTGGGCCTTAGTTCTATAGGTGGACGCCGTCTCGAAATATCGCCATAAAGGTGGACCAGGGGTGACGCTAGAATATGTTTGAAAGATATGGGTATCAAATGAAAGGTATTAATGAGAGCTTTAAAAGGGAGTGGTGGTAGTTGTATATGTGAAGGCGTTTTCCAGATATCGACCAAAATGTGGACCAGGGTGACCCAGAACATCATCTGTTGGATACCGCTAATTTATTTATATATGTAATACCTGCCAAGATTTCAAGGGTTCTTTATTTCGCCCTGCAGAACTTTTTCATTTTCTTCTACTTAATATGGTAGGTGTCACAACCATTTTACAAAGTTTTTTCTAAAGTTATATTTCGCGTCAATAAACCAATCCAATTACCATGTTTCATCCCTCTTTTCGTATTTGGTATAGAATTATGGCATTTTTTTCATTTTTCGTAATTTTCGATATCGAAAAAGTGGCCGTGGTCATAGTCGGATTTCGTTCATTTTTTTTCCCAAGATAAAGTGAGTTCAGATAAGTTCGTGAACTAAGTTCAGTAAAGATATGTCGATTTTTGATCAAGTTATCATGTTAACGGCCACGCGGAGGGACATACGGACGACTGTGTATAAAAACTGGGCGTGGCTTCAACCGATTTCGCCGATTTTCACAGAAAATAGTTAACGTCATACTATCTATGCCCCTACCAAATTTCAAAAGGATTGGTAAATAGACAAATTAAATGAAAAAGGGCGGAGCCACGCCCATTTTGAAATTTTCTTTTATTTTTGTATTTTGTTGCACCATATCATTACTGGAGTTGAATGTTGACATAATTTACTTATATACTGTAAAGATATTAAATTTTTTGTTAAAATTTTACTTTAAAAAAATTTTTTTTTTAAAAGTGGGCGTGGTCCTTCTCCGATTTTGCTAATTTTTATTAAGCGTATATATAGTAATAGGAGTAACGTTCCTGCCAAATTTCATCATGATATCTTCAACGACTGCCAAATTACAGCTTGCAAAAGTTTTAAATTACCTTCTTTTAAAAGTGGGCGGTGCCACGCCCATTGTCCAAAATTTTACTAGTTTTCTATTCTGTGTCATAAGTTTCATCGTTTTAGCTTTCTGTGGTAATGCATTATCGCACTTTTCCGGTTTTTCGAAATTTTCGATATCGAAAAAGTGGGCGTGGTTATAGTGCGATTTCGTTCATTTTAAATAGCGATCTGAGATGAGTGCTCAGGAACCTACATACCAAATTTCATCAATTTACCTGAAAATTTACTCAAGTTATCGTGCTAACGGACGGACGGACGGACGGACGGACGGACATGGCTCAATCAAATTTTTTTTTCGATCCTGATTATTTTGATATATGGAAGTCTATATCTATCTCGATTCCTTTATACCTGTACAACCAACCGTTATCCAATCAAACTTAATATACTTTGTGAGCTCTGCTCAACTGAGTATAAAAATAAAGTTTCTGAATGGAAGAAGGAGCAAGATGTGGCCCTCCAAACATTGAAAGAGCGTTTGTGCACTGCCCCAATGTTGGCATATCCGATTGCAGGAGCAACATTTATTCTAGATACAGATGCCAGTGAATATGCTATAGCAGGCGTTTTATCACAACTAGTCGACGGACAGGAGATTTCAGCCTACGAACTGGAAAACCAGAGAAGAACTATTGCGTTACACGCAGAGAGTTGCTGGCATTGGTAGAGTGCATTAAACATTTTCACAAGTACCTCTACGGGCAGCGATTCCGAATCAGGACAGATGGCGTTGAAATGGCTCCTGCAGTTCCGTAATTCACAAGGTCAATTGGCACGGTGGATCGGGCGACTACAAAGCTATGACTTTTACATTGAGCATCGGAAAGGTAGTACCCAGGGAATGGCGATGCAATGTCACGAAGACCATGTAATTTGGAATGCAAACACTGTTCGAAAGCTGAGGCTAAGGAAAACATCATAGATGTCCGGCTTATGACTATAATGTGTTCGGATGAATGGACCATGGAACAACTAAGGAAGTGTCAGCAAGAAGATACAGATCTGTCACATGTTATGCGAGGGCTCGAAAGAAACGAAAACCAAATAAAGAGATGTCAGCAGAGAGTCCTATTGCGAAGTCATATTGGAACAGTTTGGATACAGGATGGTCAATGTAAGAGGAAACTAGTAGTTGTTCCCAGGAAAAGGATTCCTGACGTTCTCAACGAGCTACATAATGGTCCAAGTGGAGGTCATCTGGGGATCACGAAGACGCTTGAGAAAATTAAGCAGAGATTCTATTGGGTTCTTTGCCGTCAGTCGGTCATGGAGTGGATTGCCAACTGCGAGGTTTGCAGCAGAGCGAAGGGGCCCGAATCCCCAAGTCGTGGCCAGATGAAGCAATATAACTCAGGTGCACCATTTGAAAGGATCGCTATGGATATCGCAGTTCCATTTCCTACTAGCAATAGCGGAAACAAATATGTACTGGTGGTTATGGATTACTTTAGCAAATGGCCAGAGGTATACTCAATCCCAAATCAAGAAGCTGAAACAATATCAGAAGTGTTTGCAAATAATTGGGGTGGAGGTGTACCAATGGAGTTATATTGTGACCAAGGCAGGAATTTTGAAGCAGCTGTGTTCCAAGAAATGTGTAAGACATTGGGCATTCGAAAAACACGGATACAGTTGTATTGCATCCTCAACCCGTTGGTATGGTGGAACGATACAATAGAACCTTGGAGGAGCGCTTGAGGAAAGTAGTGGACAAGTTCCATAAAGAGTGGGATACATACATATTATTATTCTTGATGGCTTACCTATCGGCAGTGCATGAAACAACGGGCCAAACTCCCGCAAAGGTAATTTCTGGCAATGACCTTCGACTGTCAACTGATTTGATGTCTGGGATAAATGCCGATTCGGAGAGAAATACCAAGAAATCCACTGGCGTCTTGGAGGAAGAGATGAAGGAAATACACGATCTTGTAAGACAACGAACCAAGATTATGAGTGACAAGATGAAAGCCAGATATGATAAAGCAATTAAGTCAGAAGGCTTTCGGGAAGGAGATTTGGTGCTGTTATACAACCCACAACGAAAAAATGGTTTGTCTCCGAAATTACAGTGTAAGTAGGAAGGCCCATAAAAATTGTAAAACGAATCAACGATGTAGTTTGCAACATACTAACCACGAAAGAAAATGAAAGTGGTTCATTTGGACAGGATGGCAGTGTTTAGATCGGGACGAGCCGACTTAGGTGGAGGGCAGTGTGGCGAATGTTAGCATAACTAGACTGTTAGTAAATAAAGGCACAACAACAATAAAGCAAGCTGCCACTCTTGTGTACACGAACACATCAATTTAATCCATTTACACGCGTACATAAAGGCGACGAAGAGATATTCCACACACACAGATGTAGTCATCGCCGAAGTAGTTACTCATACATACACACGCATATGACCAGTAGAAAAGCATTGACTACAAATATACATGTACATATATAGCTGGTAACCAAGCAGGAGATACAACAGTTGCAGAAGGTGAAACGTCTAGACCTTTGGAGAAATATGCGGAAGAGACAATAGATAGAATAAAAGCAGCGCGAGCTGACGAACGAGTAATCAGTTTGAGTTAAACACGCTTTTGTTAAGTACTTGATATTGAAGTATAATTGTACTACTCCCAAAATCTAAAGAAAGACCAGCTTGAAATAGTGAAAATTGCAGTGAATTTTTCGACAGTTTAGCGATTCGAACGTTAGCAGAAAGTTTGAAATAAGCGGAATTTCCCCGAAATTCGTTCCAATATAAAGAAAAGTGTAGTTATTTGGGTTGAAAGAAATTTTTTTCAAAATCAAATTTTATAGTCAAATTGTTTTTCTTGTTTCGTTCTCGATAAATTGCACTAAAGATGGCGCAACGCCGAAACCGGTTTGTCTCCGTACCAAACTTGACGCGGAATGGCGGGAAATGGTTCCAATTCAAGTAATTGCTGTATATTGGAACAATTTTCCATCATTCCTTGTCAAATTTGATTTGAAAACGAACCGGGTTCGGTGTTGTGCCATCTTCAGTGCTATTTTTTGAGAACGAAAAGGGAAACTAATATTTTACCTATGCACTTGGTATTTGAGAAAAGTTTCTTTTGACACAAGTCTTCACTTTTGCACCCTATCGAAAAATCAACAACATAAAAGACAACATAACTTTCAATTAAAACCAAAAGCTTTGCCTGCAATTAAAAATACTTACCCTCTATTACGTATTCTGAATGCTTCTGCTCTATACCCCGTTTCGTCTGGGCTTATATATAAATACGTGAAATTCATTCTTCGGCAGCGGAAAGCCCTAGGATTGTCGAGGGTCATTCCATGGTGCATATACCAGATACCTTCGAACTGTAAATAATTAAAGCATAACGTCGCTGCGCTCCCAAAAACAGTTATGTGTTTTTCAGTAACTTTTCAGGAGATCAAAAACATTTATTTCTGGTGTCCATTTGCAAAATTTTGCAAATGTCGTATTTTGAAATATTTTATGGAAAGTACGTTATTGATGTGTGAAGGAAAAAATCATTATTTTTAACCAATTACGACGTGATAAATATTTGCGCCGTTTTATAGCACATAGCTGCTTTCAAACATGATTCAAATTTGCTTTCGGCGGCAGGGAAATGCATGCAATTTTTGCCGTTATTCCTCATTATGATTACGGAGATTACCCCTTAAGCCCATGGGAGGTGTAGCTTCATCAATCAGATGTCTGTTGGGCTGCCCAGGTTTCTGGGTATTCAACAGAAACAGAACTGTTTGGGAGTACTCTCGCCTCATTGTGTACGTGGTGTTCTGGGGACGTAAGAAAACAGGCCGTAGCGGTTCTGAGAGTAGTATTTTGGCAGGCCTGTATTTTCTTCCAGTGAGTAACCTTTAGGCTTGGCGACCATATCGGGGCGCGAAGCATGCAACCGGCCGGCTAATTGCTTTGTAAGTAGTAATGAGTGTTTCTTTGTCTTTACCCCAAGTGCTGCCGGAAAGAGGTTTGGCGATTTTATTACGGCTCTGGATTTTCGGTACAATCCAAAATGTAGATCCTGATCGAACGTCACACCCAAGATTTTAGGGTGTAAGACAGTCGGTAGCGTATTGCCGATGTCGGGATTAAATAGATTATATTGCACTGTGTGGTGGGTGATAAACGCGAGACGGCCTGCATTTCCGCTCTCGCGATCTCTTCTGTGGACGTTATGTCCAGAGCAGGTCCTCAGCAGATCTTGCTGTATGTTTGGTCTTTTGGATCGCTGCAATGTGCTTCATGAAATCAACTACATATCTCCGTGATCTTTCCAGTTAACCCATAACAGTTTAACTGCTGAATTTTGAAGTGCAACGGGGTTAACGTCGTCACTCTGGGGGTACGTCTGAGTTGAGGGAGGCCAGGGCGCAATTGCTGTTGTGGCCTTGGGACTAGACTTCCCTGGGTAAGCATTTGGGTACCCGATGTAGTTGGGTTTGCGGCCTAGCAGTATGGCGCGATAAAACCCGTCGGGGGATTGCCGTCGCTGAGACCAGAACATCTAAGAAAGTGGCATCGTCCAAGGCAGGAGCTGCATTGGACAAATGTTGCAACCATATATATTCTGTGCTGGCAAACGGTGCAAAAGGTGGTAGAGCCCAAAGAATTTGTTTCTATGACCTACTCGAGTGCTAGTGCCGGAAAGAGGGGGAGAAGAAGACGGGGGCGGGGGCTGATGATCGGCATTGCTACCGACTCTACTACGGAGATTGTAGTTATGAGGAGGAGCGATGTTGTTGTTGTTGTAGCGATAGGGTTGCTCCCCGAAGGCTTTGGGGAGTGTTATCGATGTGATGGTCCTTTGCCGGATACAGGTCCGGTACGCTCCGGTACCACAGCACCATTAAGGTGCTAGCCCGATCATCTCGGGAATGATTTATGTGCCCACATTAAACATTCAGGCCATCTCCTCCCTCCCCACCCCCAAGTTCCATGAGGAGCTTGGGGTCGCCAGAGCCTCGCCTGTTAGTGAAACAGGATTCGCCGCGGATAGGCGAGGTTAACAATTGGGTTTGGAGAAGCTATATATTGCGATGGGAACCTGAAGGGTTGCGCTACACACCCCTTGAATCTGGTATTTTAGTCGCCTCTTACGACAGGCATACCTACCGCGGGTATATTCTGACCCCCTTACCCATCGGGGGAGGAGCGATCATATGAGCTGGTGGCGCCATGGGGCCGGAGCAGCAGTGGTTACTTGTTATGGCTTGCTGAGAAGCGGGGCAGGTAGAAGGAAGTGAACGCTGACTACGGGACTCCCTTGGGCGTAATCAGCAAGGAGCCAAATTTATAAAAGTTATGACGGATTCGGGTTTTGGGCTCTAGCCCAGAACATCCTGTCCGATGCAACCATCTCTTGCACGTGACACATTGACAAGAGTGTGCCCGTCCTAAAAAGATTATTTTCCGGCAAACGCAGCAAAACCATTTCTCTGCACCGGGGTCAGGTAGAGGTCCTGGATTGCGTTCGATACCCTCCCGGAGCAGGAGAATATTGCGCAGTCACGCTGCAAGGATCTGCTGGGAGGATGACAATTTGAGGGAGGGACGCAACAAATTAAATGGGGTTACACTGAATTGGTCGGGAAAAATCCGGAGTCGCTCCGGTTCGTAGAACCTGCTGCCTTGGGAAGCGAGATGGTTTGTAATTATTTTTTACATTGAAATCAAAGCACTTTCGCCAGCGATTCAAAAAAATTATAAGCTAGTGAGTAAGTACATAACCGTTTTTCAGAGTACTTCTAGTACTGTGAGCACATAGTTGTTTTCATTCACTTCTAAACCAAAAGAGATATAAAAAAACTGCATATGCAGAAATGTGGGCTCTATATAGTGATAACAAAATATGCAATAAAAAAAATTTTAAGAAAAACACATAACTGTTTTCGTTAGCGCAGCGACGATAAGCTTTTAAAATGGTTTTAAAATCTATGCATAGTACTATAAAATTGGCCCAGCTATATACATAGAGCTGACACTTAATTTATTTAAGTATATAAAACTTCATACTCACACGTGCTCTGTCGACTCTTTGCAAATATTGTATATCTGTTCGACACGAACCTGGCTTTCGGCCTTGTCCGGCCACCAAATATGATGATGTCAAAAAAATTAAAACTAACAAAGGGGAACTGAAAAAAAAAAATGAAATTAATTAAAAAACAAGTAAGGAAGGCTAAGTTCGGGTGTAACCGAATATTACATACTCAGCTGAGAGCTTTGGAGACAAAATAAAGTAAAATTACCATGTAGGAAAATGAACCTAGGGTAACCCTGGAATGTGTATGTATGACATGGGTATCAAATGAAAGGTGTTAATGATTGTTTAAAAGGGAGTGGGCCTTAGTTCTATAGGTGGACGCCTTTTCGAGATATCGCCATAAAGGTGGACCAGGGTAACCCAGAACATCATTTGTTGGGTACCGCTAATTTATTTATATATGTAATACCACGAACAGTATTCCTGCCCTGACTCCAAAGGCTTTTGATTTCGTCCTGCAGAACTTTTTTATTTTCTTCTACTTAATATTGTAGGTGTTATATTTTTCGTCAATAAACCAATCCAATTACCATGTTTCATCTTTTTATTCATATTTGGTATGGAATTATGGAATTTTTCGTAATTTTCGATATCGAAAAAGTGGGCGTGGCCATAGTCGTATTTCGGCCATTTCTATACCAAAATAAAGTGAGTTCAGATAAGTGCGTGGACTAAGTTTAGTAAAGATATATCGATTTTTGGTCAAGTTATCGTGTTAACGGCCGAGCGGAAGGGAAGGGCGGTCGACTATGTATAAAAACTGGGCGTGTCTTCAACCGATTTCCCCCATTTTCATAGAAAACAGTTATCGTCATGGAATCCATGCCAATACCAAATTTCAAAATGATTGGTAAATTTTTGTTCGACTTATGGCATAAAAGTATTCTAGACAAATTAAATGAAAAAGGGCGGAGCCACGTCCGTTTTGAAATTTTCTTTTAGTTTTGTATTTTGTTGCACCATATCATTACTGGAGTTGAATGTTGACATAATTTACTTATATACTCTAAAGATATTAAATTTTTTATTATAATTTGACTTTTAAAAATTTTTTTTTATAGTGGGCGTGTTCGAAATCCGATTTTGTTGATTTTTATTTGGCAAACATATAGTAATAGGGGTAGCGTTCCTGCTAAATTTCATCATTATACCTTTAACGACTGCCAAATTACAGCTTGCAAAATATTTAAATAACCTTCTTTAAAAAGTGGCCGGTGCTACGCCCAATGTCCAAAATTTTACTAATTTTCTATTCTGCTGTCATAAGGTCAATCCACCCACCAAGTTTCATCGCTCTATCCATCTTTGATAACGAATTATCGCACTTTTTCGGTTTTTCGAAATTTTCGATATCGGAAAAGTGGGCGTGGTTATAGTCCGATTTCATTCATTTTAAACAGCGATCTGAGATGAGTGCCCAGGAACCTACATACCAAATTTCATCAAGATACCTCAAAATTTACTCAAGTTATCGTGTTCACGGAGAGACAGACGGACGGACGGACGGGCGGACGGACATGGCTAAATGGATTTCTTTTTTCGCCCAGGTCATTTTGATATATAGAAGTCTATATCTATCTAGATTAGTTTATGCCGGTACGGGGTACCGTTATGCGAACAAAATTAATATACTCTGTGAGCTCTGCTCAGTTGAGTATAACAAGTAAAGGTGTCTAAGTTCGGGTGTAACCGAACATTATATAATCAGCGTGAGCTTCAATTGTACATTTCATTTCAGATAAATAACTTTTCTACATAACACGTGGCTCCGCCCGTTTAAAAAAATATCTCCCCATTTCCTCGTATAATAAAACTTGATAAGTGAAATATCATTGATTCAAAACTATTTTTTGCTAAGTTATAGCTTATTATTCTAGTCTACGACTCTTTTAAGCTTATTTTATATCTAAGTTGCCGTAATCTTTAACCGATCCCGTCCATTTTTACTAGACATATTTTCTGCTATAAGGAAAATACGTGTACACAATTTTGTTACGATATGTTAATTTTTCTTCGAGTTATGGCTCCCGAAACAGAAAATGGCTTAGTCATAAAAGGGGCGCTACTACGCCCATTTTTTTAAATTTGAAGTTTTTCCTATTGATTGTTATAAATACACTTGGGAAATGAAATACCATTATATAAAGTTCTTTTCCAAAATATATAACTTATTTTATTCGTCCACGATCCTTTTAAAAATATTTTATATGAAAGTGGGCGTGGTCTTTAAAAGATTTCGTTAATTTTTTTTCAAATAATTCCTTATAGTAAAGGCAACCTCTCTGCCGAATTTTGTTATGATAGGTTTAATGATTTTTGATTTATGATTAATAATATTTGTAAAATTGATTTTATCACAAGTGGACGCTGCCACGCCCAATTGAAAAAATTTTTCCAAATTTTTATCAAGAGTCTTAATATCAGTCCCATTTCAAATTTCAACATTCTAGGTGTATTATTTACTAAATTATCAGGTTTTTTGTGTTTTCCAAAATTTTATATATGTATATAAAAAGTGGGCGTGGTAATCATTCGATTTCGCTCATTTTCAATACATATTCTGAGTCCAGATAAACTAGTGTGTCAAATTTGGTGAAGGTATCTCAATATTTACTCAAGTTATCGTGCTAACGGACGGACGGACGGACGGAGAGTTTGCCGGCACCAGTTCTGCATAGCTTTCGGGATCAATCTGTGATCCCGTCAAGGTCATTTCGGGATCAATTAGGGACTCTTTAAGGATCATATCTGGATGGTTTCAGGGATTCGTTCGGGATTATTTCGGGATAATTTGCGGATCCTTTCGGGATCATTTCACTATTCCGGGATCATTTGGCATCTTCACACAAGTACCTACCTATTTTTATACTCATCGTGCTTTGCACATCGAGAAAGATATAGACTTCCATATATCAAAATCATCTGTATCGAAAAAAAATTTGATTGAGCCATCACGAAATGACCCCGACGGGATTCCGTAAACCGTCAAGAAAGTATTACCAAAGGGTCCCTAAATGAACCCGAAAAAGTCCCGAAAAGACCCGGACGGATCCCGAAAACTATCCAGAAATGATTCCGTAAGAGTCCAAAATGATCCCGAAAAGACCCTGACTAGTACCTGGACGGATCACGTAAATCATCCAGAAATTATACCGGAAGAGTCCCCAAAAGATCCCGGAATAGTCCCGAAATGATCCCACATGTATCCCAAAAACTATCCAGAAATGATAGCGAAGAAGTCCCAAAATGACCCTACGGGATCACGGACGGATCGCGAAAATCAACCAGAAATTATCCCGGAAGGATCCCCAAATGATCCCGAAATAGTCCCGAAAAAGTCCCGAAATGACCCTGACGGGATCCCAAAAATCGTCCAGAAATGATACCAGAAGTATCCCCAGATGATCCCGAAAAAGACCCGAAATAACTCCGACGGGATTCCGGACACATCCCGAAAGTCGTCCAGAAATTATAGCGGAAGAGTCCCCAATGATCCGAGATGATCCCGAAATAACTCTCACGTGGTCCAGAAATGCTCTCGGAGGGATACCGAAAATGACCCGAAATAACCCCGACGGGATCTCAGATGTATCCCTAAAACTATCCAGAAATGATCGCGAAAAAGTCCCGAAATGCCCCTGACGGGATCCCGGACGGATCGCGAAAATCATCCAGAAATGATGCCGGACGGGTCCAAAAATAGTTCCAAAAAAGCCCCGAAACTACCCTATCGGAATCCCGAAAACCATCCGGAAATGATCTGGGTAGGATCCCGAAATGATCCCGAAATAGTCCCGAAAAAATACCGCAATGACCCTGGCGAGATCTCGAAAGTTTTCCGGAAATGATACCGGAAGGATCCCCAGAGGATCCCGAAAAAGTCCCGAAATAACTCCGACGGGTTCCATCCCGCAAATATTTCAGAAATTATACCGAAGGGGTTCCAAAATTATCCCGAAATAGTCCCGTAAAGGTCCCGAAATAATGCCGACGGGACGCCGGACGGATCCTGAAAACCATCCAGAAATAATCCTGTAAAAGTTCCGAAATGACCCTGACATAGTCCAGAAAAAGTCCCGAAATTACCCCGACTGGATGCCGGGCGGATCCCCTAAACTACCCAGAAATGATCTCGGAAGGGTCCCAAAAAGATACCGAAAAAGTTCCGATATGACCCCGACGGGACGGAGGGCTCCCGAAAACCATTCAGAATTGATCTCTGAAGGGTACGCAACTGATCCCGAAATAGTCCATAAATATTCACAAATTACCCCGACGGGATTCAGGAGGGATTCCGAACCCCATCCAGAAATGATGTCGGAAGAGTCCCCAAATGATACCGAAATAGTCCCGAAATGATCCCCAAATGATCACGGAATAATCCCGAAAAACTCCCAAAATAACACCGACGGGATGCCGGGCGTACCCCGAAAACTGTACAGAAATTATCCCGGAACAATCCGGAAATAGTCCCGAAAAGACCACGACGGGATCCCGCCCGGATACCGAAAACCATTCAGAAATTATCCCGGAAGGGTCTCGATATGACCCTGACGGGACTACAAATATGGTGAAGGTAATTAATTATAAAAGCACGTTAATAAGGCAGCAGGCGCGTTGAAGAGTTACAAACAAACATACAGGTAAAGCTAACAAAAACAATTGAAGGAGGGGGGATGCCGGGAGGAGAAGGAGAGCACCTCTGATCGTTTTTCCAAAATTGTTTAGATCACGAACTGTATGGGCCAGATACCAAAAATTATTGATTTAGGAGAAAATTTACATGGAGTTATACCAATTTACAGATTGTGCACCAGAGGGGATCACGAGGGGGGGGGGGTGTCACTGCGCACTTTGTAAGCTCTCGACTTATTTGACCCATTGAGTTTGTAATATTGGTGAAGGTCAGTATACGTAAAGTTATAACGTGTAAAAATTGTTAAAAAGTAATTATTCGAAGGGGTCGAAAAAGATTTCGCCAGTAGACTATTGTCTCTGTCCTAAATCCGTGTAGCCATTCTGGTGTGATTCAGTTACAAAGACGAAAAAATACAATAATTAAATCATAACTGTTCCTGGGGGGCGGGGACTTCCCGCCCCCCCCCCCCCCTTTTCAAAAAAATATAGCTAGTAGATCCTTCTAGACTATTGGCTACATGTGTGGAAATTTCATCCAAATCTGTCTGTTCGTGCGTTATTGAGTCCACAAAAACAAAAGTCTGGACAAACATCCAAACATACAAACATCCAAACTTTCATATTTATAATATACATTAGATTAGACTAGATTAGATTAGATATTAGATATATAGCACCGATCTCCACGATTTTTTCAGATAACAATATATGCTATATATGTGAGCATTTGGTGAAATTTGAAGCTTCTAACTGGTAAAATGGGGCTGAAATTGCGAATAGTTTCTTATCTGAAAAATCGGTTGTATGAGATATATACTATATATACAACCGATCACTATCATTTATTCACACAGCAGCATTTGTTGAAATTTGAAGCCTCTAGCTCTTAAAATGGGGCAGTAATTACGAAAAGTTTCCTATCTGAACAATCGGTTGTGGGAGATATTTGCTATATATACGACCGATCTCATCCATTTTTATAAGCTTTTATTTACTTTCACTTTTGTTGTCTGTAATGGAATCTTGCAAGTTAAATTTGATACACTTCCCGGTGTCCGATTGAGCTGAAATTTTGCACACATGTATAACTCCGATGACAATGCAATTTTACTTTGTTAGAATTCGATAAATTAATCGATAACACAGTTATCGGTAAAGATTTGTATTTACTTTGGCATAACAGCCTAAGTCCCATACAAACCCGCCGGTACCTATCCGTGCATTGTGATATTTGGACGTGGTGAATCACGCGTGTCACGCGTGGTGAATCTCAACGCTTGCGAAAAGCGGTGACACAACCCCCTGTTGTATTTCTGTGTATAACCAACATAGCTGAATTTTTAAGGCTGTTTAACCCTGTAATCTTTTCGGTAATTTATTTTGCTTTTGGAAAAATTACCTATTTGAAAAAAGCTGGCTGAAAAATATTGGCATAACAGCTTAAGTTAAATCAAGAATGGAAAATCTTTGGAAAATTTTAGCAGATGTGGCAATTTCGCACGTCCGTTGAACGAAATATTGACAATCTGCTGATCATCGCTAAGAAATTAGCGACATTCCATCAACTAAGCAGCACTTTAGCAATACTACTGTTATTATTTGGCCGCTCAAACACACAAATATTAATTGTGCATTAAATCTAAAATATACAAATACACCATAATAATTTACACGGCCAAAGCCATAATAATTCACACGGGTCATCAATTCTTTCTCTGATTCAAAATCTGAACTACCAGCGCTACCGTCAACAGCTCAGTGTCATCATTGCCAGTAGCGCCAATAACACCAAACTCGTGCCTGACACACAAAAGTCGTTTCACTCAATAGCGCAAGTAAAATGTACTACGCACTCACTACTAAGAAGCGTCAAAAATTCGCTTGGAGTAATTTCGTCAATGAGCTACCATTGAGCTGGCACCGCATTGCCGCTGGCGCCATGCAATTTACATCACTAAAATTGCGCGAATGCCCAGGCTCATGACTTTGTTAATCCAGATGGTGAAAACAAACACTCAAAGGAATGCAACCTTGCAAACAACAGCCGTCATTTACAAAGTGTAAAAATTCTGTGATACAACGAACGCTAACGCGGTTAGGCTCTTATCGGTAAGCGTTGCATACTTTTCTGCGCACTTGATTTTGTTTTACAGATTTTTGGCGATGGAATTTTAGCTAAGCGAAAGTTGGAATATTAGCCGTGTTTTTTTATACACGCGTATAGGTTTACGTTTGCGCGTGAAAAAAAACGCCTGTCCTCGCTTAAATAATGCTTACGAGACCCATCTAGCGGCAGTGGTTAAACAACTAGCTACAGCGTGTACCGAAAAGCGAAGACACGACCCTCTGTTGTATGCCTGTGTATAACATATAGCTAAATCAGTTGCGATGAATTGTGGACACACATATAATACATAGAATTAGTGTAGGGGGTGAAACAAAAACACATATTTCAGTTACATCTGCGTATAATGCGTATTGAAATTTATTAGTACACATTTTATGCGCAGCAATTTCGCTTCGTATTTAAATGACAAATTTCACACGAAAACAAACCAAACACGAGAATAGTTCGTGAGAGACCGTTTTAGCTTGTATCCATATGCATCATAGCTTATACTTACACAATAATTTTTGTATGTCAACGAATAGATCAGGCTAGCTGCGCTTGGTTGTTTTATACGTACTCATACTCAAATTGCTGCGGATATATTAGAGTATCAAAAAAGTTACCTGATGCCGATCTCTGCCACAGGGAAAATTTGTTGGTTATGAATGTGGATTTTTTCTGATTTATTATTAGTATTTATGACCCAATGCCAAGGTGAGCACGTGCCGAGGGCTTAATGATATGAGGGTGTATAAAAATTTCATATCGCTAACGTTGCACCTCAGGGTACCAGGGCGAACCCTGTTGTACTGAAGCCCTTATCCCTCTACAATGGACCTCTGGGGGGATGGACCGTTTTTTGTTCTACACTCGTGGGAACAAAATGAACAAAAAGAAAGAAACTATTACACAAAGAAAACGACGTTTAGAGAAGCGGAAATTTAAGCGGCAGGAGAAGATTGCTAATGAAAGCGATGCCCACAAGCGGCAACGCTTAGAAAAGATAAGTTTAGCAGTCGGAAAGCATAGAGAAAATGAGTCACCAGAACAACGCACAAATAGGCAAGATACGGATAGAATACGTCATCAAGAGGGAAGGAAAAATGAATTACAAGAAGAACACTTGGTCAGACTCGAAAGGAACACAATTAACAGGCAAGTACGTCAGTTAACGCAAACGGGAGAGGAACGCATGGTAAAAAATTTTCAACGTGGTAGCGTTGAATACTTTAATAACTCGATAAATACATTTTGCGATACAGTGTGTAATATTTGCACGAAGAGATGTTATCCCCAACAAGTGACCAAATATAAAATTAGTGCCACATCTCCTTCTTATCTTCCACGAGAATTGCGCGAGAAGAAAGAATTGTTACTGTGTTGCCGATGTAAAAATCACGTAAGTAAAAGCAACACGTCCGTATCTCCTTCTAGGGCATACTGGAACAGCATGGAACCTGGGCATATTCCAGAAGTTATACTACGATTGTCGCAAACTGAAAAGTGCCTTATTTCTCGAATAATACCGTTTTTAAAAATTATAAAGCTTGACGGCTTATTTGGACAATATGGATTTCGTGGCCAGGCAGTTCTTTTTGCTCAAGATCTTTTCGAGGTTACCGAAAAACTTCCACATATGTTGCCTAGATCTGTGAATAAATGTGGAATTGTTATTGTTACAGAGCATTTGGAGAATTTTAATATTACTCGTGAGTTCTCAGTTTCTCGCGATAATGTGTTCGAGGCTCTGACATGGTTGGTGGCTAATAATCCCTTGTACAAAGATGTCCTTATAGACAACAACGCAAACCTATCGACCGACGATCTGATTTTAGTTTTCGAAAACGCTTGTTCTACATCGCAAACTGTTTTTCAAAGCGCGGTCCCTAGCAATAAGGACTTTGTACAAATTAATGACGTTTCTCGTATATTACAGGCATCATGGCATCAAGGAAATGTTGAAGTTTTTACATCGGGATATGCTGGCCTGCAATGCTGTGCTATGGCAATGAGTAATATTATAAGAGTATCCATTACTCCACCTCAGCAGTGGAGCAAAAATACTCTTGATCAAAACATGGTAGAAGGAGATTCACTGTATGTCAAACTGCGATTATTAAATGTTGAAAATCCTGCAGGTATCCAAATCCAAGAAGACGGTTATTTAGAAATAAGGCATTTCAATTTAGTTAAAGCTAAATTGGAAATATTTGGCCGTGCCTTTGCTTTAGAATATGAGAGTGACAGTTCTTTGTTCGGCAGTTTACGAGATTCGATTAATCGCAACAATATTGGTCTGCCTTTAAAAGATGCTATGTGCAGGCTATTCTTGACACATAAAACAGGTATATTTATAGCTGCCGGAAAATCATTTGGGATTATTTGTTATGATCGAAAGTTCTATTTAACTGATTCTCATTCGTGTGGCCCAAAAGGGGCTAGAGCTAATGATGGGAAAGCATGCGTGATTGAATGCACAACAGTCGATGAGTTAGTTCGTTTATGTAAACGAGCTACTACATCGAAAAATGTCCCATACACTTTGACATATGTTGCAGTGACAACTATACCCATCATCAGTCCAAATCACGCACCGATAAGCACGCCGCATTTACCAAAATTAACAACTAATGAAAATATATCCAATAGCACCGCAATCAACGATGCGTATCTACCTGTACAAACTTCTTTCATGGGTCCGATTGATTGTCATGAACCGGAAGTTGAAGATGAGCTCGAAGTATCTGGTAATATCAATAAAATCGTACGCAAAACGAAAGACAACATTGTTAACGTAAACCACGAACGGAAAGCAGAAGAATTATCTTGGTTTTACCTATTCCCCTACGGTGTCAATGGATTAAATGAAGAGACGAGGCAAGTTCTAATATCTCCTCTTGATTACTATCAGTACCGCATTCTTAGCGATGATACTCGATTTCAGAGGAATGATTATTTGTTCTACGCCTTATCAATGTTTGAATTTTATAGAATCAAATCTACGATTGCTGCTTGTGGAAAAAAAATTCAAGGACATAATGGTATGGTTGAGGATGTACATTTATATTTAAAAAAATTGAGAGGCTCTGCTTCTTACTGGCGAGCAGCACTGAATGATCTCGTAGCACAAATCAGGTGTCTTGGACCACCGACGTATTTTCTAACTTTCAGCTGCAACGATTTGAATTGGATTGACATGAGAAAGACACTTTTGATTGCTGACGGGAGACCAAATGAAGATCCTACCGGCCTTAACATATTGGAAGTACAAAAATTGATTGAATCATATCCAGTTATTGTAAGCCGGCATTTTATGGTAAGAGTTCATGCACTTTTAACGTTTTTAACATATTCTCACGAGGTATTCGGCGGCCAAATGAAAGATTTCTGGTGGCGCATTGAATATCAGAATCGCGGGAGCCCACATTTACACATGGTAATATGGATCGAAAATTACCCATCTTTTGAAACTGAAGAAGGCATTCGTCTCCTTGACCAAGTTGTATCCTGCCAATTGCCACCAGAAAATACTGATCTTTATGAATTGGTTAAAAAAAATCAAATTCACCGTCATACCCATACCTGTCAAAAGAACAACACCAATACTTGCCGGTTCGGATTTCCCCGACAAGAATCCGATGAAACTCGGATAATTGATCAAACTTCTGATGAATACCTCCGGAATGGTGGTAGAATTTGTATTCTAAGGCGACGCCTGGAGGATAGATGGGTTAATAATTATAATCCAACTTTCCTAAAGGTTTGGAATGGGAATATAGATTTGCAACCATGTGGCTCAAATGAAGCAATAGCATATTATGTTGCGAAATATATCTCTAAATCTGAACCAAATGCATTAGATTCAAGTCTGGCCCAGGCAGTGCGAAACATACAACGTGAAGAAAGTGACATATCCCGAAAACTCTTTAAGGTTTGTATGCGAATTATGCAAGAGCGACAAATCTCTGCTTGTGAGTCCGCATTTAGACTGTGTCATCTAAATCTACGCGATAGCTCAAGGAAATGTATTTTCTTAAACACTCGTAAGCCGGAAGTCAGATACCGAGTATTAAAATTTGATGACGACGGACAAGCAACGGGATATTGCAATAATATCTTTGACAGGTACGAAATACGTCCACACGAACACCCAGAATTCGACTTTATTAAGATGAGTTTGCTAGAATTCGCAATGTTATTTGAGCCTTATTACATAAAAAAAACCTACAACGTGAACAACGATGAATCCGTAGATGATCACCAATCTCAAGAAAAGACCACCAGAAGACGACTTATCACATTGCCCGATAATAGTAAACTTGTAGTTCGAAATATTCCAGCCATAGTACGAGTTCCATACTTTGTAGCAGCGACAGACCCCGAGAGCTATTATTATAGTCTTTTGCTACAATACATGCCGTATCGTAATGAATGTGAGCTACTGGAAGAATACGACTCCGCTCAGGAAGCATTCCTGGCAAAAGAAGAATTCCTCCGCCAAACCAACGAGCGTATGCAACTTTTTAGAGAACGAGACCGACAGCTAGAAAACGCGTTTAACCAAGTTCACGCATTTCACATTCTCGGTGAAGAAAATCTACAACCTAATGACGAACCCATTGATGAAATCGAAGCCCCTGAAAAATGTATGGCTGATGATGAGTTCAGTACGTGTTGCAGAGCTATGAATGGTGATCAGGCAGAAGTATTTCGGTTTGTGACACGAAATATTCAAGAGCAGATTCATGGAGACGACAACAGACTAAGGCTCTTCATTACAGGGAACGCGGGAACTGGTAAAACATTTTTGTTTAAATTGCTGAAAAATCAAGCCAACCGTTGCCATGCCAAGACTGTCGTTAAAGTGTGCACTCTAACAGGAGTCGCAGCGCGTTTGATTGGAGGCTCTACACTTCATACTGCACTAAAGTTACCTGTGCAAAAAGATGGAAAAATATGCCAAATGCCTATGCTGACGGGAAACTTTCTCAGATTAATGCGGTTGCAGTGGAAAGATATACAATTTATATTTATTGACGAAATATCAATGGTGCCGTATGAGATGCTTTGCATGATCGAATCCAGATTAAAACAGCTTAAGAATAGTGAAGAAATGTTCGGTGGTCTTAATGTGCTCTTGTTCGGCGATCTAATGCAACTACCTCCGGTACGAGGAAACCAAGTATTCGATCAACCAGGAAGAATGGTTCCAGCGACACATTTATGGCGCCTGTTCTCTTTAATAGAGCTAAAAGAGAACATGAGACAAAAGGGTTGCGATAAGTTTGTGAATATATTGAACTCTTTGAGATTAGGTGAGATGACTACTGAACACTTTTCTGATCTTATGCAGAAATTACTTGTAAATAGCTCTGGAGAGTTCTCCATTGAAAACGCTCTACGAATTTACCCAACGAATCAGCAAGTCAATAAACACAATGCAGCCGTTCTCGAACATTTTAGGAAGAAAAATATAGAAATATTTAAAATAACAGCCCAAGATCAATTAATTGATGGAACAAAAAACAATGATCAGATTGATGTTAATAATATAATACACTCAGACATTAACAAAACAGGAGGTCTTCCAAAAGAACTAGAAATATTTGTTGGTGCTAAAGTTATGTTGAGGTCTAACGTTGACGTTGCTAAGGGACTTGTAAATGGAGCAATAGGTCACATTACTGAAATTATGTGGCCATATTACAGACGTGCTCAACTGTACCATAACGATATACCATCGGTTCGCGTAGACTTTGGTAACGATGGCGCTCATATAATACAGCCTAAATCAGTTCAATTTCCTTCTAAATTTAATCACGGCACAGCTGAAAGAAGAATGCTCCCGATTGTCTTGTCGTGGGCTTCAACTGTGCACAAAATGCAGGGAACTACTGTAGATCATGCTGTTATTTATCTAGGCTGCAAATTATTTGCTGCTGGTCAAGCTTATGTGGCTTTAAGCCGAGCTAGGTCTTTATCAGGTATTCGAATCGAAGAACTTGACTGTTCAAAGTTGACTTCGAAGAAACCCTGTAATGTTGATGCATTAAAAGAAATGGATAGAATGAGAAACGTTACAAATAACTAAGTAAAGTTTACGTAACTTATTTAAACAATATTTTACCCTACTAAAAATTAAAAAAAAAATTCATATTTAAATTAAATTTAAGAAAAAGGCTTTTCTAAGAACAAGCTTCTATTACTTGTTAATAAAACGAACTAAAAAGTAAAAAATAAAATTAAAGAAAAAAAAACTTTTTTAAAAATAAGCTTTTATTATGGTTAATAAACTTAACTAAAAAGTAAACAATAAATTGACTCTAAAGAAATATAACACTTTATAAGTTCATTGTAAGCTTAAACGATAATTAGGCTTTTTCGTAAAAAATTCTATATTGTACATAATTATATTTTTTTAACATTAAAACTTTACACCTAAATTATTAAAGCTTACAGTTTATATCACAGTCCTAATTGTTCTAATAAAAGCGTGTTACATTGCGATAGCCAGAAAATGAGATCCTAAATGTTCTTAATTATACCATCAAAATTTAACACGTTTTTTATTAGAACAATTAGGACTGTGATATAAACTGTAAGCTTTAATAATTTAGGTGTAAAGTTTTAATGTTAAAAAAATATAATTATGTACAATATAGAATTTTTTACGAAAAAGCCTAATTATCGTTTAAGCTTACAATGAACTTATAAAGTGTTATATTTCTTTAGAGTCAATTTATTGTTTACTTTTTAGTTAATTTTATTAACCATAATAAAAGCTTATTTTTAAAAAAGTTTTTTTTCTTTAATTTTTTCAGATAACAATATGTGTAATATACGAAAGCATATGGTGAAGTTTGAAGCTTCAATCTGATAAATTGAGGAAGATATGACAAAAATCCTCTTTTTCTGAAAAATTGGTTGTATGGAGGATATATGCTATAGTGGTCCGATCAGGCCGGTTCCAACAAATGTCTAATCGGACACCTAAATACACCCGCTCACCAAATTTTATTAAAATATCTCAAAAATTGAGGGACTAGTTTGCACACAAACAGACAGACGGACAGGCGAACAGACGGACAGACGGACATGGCTAAAACAACTCAGCTCTTCATCTTAATTGTTTCGGTATACCTAGTGGTGGGTCTATCTATTTTCTTTTAAGAACTTACAATTTTAGTATTCGTGCCGAAATTAATATACTATTTCATTTTCATGAAAGGTATAAAAAGACAGTGAGGTTCGACCCAAAGTAGAGCGCGAGCGTGAACGCAATATCAGCTTGCCTCCTTGCGACACCGAAGTATTTAAGGGCGATTGCCTATCTTGTCCAACTTTCCAGGACATGTTCACGTCCATATATATCAACGAGAGTCCGCTTAATGTCGAGAGGTTTTATTACCTCATTCAAAAGACTGAGGGGGAAGCAAAGGAAATTGTTCTAGAGTACCAACTCACAAACGACGTTTTCACCACAGCATGGAAGAATTTAACTGACAGGTATCCTGACTAAAGTATCCTGATCAACACCCAACTAAAGATTTTATTTAGTTTAAAAAAATTTTGAGTGAGTGTGGTAACTCGACGCAACGCGAGATCAATAATTGTATCGCGTACCTTAAAACGCTCAGATCGACATCTCAAACTGGGATGCCATCATTACTTACCTATGCTCGACCAAGCTGCCAGAAAGTACCTTAGCTCTCTGGGAACAGACAGTCGCCAATAAGACAAAAGTCTCCAAGTGGAAAGAAATGGACAAATTCTTCCCATAGATTCCAGGCACTGGAAACTGTTTCAGGAATTACCGGTAGCGATACTAGTAAAGCCCCTAAACAGCAGAACGGTAGACAGCCTACCGATTCTTCGCTCGCGCCGAAAGCTTGGCGCCTTTCAAAGAAGCGTGGCCAAGCGCGCGTGCAGTATGTGCAAGTCCAACGAGCCCAAACTCATAAGCTGTCCGATATCAGATTACACTTTATTAAAAGTAACAACACTTGTATCAAGTGCCTCTCGTCGGGACATACTGTGTCTAAGTGTACTAGCTCATATAACTACAGCACTTGCCACCTACGACATCACATGCTCCTACATATTCAGGCAATTGCATCAACACCTACGGGTAGGTCAAAAGGATCATACCCCAATGACAACATCCCAGGCACTTCGGCCGAAGCAATGCAGAGGCGTGATGCGGCAAATAAGCACAACAACAATGTCAATAATGTCACATCATGTTTCTCAGCTTCCAATATAAAATACGGAAGCCTTACTAGGTACAGCACACGAAAACGTATTTTACAATAATACAAATTTTTCGGCGCGTGCCTTAAATGATTCTGGGCCCGAATGCACCTTTATTACAGAAAGGCTCAAAGGCCGTATCAACTTGCCGCCTACTAGGCTGTCACTGGTATCACTAATCAGGTATCCGCGAAAGTGAAACCTCCCAACCTGTCAGGCAAATCCAGCCGCATTACAAGCTTTCCCTAAAATCATATTAGCGGACAAACGGTTCTTTATTAACGAATCAGTCGACCTTATTTTAGACGTATTTGGCTGGATCTGCTTCTCTACGAAGGCCATCCATGTGGAACGGAACTAACTTCGTCGGGGCAGCTCGGGCGCTAAGAGCAGAATTTAAGGCATTATTAACGGATGCCCGCCTCAAGATCCTAGCTCTTTACACCCACCAAGAAATAGCGTGGTTTTTTATCCCTTCTGCGGCTGCTCACATGGGGGGGCTGTGGGAAGCAGGAGTCAAAAGTTTCACAAAACATTTCACGAAAATGTCTCAAAACTCCAAATAAAAATTCGAGGACTTTGCCACGCTATTGCGCAGAATGAAGTATTGTCTCAATTTTCGATCCTTAACCCCATCCTCAAATGATAAAGTCGATATGGAACGACTAACGCCTGGGCATTTCCTAATTGAAGGGCACTACTTGCTCCTCTACAACCCGATGCCAGCGAAAACCCACCATCGGTCATCAACCTAATCGAACTCCAAAAACTTAACAAATGGTGGCACCAAAAAACAAATATGACAATAGGGGATTTGATGAGCATAAAGGAAGACAACCTCCCCCCGAATGAATGGAGACTGGACAGGGTGGTCAAAGTCCACCTTGGCTACGACGACCGAATTCAAGTGGTCGCAATCATGACCGCTCGAGGCCAAGTGACGAGAGCCCTCGTCAAACTGATACGCCTCCCTCCTGGCAATGAAGGAGAGGACCCTACAAAAGCACAATAATTATCTTAACTGTAACCGGAATTCCACTTCGCAAAATCGCAAAAAAACAAGTAAGGACGGGACTGTCTTCGGCTGTGCCGAAGACTTCATACCTTTCATGAATGGGGTTGAACAATAATCTTATCCCATTCGTAATCTCCAAATAATCGGCTTTATAAGATAAGAAATATATAGTGAACAGATGTACATACCTAAGCGATTTTTAAGGTAAATATAAAATATAACAAGTAAAGGTGTCTAAGTTCGGGTGTAACCGAACATTATATAATGTAAATGTATATTTGTAGTTTATAGTCTCTCGCATAGCCCGCAGCGTGTACTTTAAGTGTACATTTCATTTCAGATAAATTACTTGTCGACATAACACGTGGCACCGCCCGTTTAAAAAAAATTACTCCCCGTTTCCTCTTACAATAAAACATGATAAGTGAAATATCATTGATTCAAAACTATTTTTTGCTAAGTTATAGCTTATTATTCTTGTCTACGACCCTTTTAAACTTGTTTTATATCTAATTTGCCGTGGTATTTAACCGATCCCGTCCATTTTTTACTAGGAATATTTTCTGCTATAAGGAAAATACGTGTTTCAGTAGGAGTGGAAGTGGACTTCTTAGTTGACCATGACATCAGGATCGATATGCAGAGACGGATTATGCGCTATGCGAACCAGGATGTGCCACTTAACTTCAGTTTGGAGAAAGGGTGCAGCAGTAAGCGAGTGCTGGTGGAGGAGACTCGACAAAGACCACGAAAGTCAAAGGTAAAGGTTGGTGGAACGAATGGGCCAAATAAAGCAAAATCAAAGGTATCTGCGAGAGAAACACTGGTATTGACAAAACCAAATGGACGCACTAAAACGAAGGAAAGAATTTCCCAGAAAGAACACAAGGGTAATTTCAAGCCAGGACGCACTACTGTTGTGAACTGTCAAGACTATACTGAGGATGCAAAGTCATTTCGTCAAGATAAAGCTCTGCGAAGTAGTTCATTCGCCAAACAACACAGTGTGACGGAACGGTTCAGGATAATGAGTAGTAGGATGAAACACAGGTACGACAAGAACAATAATCCGGAAGGTTTCCTGGAGGGAGATTTGGTACTGCTATACAACCCTCACCGGCGGAAAGGTGTTCCGTCCAAATTTTGGTGCAATTTAGGAGGCCCGTACAGAGTTGTGAAGAGGATCAGTGATGTCGTCTACCGCATACAAACAATTGGGAAACCACGAAATAGAATGGTGATTCACTTGGAGAGGCTTGCAGCGGTTAGATCGAGAGATTTATCTGATCGGGACGATTAGACTTAGGTGGAGGGCAGTGTGACGAATATTAGTATTCGTAAGCGATACTACCATCACTAAGCCGATAATAAGCAGTATGTACGTAAACAAATCAATCATCATGGACAAAAGGCAGCAGAGGGATACTCACCATCAGCTGAAGTAGTACTCACATATACACATGCATGTGGCTATGCGAGAGACTATAAACTACAAATATACATTTACATATATGTTTGATAACCAGGCGTGAAGTTCTCGAAGTTACTAGGCCTCAGTAGAAATGGGTGAACGAGCAACAGAGAGTATAAAAGCAGCGAAAGCTGATTAGTCAGTAAGCAGTTTGATTTAAACACGCTATCAGTTGCGAAGTGAAGTATAATTGTGAAGTATAATTGTACTACTCCCAAAGTAATCTAATAAAGACCATTTTGCATTGCCAAATATTGGAGTTATTTTTTCGACAATTTAGCGGTCCGAACTTTAGCAGAAGGTGTAAAACAAACGGAGTTTCACTAAATTCGTTACAATATTTACATAAATTATACGACGGAGAATTAACGGACGAGCATATGGGTCTAAGTGGAACTCCCTCTTTATGGATTTTCGTCAAACCATACAACCTAGGCGTATTGGCAGTGTACTGAGGAGACTATATTTTTCTTTTATATTTATCACATTTTTTTAAAAAGTTTTTCTACAATTTCATTATTCTTGTCCTGTAACTTGTTTGTGGGTCGCGTTTCAAACCCCGATATGAGGAAATATCCTTTACCATTTCCTGTAATTTTTTATCGTAATCAGATTTTTCCATCAGAACTGTTACGTTGCCCTTGTCAGCGTTCAGGACTAATAGTTCTTTATTGTTTTTTAAGAACTTCTTAGCCGACTGAAAATCTGGTGATTGGGGGCACCGCCTTGAGCGAACCCGCAACCGCCACAACAAATTGCGAGGACCCGTGCAACACTTTGAGTGGGCATGGGGCCGATATAAAACTAGCACTCAGCGAGAGAGATACATTCTCGGTATCTGAGATTGCGGGCCAGTTCTTTACTGGCATGGACGAGCAACTTCTGTTGAAATTAGATCCGTCGGATGCTGAATTCGACGATACTATCGTGGAGGAAGATACGACGATGCGGATCAGCGGAGGATGGACGTCGATGCTGAAACCGACCGTTAACGAGCGCGCAGGTACTGCAAATAAACCTGCACCACTCTAAGGCAGCTTCGGCTGCGCTAATATTATGCCACAGCACAACATATGAGGACGTCGTTCTAGCCCACGAGCCTTGGGTCGTTGGCAGCAAGGTCTGTGTGCTCTGTTGTCATGGCAAGAATACTGTTCGTACATATATAAATAAATTAGCGGTACCCGACAAATGATGTTCTTGGTCTCCCTGGTCCACATTTTGGTCGATATCTTGAAAACGCCTTAATTTATAAAACTAAAGGCCACTTCCTTTGAAAACCCCCATTTATACCTTTAATTTGATACCCATAACGTACAAACACCTTCTTAAGTCACCCCTGGTTCACCTTATTGCGAAATAAGGCCCTCTCCCTTTTAAAATAATCATTACCACCTCTCATTTGATACCCATGCCATACAAACACATTCCAGGGTTACCCTAGGTTCATTTTCCTAAATGTTGATTTTCCCTTATTTTGTCTTAACCTTGCTTGTTTTATTAAAAACTTTTGATTTGATCGTCTAATGTATAATACACGAAACACTAGTAAGAATGCCATTTGTGGAGTTAGGCACTTTTGATATGTGTGGACTCATATTTAAAACAGAGAAAATATAGTACTTTCACAATCATTGTGTACAATACAAAGTGTGTTAACTAAGGGATAAATGTCAAAATTCAAACAGCCTCGCTCGTAAATCTCAGGTCTAGAGTTGCATTTTTTTGGTACGTAAGAGTACTTTAAGCTGAGTTGCATTTGATAGTTAAATAAAACTTTGTAGTAGATGAAACAGTTGCATATATTCCTACGGAAATATAAATAATAGAAGACTTGCAGCCTCCAAGAATGCGGAAACATACGGAAAGAAAAATATATTTAAATTAGAGTCAAAAAAGTCTAGAGAAACTTAACAAAATATAAAGTGCCACACGTGTAACATTGTTGTTTTTATACTCAGTTGAGCAGAGCTCACAGAGTATATTAACTTTGATTGGATAACGGTTGGTTTTACAGGTATAAAGGAATCGAGATAGATATAGACTTCCATATATCAAAATCATCAGTATCGAAAAAAATTTGATTGAGCCATACGTCCGTCTGTCCGTTTTGAGGTATCTCATCTGATATGTAGGTTCCTGGGCACTCATCTCAGATCGATATTTAAAATGAACGATATCGAACTATAACCACGCCCACTTTTTCGATATCGAAAATTTCGAAAACCCGAAAAAGTGCGATAATTCATTACCAAAGACGAATAAAGCGATGAAACTTGGTAGGTGAGTTGAACTTATGACGCAGATTAGAAAATTAGTAAAATTTTGGACAATAGGCGTGGCACCGCCCACTTTTAAAAGAAGGTAATTTTAATATTTTGTAAGCTGTAATTTGGCAGTCGTTGAAGAACGAAGAACGGCCACGCCCACTTAAAAAAAATTATCTGAACTCACTTTGTATTGGTGTAAAATATGGCCGAAATCCGGTTATGACACGCCCACTTTTTCGTTATCGAAAGTTACGAAAAATGAAAAACTTCCATAATTCTATACCAAATACGAAAAAAGGGATGAAACATGGTAATTGGATTGGTTTATTGGCGCAAAATATAACTTTAGAAAAAAGCTTTGTAAATGGGTGTGACATCTACTTAATGTAGAAGAAAATGAAAAAGTTCTGCAGGGCGAAATCAAAAGCCCTTAGAATCTTGGCAGGAATACTGTTCGTGGTATTACATATATAAATAAATTAGCGGTACCCGACAGATAATGTTCTGGGTCACCCTGGTCCACATTTTGGTCAATATCTCGAAAACACCTTCACATATACAACTACCACCACTCCCTTTTAAAATACTCATTAACACCTTTTATTTGCTACTACCCATATCATACAAACAAATTCTAGAGTCACCCCTGGTCCACCGTTATGGCGATATTTTGAAAAGGCGTCCACCTATAGAACTAAGGCCCACGCCCTTTTAAAATACACATTAACACATTTCATTTGATACCCATATCGTACAAACAAATTCTAGAGTCAGCCCTGGTCCACCTTTATGGCGATATCTTGAAAAGGCGTCCACCTATAGAACTAAGGCCCACGCCCTTTTAAAATACACATTAACACATTTCATTTGATACCCATATCGTACAAACAAATTCTAGAGTCACCCCTGGTCCACCTTTATGGCGATATCTTGAAAAGGCGTCCACCTATAGAACAAAGGCCCACTCCTTTTTAAAATACTCATTAACACCTTTCATTTGCTACTACCCATATCATACAAACAAATTCTAGAGTCACCCCTGATCCACCGTTAGGCGATATTTTGAAAAGGCGTCCACCTATACAACTAAGGCCCACGCCCTTTTAAAATACACATTAACACATTTCATTTGATACCCATATCGTACAAACAAATTCTAGAGTCACCCCAGGTCCACCTTTATGGCGATATCTTAAAAAGGCGTCCACCTATAGAACTAAGGCCCACGCCCTTTTAAAATACACATTAACACATTTCATTTGATACCCATATCGTACAAACAAATTCTAGAGTCACCCTGGTCCACCTTTATGGCGATATCTTGAAAAGGCGTCCACCTATAGAACTAAGGCCCACGCCCTTTTAAAATACACATTAACACATTTCATTTGATACCCATATCGTACAAACAAATTCTAGAGTCACCCCTCGTCCACCTTTATGGCGATATCTTGAAAAGGCGTCCACCTATAGAACAAAGGCCTACTCCTTTTTAAAATACTCATTAACACCTTTCATTTGCTACTACCCATATCATACAAACAAATTCTAGAGTCACCCCTGATCCACCGTTAGGCGATATTTTGAAAAGGCGTCCACCTATACAACTAAGGCCCACGCCCTTTTAAAATACACATTAACACATTTCATTTGATACCCATATCGTACAAACAAATTCTGGAGTCACCCCAGGTCCACCTTTATGGCGGTATCTTGAAAAGGCGTCCACCTATAGAACTAAGGCCCACGCCCTTTTAAAATACACATTAACACATTTCACTTGATACCCATATCGTACAAACAAATTCTGGAGTCACCCCAGGTCCACCTTTATGGCGGTATCTTGAAAAGGCGTCCACCTATAGAACTAAGGCCCACGCCCTTTTAAAATACACATTAACACATTTCATTTGATACCCATATCGTACAAACAAATTCTGGAGTCACCCCAGGTCCACCTTTATGGCGGTATCTTGAAAAGGCGTCCACCTATAGAACTAAGGCCCACGCCCTTTTAAAATACACATTAACACATTTCATTTGATACCCATATCGTACAAACAAATTCTGGAGTCACCCCAGGTCCACCTTTATGGCGATATCTTGAAAAGGCGTCCACCTATAGAACAAAGGCCCACTCCTTTTTAAAATACTCATTAACACCTTTCATTTGCTACTACCCATATCATACAAACAAATTCTAGAGTCACCCCTGATCCACCGTTAGGCGATATTTTGAAAAGGCGTCCACCTATACAACTAAGGCCCACGCCCTTTTAAAATACACATTAACACATTTCATTTGATACCCATATCGTACAAACAAATTCTGGAGTCACCCCAGGTCCACCTTTATGGCGGTATCTTGAAAAGGCGTCCACCTATAGAACTAAGGCCCACGCCCTTTTAAAATACACATTAACACATTTCATTTGATACCCATATCGTACAAACAAATTCTGGAGTCACCCCAGGTCCACCTTTATGGCGATATCTTGAAAAGGCGTCCACCTATAGAACAAAGGCCCACTCCTTTTTAAAATACTCATTAACACCTTTCATTTGCTACTACCCATATCATACAAACAAATTCTAGAGTCACCCCTGATCCACCGTTAGGCGATATTTTGAAAAGGCGTCCACCTATACAACTAAGGCCCACGCCCTTTTAAAATACACATTAACACATTTCATTTGATACCCATATCGTACAAACAAATTCTAGAGTCACCCCAGGTCCACCTTTATGGCGATATCTTAAAAAGGCGTCCACCTATAGAACTAAGGCCCACGCCCTTTTAAAATACACATTAACACATTTCATTTGATACCCATATCGTACAAACAAATTCTAGAGTCACCCTGGTCCACCTTTATGGCGATATCTTGAAAAGGCGTCCACCTATAGAACTAAGGCCCACGCCCTTTTAAAATACACATTAACACATTTCATTTGATACCCATATCGTACAAACAAATTCTCGAGTCAGGCCTGGTCCACCTTTATGGATATATCTCGAAAAGGCGTCCACCTAGAGAACTAAGGCCCACTCCCTTTTAAAATACTCATTAATACCTTCCATTTGATACACATTTCATACAAACACATTCCAGGGTTACTCTAGGTTCATTTTCCTACATGGTGATTTTCCCTTATTTTGTCTCCATAGCTCTCATCTGAGTATGTAATGTTCGCTTGCACCCGAACACAAATATAAAGAACTTGGGTACAGAAATTCAGAAATCCTAGAAAATGTTTTACCGACTTACTTTGCTGTTGTGTTTAAAAAGTTTTTCACAATAATTAGAAAAACTATATGTTTTCTATGTTTTTTATACAAATGAAAGTGCAAAAGTGTGTTCCTGCGAAAGCATAGACTAGAGAAAAATTTTAAGTTTTGCAATTATTTGCAAAAAATCTCTGTTTGGACCATTCGCCATATAAATTATCGAAACAAAGAAAAATTCAAAACGCTACAGTTAACGATCGCCTAAATATCTGCTTAGAGGCCAAAATTCTGTCAAATTATTTATGAAATGAGTTTATATCGCCGTAGTAACTGCAAAACGTATCGAATTAGTTACTTTCTGGTGATAGACGATAAAATTATCTAAAAATATCTGGAAGGAAAACTTTGCAAAGGCATACATAGATATGTTTTTCAACCGACTGCAGAAATAAATCACCAATTTGATAACGTGGCCGAATCGATCCCCTCGGTATTTTAAAATTTAGTTTGCGTGTGAACGCATTGAATGTAGCCAATAGCCTATCAGAAATCAGATTCAGCGCGCTCAATAAAGTTATGTTAGCTGGTTGTGTTAACTAGCTGGTCTGTGAGGACCCCAAATATACTATATGCGTCCATTGTGTTTGTTTAACGACCAAACTGAGAAATAATATTTAAAAGCAGGACCTATCTTATAAAATAAGTTCGTCCTTTTGATAAAGCTTTCTAGGACCTATGCCACTAACTGTACTATATCTGATTTAAATAAAGGAAAAATTCAAAAAACAGGATGTACATATATATTCCTCTAAATTTAAACCAAAGGACATATAGCAGTATGTGCTGTACTAATATATCGATTTGACTCTTAAAATATCTTTTAATTTACGATACTATTTTTTTCTGAAAGGATAATATAATTTAGTTACTTACTTAGCAATCAGATGTTTCAGCATTTTGTAAAGTATTAGCTTGAAGAAATTACAACAAAATATCACTTACGTCTTCAACACTGAAACTGACAATGTGATATTAAAATTTTTCACACCTTTTATACTTGCAATCTATGCCGATTTTTTCAGCGAAATTTCCACACACACACAAAACACATTATACCATTCCAAATAACAAAACAAAAACAGAAAGTAGCCTAAGTTCGGGTAACATTGTATATACCCTACAGAAAAAATTAGAGACAATCACGCAAAGCGACAGTTTCGCAATAGATTTAGGTCCGTCCCTTTTTTCTAAGATACATATACAAATTGGCGGCCATCGTGGCGTGATGGTAGCGTGCTCCGCCTACCACACCTTATGCCCTGGGTTCCCATCCCTGGCAAAGCAACATCAAAATTTTAGAAATAAGGTTTTTCAATTAGAAGACAATTTTTCTAAGCGGGGTCGCCCCTCGGCAGTGTTTGGGAAGCGCTCCGAGTATATTTCTGCCATGAAAAGCTCTCAGTGAAAACTCATCTGCCTGCAGATGCCGTTCAGAGTCGGCATAAAACAAGTAGGTCCCGTCCGGCCAATTTGTAGAGAAAATCAAGAGGAGCACGACGCATATTAGTAGAGAAGCTCGGCCTTAGATCTCTTCGGAGGTTATCGCGCCTTACAATTATTTTGTTTACATATACAAATTTCTATTTTCTACATACTCGCGTCTCTGTTATGTGCATTTCCTAACATAGTGTAAAAAAAGTTAACTGTTTGGCCAATTTTCGTGTATTCACAAAAGATGTTTTGTTCTACTTATCGATTTAACCCTTGGTAGGTCACCCTGTGTTGGTGAAAACATAAGTGTCAAATGAATCTATCTGATAGGTAGCTATCCTCCAGATAAGATCTACCTTAGCTGGAGATGGTAAAAAGGCCCTTAATGACTACCTCCGAACTGGTGCTAATCGGATGAATATCGGGAGACTGAACCAATTATGAATGCTTTAAAAGTGTCTACACTGAAATTGCCTTTTGAACGCGTCGTTAACTAACTCAGTCGCAGGTGGTTTTGAAATAGTCGCAGCCTTTAATTAATTTATTTAAATATATAAACCTAGCTCGACCCTAAGCGCTACTGCTACAAGTGTGAGTACTAAATGTCACGCTCTTCATCCGATTTGTACCCGTTCAGCACCGTTCGTTTTTTCTGCTGGGTATTCATTTTTGTTCTAAAACTTATTGATTTTTATAATTCAGTAACACACAATACTACTTTAGTTTCCGTAAAGTGCTTTGAAAACGCAATTATAAGCTACAAAATATAATTATTTACCTTTAAGAGACACGTGTTGTTTAATTTATCCCATTCGTACACGTTTTTGCATATATTGATAATGAGCCAAGCAAGCAGAACATAAAAAGTTCTAAAAAGTAAAAAAAATCAATTTTCATCTCTTTTATCTATAAATATAAGCAGACCAGGCATACGTTGTTCTGTCCTAACTTTGATCTATCTACATAAGCTTTTATCTCTAAATCTTCCTCCCCATTTTCCTTGTCCTTTTATTCACTCGTCCCTCTGTTTTTCTCTTTCTATACGTCCCTTTCTCCTTCTCCGTATTTTCTTCTCTATCTTCGTCGAACTCCATATCTTTCTCAGTTTCTTTCTCCGTCATTCTTTTCTCTCTATAGTTCTTATTCTACACCATCCCTTATTCCCAGCCCCAGTTCCAGTTACAGTCCCAGCCCCAGTCAAAGCCCAAGTCCCCCCGGAGTCCCTGTCTTAGTCCCAGTCAGTCCCTGGTCCGCTCCCCGGAAAAAAATCTCGTAAATACTAATCCAGACAAAGGGCTGCTTAAATACCTAATTTCAGGCAAATCGAACCGTGAATAGAATTAGTTGGAATGGATCGTTCCCGGGTCCCCTTTCCAGGAAGGGATTTGACAGGAATTCTCTTCGGTTTGCCATGAAGCGAACCTGAAATTTGATCAAAATTGGGGAATGATTTCGGAGTACATAAGTTGTTTGCAAACATACATCCTTCTTTATAAGTATATTTAACCTCTAACCATTTATGTTGCGGGAACCGAACATTTTGCAAATTTCCCCACCACTATAATATATACCTTCAAATTATATCGAAAATGCCAATCTCATGTAGCTTAGCTTTGAAATGCAGAAAACCGTTTTAAAATCGGAGCACTCTGTGTGAAGTGATGGGCCTACAATGACATTAGCGACTTTATTTTAAAAGATTTATATATGGATATAGATATATCATAAATTAAAGTCGGAGAGATGTAATCTGATACAATACTAAACGTATTGGATTGTAACTTGCTTTAAAAAAATCTTAAATGTAGCTCTATGAAATAGCTACATAAAAGAAAAATGAGCCTTACAATTTTTTACACTACGTACAACATTGCTGCAAACGAACGCACTACAGCACTTAGTGACTAGAAGTATGATTGTGTGATTCGTAAATCAACAACCCTACGTTCTGTTAAAGTAAGTGCACGCTAACTAATAAAATGAAAAAGAAACTACGTATTTGGGCTATCCCATATGTAAAGTGAATTTTCTGAAAGTCAAGCCATGACGAAATCAATGAAGTGAAGGCAGTCTCAAGTTTAAGTCAGTTCGCTTTTCCACTATGCAACTGAATTTGGCAAATACTGTAATGCTTGACCATGTCAACAAAAACGGTTTATATACAATGTCAAATGGTGTGCCGTCGATTTTGACTACAAAGTGACAACTAAGTTGACCAATAAATGAAAACAACAATTGCCCATTTACCATTAAAATTTCATTTGCTAACATGTTGGCATTTTATTTTCGTTTGCCGACTGGCGTCCCATCATCATATAATGACACAGCGTGTAAAACAACGGCAAATAATAAAATAGGTTGTGAAATAAATGAACACAAAATTTTAGAGTGGATTTTGACCATGAACTTCTTTATCGACTTTGAGTTAGTAATGTGTCAGAATGAAACGGCTTTGACCCCAACTGACCACAGGGTCAGTCAAGCTGCAGTTTTGATGTCAGTCATTTTGACCTAATAAAAACAAGCATTAGATATGTTTGTTTTGATTTGTTTTTCAATGCTTTTTATTGTTTTTGTTTTGTTTTCATTTCAATTTTCAGGAAATTTTCAGCGAATTTAACACGGAAAACATTTTTATTTGATAAAAAATAATACTTTTCTTATTTTATTTAATTAGGTTGGGTCGATTTGTATGGACGAAAGTTAACCGATATCGCGCCATCGATCTTTCGATAGGATTTGTGCTCAGGAAAAAAAGTTCCACTACACATACCCTGCGAAATTTCATTTTTTGACTTTTTTCGACTTTGATTTTTAAGGTTTTTTTCATGACCTACTAAAAAAAATTTCATATGTATAACCAAAAATGAAATTTCGCAGGCGTGGTGGAACTTTTTGTCCTTAGCCCAAGTCCTATCGAAAAATCAATGGCGCGATATCGGTTAATAAATCGACCCAGTCTAATGCATAGGCACTATTGCAATGACAAGACGCAAATCCCATTTGTGGATCAGCGACGAAATAATGAAAGTTTGCGGGTTACACATACGAATGTGCGTTGTCAGCGAAGGTGCAATAAAAAAAAATATAATGCAGTTCCTTATGAGTGAAGTGAAGTTTACAGATCTATTTGGGTATCTATCATTGAGTTGTGTAACATCTAAGGAAGACTGTGAAGGGATGGGAATTCCCGGCTCTCAATGTCTTAGTATCTAGGGCTTACATTTGTTTACTTAATATACCTAATGCATTCGTACAGTAAAGGATTTAGTTATAAACATGAAAGGGATCAGTGCAAGGATACAAACAAATTAAAGAATGTTCCAAAACCCTTTCAACTTTAGTCACTGACCGCAGAACGATTTTTTGCTATGGGTTCATTGGGAAACATTTTGTTATTATACTCAGTTGAGCAGAGCTCACAGAGTATATTAAGTTTGATTGGATAACGGTTGGTTGTACATATATAAAGGAATCGAGATAGATATAGACTTCCATATATCAAAATAATCAGGATCGCAAAAAAATTTGATTGAGCCATGTCCGTCCGTCCGTCCGTCCGTCCGTCCGTCCGTCCGTTAACACGATAACTTGAGTAAATTTTGAGGTATCTTGATGAAATTTGGTATGTAGGTTCCTGAGCACTCATCTCAGATCGCTATTTAAAATGAACGATATCGGACTATAACCACGCCCACTTTTTCGATATCGAAAATTTCGAAAAACCGAAAAAGTGCGATAACTCATTACAAAAGACAGATAAAGCGACGAAACTTGGTAGATGGGTTGAACTTATGACGCAGAATAGAAAATTAGTAAGATTTTGGACAATGGGCGTGGCACCGCCCACTTTTACAAGAAGGTAATTTAAAAGTCTTGCAAGCTGTAATTTGGCAGTCGTTGAAGATATCATGATGAAATTTGGCAGGAACGTTACTACTATTACTCTATATGTGCTAAATAAAAATTAGCAAAATTGGATGAAGAACACGCCCACTTTTTAAAAAAAAATTTTTTTAAATTCAAATTTTAACAAAAAATTTAATATCTTTAATGTATATAAGTAAATTAAGTCAAAATTCAACTCCAGTAATGATATGATGCAACAAAATACAAAAATAAAAGAAAATTTCAAAATGGGCGTGGCTCCGCCCATTTTCATTTAGTTTGTCTAGAATACTTTTATTGCCATAAGTCGAACAAAAATTTACCAATCCTTCTCAAATTTGGTAGGAGCATAGATTCTATGACGGTAACTGTTCTCTGTGAAAATGGGCGAAATCGGTGGAAGCCACGCCCAGTTTTTATACACAGTCCACCGTCTGTCCTTCCGCTCGGCCATTAACACAATAACTTGAGCAAAATCCGATATATCTTTACTAAACTTAGCCCACGTACTTACCTGAGCTCACTTTTTCTTGGTATAAAAAATGGGCGAAATCTGACCATAACCACGCCCACTTTATCGATATCGAAAATTACGAAAAATGAAAAAAATGCCATAATTCTACACCAAACACGAAAAAAGGGATGAAACATGGTAACTGGATTGGTTTATTGACGCAAAATATAACTTTGGAAAAACCTTTGTAAAATGGGTGTGACACCTACCATATTAAGTAGAAGAAAATGAAAAAGTTCTACAAGGCGAAATCAACAGCCCTTGGAATCTTGGCAGGAATACTGTTAGTGGTATTGCATATATAAATAAATTAGCAGTACCCGACAGATGATTTTCTGGATCACCTGGTCCACATTTTGGTCGATATCGCGAGAACGCCTTCACATATACATCTAAGGGCCACTCGCTTTTAAAACCCTCATTAATACCTTTAATTTGATATCCATATCGTACAAAAACATACCAGAGTCACCCCTGTCCCACCCTAATGGCGATATCTCGAAAAGGCGTCCACCTATAGACCTAATGCCCCCTCCCTCTTAAAATGCTCAGTAACACCTTTCGTTTGATACCCATATCGTACAAACATTCTAGAGTCACCCCTGGCCCACCCTAATGGCGATATCTCGAAAAGGCGTCCACCTATAGACCTAGTGTCCACTCCCTCTTAAAATGCTCAGTAACACCTTTCGTTTGATACCCATATCGTACAAACATTCTAGAGTCACCCCTGGCCCACCCTAATGGCGATATCTCGAAAAGGCGTCCACCTATAGACCTAATGCCCACTCCCTCTTAAAATGCTCAGTAACAGCTTTCGTTTGATACCCATATCGTACAAACATTCTAGAGTCACACATGGCCCACCCTAATGGCGATATTTCGAAAAGGCGTCCACCTATAGAACTAAGGATTACTCCCTTTTAAAATACTCATTACCACCTTTCATTTGATACCCATATCGTACAAACACATTCTAGAGTCACCCTGGCCCACCCTAATGGCGATATCTCGAAAAGGCGTCCACCTATAGACCTAATGTCCACTCCCTCTTAAAATGCTCAGTAACACCTTTCGTTTGATACCCATATCGTACAAACATTCTAGAGTCACCCCTGGCCCACCCTAATGGCGATATCTCGAAAAGGCGTCCACCTATAGACCTAATGTCCACTCCCTCTTAAAATGCTCAGTAACACCTTTCGTTTGATACCCATATCGTACAAACATTCTAGAGTCACCCCTGTCCCACCCTAATGGCGATATCTCGAAAAGGCGTCCACCTATAGACCTAATGCCCACTCCCTCTTAAAATGCTCAGTAACACCTTTCGTTTGATACCCATATCGTACAAACATTCTAGAGTCACACCTGGCCCACCCTAATGGCGATATCTCGAAAAGGCGTCCACCTATAGAACTAAGGATTACTCCCTTTTAAAATACTCATTACCACCTTTCATTTGATACCCATATCGTACAAACACATTCTAGAGTCACCCTGGCCCACCCTAATGGCGATATCTCGAAAAGGCGTCCACCTATAGACCTAATGCCCACTCCCTCTTAAAATGCTCAGTAACACCTTTCGTTTGATACCCATACCGTACAAACATTCTAGAGTCACCCTTGGTCCAGCTTTATGGCGATATCTCGAAAAGGCGTCCACCTATAGAACTAAGGATTACTCCCTTTTAAAATACTCATTACCACCTTTCATTTGATACCCATATCGTACAAACACATTCTAGAGTCACCCCTGGCCCACCCTAATGGCGATATCTCGAAAAGGCGTCCACCTATAGACCTAATGCCCACTCCCTCTTAAAATGCTCAGTAACACCTTTCGTTTGATACCCATATCGTACAAACATTCTAGAGTCACCCCTGGCCCACCCTAATGGCGATATCTCGAAAGGGCGTCCACCTATAGACCTAATGCCCACTCCCTCTTAAAATGCTTAGTAACACCTTTCGTTTGATGCACATATCGTACAGACACCCCTGGTCCACCTTTATGGCGATATCTCGAAACGGCGTCCACCTATGGAACTAAGGATCACTCCTTTTCAAAATACTCATTAACAGCTTTCATTTGATACCCATATCGTACAAACACATTATAAAATCACCCCTGGTCCACCTTAATGGGGACATCTCGAAAAGGCGTCCACCGATAGACCTAAGGCCCACTCCCTCTTAAAATGCTCAGTAACACCTTTCATTTGATACCCATATCGTACAAACAAATTCTAGAGTCAGCCCTGGTCTACCTTTATGGCGATATCCCTAAATGGCGTTCATCCATAGAACTATGGCCTACTCTCTCTTAAAATACTCTTTAATACCTTTCATTTGATACACATGTTATACAACCACATTCCAGGGTTACCCCAGATTGATTTTCCTTATTTTGTCTCCATAGCTCTCAACTGAGTATGTTATGTTCGGTTACACCCGAACTTAGCCTTCCTTACTTGTTTTTAAGTTATTATTTTTCTAGTTTTTGCCATTTGTTTATACAAAGCAAACAAAGCACATTAATTAAGGTTTCAATTATGATGTTTGACAATTAATCACCTATTTATTTGAACAAAAAAAAAATTGTTTTTAAGATATTTTTCACCTGTTCAAAAGTAAACAAAGAAGTATTTCTTGAAAAATAAATAAAGTGGCATTTAACCTGCAGAAATTCTTATCTACTCCCAACATCAAACCCTTTGCAAATGACTAAATCCACGTTATAACAACCTATAGCTTGGTTTTCGTTTTACAATTTTGGTCAAATCAATAAAAACAACTTGTCATACAACGTCAAAAGCGATAATTACATTGCTTGCTGATTATCGGCACATTCTCTTTTAGAGATGCTTATCATATTTACGCACGGCGACTCTTTTTAAGCAACAGTCTGACATTTCATTTCATCTCATTCTAAAAAGTTGTTTTATTTATTTAAAATTTGAAAAATTGTTGTGAATCATTGGAAATACCTATCAATTAAAACCAAGGCGAATTCAGTACCAGATGTTGTTATCCCAACAGCTGGTTGCTTCTTCATGATTATTTTCCATGCAACGCCTTGTACAACAATATGTTAGTTAATCGAAATCAATGAAAATTTTGTTTTGACATTCTTCTGCACGGCTGATTGTTTGAATTCGCTTTGCCATCACCTTTTATGGAATCGCCTTGATTAAAACTTTAAAAATTTGTGTTTCAAATCAAAATAAAATTCTTCAATAAAAACAGTTTAAACAAGTAAGGAAGTCTAAGTTCGGGTGAAACCGAACATTACATACCCAGCTGTACACTTGAAATGCTGTTGTTGTTTGTTTTGTGTGCTTAATAGTGTTACAAGGCTGCACAATAATACATATACTATAGTTCTATTCTAAACTAATTTTTCTTCGAGTTATGGCTCCCGAAACATAGCAAATTGCTTAGTCATAAAAGGCGCGGTGCCACACCCATTATTTAAATTTGAAGTTTTTCCTATTTATTGTTATAAAACCTCTTCGGAAATGAAATACCATTGATATAAAGCTCTTTTTTGCAAAGATATAGCTTATATTATTCGTCCACGATCTCTTACATAAAAGTGGGCGTGGTCCTTAAACGATTTCGTAAATTTTTCTTTAAAGCATTCCTTATAGTAACGCCAGCCTCTTTGCCGAATTTTGTTACGATAGGTTTAACGATTTTTGATTTATGATTAATAATATTTGTAAAATTGATTCTATCATATTTTAAAAAATTTTTTCAAATTTTTATCAAGAGTCTCAATATCAGTCCACACGTCAAATTTCAACATTCTTAAGGCTCCATTACTGATACTTAGCATAGACTTGACTTGGCTTGCGAACTGTCACTTACAGTTCTGTTAAATGGACATTGCATGTTACTGATTACTCAAAACTTAACTTGACTTAGAAGTCTGTTGAATTTTGATTTTCTATGTAAGTTCTAAGTGACGTTTACATTTTGAGATGCCATTTGTTTGATTCCATTTCATTTTGACATTTTGTCATACAAATTGACATTTATTTAAAAATAAATTTCAACGCTGATTATGATGCCAGATTTTATGCGCCAAGTGGAGAATAATCTTGGCTAAGTTGCCAAGTTTACGCCAAGTCAAGTAAAGTCTATACTAAGTATCAGTAATGGGGGCTTAAGTGTATTATTTACTAAATAATCAGGTTTTTGTGTTTTCCGAAATGTTATATAGTAAGCTGGGTCGATTTGTTAACCTATATCGCGCCATCGATTTTTCGATAGGTTTTGAGCTCAGGAAAAAAAGTTCTACTACGCATACCCAAAAAAACATATATGTAATACTCCTATGTTGCTAATAGAAAATGCTCGCAATGTGTTTTGAATTCGAAATCAAAACAAGACAGCCTATAAAATTTTTGAGTTTTAGCAGCATAAGTGTGACAAGAAAAAATTTTAATTTAGGTACATTCGATTATTCAATATAAAAACAAAATCCTTTAAACAGCAATACATAATATTATATCGGCACTCTGATGTTTGGGAATGTGCCTAGCCTTTTGTAGCAATATAGGAGTATTACATATATGCAAACAAATAATTTTCGAGTCGCAAAATTTGCGTTTTTAACACGCTTTTATTAGCTTGGCCTGTATCTATGTAACGGAATCTTTGAGCTTAATTTTCACCGGTTTATAGAAGTCTGATTAATTTGAAACTTTGCGTACGTAACAAGGACCGATGACAATGCATTAATGTGATGGTGTGGTGACATAATGTCAACGGCCAGAAGGTCAATTGGCCTTATTACCACTTTGAATGGCCATGAGTTTGATTGAAACTTTGCACACGTATCAAGGCTCGATGACAATGCATTAATGTGATGGTGTGGTGACATAAAGTCAACGGCCATAAGATCAATTGGCCTTATTACCACTTTGAATGGCCATAAGTTCGATTGAAACTTTGCACACGTATCAAGGCTCGATGACAATGCAATAATGTGATGGTGGGGTCACATAAGGTTAACGGACATAAGGTCAATTGAACTTATGACCACCCCAAAATGGCCATAGATTCGAAACCTTGTACATAATGCGAAAAACTCATTCCTTTATTAATGATAGAAGTGGATGCATGGCACATCTACGAAAGAGCATACTGGAGCCCTTTTTAACACGCTTTTATTAGCTTGGCCTGTATCTATCTATGTATCCATGTATGTATGTAACGGACTCTGTAGTGGAGCCGAGAGCCCCGGTAATGCAGAGCACCAAACTCCGTTGCAACTTTTGAAGCATTTTAAGATAGGTACTTTTAGCTAGTGCAGGCCACTAGACCAAGGCACCATAAGGAAGAATCGGGCACAGAATGGCTGTGTAAATCCAGTAGGTCACCTTAGGGGAGAATACCCAGGACGTGCCAATTGCCATTTTGCAGGTGAACAGCTCTGCTGCTGCCTTCTTGGATCGCTCCACTATATGGTCACTCCATAATAGCTTCCTATCCAGAATGACTCCCAAATACTTGACTTGGTCGCTAAACGCTAAGAACGTACCCCCAATTCTTGGCGGTGTAAGATTTGGTACTTTGTACCTCCTCGTGAAGAAAACAAGCTCGGTTTTATTCCGGTTGACTTCCAAAACTGTGGCGGGTTGTACTCCTGGAGCAGCTCCAGGATGTCAGCTGGATCCGCTGCCGTCACTGGAACCCAGGCGCGCGCCCGGATATACCACCCCTATCAGCGTGACGGCGGCCCTATAGAGGTTTACCGACCTGGCGTCGTCACAGGCAATTAGCTTGACATTGCCCTGGAACCACCCTGCATCAGTGTAAGATGGCGGTGGGCCAGGGTTGTCTTTCTTAACCTTAACGGCCACCGTAGCGAGCGCGGCCTCGATCCACTTCCACTGTTGTTTCGGGATCCTGCCATCTTCGCTGCACTCGTCTATAATGCCAATGATCTGCCGACCCTTGGCAATTTCGGCGAAAGACCGCGTCCAGCCTCCCTGTGTCTTGGCCCTTTTCGGTGCCGTGGAGTTGGATTTATCCATGGACCGCTGGCGTTTCGAGGTTTCATTACTCTCCACTAAAACTTTTAAAATTACTTGAACTAAAAAATTTAAATTAAATAATAGTTTAAAAAAACAATTTTGAGTCGGACAGGGTATACATGACAATTTTTTAAGTAGTGTTTAGGGGAGCACAAGCTAAAATTTACCTTCCGTTTTACTGTGGGATGTAGCTGTTGGCTGCAGCTGCTGCTTTGATGATGGTGGTTGGTGTGGCTCGTTCCAGGTATATGGTGCTACAAGTGCACTAGAGGTGAAAAATGTTTCCTACACGAGTATTCCGCACGAAAACAAAGGGGAATATTTGGCAAATTTACAAGAAAAACTCTTTTCACTTCAACTTCACTATTGCTTTAGTATATTATGCATATATATATCTTTAAAAGGAGATTTTACAATTTTTTTTGTGTCACACACGAGATGGATAATTTCGAATGAGTAAAAATATAAAGAAGTGTCAAAACAATAATATAAGTGTATGTATGTACGTACATAGTCACATCTGTCAACCCATTGTTGGGGTTGCCAGAGAGGTGAAATACGCTCGCGTGTTAGCGTAAAATACAAACATCTCAAATACTTAACGTTAATAAGGAATATGTACGTAATATAGAATATACGTATTTGTACATGCAAATAATTCACGATGCATACTTATACGTAAAAGGTACATATGTAAAAAACTTCAATATAAAATTCAGCTAAATTCATTTAAATTCAGGTTTAGGTTTTCTTAAGCCTAATTTCTATTAAATAGAAGGGTTGGTTGTTGGCGACTACGACAGTCGCTCAAACATCGTCCCCGCCCTAGGCGCGTTCAGCGGCTAGAGCCTCTTGCAGCTCTTGAAGAGTCCGTAAAGCATCGCGTACGAGGAGGTCTGACACCTTTCCCCTGAAAGTGGCAGTCTGCAGCCCTTGAGCAGTGCACCGAATGGTGCGTCGAGCGGCAGTAGATGCTGGCGATGGTGCGTCGGTAGCTGGATGAGAACGAGAGACAGCTGGGCGAGAACGGGGTCGCACGGTGGGGGCAGAGGGTACCTGAGGTGGTACTACTTGGCGACCAGGCCGGGGTGCCTGGGTATGACGTGGGATGCTCGGGGTTGTATCCCGTCGATGTAGCAGAGAGTGATGTCGTAAGCCGCAAGTTCGGCAGCGATCATGTGAGCTGCATTCATCTGTGGCGTGCGATAGCGCTAAGCAATTTAGGCAGAATTTATGCGCCCGCGCGAGAATCCATCGTTGTGGCGGCTTCAGTTGCTTTAAGACTCTGCAATTGCGAAGAGCGTGGGTTTGCATACATACGCGGCATCGTCGGTAGTCGATTTGCAGCGGCGGGCTGCGCGCGACCACTGCTGACCGCAAGGAGTTTCGGGGTGCCCGTTGCTGCTCGCGATTCATGACAATCTGAAAGTATAGTTGTAAATGCCTTTTAGGTGAGAGAAATTTTAAGGCAGGGAGTTTCAGTTGGCATTATGTTGCGAAATACGACTATTGGAGACGGTGATGTGGTAAGAGTGGTCAGAGGTGGTTTGAGAGTAGCTACGAATTCTCCGGGTTTGCCCGAGAGGGTTGGCTTTCAATCTGAGGGAGGAAACAGAGCTTGACAAGTGGTCGTGTGAGGGTGCCGGTTCGAGTACGAACGTCAACAACACGTATATGGCCGTCAGGTCCGGGATATACTTTTTCAATACGTCCAAGGCGCCATTCAGTCGGGGGAAGTGAGTCGTCGTGAATGCAGACACACTCACCGACCTTGGGTTGGGGTTGTGGATTTTTCCACTTCTGCCTTTTTTGGAGATCCTTTAGGTAGTCTTCCTTCCACCTTTTGCTGAACTGATGATGTAAACTTTTTACCCTGTCCCATCGGTTTATAAGAGATAAATCCGCGTGATCCACTTCAGGGATAGCGAGGAGGGGGCTACCTCGGAGAAAGTGGCCGGGGGTCAGCGCGGTAAACTCTGTGGGATCTTGGGATAAAGGTGAGATAGGACGAGAGTTTAATACGGCTTCAATTCTTACCAAGAGGGTGGTAAATTCTTCAAATGTGAACTTGTGGGTTCCTGCAGTCCTCTTGAAGTGCAGTTTGAAACTCTTCACTGCAGACTCCCACAAGCCGCCCATGTGGGGAGCTCCGGGTGGAATGAATTTCCAATTAATGCCCTGGGGAGAGTATTTTGCGATTACTTCTTGAGAGGCAGTTTTCATGAAGTCAACGAACTCTTTTTCCGTCGCTCTTTTAGCTCCAATAAACGTTTTGCCGTTGTCACTCATCATTGTGGCAGGATATCCACGACGTCCGACGAAGCGAGCGAATGCTGCGAGAAAGGCATTTGTTGTTAGGTCCGAGCACAGCTCAAGGTGGACAGCTTTTGTCACGAAACAGACAAAAACGGCCACGTAGCCTTTCAGTAAGGTGTGAGACCTTAGCAAGGAGGCTTTTATTTGAAAAGGCCCCGCAAAGTCGACACCGGTAGTGGTGAAAGGCGGAGCATATGTGCATCGTTCCGGGGGCAAAGCCGCCATGATTTGCGATCGCATTTGCTGCTTGTGGAGGGTACAAGTTTTGCACTGATGTATGCATCTCTTTATGAGGGGTTTAAGTCGTGGAATATAGAGATCCTGTCTGAGGCATTGCTGCATGAGACGTATTTCGGCATGGAGAAGAAGTTCATGGAGGTAATGTATATAGAGGACAGCGAATCTTGATCTTTCTGGGATAATAACGGGATGTTTTTCATTGTAAGTCAACGTCGAATGAACTAGTCTACCATGAACCCTGAGGAGCCCGTTTTCATCGAGGTATGGGTTGAGGGTTAGTAGAGAGCTTCTTTGATCAATGGGTTTTGCATTTTCCAAGCATGCTCTTTCGCGAGGAAAATATCGGGTTTGTGTTAACGTCACAAGTTTATTTTTCGCTTTGCGGAGATCTTCATGAGACAGAGAGGGAGTGTAAGCGGGTTTACTGCCTCGAATTCGGTCCTTGAGATTATTAATGAACCTGAAGGCATATGCCATGACCCTGAGGGCGCGAGGAAATGAGGAAAATCGATCCAATACATCGGGGTCATCTTCAGCTGAGTATAGTGCTTCGACTCGGCGCATTTCAGGCGGGTTGATGCTGCGGGTAGATGGGTTTGGCCAAGCTTCGGGGGCTGGGTCAGCCACGCAGGGACATTCCACCACAGCGAAGAATTTGCCAAGTCCATGGGTTTGCACCCTCTAGTGCCCATGTCTGCTGGATTGTCGCGACTGCCTACATGCTTCCAGGAGGCGCTTCCGACGAGATCCATAATTTCAGCTGTTCGATTGGATACGAAAGTTTTCCAAGCGTGGGGAGGCTTTTCGAGCCATGCTAACACAATTTCCGAGTCAGACCACATGTAAAGATTTGTAAGAGAGAGCTCGAGATGGGATTGTACGACGGCGATTAGTCGGGCAAGGAGTGGAGCTGCACATAGTTCTAGTCTTGGAAGACTGGTAGTGCGAAGAGGGGCAACCTTGCCTTTAGCGACCAGAAGGTGGGACGAAGTGGTGGCACCGTGGGTTGTTCGCAGATATATAGTGGCGCAATATGCCTTTTCTGACGCATCGCAGAAACCATGCAGTTCAACCTGCTGGTTCGGCATGTAGTCAACCCATCGAGGTATCTTTATATCTGAGATGTTGGGTAAATTTTTTGCGAACTGCGTCCATTTAATAAAGCGGAGCGGCTTCACTGGTTCGTCCCAGCCAGTTCCGTCTATCCATAGCTCTTGGAGTAAAATCTTGGCCTGAATCATAATCGGCGTAAGCCACCCTGCGGGGTCAAAAAGTTTTGCGACCGAGGAGAGAATTTGTCGTTTTGTACTAGCGGACGAGAGGGGTATTGAGTCCACTGTATACGAAAACGTGTCGGTCAGAGCGTTCCACTGTATGCCGAGAGTTTTGGTGTTGCTTGCTTTCTCGAATTCCAAAAGATTGGTATCTAGCAAGTCCTCTTCTTTGATGTTTTTTATTATACTGGGGTGATTGGCCGTTATTTTCCGTAATGGAAATCCTGCTGACGCTAACACTTGGATGACTTGGGAGAGAGATGTTTCAGCAGAGAGAATTTCATGGCTGCCAGAGAGAATGTCATCTACATATGTTTCTTTCGTCAAAACAGGGACGGCTTTGGGGAAAGTTTCCTTTACATCTTTGGCCAGTTGGTGAAGAGTACGTATGGCGAGGTAGGGGGCACAGTTCACACCAAATGTGACTGTTTTCAGACGATAGTCTTTTATGGGGTCGCTCGGAGATGAGAGAAAGACGATCCTCTGATAGTCTCTGTCGTCTTCATGCATTATGATTTGACGATACATTTTTTCTACGTCTCCGTTAAAAACAAATTGGTAGGTACGCCACTTGAGAATCAGAAGCATCAGATCGGGCTGGAGAGTAGGGCCGGTATAAAGAACGTCGTTGAGCGCATGTCCAGATGCCGACTTCTTTGAGGCGTTAAACACGACCCGCACCTTTGATGTCTTTTTCTCGGGTTTGACAACTGCGTGATGAGGAAGATAAAATGAGAGGCATTTTCCTCCGTCAAATTTTTCATAGGAGCCGGTTTCCTCCATATGATCGAGGGTGAGGTATTCTTCTAGAACACTATCATATTGAGTCTTTAAATCCCCTTTCTTCTGCAGACTTCTCTCCATTCCAAGAAAATGGCTTAGAGCTGAAGACCGAGAGTGGGATAATGAGATTGACTCTGGGAAGCTGGGTTTAAACGGCAGCCTTACGATATAACGACCGTTATCACCGCGTGAGGTTGTGGCTGCATAGAAATTTTCGCAAAACTCGTCTTCTGGGATTATTTGGGGTTTGGTGGGAACTTCCTCCAATTCCCAGAATTTACGCAATAAAGAGTTAAGATCTTCGTTGGACACTTCTGACACTTGCATGCAGAAAGCGTTTACCAACACAGGAGCTCTACCGCTCAGAATCCATCCAAAAATGGTTTTCTGCGCTAGAAGATGGGGGGAAAGTTTCTCAACGCCATTTTGGATGATTTGCGGTATTACATCACTGTCTAGGACGAGATCTATTTGCGAGGGGGAGTGACAGTTCGAGTCTGCGAGGTTGAGGTGTGCCCATTTTGCTTGAAGCTCGCTAGTGAGCATTTTAGTTAGCCGGGGTAATACTATTGCCTCTGCACTTATTCTGGTTTTGAAATCGGGGGATACCAAAGTCAGAGAGCACAATTTGTTTGAGGTCTGAACTACCTTGCCGCCCATCCCTGATATTTCAAATCTAGAGGGTTTGAATGGGAGTTTGAGTCTATCTTGGGCTCTGGTAGAGATAAAGGTTCGTTCAGATCCCTGATCCACAAGAGCTCGTAGTTTAAAAATTTCTCCTTTATGCTCTACGGGAACGATAGCCGTGGGTAAAATTATTTCACAATCGTTTTCGGAATAAAACGATTGCACTTGGCTTTTCTGCGAGCATGAAGGGCTTTCATCCAGAGCATTGGCTTGATCGGGAGTATTGCCGGGTGAGACTGTGGAATTCGTGGTGGTGGCTTGTGAGGCTGTCCTTTGCAATCGTGAGGGTTGTCTTTTCGGCACTTGAGATGAGTCTTCGTGAAGAACTGAGTTGTGCCGATCTTGACATTGATTGCAAGTTTGAGTACTGGAACAGTCTTTCAATATGTGTGACTGAGAGAGACAATTGAAACACATATTGTTTTCTCTCACAAACCTTCTGCGATTAGAGGTCGACAGCTTCTTAAATTTGAAGCAACTTATAAGGGGGTGAGATGAGGTTTTACACAAAGCGCACTTGTACATTGTTCGCTGCTCTGTCATATGGGACTGGGTGTCGGTTTATTTGGAAACGCATGTGACTGTTGGGGTTTAAATGGCGTCCTAGTTTGAGGAGGAGTGAATTTACTTTTACTTGGGCGCCATTGATCAACTCTTTCTACCACTTCGTATCGCGTTGTGAGGAACTGGTCCATTTGGGACCAGTTGGGAAGTTCTCTTCTTGAGGTTAGAGATTGCTCCCACAACGTGACTGTATTTTCTGGGAGTTTAGAGGTAACCAGATAAATAAGTATGGGGTCCCAGTTATCTGTGGAGACTTGTTGCGTGGCGAGAATTTGAAGGCAATTATTTACCGACGATTGCAACCTTTGAATGTCTTCACTGTTTTCGGTAGTGATAGTTTTTAAGTTCATCAGGGCCCGTATTTGGTTATCTACGAGAACTCGTCTGTTCTCGTATCGGGCCTTTAGGGCTTCCCACGCTAAGGCAAAGTTGTCGTCAGTCAAGGGAAATTGGTTGACTATTTGAGCTGCCTTTCCTTGGGTTTTGTATCTGAGGTGATACAATTTTTGCGCTTGGGAGAGTTTCGGGTGGTTAATATAAACGGCTGTGAACATGTCACGAAATGAGGGCCATTTTTCATAACCACCATAAAATATTTCGGTATCGCAGGGAGGGATTTTTAGCGAAATACCGGAGTTATCGGGTGGACCTGTTGTGACGGTAGGGGGAGCGGGGGCATTTGCTTGTTTAAGCAACTGAAGCTGGTCTTCGATCTGGGCTTTTGTGTCTTCGTATGCTATGAGACAGGACCTGTATATGCTATTAGCAGATGTTGGAAAATCTTCGGGCAGGTCCTGATCTGGGGTTTCGACAATCTTATCGAAGACTGCTTGGACTCTATTCCAAAATTTGTCTATATTGGCGTTTTTTATTTTGAGTGAGGACTCCGTGTTGTCTTGGAGCGACGTCGACCTAAACCGAGCACAATATTCCAAAAAATTTTCCGTTTCGGATGTAAATTTTTTGGGGGCAGACGAGATTTTAAATTTTTTAACTCCTTGAGTTTTGGAGCCACCTTTTTTGGTTTCATCGTCACTCATTTTTGAGCTTTGTTTTATGTCGCTTAGAGTTGAGAATCAACAAAAAATTTAACTTCAGAGAGAAAACTTTTTTTTTTTTTTTTGAAGAGAGAGTATTTGCTTTTAACTATGTGAGGGAGTTACGTTAAAATATTCACGTTAAATAGCAAGAGAGAGTACTTTTCAAAACCAAAAAAAAGTTTTTAAGCTAAATTTATTTGAGGGTGAGACTGAGAAAATTTTACCACTGTGCTGCGTTTGCACTATATTTAATATATGTATATGAGGGTGGTTTAAATATACGTGGGAAAAATTATGTGAGATATATGTATATATACGTATTAAAAGTATCTCGGGGGTAAATTATTATAATTTTGATACGTATGAGATTATCTAAAAATGTGTATTTTTATTTTTTTTTTTTTTTTGTGTGACTTAGAGGAGTCTTATTTAGCTTCGATTTGTTGGACTGTAGGGGCTTTGAGGAGAGAGAAATTAGTAGCTTATCGAAATTCTTAATGGGGATTGAGAATTTATAGCGTGCAAATTTAATGCGAGAAAAGTGCTATAATACGCACTGCACCACTCTTGTACCACTGTGCACGATATTTTATTTCACCGCTTATGTCGTTTTCTTTCTTTTCTATATCCGTATGTATGTATACGCAAGTATGGAAATTTGAAAATATTTTTTGCGTTTTGTATTAATTTAAATTGGGAAAAATCAGAAGTTAGCAGAGGTTGTGCAATATATTTAATTAACGACAAGAGATATTTTAATTTAAAATGAGGAAATTTAAAATTATTAAGAGATTTTTCGCATTAAAATATAAGGGGTGCTTTTAGCAAGTGTGCCCACTGTAGCTAACTACTGAGTTTTTCTTATTTTGCTTTGCACATATACCGTACTGAGTTTTGCAATATGGGGTTATTGCTATATGTATATATATATATATATATATATATACGAAATGGTATGTGCCAATTTGGTGGGAACTTGAGAAAATTTGGCGGGAAATGATAATCCTCGAAAATGAAATTTGCCTTAATTTTCTTTGTTTATATGTATTTTTTCCGTGATTAGGGTGTATTCAAATGTTATTTAATACTCACGGTTTTTTGGCAAATGGGTATTTATTGTCGCTGGTTCCTTAGTGGCGTCGAAGGACCACTGTTTAGGGGAGCACAAGCTAAAATTTACCTTCCGTTTTACTGTGGGATGTAGCTGTTGGCTGCAGCTGCTGCTTTGATGATGGTGGTTGGTGTGGCTCGTTCCAGGTATATGGTGCTGCAAGTGCACTAGAGGTGAAAAATGTTTCCTACACGAGTATTCCGCACGAAAACAAAGGGGAATATTTGGCAAATTTACAAGAAAAACTCTTTTCACTTCAACTTCACTATTGCTTTAGTATATTATGCATATATATATCTTTAAAAGGAGATTTTACAATTTTTTTTGTGTCACACACGAGATGGATAATTTCGAATGAGTAAAAATATAAAGAAGTGTCAAAACAATAATATAAGTGTATGTATGTACGTACATAGTCACATCTGTCAACCCATTGTTGGGGTTGCCAGAGAGGTGAAATACGCTCGCGTGTTAGCGTAAAATACAAACATCTCAAATACTTAACGTTAATAAGGAATATGTACGTAATATAGAATATACGTATTTGTACATGCAAATAATTCACGATGCATACTTATACGTAAAAGGTACATATGTAAAAAACTTCAATATAAAATTCAGCTAAATTCATTTAAATTCAGGTTTAGGTTTTCTTAAGCCTAATTTCTATTAAATAGAAGGGTTGGTTGTTGGCGACTACGACAGTCGCTCAAACAAGTAGGTTATGAAAAAAACCTTAAAAATCAAAGAAAAAAAGTAAAATAAATAATAGTTTAAAAAAAGAAAAAAACACGTTTTTATAGTAAACCGAACTAAAAAATAGAAAATAGTTTTCAATTAAAAAAGTTTATATAACAGTAGTAAAAGGTCAAACAATCGTTTATAGTTAATCACCTCAAAATAAAATTATAATAAAATTTAAGTTATTAACAGAATAATTTAATTCACAGTAAAAAGCGTGGGGTGCTTGATATTGAATGTTACAATCATTCTATTGGCAACTATCTGAGAGGAAAGATATGAAATGTAGTCAAATGCACCCCACGCTTTTTACTCTGAATTAAATTATTCTGTTAATAACATAAATTTTATTATAATTTTATTTTGAGGTGATTAACTATAAACGATTGTTTGACCTTCTACTACTGTTATATAAACTCTTTTTAATTGAAAACTATTTTCTATTTTTTAGTTCGGTTTACTATAAAAGCGTGTTTTTTTACTTTTTTAAACTATTATTTATTTGACTTTTTTTCTTTGATTTCTAAGGTTTTTTTCATGACCTACTAAAAAATTTTCATGTATACCCTGTCCGACTCAAAATTGTCCGCTAAAAACTTTGGCGATAACAGATTTTTGAAAAAAAAAAAAATATTTTTTTTGGTTTTGAGGAGTGTTTTGGTGAAAAAATTTATTTTTTTTGCCTGTTTTTTTATAAGAGTTTCTTCAGAAACGTGCAAAAGTGTTGCTGATGAAAACGAATTTGTCTCATAGTTCCTATCCCACTTAAAATTATGCGATAAAAACGTTGGCATTAACAGTTTTAAAAAATATATATTTTTTTTTTTTTGGTTTTTGGGACTTGTTTTGGTCGAAATCGATTTTTTTCATTTTCAGTGCTCCATATCATTTTTTATGTATATGTTATAATATACAATACAATAAGTATACCAAAATGATCAGGGAGCGAGCTGAGTTGATTTAGCCATGTCCGTCTGTTCGTCTGTCTGTTTGTTTGAAAGCAAACAAGTCCCTCAATTTTTGAGATATCTTGATGAAATTTGGTAAGCAGGCATATTTTGATGGGGAATTTGACATTTGTCGGAACTGACCGGATCGGACCACTACAGCATATACCTCCCATACAACCGATTGTTCAATAAGAGGGCTTTTGCCATTTCTGCGCTATTTCTGCAAATAGCAAATTTTAACAGCTACCACAAGCTTACGTATTCGGCATAGATGGTTGTCTGAAAAAATCGTCTTAATCGCACTAAAAATCGATTTCGACAAAAATGATGAAAATCCTCTTACCGGAACAGTCGGTTGTATGGGATATATATTGTAACGATTTTACTGTAACGCCGATTATTTTCAACTTGCTTCTTACGTTCGTATCGCTAAATTGTGGAATAAATAAATCAAATATTTAATTATGCAAAACGGTCTTTATTAGACCACTTTGAATAACACTTATACTTCACAACTGTTATCGTGTTTTAAATCAAACTCAAGTCAGACTACTCCGCTTTTGCCGCTTTTATACTCTTTTCTGCATGGTTGGGATATTCCAGATGTTTCTCCTTGTAGAATGTTCTACTTGTTTACCTTAGTAATTGAGCTACATATATGTATACCTATTTGTAGTTTATGGACTCTCACATAGGCATATGCGTGTATATATGTGAGTAATACTTTGACTGTTGACTAACTATCTACATCTGTGTGTGAGTTATCTCTTGGTTGCCTTGTGTGCATGTGGGTAAACGACGATTAATGTTTTTATGTGTATTTCCCCGCTGCGTGTATGTAAATGTTGCTTGTCGTAATGTGTACATAATGATTTATTTATTTACGCACATACTGCTTAGAATCACCCTAGCGATGTGATGTGAGTATCACTTAGTGATTCTAATATTCGTGACACTGCCCTCCACCTAAGTCGGATCGTCCCGATCAGACAAATCTCCTTATCTAAACGTTGCTAGCCTCTCCAAATGAACCACTTTCATTTCGGTTCGTGGTTTGCCGATGGTTTGTATGCGGTAAACTACATCGTTGATTCGCTTTAGAATTTTGTATGGGCCTTCCCAATTACACTGCTATTTCGGGGACAAACCTTTCTTCCGTTGTGGGTTATATAACAGCACCAAATCGCCTTCCTGAAAACCTTCCGAAATAATTGCTTTATCGTATCTGGCTTTCATCTTGTCACTCATAATCTTTGTTCGTTGTCTTACAAGATCGTGTATTTCTCTCATCTCTTCTTCCAAGACACCAGTGGATTTCTTGGCATTTCTCTCCGCATCGGCATTAATCCCTCCTCCAAATCGGCTGGTAGTCGAAGGTCATTACCAAAAATTACTTTTGCGGGGGTTTGGCCCGTTGTCTCATGCACTGCCGATCGGTAAGCCATCAAAAATAATTGTATGTGCGTATCCCACTCTTTATGGTACTTGTCGACTACTTTCCTTAAGTGCTCCTCCAAGGTTCTATTGAATCGTTCCACCATACCATCGGACTGAGGATGCAATGCAGCTGTCCGTGTTTTTCGAATGCCCAGTATTTTACACATTTCTTGGAACACAGCTGATTCAAAATTCCTGCCTTGGTCAAAATGTAATTCCATTGGTACACCATACCTTGCAACCCAATTATTTACAACCAAGACTGCAATTGTTTCCGCTTCTTGATTTGGGATTGGGTATACCTCTGGCCATTTGCTAAAATAATCCATAACCACCAATACGTATTTGTTTCCGCTGTTGCTAGTAGGAAATGGACCCGCGACATCTAAAGAAATCCTTTCAAACGGTGCACCTGAGTTATATTGCTTCATCTGGCCATGACTTCGTGTTCTGGGCCCTTTGGCTCTGCTGCAAACCTTGCAGTTGGCAATCCACTCAGTGACCGACTGACGGCAACCAACCCAATAGAATCTCTGTTTAATCTTCTCGAGCGTTTTCGTGATTCCCAGATGACCTCCACTTGGACCATTATGTAGCTCGTTGAGAACGTCAGGAATCCTTTTCCTGGGAACAACTATCAGTTTCTTCTTGCACTGGCCGTCCTCGCTCTCCCATATTCGATACAGGCAACCGGATATCAATTGTAAACTATTCCACTGGGCCCAATATGACTTCACAATAGGACTTTCTGCTGACATCTCCTCTTTATTCGGTTTCTCATTTCGTTCGAGCCCGTGCATAACATGGGACAGATCTGAATCTTCTAGCTGACACTTCCTTAGCTGTTCCATGTCCCAGTCATCCGAACACGTCATAGTCATAAGCCGAACATCTATAATGTCTTCCTTAGCCTCAGCTTTTGAACAGTGTTTACATTACAAACTACATGGTCTTCGTGACATTGCATCAGCATTTCCATGGGTACTACCTTTTCGATGCTCAATGGAAGAGTCATAGCTTTGTAGTCGCTCGATCCACCGTGCCAATTGACCTTCTAGGTTACGGAACTGCAGTAGCCATTTCAACGCTGCGTGATCTGTCCTGGCGCGGAATCGCTGCCCGTAGAGGTATTTATGAAAATGTTTAATGCACTCTACCAATGCTAATAGTTCTCTCCGTGTAACGCAATAGTTCCTCTAGTTTTCCAATTGATCGGCTGTAATATGCAACTACCTTCTCCTGTCCATCGACCAGTTGTGATAAAACGCCTCCTATAGCATATCCACTCGCATCGGTATCTAGAATAAACGTTGCACCTGGAATCGGATATGCCAACATAGGGCAGTGCACAATCGCTCTTTCAATGTTTGGAAAGCCACTTCTTGCTCCCTTTTCTACTGAAAAGTTTAATTTTTTCTTGTAAGCTCGTGAAGGCTATGGGCTACGCTGGAAAAGTTTGGTACAATTCGGCGGTAATATGTGCACAGCCCAAGGAAACTTCTTATTTCATGCAAGTTCTGTGGTCTTGGCCAATCGTTTACAGCTTCTATTTTTTCATTCGCAGTACAGATGCCCTCTGTCGTTACCTTGTGAGCCAAATAATTTACTTCCTTTTTAAACAGCGAACACTTTTTGGGACTTAGTTTCAGACCAGCGCCAGCTATTCTCTGGAAAACTTCCTCTAAGTTTTTAAGATGTTCATCAAAGTTCTTGCCCAATACGATGATGTCGTCCAGGTACACCTAGCAGTTTTCCAATGTAGTCTTTCAATACCTGATCCATGAGTCTCTCGAAAGTAGCTGGTGCATTACAAAGTCCAAAAGGCATCACTGTAAATTGCCAAAGACCATCAACAACACTGAAGGCTGTTTTCTCTTTGTCTTCCTCCTTCACCTCCACTTGCCAGTAGCGCGTTTTCAAGTCCAGTGTGGAAAACCATTTCGTACCAGATAGAGAGTCCAGAGTATCGTCAATTCTTGGCAATGGGTAGCTATCCTTTTTCGTAACGTCGTTCAACTTGCGGTAGTCCACGCAAAACCTCATTTTTCCAGCCTTCTTCTTCACAAGTACCACGGGTGAGCTCCATGGTCTAGCTGATGGTTCGATGACGCCGCTGTCGCTCATTTCTTGCACGATTTGACTTAAAACTTCCCGCTTCGCAAGTGGAACACTACGAAGAGCTTGATGGATCAGCCTCGCATCTCCAGTGTCAATTTGATGTTTCACAACTTTGGTGCGGCCTGGTTTGGAGCCATCCTGGTCAAATATATTCGCGTCGTTTAGGAGCAGTTGTTTTGCTTTACTCTGATAATCTTCCTCTAGCCCCTCCGTCCATGCCATGATGTCATTTGAAAGATCATTGTTGCTGGTTGGAACGTGCTCCTGGAGCTGCTCACAGTTAATAATTACACCAGCCTCTTGACATCTTCCCAATGTAGCTCGTTTGGTAAGTTTGATTGGTGAATTGAACTCGTTGAGTACTCTTATCGGAATACGTCCACCTTGTTTTGTCATAGCCAGGGTTTTTCCTACAAGAACATTCGGTGTTGATTTGTTTGCTGCTTCGACAACCCACAATATATTTGTCCCACAATCTCCATCAACCTTTGCCCAGATGACTGCTTCTGATTTTGGTGGTATTTGCTGATTCTCTTCCACCATCACTCGTTTCCTGCTGTAGCCTCTCTCGTAGCCGAAATTAAGTGGCACATCCATGTTCTTATATCGCATCATCTTTCTTTGCATATCGATCTTGATGCCTTGGTCGATTAAGAAGTCCATTCCGATTATGATTTCATCAACAATCTCCACCACTATAAAATTGTATACTGCCGTGACGTTCCCAATTACGACTTCACATACTACTTCTCCTAGGACAGTGGTGTCTTCTCCAGTACGCAATCTTGCTCCATGCAATGGTCTTATCTTCCTGTTGACTAAATCCGCTCGAATAATGGAATGAGATGCACCCGCATCTACAGCCAGTAAATGTTCCTTGCCATCCACATGTCCTCCTACAGTAAGATTGTTTGACCTTCTTCCGATTTGCGAGATAGAGATTATGGGGCATTCAATTGGGGGAGCCAGCTGTCGCCCCTTGCGGATGACTCGCTTTAGTTTAACGATTGAGTATACTTGGAGATTTGCTTATCTCCTTCAGCTCTGCGTTTACGGCCACCCACATTGTTGGAACTATTGGAATTGCTACTGCAATGACGTGCAATGTGACCTGGGTTACCGCACTTGAAACATTTCATAACTCCAGCATTTTTCTGTTGTGATCCCTTCAAAACTTCCAAAATTGTATCTACCCACTCTGGCCTTTCTACTTCCACAGGATGAGCTTTGTATGCTGGTTTACTCAATAGTGACGCCGTTTCCTGAGTCAATGCATGGGATACCGTTTCAGAAAATGTTTGCTTTGGGTTCGCGTATGTGGCTCGCTTCGTTTCGACGTCCCGTATGCCATTTATAAAGTTCTGAATCTTCATTCTTTCCGTGTATTCCACGGGTGGATCCGCATTTGCAAGATGAGCCAATCTTTCAATGTCCGAAGCAAACTCCTGCAAAGTCTCGTTAGCTTTTTGGTAGCGGTTTTGCAATTCTATTTAGTAGATCTGTTTCCTAGGTTCGCTTCCGTATCTTCGTTCTACAGCAGCCATCAATGATTCGTAACTGTTACGTTCGTACTCTGGGATGGTCTGTAGGATCTCAGCAGCTGGTCCTTTTAAAGCAACGAACAATGCTGCAACTTTATCTTCGGTATTCCAGTTGTTCGCTGCTGACGTCTTCTCAAATTGAAGCTTAAATACCTGGAAAGGAACAGAACCATCAAACGTTGGTGATTTTACCTTCAGAGTAGACGCTGAAGTGATTGGACGGTTCAATTGTAACTCCTGAATCCGATCTTTCAAAGCATCCATCTCAGCCTCCAGTTTATCTTGTCGTTCACCAAAACCCTCCAACTGCGATGATATGCGATCCTCTTGCGCTTTCAACTGCTAAGCCAACTGAGATATCATATATGTCTTCTGTTCTTCCAGTTGAGATGCCATATTTGTGGATATTTGTGATGAAATTTCTGTTATACGTGTTTCTTGTGCTTTAATCTTCGATGTAATATGTGTCGACATTTCTGAAATACGCGTTCCTTAAGCTTCAATCTGTGATGTTATGCGTGTCTCCTGTGATTCTAGTTGAGATGGCATTTGTGATGTCATATATGTCTTCTGTTCCTGCAGTTGAGATGACATATATGTCTTCTGTTCTGCCAGTTGAGATGACACTGTCGATGTTTGAGCAGATATTGCCGCCAAAATCATGTTCAAGTCTGTGCTCGTAACTGTCTGCGATGTTTCGGTTTTCTCCTCAATTTTTGTTGTTGTCTCCTCGCCATCAGGATGAAAGACATCTTTGTCTTCTGCATCGTTGGGATATTCCAGATGTTTCTCCTTGTAGAATGTTCTACTTGTTTACCCTAGTAATTGATCTACATATATGTATACCTATTCGTAATTTCCCTGCAAAAAGCGAGTCTGGTCTAAGACTGTATAAAAGACAGTATTTCGTTGCCTTACTACTGGATCAAGTCTAGACCAATCTCATATAAAATCATAGGACCAATTTACACGGAGCATGTCCTAGGCTTGGTCTACCATTATACCATTCATGCCGTGTATAGTCCAGACCAAAGATAGACGGTTTGGTCTATACATAATACAGTCAGATGCTAGACCAAATGAACTATACAAATAGTGCCTATTCTGGTCTATGCATAAGACAGTCTCATTGATAGACCAATCGAACTGCATAAAAGATATTTACTTTGGTCTATGCAATTGACTGTCTTATGCATAGACCAATCGAACTGCATAATACCTACCTACTTTGGTCTGCAATATATATTTTTCTAAAAATGAAAGTTGCTCGTTTTTTATTTTGGTTTTTTTATATTTTGATATATATATACCTATACGGTTTTTGATTTTATTCATCACCTTTCGTTTAATTTAAACATTTAAAGTCTTCTCATCTAGAAACTAAGTATAATTTATAATAATGATTTAAAAAAAAACAATTCTCAGATAATGATTTCAAAAATTAAAGGAAAAAGTAATCACATTTTCAGAAAGGAAAAAGATGTTTTTATAATGAAAATAGATAAAAAGTCTATAGTGTTAATTATATTAATTATTTCCGATTAACTGTGGTCAATCTATACAGCCTTTTTTTTAACAATGTGGAGGCATTTCGATAGTTGCTTATCGGGCTTTTCTGACGTCGCCGACTGTCCACCTGTTATTAAAAATAAAATAAATTGAAGAATATATTTAAACAAAAATTAATTTATATACGTACTTATAATAGCATCATACAAGAAAGTATATTTTTTTAGGCAAATCTTGCCATGGACGCCGCCTACATTGACTTCGTTGCACATAGATCTGGAGATAATTTCCTCAAAGTGCTTTTCAGGTTCCCCCTTTAATAAGTGTTTTATTGCGTTAATCTGAAATATTAATTCATAATTATTAGTGGAATTTACAATAAATCAATTATTAAACTTACATATTCATTGATGTTCACCTCATTTATGGCGTTATTGACGCTTTCCATTTCCTCAATGGTTTTTATAGGGAATAGTTTGCTAAAATTCCTCAAATCTGCGTCCTTATTAGCAAGAACGCTTAATTGGCCGCCTTGCTTTGCCTGAACTTCCATCATTTTTTTTTGGTAATCTGCAAAATAATCATTTTTAAAATTATTTGTATCAAAATTTTATTAAAAAAATACCTAGCATGTTGTCAAATTATTGTAATACTCACAAAATATTATTTCATTCTCTTTGAAGTCAAATTGTCTTATCTGATTTGGTTGTTGCTGAGTCATTTTCATATATTTCGTTTTTATACTCAGTTGAGCAGAGCTCACAGAGTATATTAAGTTTGATTGGATAACGGTTGGTTGTACATATATAAAGGAATCGAGATAGATATAGACTTCCATATATCAAAATAATCAGGATCGAAAAAAAATTTGATTGAGCCATGTCCGTCCGTCCGTCCGTCCGTCCGTTAACACGATAACTTGAGTAAATTTTGAGGTATCTTGATGAAATTTGGTATGTAGGTTCCTGAGCACTCATCTCAGATCGCTATTTAAAATGAACGATATCGGACTATAACCACGCCCACTTTTTCGATATCGAAAATTTCGAAAAACCGAAAAAGTGCGATAACTCATTACAAAAGACAGATAAAGCGACGAAACTTGGTAGATGGGTTGACGTTATGACGCAGAATAGAAAATTAGTAAGATTTTGGACAATGGGCGTGGCACCGCCCACTTTTACAAGAAGGTAATTTAAAAGTTTTGCAAGCTGTAATTTGGCAGTCGTTGAAGATATCATGATGAAATTTGGCAGGAACGTTACTACTATTACTCTATATGCGCTAAATAAAAATTAGCAAAATTGGATGAAGAACACGCCCACTTTTTAAAAAAAAAATTTTTTAAATTCAAATTTTAACAAAAAATTTAATATTTTTACTGTATATAAGTAAATTAAGTCAAAATTCAACTCCAGTAATGATATGATGCAACAAAATACAAAAATAAAATAAAATTTCAAAATGGGCGTGGCTCCGCCCATTTTCATTTAGTTTGTCTAGAATACTTTTATTGCCATAAGTCGAACAAAAATTTACCAATCCTTCTCAAATTTGGTAGGAGCATAGACTCTATGACGGTAACTGTTCTCTGTGAAAATGGGCGAAATCGGTAGAAGCCACGCCCAGTTTTTATACACAGTCCACCGTCTGTCCTTCCGCTCGGCCATTAACACAATAACTTGAGCAAAATCCGATATATCTTTACTAAACTTAGCCCACGTACTTACCTGAGCTCACTTTTTCTTGGTATAAAAAATGGGCGAAATCTGACCATAACCACGCCCACTTTATCGATATCGAAAATTACGAAAAATTAAAAAAAAAATGCCATAATTCTATACCAAATACGAAAACAGGGATGAAACATGGTAACTGGATTGGTTTATTGACGCAAAATATAACTTTGGAAAAAACTTTGTAAAATGGGTGTGACACCTACCATATTAAGTAGAAGAAAATGAAAAAGTTCTACAAGGCGAAATCAACAGCCCTTGGAATCTTGGCAGGAATACTGTTAGTGGTATTGCATATATAAATAAATTAGCAGTACCCGACAGATGATTTTCTGGATCACCTGGTCCACATTTTGGTCGATATCGCGAGAACGCCTTCACATATACATCTAAGGGCCACTCGCTTTTAAAACCCTCATTAATACCTTTAATTTGATATCCATATCGTACAAAAACATACCAGAGTCACCCCTGTCCCACCCTAATGGCGATATCTCGAAAAGGCGTCCACCTATAGACCTAATGCCCCCTCCCTCTTAAAATGCTCAGTAACACCTTTCGTTTGATACCCATATCGTACAAACATTCTAGAGTCACCCCTGGCCCACCCTAATGGCGATATCTCGAAAAGGCGTCCACCTATAGACCTAGTGTCCACTCCCTCTTAAAATGCTCAGTAACACCTTTTGTTTGATACCCATATCGTACAAACATTCTAGAGTCACCCCTGGCCCACCCTAATGGCGATATCTCGAAAAGGCGTCCACCTATAGACCTAATGCCCACTCCCTCTTAAAATGCTCACTAACAGCTTTCGTTTGATACCCATATCGTACAAACATTCTAGAGTCACACCTGGCCCACCCTAATGGCGATATTTCGAAAAGGCGTCCACCTATAGAACTAAGGATTACTCCCTTTTAAAATACTCATTACCACCTTTCATTTGATACCCATATCGTACAAACACATTCTAGAGTCACCCTGGCCCACCCTAATGGCGATATCTCGAAAAGGCGTCCACCTATAGACCTAATGTCCACTCCCTCTTAAAATGCTCAGTAACACCTTTCGTTTGATACCCATATCGTACAAACATTCTAGAGTCACCCCTGGCCCACCCTAATGGCGATATCTCGAAAGGCGTCCACCTATAGACCTAATGTCCACTCCCTCTTAAAATGCTCAGTAACACCTTTCGTTTGATACCCATATCATACAAACATTCTAGAGTCACCCCTGTCCCACCCTAATGGCGATATCTCGAAAAGGCGTCCACCTATAGACCTAATGCCCACTCCCTCTTAAAATGCTCAGTAACACCTTTCGTTTGATACCCATATCGTACAAACATTCTAGAGTCACACCTGGCCCACCCTAATGGCGATATCTCGAAAAGGCGTCCACCTATAGAACTAAGGATTACTCCCTTTTAAAATACTCATTACCACCTTTCATTTGATACCCATATCGTACAAACACATTCTAGAGTCACCCTGGCCCACCCTAATGGCGATATCTCGAAAAGGCGTCCACCTATAGACCTAATGCCCACTCCCTCTTAAAATGCTCAGTAACACCTTTCGTTTGATACCTATACCGTACAAACATGCTAGAGTCACCCTTGGTCCAGCTTTATGGCGATATCTCGAAAAGGCGTCCACCTATAGAACTAAGGATTACTCCCTTTTAAAATACTCATTACCACCTTTCATTTGATACCCATATCGTATAAACACATTCTAGAGTCACCCTGGCCCACCCTAATGGCGATATCTCGAAAAGGCGTCCACCTATAGACCTAATGCCCACTCCCTCTTAAAATGCTCAGTAACACCTTTCGTTTGATACCCATATCGTACAAACATTCTAGAGTCACCCTTGGTCCACCTTTATGGCGATATCTCGAAAAGGCGTCCACCTATAGACCTAATGCCCACTCCCTCTTAAAATGCTCAGTAACACCTTTCGTTTGATACCCATATCGTACAAACATTCTAGAGTCACCCCTGGCCCACCCTAATGGCGATATCTCGAAAGGGCGTCAACCTATACACCTAATGCCCACTCCCTCTTAAAATGCTCAGTAACACCTTTCGTTTGATGCACATATCGTACAAACACATTCTAGAGTCACCCGTGGCCCACCCTAATGACGATATCTCGAAAAGGCGTCCACCTATAGACCTCATGCCCACTCCCTCTTAAAATGCTCAGTAACACCTTTCGTTTGATACCCATACCGTACAAACATTCTAGAGTCACCCCTGGCCCACCCTAATGGCGATATCTCGAAAAGGCGTCCACCTATAGACCTAATGCCCACTCCCTCTTAAAATGCTCAGTAACACCTTTCATTTGATTCCCATATCGTACAAACACATTCTAGAGACACCCCTGGTCCACCTTTATGGCGATATCTCGAAACGGCATCCACCTATGGAACTAAGGATCACTCCTTTTCAAAATACTCATTAACAGCTTTCATTTGATACCCATATCGTACAAACACATTATAGAATCACCCCTGGTCCACCTTAATGGGGACATCTCGAAAAGGCGTCCACCGATAGACCTAAGGCCCACTCCCTCTTAAAATGCTCAGTAACACCTTTCATTTGATACCCATATCGTACAAACAAATTCTAGAGTCAGCCCTGGTCTACCTTTATGGCGATATCCCTAAATGGCGTTCATCCATAGAACTATGGCCTACTCTCTCTTAAAATACTCTTTAATACCTTTCATTTGATACACATGTTATACAACCACATTCCAGGGTTACCCCAGATTGATTTTCCTTATTTTGTCTCCATAGCTCTCAACTGAGTATGTTATGTTCGGTTACACCCGAACTTAGCCTTCCTTACTTGTTTTATATTATATTTTTTATATTATATTTTTTAGATTATATTTTTTTTATATTATATTTTTTATATTATATTTTTTTTATATTACATTTTTTATATTATATTTTTTTATATTATATTTTTTATATTCGTTTTGTTTTTTGTTATCTATTAAAAAGTGCAGCTATTTAATAAAGGCAATAGTAGAAAATTTTGTGAAGAAGGAAGCAACATTAATTTATATGCTACATCATCCGCTTTAAATTCTTCAATTTCTTCAGATAATGAATCCGAAAGTGCTATTCCTAGAGCTAGTGAAGTGAATGGAGCTGTAAAGAAAGGATGGACATTTTTAAACCGGACTGCTTCCAATATTATTTCTCCTGCATTTGACTTTTTAATTTTTTTAATTGAAATACGTATATCTGGCCAAGTAACGCAGGCATTATCTGGTATCTTTGAACTTAAATAAACATTTTTCATCCTATAACTTTTAATTATATTATTGGTCTGTCTTTGCCCTGGGCATTCAATCCAGTGTTGTCTGAACTGTTTTGATTCCCAGTTACTTATGGCTTTCCTAGTATGTGCCTCTGTGAGCCCACAAAAGGGCTCTAGACCATAGACATAGAATTTACCAAAATTGTTTATTGATATTAATTAGGCGAGGATTTACCTCATTGATTCTCAAGGTATATGAATAAGGGAGATTTACTAAAAAAGTGGCGGTGCCACACCCATTTTCAAACATTTTCTAACTTTCGAACTTTGCTCCATTATATCAATTTCATTTGACTGTATATCTTAGTTGAATTCTTTGTTACCAGCAAGCTTGAAAAAAACTGTGAAGTGGGCGTGGCCCTCAAACACAGTGTAAAAACTAAATAATAGTTTAAAAAAACTAAAAAGCACGCTTTTATAGCTAACTGAACTAAAAAATAGAAAATAATTTTCAATTAAAAAGAGTTTATATAACAGTAGCAGGACCTTCTACAACAACACAAGATTAACAAGTAAGGAAGGTTGAGTTCGGGTGTAACCGAACATTACATACTCAGTTGAGAGCTATGGTGACAACATAAGGGAAAATAACCATGTAGGAAAATGAACCGAGGGTAATCCTGGAATGTGTTTGTATGACATGTGTATCAAATGAAAGGTGTTAATGAGTATTTTAAAAGGGAGTGATCCTTAGTTCCATAGGTGGACGCCGTTTCGAGATATCACCATAAAGGTGGACCAGGGGTGACCCTAGAATTTGTTTGTACGATATGGGTATCAAGTGAAAGGGGTTAATGAACATTTTAAAAGGGAGTGGGCCTTAGTTCTATAAGTGGACGCCTTTTCGAGATACCGCCATAAAGGTGGACCGGGGGTGACTCTAGAATGCGTTTGTACAATAAAATTCAGAAGTCAAAACTCAGAAACAAAAATTCAGAAATCAAAATTGCAGAAGTCAATTTTCAGAAGTCAAATTTCAGAAGTCAAATTTCAGAAGTCAAATTTCAGAAGTCAAAATTCAGAAACTAATCAGACAGCAAAAAAACATTAAATTTTGCGCAAAATTTTATGTTTTTTTGCTGTCTGATTACTTTCTGAATTTTGACTCCTGAAGTTTAACTTCTGAATTTTTTTTTTTTCAGCCGTCTGGTTATTTTCCAAATTTTAAGTTTTAGTCTTTCTGCCTTCTGATTACTCAAATGTTTGGTTTTTCATTTTTGATATATTTTCAGCATATATGTAATACTCCTATATTGCTACAACAGGCTAGGTACATTCCCAAACATCAGAGTGCCGATATATTGCTGTTTAAACGTTTTTGTTTTTGTATTCAATAATCGAATGTACCTAAATTTGAATTTTGTCTTGTCACACTTAGGCTCCTACAATCACACAAATTTTATAGGCTGTCTTGTTTTGATTTCGAATTCAAAACACATTGCGAGCATTTTCTATTAGCAACATAGGATTATTACATACATATATGTTTTTTTGGGTATGCGTAGTAGAACTTTTTTTCCTGAGCTCAAAACCTATCGAAAAATCGATGGCGCGATATAGGTTAATAAATCGACCCAGCTTACTATATTATATATATATATTATTATAATATTACTATATTATTATATATATTATTTATTACAAAGATAACGATAATTTAATTCATAGAACCTTTGCATAATATCCGATTGTAATATCCATGAACTGCTATGCTCATCTATATATTTCAAAAATGATTAATTTTGTTAAGACTAATATAAGCAATTCAATTACGAAAATTATCTACGTGTCAGATGGTGCAGGAGCACAGTACAAAAACAAATACAACTTAATTAATTTATGTCATCATAAAATTGATTTCGAAATATTCGCTGAGTGGCACTTTTACGCAACTAGCCATGGAAAATCTGCATGTGATGGTATAGGTGGGACATTAAAAAGAGGCGCTCGGAATTATAGCATAGCAAATACAAATCAAATTCAGCGAAGGACCTTTATCATTGGGCTTCACAAACGTATAACACCTCCATAGAAGTTGCTTACGCAGACGCTGATGAATACAACAAAACAAAAGAAGAGCTAATTTCAAGATACAAAAATGCCAAAACTATTACGGGAACTCAAAGCTTCCATTATTTTGTACCTTTAGATGAAACATCACTAAAAGTAAGCAAATATTCCGAAAGTCAGCAGTATGAGCTGCGCAAAGTTTTATATTAAATCTAAATAAATAAAAAAAAAATTTACTTTATTAAGTGTATGTCTATTTATTGTGCGTGTCTGAAAAATTTGATAATACGATTCTTGTTCGAATCTATTAGAATACTTAGTCATAGTATCTGTATCTGTATAACTTCCAAAGTATAGCTAGGTACCTTTTTTGTCACACAATAATAGCAAAATAAAATAAAGTTAACAAGAGATGGTTTTACTTATAAATTTTTTTAAAAGAAAAAAAAACACCATTCTAGCTTTTATATTAAATCGACCTTTCTAAAAAAAATTTTTTTTAAATCGCTTGGTCTTTGAAGTGTTTTCCCAGTTTGAAAAAAAAAAAAATGTAGAAAAAAATTAAAAAATTTTTTTTCTTTCAGTGTAATATAAAATCTTTACAGTATATGTTTTCAAAGGTGATTTTAATACCTTTCTAACGGTATAAAAATTTTTCAAATTGGTTGATTAATTTACGCGTGATATCCAAATATGAGAAAGTAACCAAGAGATGCATTTACTTAAATAAATTTAAAAAAAAAAAAAACCCCATTTTAGTTTTCAGATATGTTATATATATTAAATAGACCTTTCTAAAATAAAATTTTATTTTTCAAAATCGCTTGATCTTTGAAGTGTTTTTTCAGTTTTAAATTTTATTAAAAAAAATTTTTTTTCCAGTGTACTAAAAAGTTTTTACAGTGTATTTTTTTGAAAGCTTATTTCAATACCTATCTAATGGTATGAAGATCTTTGAAATCGGTAAAGCCATTCCGTAGTAATCACACTTTAAAAGTACCTATTATCGTCATTTTTCTAATATTTTCGGTATTTCGATACCTTGCCACGCCCACAATTTTTCGAAAATGCAATTTCTAAAAATGAGGTTGTGTTTGGGTGGGTAAGATGTAACCCCATGCAAAATTTCATCAAATTCTGAGGGTGTCGGGTTCAAAATGTACGTTTTTTTCAGCCTTTGATACGAAATTCATCTTATATGAATTTCAGTATAAACTACTAATCCATTTTTATTTTTTATCATCACTTTTTCGTGTTATTGTAATTTTTCATACCCATATGGATATACATTCTTCCATTCATACGTAAGAATGTATGTAAGCATTTACTTGATTTTAGTCTGCACTCCCCCCAGTGCTTAATTTGATCAGTGCATAAATTTTGTTTACCATTGCTTTCCATTCATTATTGTACGTATGTGAATACAAATGTACGCTGGCATAAAACATGAATTGCTTTTTTTTGCAAACGAGCTTGAAAAAACGCTTCAACTAGGTAAACAGTCTCATCATAGCGGAACCCTAAAGGTGGAAGTTTATCAGCTAATTGGTACGTTTTTTTAGCTGCTTTGACATTTCTACTTCTGGAACAGTACGTTTTAGACACTCAACCAAACCGCTTAGCCAACTGAACTAGCTTACTTTGTTTTGTTGCTTTCTATGCAATTCTCTAATATACCTAGCGTTTTATTTCCTCTAGCAAAAAAAAAGCGGCTATTGTCACTACTAAAACAGGTGACTTTGTAAATATATGCGCTTTGATACACAAGCTATTGGGCGTGGAGAAGAGGAGGGCAAAGCTTAATAGATTTTTTTTTTAATTCGTCTTCGAATAACTCTCACCTACTCTGTTTTACAGTTTTCGAGAACAATTATTGTTGTGTATATTTCTCATAATCGAACCATTACGATATTTCTTTACTACGAGCTCGAATTTATATCAATGTGATTTAAAATTAGTTAACACGTATTATCAGAATGGACAGCATTATAAGTCATAAGAACAAACATCCTAAAATTTTCTTAGATGGATTTGAATATACACTCGATAGGTCATATAATGAAACAGATTATTTTTTCTGTAGCAAGTAAGAACTTAATTCTAATTCACAAAATTTGAAGTTTTTTCACTTTCATGAATATGTTTTAGTAAAAAACGTGAATCGAATTGTGGTGCAAGATTAATTCGATATAACAACGTGGAACCAGGTGAAAATAATGACAACATGAAGATAACAGGCATACATTTACATGCACCAGATGCTGGGAAAGTGGAATGTTATCGATTGGCAAAAGACTTAAAATGGAAGGCTGCGGAAAAGTGTAGTACCTCGAGAGATATTGTAGGACAGATTATATCAAATGCAAATACAGCTGTTAGACCGATTCTCCCTTCAGTCGATCAAATGATGCGCACCGTCAGGCGAACACGTGCTTTAAATTTCGTTCCGAAAAATCCTAATAATCTCAAAGAACTCGTTCTTGAAAATGAGTTTATCAAAATAATAGATGGAAAACAATTTTTGCTATATGATAGTTGGCCAAATGATCAAAGGCTAATCATTTTTTCCACAGAAGAAAATTTTAAATTTTTAGCAAGTTGCTCCTCGATTCATATGGACGGCACATTTTCTGTTGTTCCTCCACTTTTTTCCCAATTATACACATTGCATGGCAAGTGTTTCATTTATATGTATATATTTGAATAAAGTTCTCGATTCTATTGAAAATCTCTATTATTTGCAGGAGGTTTAAATGGTTTAATAGTCCCCTTGGTGTATGTACTAGCATGTAACAAAAAACAAGAAACATATAATATCATAATGAAGACTTTATTAGAACAAGGAAACTTATTTAAACCTAAATATGTGATGTTGGATTTCGAGAAGGCGGCAATTAATTCAGTAAAAAACTCGTTTCCCGAAGCATTGGTTCATGGATGTTTTTTCCACTTTTTCAAAAACATTTGGAGACATATCCAATCAATAGGGCTGCAAACGAGTTATACAAATTGTTCAATTTTTGCGATGAACTTAAAATATTTACTAGCATTTGCATTTGTTCTAGAGGAAATGGTGATCGATGCATTCGGATTGATATCTGAACTGGAATTTTATGTGGATAACGACGATAAGGAATACAATTCCGAAATACAAAACTTATTAAATTATTTCGAGGTAACTTATATTGGATTGCCACTTCCTGGAACACAGCAACGTCGGAAGAAGTCGTTATATCCCATCGAATTATGGAATATGTATAATATCACCAAATTGGGTGAAGCCCGAACAAATAATACTATCGAAGGGTGGCACAACGCCATTCGAAATGCATTTGGGACACACCCTAATATATTTAATTTCATAAATAAAATAAACAATAACAGAAACAAAACCACAGCAATTTCCAGCTGGAGGTGAGCCATATCGAAAACGCAAGAAAAAATATAAAGACTTCGACCAGCGTTTGTTTAATATTGTAAATTCATTTGAAAAGGATGAACGCGAAAATGATTTAATTAATTACATGCTTGCCATTGCACACAATTTAAAATTTTAGATTGTACTACTTTTTCTTTATACATAATACCTTCTAAATAAATAAACGTTTCTGAATTTTGATAAATATTTAATGTTTTTTCTGTATTCTGATTACTTTCTGAAAATTGACTTCTGAGTTTTGACTTCAGAATTTTGTCTTTCTGAAAAAAGGGTTCTGACTAATGTTTTCTGAAAAAGTGTGTTTCAGAATTTTTGTTTTCTAAATTTATGGGGGCACCCTTTTCGAGATATCGGCATAAAGGTGGACCAGGGGTGACTCTAGAATGCGTTTGTACGATATGGGTATCAAATTAAAGGTGTTAATGAGTATTTTAAAAGGGCGTGGGGTTTAGTTCTATAGGTAGACGCCTTTTCGATATATCGCCATTAAGGTGGACCAGGGGTGACTCTAGAATGGGTTTGTACGATATGGGTATCAAATTAAAGGTATTAATGAGGCTTTTAAAAGGGAGTGTTGGTAGTTGTATATGTGAAGGTATTTTCCAGATATCGACCAAAATGTGGACTAGGGTGACCCAGAACATCATCTGTTGGATACCGCTAATTTATTTATATATATAATACCACGAACAGTATTCCTGCCAAGATTTCAAGGGTTTTTTATTTCGCCCTGCAGAACTTTTTCATTAATTCTACTTAATATGGTAGGTGTCACACCCATTTTCGATATCGAAAAAGTGGGCGTGGTCATAGTTGGATTTCGGCCATTTTTTATACCAATACAAAGTGAGTTCAGATAAGTACGTGAACTGAGTTTAGTAAATATATATCGATTTTTGCTCAAGTTATCGTGTTAACGGCCGAGCGGAAGGACAGACGGTCGACTGTGTATAAAAACTGGGCGTGGCTTCAGCCGATGTCGCCCTTTTTCACAGACATAAGTTATTGTCCCAGGCCTGAGCCATTTTGCAATTTTCTTTTATTTTTGCATTTTGTTGCACCATATCATTAATGGAGTTGAATATTGACATAATTTACTTATATACTGTAAAGATATTAAATTTTTTGTTAAAATTTGACTTAAAAAAAAATTTTTTTTTAAGTGGGCGTGGTCGTTCTCCGATTTTGCAAATTTTTTTTAAGCATACATATAGTAATAGGAGAAACGTTCCTGCAATATCATCATGATACCTTCAACGACTGCCAAATTACAGCTTGCAAAACTTTTAAATTACCTTCTTTTAAAAGTAGGCGGTGCAACGCCCATTGTCCAAAATTTTACTAATTTTCTATTCAGCGTCATCAGTTCAACTCACCTACTATGTTTCATCGCTTTATCCGTCTTTGGTAATGAATTATCGCACTTTTTGGGTTTTTCGAAATTTTCGATATCGAAAAAGTGGGCGTGGTTATAGTCCGATATTGTTCATTTTAAACAGTGATCTGAGATGAGTGCTCAGGAACCTACATACCAAATTTCATCAAGATACCTCAAAATTTACTTAAGTTATCGCGTTAACGGACAGACGGATGGACGGACATGGCTCAAATTTTTTTTTCGATCCTGATGATTTTGATATATGGAAGTCTATATCTATCTCGATTCCTTTATACCTGTACAACCAACCGTTATCCAATCAAAGTTAATATACTCTGCGAGCTCTGCTCAACTGAGTATAAAAAGAGTGGGGTGCATTTGACTAAATTTCATATCTTTCCTCTCAGATAGTTGCCAATAGAATGATTGTAACATTCAATATCAAGCATCCCACGCTTTTTACTGTGAATTAAATTATTCTGTTAATATTTTAAATTTTATTATAACTTTATTTTGAGGTGATTAACTATAAATGATTGTTTGACCTTCTACTACTGTTATCTAAACTCTTTTTAATTGAAAATTATTTTCTATTTTTTTGTTCGGTTAGCTATAAAAGCGTGTTTTTTAAACTATTATTTATTTTTAATTTTTTAGTTCAAGTAATTTTAAAAGTTTAAGTCGAAAGGGATGAAACCTCGAAACGCCAGCGGTCCATGGATGAATCTAAGCCCACGGCACCGAAAAGATCCAAGACGCAGGGAGGCTGGACGCGGTCTTTCGCCAAAATTGCCAAAGGTCGGCAGATCATTGGCATTATATACGAGAGCAGCGAAGATGGCAGGATCCCGAAACAACAGTGGAAGTGGATCGAGGCCGCGATCGCTATGGTGGCCGCTATGGTTAAGAAAGGCAACCCTGGTCCACCGCCATCTTACACCGATGCAGGGTGGTTCCAGGGCAATGTCAAGCTATTTTCCTGTGACGACGCCAGGTCGGTAAGCCTCTATAGGGCCGCCGTCACGCTGGTAGGGGTGGTATAGCCAGGCGCACACCTCATGGTAGTGAAGGCGCCAAGGGATAGAGCCTGGGTTCCAGTGACGCCAACGGACCCAGCTGACGTCCTGGAGCTGCCCCAGGAGTACAACCCACCACAGGTTTGGAAGTCAACCTGGATAAAACCGAGCTTGTCCTCTTCACGAGGAGGTACAAAGTACCAAATCTTACACCGCCAAGAATTGGGGGTACGTTCTTAGCGTTTAGCGATCAAGTCAAGTATTTGGGAGTCATTCTGGATAGGAAGCTATTATGGAGTGATCATATAGTGGAGCGATCCAAGAAGGCAGCAGCAGAGCTGTTCACCTGCAAGAGGGCAATTGGCACCTCCTGGGGATTCTCCCCTAAGGTGACCTACTGGATTTACACAGCCATTGTGTGCCCGATTCTTCTTTATGGTGGCTTGGTCTGGTGGTCTGCACTAGCTAAAAGTACCTACCTTAAAATGCTTCAAAAGTTGCAACGGAGTTTGGAGCTCTGCATTACCGGGGCTCTTGGCTCCACTCCAGATTCCGTTACATGCATACATGGATACATAGATACAGGCCAAGCTAATAAAAGCGTGTTAAAAAGGGTTCCAGTATGCTCTTTCGTAGATGTGCCATGCATCCACTTCTATCATTAATAAAGGAATGCGTTTTTAGCATTATGTGCAAGGTTTCAAATCTATGGCCATTTGGGGTGGTCATAAGTTCAATTGACCTTATGTCCGTTAACCTTATGTGACCCCACCATCACATTATTGCATTGTCATCGAGCCTTGATACGTGTGCAAAGTTTCAATCAAACTTATGGCCATTCAAAATGGTAATAAGGTCAATTGACCTTATGGCCGTTGACCTTATGTCACCACACCATCACATTAATGCATTGTCATCGAGCCTTGATACGTTTGCTAGGTTTTAATCAAACTTATGGCCATTCAAAGTGGTAATAAGGCCAATTGACCTTATGGCCGTTGGCCTTATATCACCACACCATCATATTAATGCATTGTGATCGAGCCTTGATACGTGTGCAAAGTTTCAATCAAACTTATGGCCATTTAAAGTGGTAATAAGACCAATTGGCCTTATGGCCGTTGACCTTATGTCACCACACCATCACATTAATGCATTCTCATCCGTCCTTGATACGTATGCAAAGTTTCACATCAATCAGAGTTCCAGAAACCGGTGAAAATTAAGCTCAAAGATTCCGTTACATAGTTACAAGCCAAGCTAAAGCGTGTTAAAAAGTAAGCTGTTTGGCCAATTTTAGTGTATTCACAAAAGATGTTTTTATTTATTTATTTATTTGTTAGTCTACAAATTTTACAATTAATCAGACTAAATATGAATGAATGAATGAATATAAATGCGGATTACAGTGTAAAATTAACAAGCATACATAGTGAGCAAAATTATATTATAAAATATGTATATACATATATTATTGAATCAGTTGTCGGGATGGACTGTGATGCCGAGCAACGGAATTGATTATCAGTGCTGTCGGAATGGACGCGATTTCGAGCAGCTGATGTATATTTAACACACAATAGTAGGGCTGCGATGTGTGGGAGTTTGGAAAGGACGTGATTCCAAGCCACCCGCCCAAAGTAACTATTGATTATTAGTGCTGTCAGAATGGACGTGATTTCGAGCAGCTGATGTATATTTAACACACAATGAGTAGGGCTGCGATGTGTGGGAGGTTGGAAAGGACGTGATTCCAAGCCACCCGCCCAAAGTAACTGGAGCAGGTAACATATTTAGTTTAACATGTGATTTTGAAACAGTTATGAGTTCAAGGCAGTGATTATATATTTTTTTATACTGTAAAGTGTGTCGCAAGTATCAATATTATTGCAGTGATTATTGAAATCTTGACACAGACAACGAAGAGGTTAATGCATTTGAAAATTCGATCTACATGTATTTAAATATAGCGGTTGGAAATACCGAGAGGACCTAAAAGGGACATTAAACATCACCTCGCCAAGCAGAAATGGACTGTTTATCATCCCCCTTAATAGTTTTACCATAAATAAAAAATTTCCCTATCAAAGATTCAACCCTTGGTTGGTCACCCTGTGTACGTGAAAACATAAGTGTCAAATTAATCTATCTGGTAAGTAGGTATCCTCTAGATAAGATCTACCTTAGCTGGAGATGGTAAAACGGCCCTTAATGACTACCTCCAAACTGGTGCTAATCGGATGCATATCGGGAGAGTAGGTAGCCACACTTGTATCAACAAAGCTGAAGTCTGACCAATACGGATTTAAATTAATTAATAAAAGTTTACGAGTATTTCAGAACCACCTAAGACACCAATTAGGAACGCTTTAAAAAGGTATACAATGATCTTGCCTTTTGAACGCGTCTTTAACTAATTCAGTGGCAGGTGGTTTTGAAATAGTCGCAGACTTTGATTAATTTATTTTAATATATATACCTAGCTCGAACCTAAGCGCTATTCGTACAAGTGTGAATACTACTCACACTATTCATTTTCTGCTGGGTATTCATTTTTGTTCTAAAACTTATTGATTTTTATGATTCAATAGCACACAAGTTTTAGTTTGGTTTTCTTAAAGTGAAAAGGCAATTATAAGCTTCAAAAATAAATTATTTGCCTTTAAGAGACACGTATTGTTTAATTTATCACATTCTTAATCTTTTTTGCATGTATTGAAAGTGAGCCCAGTAAGCAGAATATAAAAAGTTCCAAAAAGTGAAAAAATTTATTTTCATCTCTTTTATCTATAAATATAAGCAGACCCGGCAGACCTTGTTCTGCCCTAACTTTGATCTATATACTTAAGTTTTAAGAAGTTTTTATCTCTAACTCTCCCTCCCCCTGTTTCTTAATCTTTTATTGGAGGAGTCACCCTGCCCTTCTGTTTCTTCTCCGTAATTTTTGCTCTATCTGCGGCCAGCTTCATCTCTTTCTCAGTGTCTTTCTTCGTCACTCTTTTCTCTATCTAGTCCCTTTCTTTCTCCATCCCTTATTCCTAGTCCTAGTTCCAGTTACAGTCCCAGCCCAAAAGTCCCAGCCCCAGTCAAAGCCCAAGTCCCAGTCGGAGTGCTTCTTCTACTCTCAGTCAGTCCCTCGTCCGTTTTCCGGAAAATATTCCTGTAAATAGTAATCTAGGGTAAGAGATACCTAAATACCAAATTTCAGGCAAATCAAACCGTGACTAGAATTTGTTCGAATAAATCTTTCCCGGGTCCTCTTTCTAGAAGCGATTTGATAGGAATTCTCTTTAGTTTGCCATGAAGCGACCCTGCAAATTTGGTCCAAATCGGAGAATGATTTCCGAGTCCATAAGCCGCATGCAAACATACATCCTTCTGTATATGTATATTTATAGATAGATTAAATCTTCTTAAAGCACAAACATTACAAAAAAATAGAACTTTTGTTTAAAAATTAGATTTTCAAATGACGATGAACTTTTAACCATTTTTGTTGCGTTAACCTGATATTTTGACAATTTTCCACGCCCTTATAATATATACCTTCAAATTACATCGAAAATGTCTATATCACATTGCTAAGCTTTCAAATGTAAAACGCCGTTTTAAAATCGGAGCATGCTGTGTGAAGTGATGGGCGTACAATAACATTTAGCGACTTTATTTTATAAGATTTATAGATAGATATATATATATCATAAATTAAAGACTTGAATTTTGAAAAGAGGTATTCTCTTACACTACTTACCATACTGTATTGCACTTTCTTTATAAAACTTTCTAAAATAGCTACTTAAAAGGAAAATTTACCTTACAACTTTTTACACTACGTACAACATTGTTGCAAAGGAACGCTAAATAAGTGCTGTAGTAACAAGAAGTATGATTGTGTGATTCGTAAATCAACAACCCTATGTTCTGTTAAATTAAGTGCACGATAACTAATAAAATGAAAAAGAAAATACGGATTTGGGCTATCCCATATGTAAAGTGAATTTTTTAAAAGGCAAGCCATGACGAAATCAATGAAGTGAAGGCAGTGACAAGTTTAAGTGAGTTCGCTTTTCCGACATGCAACTGAATTTGGCAAATACTGTAATGTCAGGCAAAAACTGTGTTTATTTAATAATTTGGGAAAAATTTAAACAACGTGACATCAGGACGGACAAGGCGACAGCTGTTTCGATTATACCTTGTAAATCTGTTCAAAGCCTTTTCTCCCGGGAGTGGGAGTCGAACCCGCACTCCTACGATAGTTGAAATGGTTAGAAACGCATTCTGCTACGTCATGCCTTAGTTCTTGTAAAGTTTTTCCCAATTGCCTTTTTTCGCATATATTATCTTCCACACATTCCATACGTCGTATGTAGTTAGGTGTTGAAGTTATGCATGTTTGTAAGGCGGTTTCATAGAAACTTGGTTTTATTGCTATTTTTGTTCTATTTATAGAACTACAACGAACTAACCAAATGTTGTCTCTTTTATATGAATTAAACGCGGATTGCCCGTATTGCTTTAAATGTATGAACATTTACTGCAAATTTGCTTGGAAATAAGGGAGCAAAATGGCTTCAAGCGTCTTTGCCACTGGCGATAGGAGAGATATCGGACGATACGACTCACCTATGTTAGCTGGTTTCCCAGGCTTTAGTAGCGGGACCACCTTGGCCATTTTCCATTTCTCAGGTATGACAAAGGTGGAAAGAGACAGGTTGAAGACAGGCGCTATATATTTGAAACCCTCTTTCCCTAGGCTTTTAAGCATCGGCATGGCTATGCCGTCTGGGCCCACTGCTTTGGATGGTTTAACACGACCAATGGCGTCCTCAACCTCTTTAGCGGTGATGGTGATTGGGGACGCGCTGAATTTGTGTTTATGTGCGTGTCTATTGGCTCTCCGTCTATCTTTGTCGACCGTAGGATGCATTATATATTGTTGGCAGAAAGCGCTCGCGCATTTTTTCGCGTCCGACAGCACTTTGTCGCCAAAGGCGATGGAAACTTTGTCTTTGTGCTTAGTCGGATTCGATAGGAACTTTACGGTGGAGCAAAGTTTACCCACACCGGTAGAGAGGTTACAACCTCTTAGGTGCTCCTCCCATTTCGCCCGCTTGTGTTCATCCACAAGCAATCTGATGCGTTGGTTTATATCCCTTATTTGGGGGTCGCCTGGATCAAGCTGTCTTATAAGGTCACGTTCTCTCGCTAAGTTTGCGGCCTCCGCCGGGAAGTGGGGCCGGATTTCGGGAATTCTCCCGGCGGGAATGAAATGTGCCGAGGCGGATTCAATGACCTTATGGAAGGCACGCTTCCCTTGGCGGGCATCAGTCGGGATAGGGAGGGCAGAAAAGCGGTTGTCTGTAAAGGATTTATATTCTTCCCACTTTCCTTTTTTGAAGTTTATGAAAGTGCGTTTTTCAGTGACGATGAAGTCGGCGGTACGCTCAAGCGAAATAAGTATGGACAGGTGGTCGGATGCCAATGTTACCATCGGCTGCCAGTTGACGCAGTTTACGAGTTCTGCGCTCACGATTGAGATATCTGGCGAGCTGTGACAGCTTCCTACCATACGTGTGGGGGCGTCTCCGTTTATTGTGCAGAACGGCGTTTCTTCTATTTGATCCGCCAACATCTCACCCCTACTGTCCGCCCGCAAGTTTGAATGCCATCGATCATGATGGGCATTGAAATCGCCTAAGATAATGCGATTGTTGCCAGTGAGTAAGGCCCTGATATTAGGGCGGTATCCACTGGGGCAACAGGTGGCAGGAGGGATGTAGATGTTAATGATTTCTAGGTTTGCAGATAGGCCTTGACGTTATAAGACATTGTCCCTGCGGTCGATGCCAGGATCAATTATATAATATTGCACAGAGTGGTGTATGATAAACGCGAGACCGCCTCCATTTCCGCTCTCGCGGTCTTTCCTGTGGACATTATACCCACAGCAGGTCTGCAATGCAGATCTTGCTGTGAGTTTAGTCTCTTGAATCGCAGCAATGCGGATGTTGTGCCGCTTCATGAAATCGACTATCTCCGTAATCTTCCCAGTTAGTCCATTACAATTTAACTGCAGAATTCTGAAGTGCATAAGGGAAGACGCCGTCACTCTGGGGGTAAGTGGCGGGTGACTACGCCTGGGACGTGGAAGGCCAGGACGCAATTGCTGTTGTGGCCCTGGGACTGAGCGTCCTTGGGCAAGCATTGGGGTACCCGGATGATTTGGGTTTGCGACCTGGCAACATGGCGCGATGAAACCCGTCGGGGGTTGCCGTCGCGGAGACCAGAACACCCAAGGCAGGAGCTGTATTGGGCGGATGTCGCAAACCTATATATTCTGTGCTGGCAGACGGTGCAAACGGAGGTAGGGACTAAGAGTCTGTTTCCCTGACCTGCACGATTGCTGCCGGAAAAGAGGGGGGGGGGGGGAAACTGGCCAGGGGCTGATGCTCAGCATTGCTACCAACTCTACTACGAAGATAGTAGTTATGAGTGGTATCAGCTGTTTGAGTTGTAGGCGCCGTGGGGCGCGAGCAGCAGCGGGTACTTGTTGTGGCTTGCTGAGCAGCGGGGCTGCTGGAAGGTAGTGGGGGGGGGGGGGGCGCTTAGGCGTAGGCTACGGGACGCCCTTGGGCGGAAACAGCAAGGAGCCACAAAAGATTTATAAAAGTTACGTGGACGTCGGGTTTTGGGATCAAGCCCAGAACCACCTGTCCGATGCAACCATACCTTGCACGAGGCGCATTGAACAGAGTATGACCGTCCTAAAAAGATTCTTTTCGGGCAGATGCAGCAAACCCATTTCTCAGGACCGGGGTCAGGAGACGGACCCGGATTGGATTCGATGTCTTCCCGGAGTAAGAGAATATGGAGCAGTCCTGCTGCAAGGAGCTGCTGGGAGGATGACATTTTGTGGGAGGGACGAAACAAATTAGATGGGGTCACACTTGGTCGGGAAAAATCCCGAGTCGCTCCGGTACATAGAACCGACTGCCTTGGGAAGCGACATTCCATACGTCGTATGTAGTTATGTGGTGAAGTTATGCATGTTTGTAAGGCGGTTTCATAGAAACTTTGTTTTATTGCTGTTTTTGTTCTGTTTATAGAACTACAACGAACTAACCAAATGTTGTCTCTTTTATATGAATTAATCGGGGATTGCCCGTATTGCTTTAAATGTATGAACATTTATTTCAAGCAATTTTTAATCTTATACTTTATTTAATAATTTGGGAAAAATTTAAACAACGTGACATCAGAACGGACAAGACGACAGCTGTTTCGATTATACTTTGTAAATCTCTTCAAAGTCTTTTCTCCCGGGAGTGGGAGTCGAACCCGCACTCCTACGATAGTTAAAATGGTTAGAAACGCATTCAGCTACGTTATGCCTTAGTTGTTGTAAAGTTTTTCCCAATTGCCTTTTTTTCGCATATATTATCTTCCACACATTCCATACGTCGTATGTAGTTAGGTGTTGAAGTTATGCATGTTTGTAAGGCGGTTTCATAGAAACTTGGTTTTATTGCTGTTTTTGTTCTATTTATAGAACTAAAACGAACTAACCAAATGTTGTCTCTTTTATATGAATTAATCGGGGATTTCCCGTATTGCTTTAAATATATGTACATTTATTTCAAGCAATTTTTAATCTTATAATTTATTTAATAATTTGGGAAAAATTTAAATAACGTGAAATCAGGACGCACAAGGCGACAGCTGTTTCGATTATACCTTGTAAATCTCTTCAAAGCCGTTTCTCCCAGGAGTGGGAGTCGAACCCGCACTCCTACGATAGTTGAAATGGTTACAAACGCATTCAGCTACGTCATGCCTTAGTTGTTGTAAAGTTTTTCCCAATTGCCTTTTTTCGCATATATTATCTTCCACACATTCCATACTTCGTATGTAGTTATGTGTTGAAGTTATGCATGTTTGTAAGGCGGTTTCATAGAAACTTGGTTTTATTGCTGTTTTTGTTCTATTTATAGAACTACAACGAACTAACCAAATGTTGTCTCTTTTATATGAATTAATCGGGGATTGCCCGTATTGCCTTAAATGTATGAACATTTATTTCAAGCAATTTTTAATCTTATAATTTATTTAATAAATTGGGAAAAATTTAAACAACGTGAAATCAGGACGGACAAGGCGACAGCTGTTTCGATTATACCTTGTAAATCTCTTCAAAGCCTTTTCTCCCAGGAGTTGGAGTCGAACCCGCACTCCTACGATAGTTGAAATGGTTACAAACGCATTCAGCTACGTCATGCCTTAGTTGTTGTAAAGTTTTTCCCAATTGCCTTTTTTTCGCATATATTATCTTCCACACATTCCATACGTCGTATGTAGTTATGTGTTGAAGTTATGCATGTTTGTAAGGCGGTTTCATAGAAACTTGGTTTTATTGCTGTTTTTGTTCTGTTTATAGAACTACAACGAACTAACCAAATGTTGTCTCTTTTATACGAATTAATCGGGGATTGCCCGTATTGTTTTAAATGTATGAACATTTATTTCAAGCAATTTTTAATTTTGTAATTTATTTAATAATTTGGGAAAAATTTAAACAACGTGACATCAGGACGGACAAGGCGACAGCTGTTTCGATTATACCTTGTAAATCTCTTCAAAACCTTTTCTCCCGGGAGTGGGAGTCGAACCCGCACTCCTACGATAGTTGAAATGGTTAAAAACGCATTCAGATACGTCATGCCTTAGTTGTTGTAAAGTTTTTCCCAATTGCCTTTTTTCGCATATATTATCTTCCACACATTCCATACTTCGTATGTAGTTATGTGTTGAAGTTATGCATGTTTGTAAGGCGGTTTCATAGAAACTTGGTTTTATTGCTGTTTTTGTTCTATTTATAGAACTACAACGAACTAACCAAATGTTGTCTCTTTTATATAAATTAATCGGGGATTGCCCGTATTGCTTTAAATGTATGAACATTTATTTCAAGCAATTTTTAATTTTATAATTTATTTAATAATTTGGGAAAAATTTAAACAACGTGACATCAGGACGGACAAGGCGACAGCTGTTTCGATTATACCTTGTAAATCTCTTCAAAGCCTTTTCTCCCGGGAGGGGGAGACGAACCCGCACACCTACGATAGTTGAAATGGTTAGAAACGCATTCAGCTACGTCATGCCTTAGTTGTTGTAAAGTTTTTCCCAATTGCCTTTTTTTCGCATATATTATCATCCACACATTCCATACGTCGTATGTAGTTATGTGTTGAAGTTATGCATGTTTGTAAGGCGGTTTCATAGAAACTTGGTTTTATTGCTCTTTTTGTTCTGTTTATAGAACTACAACGAACTAACCAAATGTTGTCTCTTTTATATGAATTAATCGGGGATTGCCCGTATTGCTTTAAATGTATGAACATTTATTTCAAGCAATTTTTAATTTTATAATTTATTTAATAATGTGGGAAAAATTTAAACAACGTGACATCAGGACGGACAAGGCGACAGCTGTTTCGATTGTACCTTGTAAATCTCTTCAAAGCCTTTTCTCCCGGGAGTGGGAGTCGAACCCGCACTCCTACGATAATTGAAATGGTTAGAAACGCATTCAGATACGTCATGCCTTAGTTGTTGTAAAGTTTTTCCCAATTGCCTTTTTTTCGCAAATATTACCTTCCACACATTCCATACGTCGTATGTAGTTATGTGTTGAAGTTATGCATGTTTGTAAGACGGTTTCATAGAAACTTGGTTTTATTGCTGTTTTTGTTCAGTTTATAGAACTACAACGAACTAACCAAATGATGTCTCTTTTATATGAATTAATCGGGGATTGCCCGTATTGCTTTAAATGTATGAACATTTATTTCAAGCAATTTTTAATTTTATAATTTATTTAATAATATGGGAAAAATTTAAACAACGTGACATCAGGACGGACAAGGCGACAGCTGTTTCGATTATACCTTGTAAATCTCTTCAAAGCCTTTTCTCCCGGGAGTGGGAGTCGAACCCGCACTCCTACGATAGTTGAAATGGTTAGAAATTATAAAATTAAAAATTGCTTGAAATAAATGTTCATACATTTAAAGCAATACGGGCAATCCTCGATTAATTCATATAAAAAAACTGTTTTTTATACAACGTCAAATGGTGTGCCGTCGATTTTGACTACAAAGTGACAACTAAGATGACTAATAAATGAAAACGACAATTGCCCATTTGCCATTAAAATTTCATTTGCTAACATGTTGGCATTTTATTTTCGTTTGCCAACTGGCGTCCCATCATCATATAATGACACAGCGTGTAAAACAACGGCAAATAATGAAATAGGTTGTGAAATAAATGAACACAAAATTTTAGCGTGGATTTTGACCATGAACTTCTTTATCGACTTTGAGTTAGTAATGTGTCAGAATGAAACGGCTTTGACCCCAACTGACCACAGGGTCAGTCAAGCTGCAGTTTTGATGTCAGTCATTTTGACCTAATAAAAACAAGCATTAGATATGTTTGTTTTGATTTGTTTTTCAATGCTTTTAATTGCTTTTGTTTTGTTTTCATTTCAATTTTCAGGAAATTTTCAGCGAAATTAACACGGAAAACATTTTTATTTGATAAAAAATAATACTTCTCTTATTTTATTTAATTAGGTTGGGTCGATTTGTATGGACGGAAGTTAACCGATATTGCGCCATCGATCTTTCGACAGGATTTGTTCTCAGGAAAAAAAGTTCCACTACACATACCCAAAAAAATAATTTTCGACCCTGCGAAATTTCATTTTTTGACTTTTTTTCGACTTTGATTTTTAAGGTTTTTTTCATGACCTACTAAAAACAATTTCATATGTATAACCTTTCCGACCCAAAAATGTAATTTCTCAGGCGTAGTGGAACTTGTTCTCCTTAGCCCAAGTCCTATCGAAAAATCGATGGCGCGATATCGGTTAATAAATCGACCCAGTCTAATGCATAGGCACTATTGCAATGACAAGACGCAAATCCTATTTGTGGATCAGCAACGAAATAATGAAAGTTTTCGGGTTACACATACGAATGTGCGTTGTCAGCGAAGGTGCAATAAAAAAAACGATAATGCAGTTCCTTATGAGTGAAGTGAAGTTTAAAGATCTATTTGGGTATCTATCATTGAGGTGTGTAACATCTAAAGAAGGCTGTGAAGGCATGGGAATTCCCGGTTCTCAATGCCTTAGTATCTAGGGCTTACGTTTGTTTAGTTAATGTACCTAATTCATTCGTACAGTAAAGGATTTAGTTATACACATGAAAGGGATCAGTGCAAGGATACAAAAAAATTAAAGAATATTCCAAAACCCTTTCAACTTTAGTCACTGACCTTAAAACGTTCTTTTGCCATGGGTTCATTGGGAAATATTTTGTTATTTTTAAGGTATTATTTTTCTAGTTTTTGCCATTTGTTTATACAAAGCAAACAAAGCACATTAATTAAGGTTTCAATTATGAGGTTTGACAATTAATCACCTATTTATTTGAACAAAAAAAAAATTGTTTTCAAAGATATTTTTCACCTGTTCAAAAGTAAACAAAGAAGTATTTCTTGAAAAATAAATAAAGTGGCATTTAACCTGCAGAAATTCTCATCTATTCCCAACATGAAATCCTTTGCAAATGACTAAATCCACGTTATAACAATCTATAGCTTGGTTTTCGCTTGGACAATTTTGGTCAAATCAATAAAAACGACTTGTCATACAACGTCAAAAGCGATAATTACATTGCTTGCTGATTGTCGGCACATTCTCTTTTAGAGATGCTTATCATATTTACGCACGGCGACTCTTTTTAAGCAACAGTCTGACATTTCATTTCATCTCATTCTAAAAAGTTGTTTTATTTATTTAAAATTTGAAAAATTGCTGTGAATCATTGGAAATACCTATCAATTGAAACCAAGGCGAATTCAGTATCAGATGTTGTTATCCCAACAGCTGGTTGCTTCTTCATGATTATTTTCCATGCAACGCCTTGTACAACAATATGTCAGTTAATCGAAATCAATGAAAATTTTGTTTTGATTTGACGTTCTTCTGCACGGCTAATTGTTTGAATTCGCTTTGCCATCACCTTGTATGGAATCTCCTTGATTAAAACTTTAAAAATATGTGTTTCAAATCATAATAAATTTCTTCAATAACAAGTAAGGAAGGTTAAGTTCGGGTGTAACCGAACATTACATACTCAGCTGTGAGCTTTGGAGACAAAATAAGGGAAATCCACCATTTAGCAAAATGAACTTGGGGTAACCCTGGAATTTGTTTGTATGACATGGGTTTCAAATGGAAAGTATTAAAGAGTATTTTAAAAAAAAGTGCGCCATTGTTCTATAGGTGGACGCAATTTCAGGAATGTGTGTTGTACGATATGGGTATCAAATTAAAGGTATTAATGAGGGTTTTAAAAGGGAGTGGCCCTTAGTTGTACATGTGAAGTCGTTTTCCAGATATCGACCAAAATGTGGACCAGGGTGACCCAGAACATCATCTGTTGGATACCGCTAATTTATTTATATATGTAATACCTGCCATGATTCCAAGGGCTTTTGATTTCGCTCTGCAGAACTTTTCCATTTTCTTCTACTTCATATGGTAGATGTCACACTCATTTTACAAAGTTTTTTCTAATGTTATATTTTGCGTCAGTAAACCAATCCAATTACCATGTTTCATCTCTTTTTTCATATTTGGTTCAGAATTATGGCATTTGTTTCATTTTCGTAATTTTCGATATCGAAAATGTGGGCGTGGTCATAGTCGGATTTCGGCCATGTTTTATATCAAGAGAAAGTGAGCTCAGATAAGTACGTGAACTAAGTTTAGTTAAGATATATCGATTTTTGCTCAAGTTATCGTGTTAACGACCGAGCGGAAGGACAGGCGGTCGACTGTGTATAAAACTGAGCGTGGCTTCAACCGATTTGGCCCATTGTCACAAAAAATAGTTACCGTCATAGAATCTATGCACCTACCAAATTTCACAAGGATTGGTAAACTTTTGTTCGAATTATGGCCTTAAAAGTATTCTAGACTAATTAAAGGGAAAAGGGCGGAGCTACGACCATTTTCAAATTTTATTTTATTTTTGTATTTTGTTGCACCATATCATTACTGGAGTTGAATGTTGACATAATTTACTTATATACTGTAAAGATATAAAATTGTTTGTTAAAATTTGACTTAAAAAAAATTTTTTTTAAAAGTGGGCGTGGTCGTTCTCTGATTTTGCTAATTTTTATTAAGCATACATAAAGTGACAGGAGTAACGTTCCTGCCAAATTTCATCATGATATCTTCAACGACTGCCAAATTACAGCTTGCAAAATATTTAAATAACCTTCTTTTAAAAGTGGCCGGTGCCACACCCAATGTCCAAAATTTTACTAATTTTCTATTCTGCTGTCATAAGGTCAATCCACCAACCAAGTTTCATCGTTCTATCCGTCTTTGATAATGAATTATCGCACTTTTTCGGTTTTTCGAAATTTTCGATATCGAAAAAGTGGGCGTGGCTATAGTCCTATTTCGTTCATTTTAAATAGCGATCTGAGATGAGCACCCAGGAACCTACGTACCAAATTTTATCAAGATACCTCAAAGTTTACTCAAGTTATCGTGTTTACGGACGGGCGGACAGGCGGACGGACATGGCTAAATGAATTTCTTTTTTCACCCAGATCATTTTGATATATAGAAGTCTATATCTATCTCGATTAGTTTATGCCGTTACGGATTACCGTTATGCGAACAAAGTTAATATACTCTGTGAGCTCTGCTCAGCTGTGTACAAAAACAGTTTAAACAAGTAAGGAAGTCTAAGTTCGTGTGAAACCGAACATTACATACCCAGCTGTACACTTAAAATGCTGTTGTTGTTTGTTTTGTGTGCTTAATAGTGGTACAAGGCTGCGTAATAATACATATACATATGATTCTATTCTGAACTAATTTTTCTTCGAGTTATGGCTCCCGAAACATAGAAAATTGCTTAATCATAAAAGGGGCGGTGCCTCGCTAATTTTTTTAAATTTGAAGTTTTTCCTCTTTATTGTTATAAATCCACTTGGGAAATAAAATACCATTGCTATAAAGTTCTTTTTTGCAAATATATAGCTTATTTTATTCATCCACGAACCTTTTAAAAATCTCTTACATAAAAGTGGGCGTGGTCCTTAATCGATTTTGTTAATTTTTCTTAAAAGCACTCCTTATAGTAAAGCCAGCCTCTTTGCCGAATTTTGTTACGATAGGTTTAACAATTTTTGATTTATGATTAATAATATTTGTTAAATTGATTCTGTCACAAGTGGGCGGTGCCAGGTGTATTATTTACTAAATAATCAGGTTTTTTGTGTTTTCCAAAATGTTATATATATAAAAATTGGGCAGGTTATCTTCCGATTTCGCTCATTTTCAATACCAATCTATTCTGGGGCCAGATATGCTCGTGTACCAAATTTGGTGAAGATATCTCAATATTTACTCAATTTATCGTGTTAACGGACAGGTGAACGGACGGACGGACGGACATGGCTCAATAAAAATTTTTTTCAATACTGATTATTTTGATATATGGAAGTCTATATCTATCTCGGATCCTTTAAACCTGTACAACCAACCGTTATCCAATCAAAGTTATAATACCCTGTGTACAAGTACTGCTTTATCGACTTTGAGTCAGTAACGTGACATGACTTTGACTCCAACTGAACAGCGTGTCAGCTTCAGTCAGATTTTGGATGTATTCATTTTGACCTGATGAAACCGAAGATAAAGCGATACACCCTAACGTGGAAGGGATTAAACGAAGGATACAAAAAAAATATGGGATTGTTCGGAAAGCTTCACAACATAAGCTTCAAACCACAGTAATAACACACGCGCAAAGCTTGTAAGATAAATTTAAAAAATGTACCTTTTGAACTTTACGCAAAGAATTTAATCCACCCAAAAGGTGTCACGCACTTAATCTTACTTGCTTATAAAAGAAATAAATATAAGGCGCGATAATCTCCGAAGAGATATAAGGCCGAGCTTCTCTTCGAATTTGCGTCGTGCTCCTCTTGATTTTCCCTAAAAATTGGCCGGACGGGACCTACATGTTTTATGTCGAGACCGAACGGCATCTGCAAGGCAGATGTGTTTTCACTGAGAGCTTTTACTTACTTAATTGGCGCTTAACCGTTTAAACGGTTATGGCTGTCCAACAAGGCGCGCCAGTCGGTTTTCTTTCTGCCCACCGGCACAAATTGGGAGTTCAAATCGTTTTCCATCTGGTCCTTCCAACGGAGTGGGGGCCGCCCTCTACCTCTGCTTCCATAGGCGGGTTCCGATAGAAACACTTTCTTGGCCGGAGCGTCATCTTCCATTCGCAAACCATGGCCTAGCCAGCGCAGCCGTTGCGTTTCAATTCGCTGGACTATGTTAATGTCTGCGTATAGCTCGTACAACTCATCGGTAAATCTTCTTCGGTACTCTCCATCGCCAACGCATAGAGGTCCATAAATCTTTCGAAGAACTTTTCTCTTGAACACTCCCAGAGCCGCTTCATCTGATGTTGTCATGGTCCATGCTTCTGAACCATACAGCAGTGACTTGTAGAGTATGATTTTCGTTTGCCGGGAGAGGACTTTACTTTTCGGTTGCCTACCTAGTCCAAAGTAGCATATATTGGCAAGAGTATTTAGGCCGATGATATCAATGTCATATGCATAGAATATTTTTCCAGAGCGGTTTAGCTCTGCAGCTAGTATAATTTTCTCCAGCATCAAGTTAAAGAAATCGCACGATAGGGGGTCACCCTGTCTGAAACCTCGTTTAGTTTCGAACGGCTTGATGGTGTTGCTCAATTCGTCGTCAAAATGTCATTTTGCACAGCCGTATACGTTTTGCGGGTAAACCAAATTCAGACATAGCGGCATTTAGGCAGCTCCTTTTTGTGCTGTCGAATGCGGCTTTAAAATCGACGAAGAGGTGATGTGCGTCGATTCTCTTTCACGGGTTTTTCCAAGATTTGACGCATTGTGAAAATCTGGTCGATGGTAGATTTACCAGGTCTGAAGCCGCACTGATAAGGTCCAATCAGCCGATTCACGGTGAGCTTCACTCTTTTGCACAATACACTTAACAGGACCTTATATGCTATATTAAGAAGGCTGATTCCGCGATAGTTGTTGCAGTTTGTAGTATCCCCCTTCTTGTGGACTAGGCAATGAGCACTTAGATTCCAATCGTGGGGCATGCACCCGTCCGCACATATTTTTCGAAGAAGCTGATGCATGCGCCTTACCAACTCCTCGCCGCCGTATTTGAATAGCTCCGCAGGCAACACGCTTCGCTTTTTAACTCGCGATAGCCTTCACACACCTCTTGTTGCACTCGCTTTTAACGTAGCCCTGTAGGCAGCGTCTTTTCTTTCGGCTGCAACGCGACATTCTTCATCATACGAGTTGTTTTTCCGTGGCCGCCGGTAACTAATATTTTCCTCGGCGGTAGTACAAAGTGCTTTGGAGATATGCTCCAACTGCTCCTTCAGGTTGAGTTGAGCTCTCAGAGAGCAGGTGTGGGAGTCGAGTTGCGAAATCATTGGCAGTCTGTTGCGAGTGCAGCCTTTCAACGTCTAGATTTCCTTGTGTTTTTTGTTCCTTGGTTTTAGCCGCGCAGAGGCTGATGCGCATTTTGGCTGCGAAGAGATAATGGTCCGAGTCGGTGTTAGGTGCTCGGATCGTGCGCACATCTAAAATACTGGAGGCATGCCGTCCGTCTATCACAACGTGATTGATCTGATTGCGAGTATTTCGTTCGGGGGACAGCCATGTAGCTTGATGTATCTTCTTATGCATGAACCTCGTGCTAGATATGACAATTTTTCGAGCACCGGCAAAGTCAATCAGCCTCAGTCCATTAGGAGAAGTTTCATTGTGTAGGCTGAACTTTCCGACTGTAGGGAATTTTAACCGAAAAGCTTTTCGTAGTAGAAATACACAGAAATAAACATTATTTAAATTTAATGAAAATCGGTTCGGATGTATACCTTCTGATAAGATTAAGTAACTTATAAAGAAAAAACTAGTAAAATATTGACGGCCTGCTTGCTGTACAAGGAAATATTTTTGGGACACCTGTGTCGCATATGCCTGAAATGGTTAAAAATACGGTCATGTTGTTGTTATCCCCGAAGGCTTTGGGTAGGGTTATCGATGTGATGGTCCTTTGCCGGATATATATCCGGTACGCTACGGTAACACTGCACCATTAAGGTGCTATCCCGACCATCTGTGGAACGATTTATGTGGCCACATTAAACTTTCCAGCCATCCCTCCCTCCCCACCCCCAAGTTCCATGAGGAGCTTGGGGTCGCCCGAGCCTCGTATGTTAGTGAAACAGGATTCGCCGCGGTTATGTGGGTCTGACTATTGGATTTGGAGAAGCTATATATTGCGCTGGCAACCTGAAGGGTTGCGCTACACAGCCCCCTGACATACCTACCGCGGATATATTCTGACCCCCTGACCCGCTGGGGAAAAAATACGGTCATATTGTACACGTATCACTTAACCCATGTGAAGTTAATACCACGAATCAGCTGTACAAATATAGAAACGAACTATGAAGCACAATTAAATTTTCCTTTGAAAAATAATAGAATATACGCACTAATTTCATTTTGCTAGAATAAACATAAAAACCTTGTATTTGTTATTTCGGTAGAATAAAAGCTATTTATTTGTTTAACTGATAATGATTGACGCATTAACCATAAAAAATAAAAAATAAAATAATGATAATTAGTGCTTGGCGCGATTTATCTCCATGAATATTTAGGCCGAACGTCTTTTCAAATTTGCGTCTTGCTCCCTTTTGATTTTCCTTACAAATTGGCAGATGGGACATTTATGTTTTACACCTTCTTTGCCCACCCTGGCGTTAAAGTCGCCAAGCACGACTTTTATATTATGGCGTGGGCAGCGCTCGTATGTCCCTTCTAATTGTTCATAAAAAACGTCTTTCACCTCCTCATCGTCTTTCAACTATGTTGGTGTATGGGCGCAGATGAATGATATATTAAAAAATTTTGATTTTATTGGGATAGCGGCGAGACGTTCCTTCACAGGCGTCAACGCCAGTACTTGGCGACAAAGTCTCTCTCCCACCACGAATCCAACGCCGAAACTGCGCTTATTTGTATGGCCACTCTAATAGATGTCACACTTCTTTATCTTCCTTCTACCTTCCTTCGTCCAACGCATTTCGTGACGGCGGTGATGTCAGATTTTGCTTTGATGAGGACATCAACTAGCCGGGCACCTGCGCCAATCCCATTCAGGGAGCGGACGTTCCAGTTGCATGCCCTCAATTCATTGTCCTTCAAACGTTTGCCATGGTCGTCATCAATAGGAGCGTTTCTTTTTATCCGAGGCTTGATGGTTCTTTACATTGGAGTGTGGTTTGACGTGGCGAGTTCCAAGCCCAGCGCACAACCCGCTGAGCGGAGGTGAAAATATTAATGGCACGTTTATATAGCTAGCCGCTTGATCCAAGACAGACGCCCGCTTGCAGCCGCACCTCGTTGTGGACAGACGCTGCTGATGAAAGATCCCCTGGATATCCCTTAAAAAGATTATATCAGAGTGGCCTAGCCAGGTTGTCGCTTTCTCACATTAGCTCACCACTAAATGGCTACCCAGAGGATACTTGGCCGCAGGCGACCGGAAGTAGTGAGCTGCTTGAACCGCATGCAAAAGAATCGCTCTGGCCTTTCTCAGGTGAATGGCGATCAGAAGCTTTCCCCACTTTCGTAGAATTTTACACACGGCTCCACCCACACACTTTATCATTACTTGTTAATGCATTGTCCCAGTTTTTTCATATCTCGAAACTTTCGATATGGAAAGACAGATGGAAGACTGGGTATAAGAAGTAAGCGTGATTTCAAACTGTTTCCGCCTCTTTTTTTTCATAAACAGTTATTGTTGTAAAAACAATACTCTAATCAAATATTGTGAGAATTCGTGGATAATTTATTAATAATTTGGGAAAGATTTAAAAAACGTCGCATCAGGACGGACAAGGTGACAGGTTTCGCTGTTCTACTTTGTAAATATCTTCAGAGCCTTTTCTCACGGGAGAGTGATTCGAACCCGCACTCCTCCGAAGTCTGAACCGTAACAAGCACATTCAGTAAAGGCTATGTCTTTTTTATTATGCAACGTGTCCCAATTGACTTCCTTGCATAGTTTATTGTTTGCACAGTACACAGTTTGTACGTTAGTTTTGGCTCAAGGCTTTTTTTTTTGTTGGTGGTTAAAAGGATTGGTTTCTTTGTTATATTTATAGGAATACAATGAGCTTTTTTTTTATTATTTTATTATTATTAGCATCGATGAACTGCAACCTTTATTTAGATCTATTATTTGTGCTTGTCATCTCAACCTTCTACTGTATGTGGAGGCTTTTAATTAGAGATGCCACGAATAGTGAATTGGCCGAATACCAAATACCGAATATTCGGCAACGCTGTCGGCCGAAGTGCCGAATATTCGGCACGAAATACATGCTGGATTAAGACAAGTGGACACCTGTTTTCCTGCTTGTACCTAACAGATCATGAAACTTTAATAAATCTGACAATGGGAACTATTGGAACAATGTATCGAACTCCTCAAACCATTCGAAGACATTACAAAAATAACGAGCTCAACGTTGCATCTCTGAAGTGATTCCACATGCAGTAAATTTATTAAAATATCTGGGGAAAGCAGAGACAGCTGAGAAAGTACCAAATTTAGTAACAATGAGATCATCACTGCAAGGCGAGTTTGAAAGGCGTTTCAGCTTCGATGAAAAAAACAAATATTTGGTTGCTGCTTTTCTGGATCCTCGCTTCAAACCGTGTTTCCTAAGATTGGTTCAAGCAAAAAGAGCAAGACAAAAAATTCTTCTAGAAGCTCTGAAAATAGTACCGATGACGATTCTTCTCCAATTCGTAAGAAAAGAAGCCTGAATGAAAATGAGAGGACTACTGAAATACACGACAGTTTCTGGAACTGCTTTGAGGAAGTCGCTACAGATAATATGCAAAATGCTAATGATGAGGAGGACGTGGAGAAGAATGCTGTGGCAAAGTTTAAAAGTTTGCTAAAGTTTATCTTTCTTCTCCTGGAAGTAGCGTGTATAGTGAGACCTTATTTTCTGATGCTGGTAAAATTTACGATGAAAAGCATAATCGTTTACTCCCCAAAAATGTCTAACATAACTTACCACTGATCAATTTTAAATACTAAAGTGTTGTAATTTCGAAATAAGTACATAATTTTGAGTAATATAACGTGTCTTTTTTACATGATATGGTAATCGGCCGAATACCGAATAGCAAAAAAAGTGGCCGAATAGGCCGAATACCGAATAGTTGCCGAATATTCGTGACAACTCTACTTTTAATGCATTTAGGCACTCCTTCAAGCTTTTTGGTTCATATCGCGAAGGAAATAAGAGACGCGCTACCTAGGCGGGAGTTTCTCTGCCTTAACAGAGCTATGTATACGCAGAACCGGCGTTTCATCCTGCAGCTCACAGAAGTTAGAGATTGTCGGATAGATTTAAATTACTTAGGTGATATCGTAGACTACAGTGTGCCGTAAAGTACGCAGAGTTCATAAGTTATCTCCGCTTAGATTAATGAGTGGGCTAATACTCTCGTTGCTGGGGGCATAAGCGAATTGGTCTGTCTTTGCCCTGGGCATTCAATCCAGTGTTGTCTGAAGTGTTTTGCTTCCCAGTTACTTATGGCTTTCCTAGTATGTGCCTCTGTGAGCCCACAAAAGACATATAATTTACCAAAATTGTTTATTGTTATTAATTAGGCGAGGATTTACCTCATTGATTTTCAATGTATATGAATAAGAGAGGTGCCACACCCATTTTCAAAAATTTTCTAACTTTCGAACTTTGCTCCATTATATCAATTTCATTTGACTGTATATCGTGGTTGAATTCTTTGTTACCAGCATGCTTGAAAAAAACTGTGAAGTGGGCGTGGCCCTCAAACACAGTGTAAAAACTAAATAATAGTTTAAAAAAAACTAAAAAACACGCTTTTATAGCTAACCGAACTAAAAAATAGAAAATAACTTTCAATTAAAAAGAGTTTATATAACAGTAGCAGGACCTTCTACAGCAACACAAGATTAAAAAGCGTGGGGTGCATTTGACTACATTTCATATCTTTCCTCTCAGATAGTTGCCAATCGAATGATTGTAACATTCAATATCAAGCACCCCACGCTTTTTACTGTGAATTAAATTATTCGGTTAATAACTTAAATTTTATTATATTTTTTTTGAGGTGATTAACTATAAATGGTTGTTTGACCTTCTACTACTGTTATATAAATTCTTTTTAATTGAAAATTATTTTCTATTTTTCAGTTCGGTTAGCTATAAAAGCGTGTTTTTTAGTTTTTTTAAACTATTATTTATTTTTAATTTTTTAGTTGAAGTAATTTTAAAAGTTTTAGTCGAGAGTGATGAAACCTCGAAACGCCAGCGGTCCATGGATGAATCCAAGCCCACGGCACTGAAAAGGGCCAAGACGCAGGGAGACTGGACGCGGTCTTTCGCCGAAATTGCCAAGGGTCGGAAGATCATTGGCATTATAGACGAGAGCAGCGAAGATGGCAGGTTTCCGAAACACCAGTGGACGTGGATCGAGGCCGCGATCGCTACGGTGGACGTTAAGGTTAAGAAAGACAACCCTGGTCCACCGCCATCTTACACCGATGCAGGGTGGTTCCAGGGCAATGTCAAGCTAATTGCCTGTGACGACGCCAGGTCGGTAAACCTCTATAGGGCCGCCGTCACGCTGATAGGGATGGTATATCCAGGCGCGCGCCTCAAGGTAGTGAAGGCGCGTGATATCCCCTCACGACCAAGGGCTAGAGCCTGGGTTCCACTGACGCCAACGGTCCCAGCTTACATCCTGGAGCTGCTGCAGGAGTACAACCCGCCACAGGTTTGGAAGTCAACCCGGATAAAACCGAGCTTGTCATCTTCACGAGGAGGTACAAAGTACCAAATCTTATACCGCCAACAATTGGGGGTACGTTCTTAGCGTTTAGCGATCAAGTCAATTATTTGGGAGTCATTCTGGATAGGAAGCTATAATGGAGTGACCATATAGTGGAGCGATACAAGAAGGCAGCAGCAGAGCTGTTCACCTGCACGATGGCAATTGGCACCTCCTGGGGTTTCTCCCCTAAGGTGGATTTACACAGCCATTGTGTGCCCGATTCTTCCTTATGGTGCCTTGGTCTGGTGGCCTGCACTAGGTAAAAGTACCTATCTTAAAATGCTTCAAAAGTCGCAACGGAGTTTGGAGCTCTGCATTACCGGGGCTCTCGCCTCCACTATAGAGTCCGTTTCATACATACATGGATACATAGATACATAGATAGATACAGGCCAAGCTAATAAAAACGTGTTAAAAAGGGCTCCAGTATGCTCTTTCGTAGATGTGCCATGCATCCACTTGTATCATTAATAAAGGAATGCGTTTTTCGCATTATGTGCAAGGTTTCAAATCTATGGCCATTTGGGGTGGTCACAAGTTCAATTGACCTTATGTCCGTTAACCTTATGTGACCCCACCATCACATTATTGCATTGTAATCGAGCCTTGATACGTGTGCAAAGTTTCAATCAAAATTGTACCCGTTCAAAGTGGTAATAAGGTCAATTGACCTTATGGCCGTTGACCTTATGTCACCACACCATCACATTAATGCATTGTCATCGAGCCTTGATACGTGTGCAAAGTTTCAATCAAACTTATGGCCATTCAAAGTGGTAATAGGGCCAATTGACCTTATAGCCGTTGACCTTATGTCACCACACCATCATATTAATGCATTGTCATCGAGCCTTGATACGTGTGCAAAGTTTCAATCAAACTTATGGCCATTTAAAGTAGTAATAAGGCCAATTTACCTTATGGCCGTTGGCCTTATGTCACCACACCAACACATTAACGCATTATCATCGGTCCTTGATACGTATACAAAGTTTCACATTAATCAGACTTCTAGAAACCGGTCAAAATTAAGCTCAAAAATTCCATTACATAGTTACAGGCCAAGATCCCTCACTAGGGTAGGCACCTTGTCGTTGGTGTGAGGTCTTAGCCGAACTCCATAGCGCCCGACTATGAGACGGAGCTGGTTAGGACTGACATCTACGCCGTTTCGCCTCATACGAGGGCGGCGGGATGTCGGTGACCAAGAACTGCCAACCCCCTAATCCAGGGTGTTATGCGGACCGTGCCTATTGGACGATTTGCAGCCAGGGGATAAATTCGGCTGTATTCGAACGGAGCCTTCCCGATACCGGGCCACCTCGGGAAGTATTAATGGCCTTACCACAGGAAGGGGCGCTGCTGTGGCGGACGGTTCTTTCCCCGTATATAATACTGGACCGCTGAGCCCGCCTTGTCGGGCAGGTGGTCGTACGACCAAGATGATCGGCTCATTAACTGACTGTAATAAGGACGATGTAAAGAGGAGGACTGAGTCGCAATCCAAGGACGACAAATACGAATTAAGCGATGCGTTGGACTCGGGGAGCGAGAGTAGTGCTGATTCAATGAATTCCGTGTTGGAGAAGCACACAAATGAATACGGAGTAGAAGAGTGGAGAAGGGTACGGAGCAGAGGAAGTAAAAGAGCTCTCTCGCAGTACCATGCAGCACTAAGAATTGTTCAACGCTTGGGAGCAGTGGTCGACCCAACAGAAGTGGAGATCGAGCGCTTGGAATGGGCCCATGAAGCGGTAGAAATAGGTCGAAGGCAGTTCAAAAGGTTTGCTGCGAGAAACCCTCGGTTCTGCAACCGGTACGAGGAGGAAGAAGCGTCGAATGGCAGAATGAAGAGGCAACGTTCGGCGGAAGGCGACAAGCCTGCTTTCAAGAGGCAGAAAGGACCCAGTCCTAGAGCCGCGAGGCAGGGCAGTCGCATAGACAAGACAAGTAGGCTCAAAGCTGTAAGACAGATGGGCTCCAATAGCGAGGTAGCAACTACCTCGAAAGCTGCGAGTCAGAGGGATGTTCCAATTAAGGAAGTAGGAGATAAGCCAAAGGGAGATAGCGATAAGACTCCGACTTTCTCAGAGGCGCTAAAGGGAGTTAACGCTAAAACTCCGTCTTTCTCGGAGGTGCCAAAGGGAGATAACCCTAAGACTCCTGCTTTTCCCGAGAAGGTGAGTGATGTGGCAAAGCATTCACTGACTGGGGCGCTGGTTGATCGTAGCAGTCCTTTCGGACAAATGACTACTGAAAGGTGGAGATCTGTGGAAAGGGAGCTTATTAGCTTAATGCTTAAAATGATGCGGGAACAACCAAGTAAGCCCCTTCCAACCTTTGATTCGGGGGGATGGTATAACGGTGTGAAGATGATAGCGTGCGACAACATCGCGAGCTTGCAGTGGCTGGAGGAAGTGGTTCCAAACCTCCAAAGGCAAGGCACGAACGCGCGGTTTGAGGTGGTGGATAAAGCGCAAATCCCCACGGTACCAAAAGTTAAGGTATGGATACCATGCGTGATGAAGTCGGAGGATACACTGCGACTTCTGCAGAATCAGAATCCGAACATACCGACACAGGATTGGAAGGTACTTACTGTATCTCGGCCTACCGAGGATGGTCAGTTCTACATCTTCCAAATAAACAATCAGGCGGAGGATGTTTTGTACACGCAGCTTGGTAAAATGTCCTTTGGCACTGGAAAAATTTACATGCGACTCAAGAAAAGAAGTCCCGAGGATAAAAACCCTAACACGCTAGAGGTGGGCGAAGTCGAAAAGGACCTCAAAAGCCTAAGGGAAAAAAGACAGGTGGAGGTCCCCGACGTCACCACGAACGTGCTAGAAGAGGACCAACCGCTAAATGGTGCTGTGACTCGCACAGAGGAACACCCTGCACAACAGTCACGAGAGGCTGAAGGGGGCCTCGAATACTCTAAACCAAAAGGGCAAGGGGAGGACGACGACGTCAAGACGAAGGTGCTGGAGGGGGACAAACAGCCCAATGGTGCTGCGAGTCCTACAGATAAACCTCCAACACAGTAAAGTGGCGTCGAGCGAACTCCTTCTAACCCTTGAGGAGGGTTCGTTCGACGTGGCGCTGATCCAGGAGCCGTGGCTCTCATCGGGAGGAAAGTTTTCTGGACTTCGCGCGCGCGGGTTTGGCGTTTACTACGCGCAAACGGAAGGACGGGTGCGAGCTGTAGTAATGGTAAGGAAACATCTGCATTCATATATGCTGCCTAATTACACCACTGAGGATCTCGTAGCGGTGGCCGTTGAGCAAAAGAATAAGCAGGCATTTATCCTGGCGTCCTGCTACATGGCCCATGCTGCGGAGGTCCCACCGATGGAGTGCAAAAGGCTAGTACAAGAGGAAGGGCGCAAAGGCCGGTTGGTCATAAGCGCAGATGCGCACCACAATACGTGGGGAAGAGCAGATACGAACGGGAAAGGCGAATCTCTGTTTTGTTACATCCTGCAAACCAATTTGCAGATAGCCAACAGGAGAAATGTCCCTACATACATTGGTCCAACATCCAGCAATGTTCTGGATATTACATTGAGCTCCGAGCGTGATATATCAAGGTATGATTGGATGGTTCTTGATAGACCATCCTTCTCCGACCATGCGTATATCAGCTTCAACATCCCCCTAAAGAGGGTAGAGAAGTGAGGAACCTTTAGAAACCCTAGGTCAACGAGCTGGACTAAATTCCAGAAACATGTAGAAACAAAACTGGGACAACCCAAAGAGGTTGCTAATGTAGAGGAACTGGAGGAGTCGAATGAATTCCTAACAAGGACGCTTATGACTGCGTATAACAAAGCTTGCCCTCTAAGAAGATTCAGAGGAAAAGCAAAGCCGCCATGGTGGAGCAATGAGCTGAGTCTTCTAAGACAGGTTAAAGAAATATTTAAGCTCGCAAAGACCGCGGAAAGCGAAGCGTGTCGGGACGAGTACAGGGATCTACTGAGGATCTACAAGCGTGAAATTACCAGGGCGAAGAGAAACTAATGGAAAAGTTTCTGTACGGACATAGAGTGCTCCAGCGAAACAGCACGGTTGAAAAAAGTCCTAGCAAAGGGAAAAATAGTCCAAGGACTAATAAAGAAAGAGAACGGGGAATGGTCACGTATTAGTGAGGTGCTTCTTGATACCCATTTCCCATCGGGAGACGGTTTAGAGGAGCCAGCAGACATCACTCACCCTTCGATCACAGAGCTAGTAGTGCCAGGCTTGGTGACCGATACCAAGATCGAGTGGGTAGTGAAGACGTTTTCTAAGTTTAAATCGCCGGGCCCAGATGGTATATTCCCGGCCATGCTACAAGTCTCAAGTAGGGCGGTCGTGGAATGGCTTAAAATAATATTCGATGGGTGCATACGACTGAATCATGTACCGCACTCTTGGAAAACTGCTCGTGTAGCTTTTCTACCAAAGGCGGGGAAGATCGGTCACATGTATTCCAAAGACTATAGACCCATTAGCTTAACATCATTTCTGCTCAAAATCTTTGAGAGGATAGATGTGTACATAAAGTCCAACGTGGATGAAAAGCTGCTCTCCACAACACAGCATGCGTACACCAAAGGCAAGTCGGTAGACACCGCATTGCATAGGGTGGTAATAAGCATAGAGAAATCCCTGGAATATAAGGAGTATGCTCTAGGAGTCTTCTTGGACATTGCCGGGACTTTCAATAATGTTGCAAAATGGGCGATTATGGATGGTCTTAATTACATTAAAGTACATCCTGCCTTAATCAGATGGATTGGCTGCATGTTAAATTGCAGAAAGATTATATCACAATGGGGATTATACGAGGCCACGAAATCAGTGGACAGGGGCACGCCGCAAGGAGGGGTGCTATCACCTCTGCTGTGGACGCTGGTCATCAACCAAATGCTCAGGCAATTCGATGAGGGACCCGTAAAACTTACGGCTTACGCAGATGACGTTGCAATTGTCATAAGTGGAAAGTGCCTTCCAACGATTAGTTCTTTGATGGATCGGGCCCTTCGCGATATTCATACCTGGGCATCTAATGTCGGGTTGAAAGTCAATGCGGAGAATACGGCTATGGTCTTGTTTACAAAGAGGTACAAGGTCCCAAATTGGACCAGGCCTAAGTTAGGAGGGGTGACCTTACAGGAGAAACCTTGCACAAAATATTTGGGAATCATCCTAGACAGTAAGCTGTCATGGAAGCTCAACGTGGATGAGAGGGTCAAGAAGGCCTCAACGACACTCTACGCATGTAAAAGGATGCTGGGGTGTACGTGCGGCCTATCGCCCTCTCTTTGTCATTGGGTTTTTACAGCGATTGTAAGCCCTATTCTATACTATGGAGTTCTTGTTTGGTGGAAAGCCACACAAAAAACAACATACCTCAAAAAATTAGAGGGGGTATGCAGACTATCGATGCTTAGCATTACGGGAGCCCTGAAAACAACCCCGACGGCTGCACTGTATGCCATTTTGCACATCGCACCTGTAGACCTGGTAGCAAAGAACAAAGCATTAACGACCGCAACCAGGCTCGGTGCTTCGGGGCAGCTTGAGCGGCGACCATTTGGCCATAGTAGTATAGCTTCTTTTCCCTGATTCCCTATCTGCGCTTCGAGGGAGATCTTAAGGTCACAATAGAGGTGGACGGTTGGCGCAAGGCGGACGCGGCGATACATGTGTACACCGATGGTTCCAAAGTAGTGGAAGGAGTAGGGTCTGCGGTATACTGCGCTGATCCGGAAATAAGCAGATCCTACAGGCTGCCGGATTACTGTAGCGTTTTCCAAGCGGAAATATTAGCCGTAACCAAAGCAGTAGAAACCCTGGAAGAGAATAGCTTAAGCTGCAACCGTGTTAACTTTTATATTGACAGTCAAGCAGCAATTAAGGCAATAATCTCGCTTAGCACAGCATCTAAATGCGTATTAGAGAGTAAGCAGTCTCTGGAGAGAATCGGGACAGGGAGAAGCATACATCTATATTGGGTCCCAGGGAATATCGGAATAGATGGGAATGAAAAAGCGGACGAACTAGCTAAAAAGGGCGCATCCCTTGAAGCTTGCTCCGTAGATGTCCCAATTAGATTGGGCGAGATTAAGCGAAGGCGAGAGGTGCACATGATCGACCAAGCGGGAAAGGCATGGGTTCAATCGCGGGGCTGTAAAGTGTCGAAGATTATGTGTAGGTCTTACAACCTTAGACTAACACAGTTGCTCCTATCATTAAAAAGAGAGGACTGTAGACTCATGACGGGTATTCTGACTGGACACTGCCTTCTTGCGTCACATGCCTTTAAACTAGGCTTGGTCAGTGATAGCAGATGTAGGAAGTGCGGGTTGGAGGAGGAAACGATCGAGCACGTTCTGTGCTCGTGCCCTGCACTTGCCAGGCTAAGACTCCAGTTATTAGGAGTGATACAGCTGTCAGATCTAGAAGCAGCAAGTGGCTTAAGTCCTAGGAAGCTTCTAGTATTTGCCAAGAGGACGGAGTTATTTTATAACATAGGTCCTGGTTTTTGATAGGGTTTTTCAGTTTGGTCGTTAAAACAAACTTCTGGTAACACTACGGACTCAATCAGTCTATGTGAGGTCCTCAAGGACCGGCCAGTTCAACCTACCTACCTACAGGCCAAGCTAATAAAAGCGTGTTAATAAGTAAGCTGTTTGGCCAATTTTAGTGTATTCACAAAAGATGTTTTATTCTAAAAAATTTTCCAATTATAGATTCAACCCTTGGTTGGTCACGCTGTATAAGTGAAAACATAAGTGTCAAATTAATCTATCTGATAATTAGCTATCCTCCTGATAAGACCTAACTTAGCTGGAGATGGTAAAACGACCCTTAATGACTACCTCCAAACTGGTGCTAATCGGATGCATATCGGGAGAGTAGGTAGCCACACTTGTATCAACAATGCTGAAGTCTGACCAATACGGCTTTAAATTAATTAATAAAAGTTTACGAGTATTTCATAACCACCTAAGACACCAATTAGGAACGCTTTAAAAACGCGTCTTTAACTGATTCAGTGGCAGGTGGTTTTGAAATAGTCTCAGGCTTTGATTAATTTATTTAAATATATATACCTAGCTCGGACCTAAGCGCTATTGGTACACGTGTGAATACTAAATGTCCCGCTCTTCATTTTCTGCTGGGTATTCATTTCTGTTCTAAAACTTATTGATTTTTATGATTCAATAGCACACAATTTTTAGTTTGGTTTTCTTAAACTGCTATGAAAAGGCAATTATAAGCTTCAAAAATAAATTATTTACCTTTAAGAGACATGTGTTGTTTAATTTATCACATTCTTAATCTTTTTTGCATGTATTGAAAATGAGCCCAGTAAGCAGAATATAAAAAGTTCCAAAAAGTGGAAAAATGAATTTTTATCTCTTTTATCTATAAATATAAGCAGACCCGGCAGACCTTGTTCTGCCCTAACTTTGATCTATCTACTCAAGTTTTAAGAAGTTTTTATCTCTAACTCTCCCTCCTCCTTTTTCGTGACCTTTTATTGACTCCTCCCTCTGCCCTTCTGTTTCTACTCCGTAATTTTTGCTCTATCTGCGTCCAGCTTCATCTCTTTCTCAGTGTCTTTCGTCGTCACTCTTTTCTCCATCTAGTCCCTTTCTTTCTCCATCCCTTATTCCTAGTCCTAGTTCCAGTTACAATCCCAGCCCAAAAGTCACAGACCCAGTCAAAGCCCAAGTCGCAGTCGGAGTGCTTCTTCTACTCTCAGTCAGTCCCTCGTCCGTTTTCCGGAAAATATTCTTGTAAATAGTAATCTAGGGTAAGAGATACCTAATACCCAATTTCAGGCAAATCAAACCGTGACTAGAATTTGTTCGAATAAATCTTTCCCGGGTCCCATTTCTAGAAGCGATTTGATAGGAATTCTCTTGAGCGACCCTGCAAATTTGATCCAAATCGGAGAATGATTTCCTAGCCCATAAGCCGCATGCAAACATACATCCTTCTGTATATGTATATTGATAGATAGATTAAATCTTCTTAAAGCACAAACATTACAAAAAAATAGAACTTTTGCTTAAAAATTAGATTTTCAAATGACGATGAACTTTTAACCATTTTTGTTGCGTTAACCTGTATTTTGACAATTTTCCACGCCCTTATAATATATACCTTCAAATTACATCGAAAATGTCTATATCACATTGCTAAGCTTTCAAATGGAAAACGCCGTTTTAAAATCGGAGCATGCTTTGTGAAGTGATGGGCGTACAATAACATTTAGCGACTTTATTTTATAAGATTTATAGATAGATATAGATATATCATAAATTAAAGCCTTGAATTTTGAAAAGAGGTATTCTCTTACACTACTTACCATACTGTATTGCACTTTCTTTATAAAACTTTCTAAAATAGCTACTTAAAAGGAAAATTTACCTTACAACTTTTTACACTACGTACAACATTGTTGCAAAGGAACGCTAAATAAGTGCTGTAGTAACAAGAAGTATGATTGTGTGATTCGTAAATCAACAACCCTACGTTCTGTTAAAGTAAGTGCACGCTAACTAATAAAATGAAATAGAAACTACGTATTTGGGCTATCCCATATGTAAAGTGAATTTTCTGAAGTCAAGCCATGACGAAATCAATATTCAAAAGTTTGCGGGTTACACATACGAATGTGCGTTGGCAGCGAAGGTGCAATAAAAAAAACGATAATGCAGTCCCTTATGAGTGAAGTGAAATTTAAAGATCTATTTGGGTATCTATTATTGAGTTGTGTAACATCTAAAGAAGGCTGTGAAGGCATGGGAATTCTTGGTTCTCAATGCCTAAGTATCTAGGGCTTACAATTGTGTACTTATTATACCTAATGCATTCGTACAGTAAAGGATTTAGTTATAAATATGAAAGGGATCAGTGCAAGGATACAAAAAAATTAAAGAATGTTCCAAAGCCCTTCCAACTTTAGTCACTGACCTTAAAATGTTCTTTTGCCATGGGTTCATTGGGAAATATTTTGTTATTTTTAAGGTATAATTTTTCTAGTTTTTGCCATTTGTTTACAAAAAGCAAACAAAGCACATTAATTAAGGTTTCAATAATGAGGTTTGACAATTAATCACCTATTTATTTGAACAAAAAAAAATTGTTTTTAAGATATTTTTCACCTGTTCAAAAGTAAACAAAGAAGTATTTCTTAAAAAATAAATAAAGTGGCATTTAACCTGCAGAAATTCTCATTTACTCCCAACATCAAATCCTTTGCAAATGACTAAATCCACGTTATAACAACATATAGCTTGGTTTTCGCTTGGACAATTTTGGTCAAATCAATAAAAACGACTTGTCATACAACGTCAAAAGCGATAATTATATTGCTTGCTGATTGTCGGCAAATTCTCTTTTAGAGACGCTTATCATATTTACGCACGGCGACTCTTTTTAAGCAACAGTCTGACATTTCATTTCATCTCATTCTAAAATGTTTTTAAGATATTTTTGTTTTAGTTATTTAAAATTTGAAAAATTGTTGTGAATCATTGGAAATACCTATCAACTAAAACCAAGGCGAATTCAGTACCAGATGTTGTTATCCCAACAGCTGGTTGCTTCTTCATGATTATTTTCCATGCAACGCCTTGTACAACAATATGTCAGTTAATCGAAATCAATGAAAATTTTGTTTTGATTTGACGTTCTTCTGCACGGCTAATTGTTTGAATTCGCTTTGCCATCACCTTGTATGGAATCTCCTTGATTAAAACTTTAAAAATATGTGTTTCAAATCAAAATAAATTTCTTCAATAACAAGTAAGGAAGGTTAAGTTCGGGTGTAACCGAACATTACATACTCAGCAGTGAGCTTTGGAGACAAAATAAGGGAAAATCACCATTTAGCAAAATGAACCTGGGGTAACCCTGGAATGTGTTTGTATGACATGGGTTTCAAATAGAAAGTATTAAAGAATATTTTAAAAGGGAGTGCGCCATAGTTCTATATGTGGATGCAATTTCAGGAATGTGTGTTATACGATATGGGTATCAAATTAAAGGTATTAATGAAGGTTTTAAAAGGGAGTGGCCCTTAGTTGTACATGTGAAGGCATTTTCGAGATATCGACCAAAATGTGGACCAGGGTGACCCAGAACGTCATCAGTCGGGTACCGCTAAATTATTTATATATTCGATACCACAAACAGTATTCCTGCCATGATTCCAAGGGCTTTTGATTTCGCCCTGCAGAACTTTTCCATTTTCTTCTACTTCATATGGTAGGTGTCACACTCATTTTACCAAGTTTTTTCTAATGTTATATTTTGCGTCAGTAAACCAATCCAATTACCATGTTTCATCTCTTTTTTCATATTTGGTTCAGAATTATGGCATTTGTTTCATTTTTCGTAATTTTCGATATCGAAAAAGTGGGCGTGGTCATAGTCGGATTTCGGCCATGTTTTATATCAAGAGAAAGTGAGCTCAGATAAGTACGTGAACTAAGTTTAGTTAAGATATATCGATTTTTGCTCAAGTTATCGTGTTAACGACCGAGCGGAAGGACAGGCGGTCGACTGTGTATAAAACTGAGCGTGGCTTCAACCGATTTGGCCCATTGTCACAAAAAATAGTTACCGTCATAGAATCTATGCACCTACCAAATTTCACAAGGATTGGTAAACTTTTGTTCGACTTATGGCCTTAAAAGTATTCTAGACTAATTAAAGGGAAAAGGGCGGAGCTACGACCATTTTCAAATTTTATTTTATTTTTGTATTTTGTTGCACCATATCATTACTGGAGTTGAATGTTGACATAATTTACTTATATACTGTAAAGATATAAAATTTTTTGTTAAAATTTGACTTAAAAAAATTTTTTTTAAAAGTGGGCGTGGTCGTTCTCTGATTTTGCTAATTTTTATTAAGCATACATAAAGTGACAGGAGTAACGTTCCTGCCAAATTTCATCATGATATCTTCAACGACTGCCAAATTACAGCTTGCAAAATATTTAAATAACCTTCTTTTAAAAGTGGCCGGTGCCACACCCAATGTCCAAAATTTTACTAATTTTCTATTCTGCTGTCATAAGGTCAATCCACCAACCAAGTTTCATCGTTCTATCCGTCTTTGATAATGAATTATCGCACTTTTTCGGTTTTTCGAAATTTTCGATATCGAAAAAGTGGGCGTGGCTATAGTCCTATTTCGTTCATTTTAAATAGCGATCTGAGATGAGCACCCAGGAACCTACGTACCAAATTTTATCAAGATACCTCAAAGTTTACTCAAGTTATCGTGTTTACGGACGGGCGGACAGGCGGACGGACATGGCTAAATGAATTTCTTTTTTCACCCAGATCATTTTGATATATAGAAGTCTATATCTATCTCGATTAGTTTATGCCGTTACGGATTACCGCTATGCGAACAAAGTTAATATACTCTGTGAGCTCTGCTCAGCTGTGTACAAAAACAGTGTAAACAAGTAAGGAAGTCTAAGTTCGTGTGAAACCGAACATTACATACCCAGCTGTACACTTAAAATGCTGTTGTTGTTTGTTTTGTGTGCTTAATAGTGGTACAAGGCTGCGTAATAATACATATACATATGGTTCTATTCTGAACTAATTTTTCTTCGAGTTATGGCTCCCGAAACATAGAAAATTGCTTAATCATAAAAGGGGCGGTGCCTCGCTAATTTTTTTTAAATTTGAAGTTTTTCCTATTTATTGTTATAAATCCACTTGGGAAATAAAATACCATTGCTATAAAGTTATTTTTTGCATATATATAGCTTATTTTATTCATCCACGAACCTTTTAAAAATCTCTTACATAAAAGTGGGCGTGGTCCTTAATCGATTTTGTTAATTTTTCTTAAAAGCACTCCTTATAGTAAAGCCAGCCTCTTTGCCGAATTTTGTTACGATAGGTTTAACAATTTTTGATTTATGATTAATAATATTTGTTAAATTGATTCTGTCACAAGTGGGCGGTGCCAGGTGTATTATTTACTAAATAATCAGGTTTTTTGTGTTTTCCAAAACGTTATATATATAAAAATTGGGCAGGTTATCTTCCGATTTCGCTCATTTTCAATACCAATCTATTCTGGGGCCAGATATGCTCGTGTACCAAATTTGGTGAAGATATCTCAATATTTACTCAATTTATCGTGTTAACGGACAGGTGAACGGACGGACGGACGGACATGGCTCAATAAAAATTTTTTTCAATACTGATTATTTTGATATATGGAAGTCTATATCTATCTCGGATCCTTTAAACCTGTACAACCAACCGTTATCCAATCAAAGTTATAATACCCTATGTACAAGTACAGCTGGGTATAAAAAAACCAGAATTTGACAACAGAAGAAAGACAGCACAAACAAGTTGCCCAGCATAAGCAACTCGGTGCCTGTTCGCTTTCGTCGTCAGCCCCTATTATTCAAGTAAGGAGTTTCAGCAACAAAAATTATTGTGTCTAAACAGCGACTAAGTGAAAACGGCAATGGCCCAACGGTGTGGAAAATTTGGCATTCAAGCTTCATTTGTCAACGTGTTGGTAGTTTATTGGAATTGTTTTCGTTTGCCAAATAAAGGGAAATACATGAACACAAATTTTTAGCGTGGGTTTTGACCCGTACTGCTTTATCGACTTTGAGTCAGTAATGTGGCATGAGAAACCCTTTTGACTCCAATTGAACAGCGTGTCAGCTTCAGACAGATTTTGATTGCATTCATTTTGACCTGATGAAAACCAAGATAAAGCGATATACCCTAACGTGAAATAAAAATAACACATGCGCAAAGCTTGTAAGATAAATTTAAAAAATGTTCTTTTTGAACTTTACGCGAAGAATTTAATCCACCCAAAATGTTTCATGCACTTAATCTTACTTACTTATAAAAAAAATAAATGTAAGGCGCGATAATCTCCGAAGATATATAAGGGCGAGCTTCTCTTCCAATTTGCGTCGTGCTCCTCTTGATTTTCCCTATAAATTGGCCGGACGGGACCTACATGTTTTATGTCGACACCGAACGGCATCTGCAAGGCAGATGTGTTTTCACTGAGAGCTTTTACTTACTTAATTGGCGCTTAACGGTTGAAACGGTTATGGCCGTCCAACAAGGCACGCCAGTCACTCCTTCTCTCTGCCAACCGACACAAATTGGGAGGTCAAATCGTTTTCCAACTGGTCCTTCCAACGTAGTGGGGGCCGCGCTCTACCTCTGATTCCATAGGCGGGTTCCGATAGAAACACTTTCTTGGACGGAGCGTCATCTTTCATTCGCAAACCATGGCATAGCCAGCGCAGCCGCTGCGTTTCAATTGGCTGGACTATGTTAATGTCTGCGTATAGCTCGTACAACTCATCGTTAAATCTTCTTCGGTACTCGCCATCGCCAACGCATAGAGGTCCATAAATCTTTCGAAGAACTTTTCTCTTGAACACTCCCAGAGCCGCTTCATCTGATGTTGTCATGGTCCATGCTTCTGAACCATACAGCAGTGACTTGTAGAGTATGAGTTTCGTTTTAAAATCGACGAAGAGGTGATGTGTGTCGATTCTTTTTTCGCGGGTTTTTTCCAAGATTTGACGCATTGTGAAAATCTGGTCGATCGTAGATTTACCAGGTCTGAAGCCGCACTGATAAGGTCCAATCAGCCGATTCACGGTGAGCTTTACTCTTTTGCACAATACACTTAACAGGACCTTATATGCTATATTAAGAAGGCTGATTCCGCGATAGATGTTGCAGTTTGTAGTATCCCCCTTCTTGTGGACTGGGCAATGAGCACTTAGATTCCAATGGTGGGGCATGCACTCGTCCGCCCATATTTTTCGAAGAAGCTGATGCATGCGCCTTACCAACTCCTCGCCGCCGTATTTGAATAGCTCCGCAGGCAATCCATCAGCGCCCGCGGACTTGTTGTTTTCCAATCTGGTTATTGCTATTCTAACTTCGTCATAATCGGATGGGGGAAATTCATTCCATCATCATCGATTGCGGGATCGGGTGCGTCATCCATGTGCGGTAAATCGATATCTCCATTTAGGAGAGCAGAGAAGTGGTCCCTCCATAATCTAAGTATTTTCTGGACATCAGTTACAAGGTCGCCGTTTTCGTTCTTACAGGAGTTTGCCCCGGTCTTAAAACCTTCCGTCTGTCGCCGAATTTTTTTGTAAAATTTTCGGGCGTTATTGGTGGCTAGCAGCTCAAGATCCTCGGACTCACGCCTTTCTGCCTCTGCTTTTTTCTTCCTGAAAAGGCGCACGCCTCCCTTTTTAACTCGCGATAGCATTCACACACACCTCTTGTTGCACTCGCTTTTAACGTAGCCCTGTAGGCATCGTCTTTTCTTTCGGCTGCAACGCGACATTCTTCATCATACGAGTTTTTTTTCCTTGGCCGCCGGTAACCAATAATTTCCTCGGCGGCAGTACGAAGTGCTTTGGAGATATGCTCCAACTGCTCCTTCAGGTTGAGGTGAGCTCTCAGAGAGCAGGTGTGGGAGTCGAGTTGCGAAATCATTGGCAGTCTGTTGCGAGTGCAGCCCTTCAACGTCTAGATTTCCTTGTGTTTTTTGTTCCTTGGTTTTAGCCGCGCAGAGGCTGATGCGCATTTTGGCTGCGACGAGATAATGGTCCGAGTCGATGTTAGGTGCTCTGATCGTGCGCACATCTAAAATACTGGAGGCATGCCGTCCGTCTATCACAACGTGATTGATCTGATTGCGAGTATTTCGTTCGGGGGACAGCCATGTAGCTTGATGTATCTTCTTATGCATGAACCTCGTGCTGCATATGACAATTTTTCGAGCACCGGCAAAGTCAATCAGCCTCAGTCCATTAGGAGAAGTTTCATTGTGTAGGCTGAACTTTCCGACTGTAGGGGATTTTAACCGAAAAGCTTTTCGTAGTAGAAATACACAGAAATAAACATTATTTAAATTTAATGAAAATCGGTTCGGATGTATACATTCTGATAAGATTAAGTAACTTATAACGAAAAAACTAGTAAAATATTGACGGCCTGCTTGCTGTACAAGGAAATATTTTTGGGACACCTGTGTCGCATATGCCTGAAATGGTTAAAAATAGGGTCATGTTGTTGTTATCCCCGAAGGCTTTGGGGAGGGTTATCGATGTGATGGTCCTTTGCCGGATATATATCCGGTACGCTCCGGTAACACAGCACCATTAAGGTGCTGTCCCGACCATCTCGGGAACGATTTATGTGCCCACATTAAACCTTCCAGCCATCCCTCCCTCTCCACCCCCAAGTTCCATGAGGAGCTTGGGGTCGCCCGAGCCTCGTCTGTTAGTGAAACAGGATTCGCCGCGGTTATGTGGGTCTGACTATTGGGTTTGGAGAAGCTATATATTGCGCTGGCAACCTGAAGGGTTGCGCTACACAGCCGCCCTGACATACCTACCGCGGATATATTCTGACCCCCTGACCCGCTGGGGAAAAAATACGGTCATATTGTACACGTATCACTTAACCTATGTGAAGTTAATACCACGAATCAGCTGTACAAATATAGAAACGAACAATGAAACACAATTAAATTTTCCTTTGAAAAATAATAGAACATACGCACTAATTTCATTTTGCTAGAATAAACATAAAAACCTTGTATTTGTTATTTCGGTAGAATAAAAGCTATTTATTTGTTTAACTGATAATGATTGACGCATTAACCATAAAAAATAAAATAGAAAAATAATAATAATTAGTGCTTGGCGCGATTTATCTCCATGAATATTTAGGCCGAACGTCTCTTCAAATTTGCGTCTTGCTCCCTTTTGATTTTCCCTACAAATTGGCAGATGGGACATTTATGTTTTACACCTTCTATGCCCACCCTGGCGTTAAAGTCGCCAAGCACGACTTTTATATTATGGCGTGGGCAGCGCTCGTATATCCCTTCTAATTGTTCATAAAAAGCGTCTTTCACCTCCTCATCGTCTTTCAACTCTGTTGGTGCATGGGCGCAGATGAATGATATATTAAAAGATTTTGCTTTTATTGGGATAGCGGCGAGACGTTCCTTCACAGGCGTCAACGCCAGTACTTGACAAAGTCTCTCTCCCACCACGAATCCAACGCTGAAACTGCGCTTATTTGTATGTTTACTATAATAGATGTCACACTTCTTTATCTTCCTTCTACCTTCCTTCGTCCAACGCATTTCGTGACGGCTGTGATGTCAGATTTTGCTTTGATGAGGACATCAACTAGCCGGGCACCTGCGCCAATCCCATTCAGGGAGCGGACGTTCCAGTTGCATCAATAGGAGCGTTTCTTTTTACCCGAGGCTTGTTGGTTCTTTACATTGGAGTGTGGTTTGACGTGGCGAGTTCCAAGCCCAGCGCACAACCCGCTCAGCGGAGGCGAAAATATGAATGGCACGTTTATATAGCTAGCCGCTTGATCCAAGACAGACGGCCGCTTGCAGCCGCACCTCGTTGTGGACAGACGCTGCTGATGAAAGATCCCCTGGATATCCCTTAAACCGATTATATCAGAGTGGCCTAGCCAGGTTGTCGCCACTAAACGGCTACCCAGAGGATACTTGGCCGCAGGCGGCCGGAAGTAGTGAGCTGCTTGAACCACATGCAAAAGAATCGGTCTGGCCTTTCTCAGGTGAATGGCGATCAGAAGCTTTCCCCACTTTCGTAGACTTTTACACACGGCTCCACCCACGCACTTTATCATTACTTGTTAATGCATTGTCCCAGTTTTTTCATATATCGAAACTTTCGATATGGAAATTTATTAGGAATTTCCAATGGAGCAAACCGAAATTTTTTATCTTTCTTAGTTTTTTCACAAATCGCATTTAAAGCCAAATCGGACCACAAATACGATTTTTTGTGAAATATTGCGATCCATGCGCCACCTAGGGGCGTAGAGAGGAAATCCGGGCCCGGGACTAAACAATTTACGGGCCCCCTATAATAAATTCAATAATACATTTGATTAATTTGAATTAAGGACATCTCATGCATGAATAATTATTGATAGATTACATCAAAAAAGTTTTTGCCACATCAACTAATTGATTTTTGGCCTAAGATCTGAAAATAAAATCAACACAGAATATTTACTATTTATACTGTTTTATTGTAACGTAGAAATAAAATTCTCTTTTAACAGCCACATATTGTTTTAAATGATCTTTTCTAGTTATTTGGTAACACTTTAGTACATTCGGATAACAAAGAGTGGCTTTTCTTGATTTTTTCGCTTCAACATTTTTTATAATAATATCCAAATTTAACTGTGTTGCCAAAACAGATTCAACACAAAGCGTGGCAAACAGGGCTGGATTCGCAACAACAAAACACTGCAAGCAGCGACACTTATGTACAAGTCAACGAAAAACATTCCACAAATATAACCAGCAGCTCGAAGTGAAGAGATATATCACGCACACACATGTAGTCATCAGCCGAAGTAGTTACTCACACATACACATGTATAAACTACAAATATATATGTATATAGCTGGCAACCAAGCATGACTTACAACAGTTCGCGATATTACTAGACCTTAGGAGAGATGGGTGAACGAGAAAACCGAGAGTATAAAAGCAGCGCAACCTGAGGAATCAGCAACCTGTTTGATTTAAAAATTTAAAATTCGTTATTCATTTATATGTCATCCATCATTAATCCTTCACTCATTCATCATTGTAGTTGAAATTTCCGCTTGAAAGCTGCTACACCCTCTGTTCCAAAACTAACCGAAATTTATCAAAATAAAACAACCAGTGTACATTTTTAGATAATTCTTTTTTATTATTCAATATACTCCCCTTTCACTTCGATAAACTTCTTTGTACGCTCATACAATTTGTCAAATGAGTCGGAAATGTCCTTTTTAAGAACCTTGCTTAGTTCGTCGGTCGTCGCATTTTGAATGCGGTAAATTGAGTTTTATTTATTTGAGCAAAATTTATTTTCAGTTCTGGGCCTGTATTACGTGTTACGATTCGTGATCGAAACTCATTTTTTAAATCACAATAGATCTTGAAATGTGGATCGGATTAATCGCATATTTGAACTAGCGACAAATAGTACTTGTTAGATCTATTCCTTATTATAATTTTTAAAAAAAGTTTGACAGTTGCATACTTATTGCTTGAGTGAAAATGGTTTTCAGTCACTGATCGTAATACGTGCCCTGATTATATTTTTCTTTCACTCTCTAGAATTTTATGTTGGTAAGAAAATTTTTGAAGACTTTTTACATTTTTCTAGGGCCCCCGATTTAGGCAACTCGCCATTCTGCCTACTTGTTAATCCAGCCCTGGTGGCAAGTCCTGAAACTCGCTCTTGAGATGAACACGATCTATGAAAGTTTTTGGTTCTTGCAAGGACGCTGAAAAAACGTTCCGCACTAGCTACAATGGCATATATAGTGCTAAAGATATATAAAGCAACACAAATGTTGGGGAAAATTGTATACAGATTTTGAACATAGATGGCATTTAGCACTTCCAATGGCGACAGACCTTTATCAAAATTTGCTTCGTAAATGTATTTCAAGTGAATTATTTCGCATTCTGAGCTTTAAGAAACGTCCGACTTGTATTTTTCGACAAATTTTGCTGCGCTCGGCTGAACCGTAGTTTCATCTATGTCGTCAAATTGCCACCAAAAGGAAAACGTCTCGTTCAAATTTCTCAGTAATGCCGTGGTTACCGAATCAACGATCACCAAGAATGTATTGGATCATCCGTAATCATCTCATTTCCATTATCTTCAAAACGTCTTTTGGGTGTTCTCCTCCGAATGTCTGGAAACTTTGGCGAGATGTTTAATTGAATAGCAACGGTTTTGCATTCGTTTCAAATTGTTTCCCATTGGTTCCTGATCAACTTCAAATCAGCAGATAAGGCATCTAGATGTCGGACCTTTTCATCTATGGTGGCGTCTCTAGCTAGGAGTACAACGTTTCTTTCATTAATGGTAGTCAGTATTTTGAACCAAATTGAGTACAGCAAGATACATTCGAACTTGTTGATGTACTTGAGAATGTCGGTAACATCTTAATATGCTTGTGCAGTCAAATCTAGCTTAGGTAATGCGAACGTCACTGCCCGCGCCCTACATCCTATTATACAATCAGCGTGGACAGGCTCCACAATTCCTGGTGAATGGAAAGAAGGGGTTATAATCACTATCCCAAAAAACGCGATCTTAGCCAATGCAAAAACTGGCGCAGCATTACATTGCTTAACAAAATCCATAACATTCTAGCATTCATCATACTTGCAAGAATAACGCCCACGCTCAACGCACAGTTGCGTAAAGAACAGAACGGCTTTAGACCAAATCGATATTGCCTGGACCACATCAATACCTTACGAATAACCATAGAATAGTCTAATGAATGGAGATCGCCACTATATCTTCTCTTCGCTGACTTTCAACGTGCGTTTGACACAATCTTCCGTGACGCGATATGGAGTGCGTTAGTTTTTACTACTCACACACTAGCTGCTGCTGCCGAAAAGCTCGAAATCAACGCTCGCGCAGTCGGTTTGAACAATCAGTAACGCAGATACTGTCACTCACAGACAACCCCTCAATCAACACTGAAAGTAAAAAACGTAAGTGGGGCTGGATCGGTCACACTCTCAGCAGAGAAGATGACAACGTTGCCAAAATGGCCTTACAATGGAACCCACAAGTAAGCCGGCGCAGGGGACGTCATCGACAAACTTGAATGCGTACGATTTTCAATGAGAGCTCTTCCACCGCCACCTGGAATGAAATAAGACGTTTAGCTACTGATAGAAATCGTTGGAGAGCGTTTGTCTCCACCCTATGCTCCGGCTAGGAGCGATAAGTTGTGCTACTGGATGGCTATGGTATTAGTTTTAACTTTTGCGATTGTCAACTATATGTTCAATTTTATCAAGGAATATAATAATAATAATGCGTTTAGTGATTGTGTTAATCTTGGAACATAGTTTGCGAATGGTCTGATTGCCTTAATTCTAGCCGACCACCTAGCGTCTGAAAGACTGTGAAGAGAGCTCGGTACACTTTTTTTTTTTGAGGATGTCGTTGTGGACTACTGCTGAAAATAGTAAGACATTTTTGTACAACTCCGAAGAAAGTAATTGCAGCCGTTCAACATTCTGCAGCATCAATACCACATAAATTGATACTGTGGGTTACACAAGGCGAATAATCAGCATTCGAGCTTTTGTTGAGAATATGACGTTCTGCTCCGTTGAAAGCTCATTTCATGTTGGCGCCGTTCACAACAATCTTTTAATGGGATTTCATGTTTACCTAGAGTATAGCAAATTAAATCTGCGATTTCCTGACCAGTTTGTTGGTTACAATCCACGAAAGCCAAAAACCGTTCTTGAATTGTAAAATTTGTTGCTTTCGAAATGAAATGGAGGTAGCGCAAAATGAACGTAGACTGTTCAACGTGACTAGCATCAGGCGTAGCATCAACGATAATAGCAAAATAATTGACTTTCTTGCGTTGATCTCATATATCGTTAGATTGTGCACGTTGGCTTGTCTACCGAGTGTAGATTCATCGGCAGTTTTAAAGTTGAATGTGCAGTTCGACTGCCTTCCAATAATGTGGCAGCAATGCCAGAGGAAGCAACAGCCAACGCAATTTGAGATCTTGCCCGAATTGTAGCCAGAATCAAAGAAATGACGAATGTTTTTCCTGTCCCACCAGGAGCATCGAGAAAGTAAATGCCTCCCATTCCATCGTCAACAGCCTTCATCAGGGAATCGTACACGTTCTTCTGCTCTGCATTCAACAGCTGCCCATTTGTTCGGACTCTTTCGGCCAGCTCATCTCGATCATAGTCAGAACTAACGCTTCGTTGCGCATCTCGTCATTAACTTGAAGATCGAAATTCAAAGTTTTCATACGAAATCTGCATAAAATGTTGTCAGCCATCTCGTCCTTATATGTGTCACACAATGCGGTCGGGTTCGATGGATCAGATGCGGCTATGATGATCGCAAACAATGTACGAATTTGATTCGCTGGCGAAGAAACAGTTGCATCGGCGAGAGTGGAGTCCCAATGTGTATCGTTTTCAAGCAAATTCAAACGTAGGCAAGCCTCTCGAAACATTGCGCATAACACAACATCCACAGTACGCAGGGAATCGAAGGATGTAGGGCCTCTGATGTATACCAAAAGCAAGCGAAGATAGAAGCATTCATCTTGGCGTGGATGAACTGTGTATATTCGTCCGAGAGCATTGGTGGAATAGACACCAGTAAAGTCAGCAACAACATTAACTTTTTTCCGGCGTTGAAACTTCTTTGATGCAGCGCTAAATGTATAATAGCGTGTCATTTCCGAATACAGGAAAGTCCTTGCGAACGGATCGCTTTCGCATGTCGAAAAGAAATTTGTCAACGTTGTAGCTGGTGGTTGTTCTGCTCTTTTGCGTCCGTAAGTAGACACGCTGGCCGTTCTCCAAATGTACTGCCAAATGTACCACAGTCGGGTGACGTTCATGAATCGGAAACGAAAACAGGCGCCAAATTACCTCGTTACAACTCACGTAACGTCCAAGTTGAAATTTCGTTACCTCGTCGTTTGCATTCGGTTCAACAATGCCAAATACCGCCATGTCGACGCCGATACAATGGATATCCATCGATACCAGGGATTGTGTCAGCCACCAACGGACGGGGGAAACGCTTTGTGCAATTTCCGTTTTCCATGCACGGCGAGTCTGGGTTGTGGACTTCGCAAGGCCCATGGATTATGTTCGTTGTCACAATATAATACAGCTCCGGATCAGTTTCTGGATCTGGTAATTCGCCCGAAATGATCGAATCAATATCATCTGGACGGATCGTGTCGAGCATCCAAAGCAAAATGTTTGCATGTGGTAAGGCACGCTTCTGCCATTCAACCGAGTACATCCAACAACGGATTATGCCAAAAACCTTAAGCTTAACGATCTAATCCATGAGTACTTTGATCTGTTGTTTGAACACTCGTGCAATGATGTCATTACGATCGCTGGAAGTTTGTCCTGTCAGCAAGAGATTCGTAATTTCAGGCCAATACGGATTGCAAGTGAACGTGATGAATAAATCCGGCCGTCCGTAATTCCGCAGATACGTCATCGCAACCTGAGCGTACTCGTGCATGTGGCGCGGGTTTCCAACGTAAGTAGCTGGAAAAATGGTCAAACAACCGATGTTGGTTGCTTCTCCTTCAGTAGCCATGGCATCACGCAAGTGTATGTATTCATCTGATCGTAACTTGGACTGATTGAAACGAATGAAATTGAGGCACTCCGTTTCGACCGTGACGTACATGTCAACGCAGTACTGTTGAAACAACCGGCGATATCTCAAAAGATGATTGTCAACATCGCGCCGAATCATCAAACGATACGCACTCGAAACTCGGTTGCAAAATAAAATAATAGTGATGACTTGTAAACAAACCTGTCGTTGCATTAACCATCTTTATATTGAAGTGATATCCATCCTCTCCACGACAGAACATCAACGGGTATTGAAGTGCATCATATGACCGATGCGTCTCGTAAACGCGCTTCAATTATCCACCATGCCGACGGTAAAGAACAATATCGCGTGATTCCTTATTCTCGCCAACAATCACCACTGCGACTTCATTGATAGTGGGAGCATTGAATTGTCTTGCATGGCCTCCAGCGGGTCTTTTGTCTGCTCTAATAATGATTTTGTGGTCGTCTGAAGGCATCATATCCAATGCTGTTTTGAACAATCTGACCAATTCATTATGCTCATGCAGAAGACTTTGTAATTGTTCGATCATTTCACGTTTAGTCGCAGTAAAAATTGCACAACGCTGATCTAGTTCAATTGCCGAATCACCAACGAAATAGATCTGAAGGAACTTATGATCTTCGTTCGGTAGTGGTAACAAAGCGCCCGCTCGATGGTGAATTTTCCCTTGAATCTGAATCTTTGGAAGCAATTTCGAAAAAATATAACAGCAGTTGTTCATTTTGATAATAATGGGACATCATTACCTTAAAAGTGTGATTGTAGCCGGGTACATCAACAACTTGGGTTCCAAATGATGTCATTTGAAAGCATCCGTTATAGTTTTGTGTATTATCTAGAAAATGTTTTGATTAGATTGTATTTCCATAGAGTAACGAATACAATGGCTCTGGCGGGTGGGTTGAAACGGGTAATTTCACTTTGCCACCAGCGCAGCATAAGCCGGGGGTTTCTGATTGAAACTCCAAAGCATTGCAATGCTGGCGTACGACAGACAATGAGCCGATATCAACGCAGCAAAAATCTTTGTAGGCAATCGCGGAATCGTATTCGAAAGCAGCGCGACTCAAGCCTACATTTATGACTGGTGTTCTAACAACATTTTGTTGAATTTGTGGTGGTGATTGTGCAGCGCGAACTTGTGCAATATGGGCACGTCTCCATTCATTTTCTTCTCACGTTCCTCTTGCGTTTGATTATCACGGACATTCTGACTAATTATTGCACGGCGGGTACGTCGTCCAAGGTTCGATCGTCTAATAGGAGGCATTAGTCAAGCAAATAACTCTAGCTAAAATGCAATGAAGTAATTTTTGTCTAATCCTATTAAAAATAAAATTCTTTAAAAAACCCTTACGGAATGAATGTATCGCAATGTATGCCCACATTTTTTCTTAAAAAATGATCGAATTGATAGTAATGCTTTAGCGTTTGTGGATGTGATACGCGATATATGACTATCCGAAATCAGACAAATAAATCGATGAACACGAAAATCAGAAAAACTCGAATAAATTGCAGCAAGAAAAATAGCACATTTGTTTAATAAAAAATGACAATGAGAAAAATGCACCTGTCAAATTACGCTCAACCTAAGCACAGCGCCATCTGTTATTTATCTCGTTAATTTCTCCACTCAAAATGCAATTTTATCACAATGAATTTCACAATTATCCGAAACTTACAGAAACACAGCACCATCTGTTATTTATCTCGTTATATTAATAATGAATTTTCGATTTCTCCAATTTTCCGACTTTTCCGCAGGGTTTTCCCAAAATTTTCTTTAGTACAAACCTTCTCCTAGCAATTACGATGGACTGAAAATAAATTTGAGCCAAATCGGTCCCGCCGTTCTCAATTTTCGATTTCTCCAATTTTCCGACTTTTCCGCAGGGTTTTCCCAAAATTTTCTTTAGTAAAAACCTTCTCCTAGCAATTACGAAAAACTGAAAAAAAATGTGAGCCAAATTGGTCCTGCCGTTCTCAATTGATGAATTACTATACATTTTTCACACCATTTTTATATATATATAATACAAATATATATAATATAAAATACAAAAATAAAAGAAAATTTCAAAATAGGCGTGGCTCCGCCTTTTTCATTTAATTTGTCTAGGATACTTTTACAGCCATAATTCGAACAAAAATTCACCAATCCGTGTGAAATTTGGTAGGTGCATAGATTCTATGACGATAACTGTTTTCTGTGAAAATGGGCGAAATGGGCCGATGCCGCGCCCAGTTTTTACACACAGTCGACCGTCTGTCCTTCCGCGCGGCCGTTAATACGATAACTTGAGCAAAAATCGATATATCTTTACTAAACTCAGTTCACGTACTTACCTGAACTCGCTTTATCTTGGTATGGAAAATGGCAGAAATCCGACTATGTGCACGCCCACTTTTTCGATATCGATAATTACGAAAAATGAAAAAAAATGCCATGATTCTATACCAAATATGAAAAAAGGGATGATTAACGCAAAATATAACTTTAGAAAAAAACTTTGTAAAATGAAAAAAGGTCTGTAGGGCTAAATCAAAAGCCCTTGGAATCTTGGCAGGAATACTGTTCGGCGTTTACATATATAAATCTTTATGCCAAAATCATGAAAAGGCGTCCACCTATAGAACTAAGGCCCACGCCCTTTTAAAATACTCATTAACACCTTTCATTTGGTACACATATCGTACAAACAAATTCTAGAGTCAGCCCTGGTCCACCTTTATGGCGATATCCTAAATTGCGTACACCTATAGAACTAAGGCCCCTTCCTCTTAAAATACTCTTTAATACAATTGTCATACAAGCACATTCCAGGGTTACCCTATGTTCATTTTCCTACATCGTGATTTTCCCTTATTTTATCTCCATAGCTCTCAGCTGAGTATGTAATGTTCGGCGACACCCGAACTTAGCTTTCCTTACTTTTTCGTTCTATTTTTGGGTTTTTTAAATGAATCCTGTAACGAAAGGTTATAGCTATAATTACACTCTTTGTAACCAACTAAATACCCGAAAAAGCAATACTATTTTCATCTAAAAATACCCTTTGGTTTTAGCTAATTGTAGTTTCACTCCTTTGTTCTATGAGTAGTAATCCTTTCACCCTTGTCATATCAATTAATTTAACTTAAAAACAAAATGTATTTTTTTTTTATTCAAAATAAAAAGATGATAAAAATATTTTAGGGACTACCTTTATATAAATGGACCAAAAAACAGAAGGCAATTTTTCGTTTAATACAGACATAGTCTTCTTGAATTTTGACTAAAAAACTATAACAATAGCTCTTGTAAAAGAATTTCGGGATTTTAAATTATAAAGGTAGAGCGCGTGTTTAAATTTCAAATAATCAATTAGTTAATCCCAAGTACATGGTTTACCTTAAATTGAAAGATTGGGCTCCACCTTTATAGGTTTATATCACAAAATTATTTTACAAGAGCTATTGTTATAGTTTTTTAGTCAAAATTCAAGAAGACTATGTCTGTATTAAAGGAAAAATTGCCTTCTATTTTTTGGTCCATTTATATAAAGGTAGTCCGTAAAATATTTTTATCATCGCGGGTTCGAATCGAGCTCAAGGCCTAACAATAATTTTTTATCATTATTATTGTTATGATAAATTTTTTCTTAATTGAAAAAATTTTTAAATTAGAATAGAAGAAAGAAAAAATTTTAGACAACTGCCAAAGCTCGTTGTATAGATCCATTTCGGGAACTGCTAAATTCCTTCATCAATTTTCACAGCCATTCTGCAACAGATGTCGCAGTGTTGTGAATATCAATTGGCACGAAACAGAATAGAAGTAGGATTAATGAAGACAAACAAAAAACCGCTGTGATGGCTGAATGGTTATAGCAGCAGCGCCTAAACGTTGCCGATGAAGGAATTTAGCAGTTCCCGAAATGGATCTATACAACGAGCTTTGGCAGTTGTCTAAAATTTTTTCTTTCTTCTATTCTAATTTAAAAATTTTTTCAATTAAGAAAAAATTTATCATAACAATAATAATGATAAAAAATTATTGTTAGGCCTTGAGCTCGATTCGAACCCGCGATCTTAAAATCAGTAGGCCGATATAACAACAAAAATTTTTATCATCTTGTTATTTTAACAAATTTTGTTGTTATATCGGCCTACTGATTTGTAAGATCGTGAGTTTGAATCGAGCTCAAGGCCCAACAATAATTATTTTATCATTATTATTGTTATAATATATTTTTTCTTAATTGAAAAAATTTTAAATTAGAATAGACGAAAGAAAAAATTTAGACAACTGCCAAAGCTCGTTGTATAGATTCATTTCGGGAACTGCTAAAAAAAATTTTCTTTCTTCTATTCTAATTTTTTGATATTTTTTCAATTAAGAAAAAATATATTATAACAATAATAATGATAAAATATTTATTGTTAGGCCTTGAGCTCGATTCAAACACGCGATCTTTTTATTTTCAATTTTTTAGTACTGCCTACAAAAAGGCAATTGCAACTTTGATTAGTAATTTCAGTAATTCCTAAGTGAAAATTCTTATCTTTATTTATTTGTTCAAAATAGATACCAGTTCTTTGGCGTTGCTCGGCCGTACTACGTCTACATCTATACTCGGCTTAGGTGACAGTAGAAAGATGTATGTGTGCTACATATAAATCGGAAAATTATTACAGCTGTTCGAAGTTCTTGATATTGGTGGAGCGGGTGAGTTGGACAAAGAGGATAAATGTGGTGAATGGTTCTTGTTGGCGATTATTCGACTCCAGCCGAAGCCGGATAGTGCAAAGCAATCGATGTTGGTGAATATGATCATAATTGTTGAGGGAGTAAGTTCAACACAATTGTTGATGTGGTGGTTTGTCAGCTACTTATTTTTCACAGCTGAAAATCGTGGTGATACTCACATACGCCTGAAAGTCTAAAATAATCGTGGTGAAAGTCGCGTACGCCTAAAACTATGCAAGGACGTGCATTGAGTTGGGCCTTCAAAGAGGTGGGATTCTACAACGCCTGCAACACTCAGGCGGCTAGCCATGAAGGTATGGCCTAATCTTCTAAATAGTTTGACTTGTGCGTTACGTATCTCAAATTAGTTGATCAAACGTTGCACTTTCACCGAATTTTAAACTATATTTCAGGTTTCAAGTCTCTAGATATCCAGGGAGTTGGTTAAAAATCGATTGCAAGATTCCCAAGTTAAAACTAGTTTTCTCAATATCTCGATCCATGTGCCACCTAGCGGAATTGCATTGTCCCCGGGTTCTAACTTACGGCTCAAGTTTCATATCTCCAGTTCACCGGGAAGTTACTCAAAAATCGATCGCAAGATTCCCCCCGTTTTTAAAACATTTGCAGTTATCTTGACTAGCGCGCCACCTGTAAGTTGTAATGTCTGAAGGCCTCTAAACAAGTGCCAAGTTTCAAGTCTCTAGGCCACCGGGAAGTTAGTTAAAATGGATTGAAAGATTCCCAAATTAAAATTTGTTTTCTTACTATCTCGATCCGCGTGCCATCTAGCGAATTTTTTTTATCAAATGTTGCATTGTCACCGGGTTCTGACTTACGGCTTAGGTTTCATATCTCCAGCTCACCGGGAAGTTACACAAAAATCGATTGCAAGATTCCCCCCGTTTTTCAAGGATTGGTAGTTATCTCACTTACCGGCCCCACCTAGCGGAATTTTGTTTTCTGTGTGTGGTATTGTCACCAAGCCTCGAACTGTGTGCCAAGTTTCAAGTCTCTAGGTAACCGGGAAGTTAGTTAAAAATGGATTGAAAGATTCCCAAATCAAAACTAATTTTCTTAATATCTCGATCCATGTGCCACCTAGCGAAATTTTTTTGATAAAATATTGCATTGTCATCGGGTTCTGACTTACTGCTCAAGTTTTATATCTCCAGTTCAGTTCCCTGCGTTTTTTCAGAGATTTTCAGGGATTTTCGTTTATCTCGATTCATCTGCCACTTGGCGGTATCTTGTTTTCCACGAATTGTAGTGCCATCGACTCGCATACTATGTGTTAAGTTTCAAGTCCCTGGATCACCGAGAAGTTAGTTAAAAGTCGATGGCAAAATTGCCATTTTAAAATTAATTTTCTGTATATATCGATCCGTGCGCCACGTAGCGGATTTTTTTCACTTGCATTGTAATGTCTCCCAGATCTGAACTATGTTCTAAGTATCAAGTGTCTGGCTCAACGGGAATTTACCGAAAAGACTTTTCCGTGGGTCAAAAATTCGTATGGAAATGAGGTGACAAACATGAAAGGGACTTAATATAAAGGTATAATAATAATAAAAAAAATTTAAAAACAACTTTTGAGTTAAACGGTTTTATTGAGAACAATACTTACATGAAGTAATAATAATACTAAAAGCTAGAAAATAATTAGGTAGGTCCTAGGTACTAGTCATCACACTCCTCATCAATATAGGGCGTTGATCAGACAATTAAATAAAAGTGTTCGGCGCGTGAAGTTTCTAAAAGTGTGAGGCGTAGCATAACCTGGTTAAGGTTCAGTTGGTCTTATATATGACTATCAATAGAAATTTGACGCGTCCAACACTTTTATTTAATTGTCTGATCAACGCCCTATATTGATGAGGAGTGTGATGACTAGTACCTAGGACCTACCTAATTATTTTCTAGCTTTTAGTATTATTACTTCATGTAAGTATTGTTTTCAATAAAACCGTTTAACTTAAAATTTTTTTTAAATTATTTTATTTTCAAGTTTTTAGTCTTTATTTAATTGCCTAATATTTCTCCTTCTATTTAGTTCATTTAGTGACTCAATATTACAAGGACTTTTTCCTGACAATTTGTTACAATCTAAGTCCTGAATATATAATCCTTCGGAAGGCTTTACTCTACTCTGCGCCACGTATGCTTGTCCCTCCTCCAACTCCAAAATATTTTGATGTCAGTTCTACCGGACTGTATGTAATATTTGTTCCAAATATGAGCCAAATCGGACATCATAGGTCGCTTTCTATTCATGTATGTATAATGGTGTTCCAAATATGGACCAAATCGGACCACAAATACGTTTTTTTTGAATATCTCGATCTTTGCGCCACCTAGCGGCGATTTTTTGTCATAGGTCGCTTTCTATTCTTGTATGTATTATGTGTTCCAAATATGATCCAAATCGGACCACAAATACGATTTTTGTGAATATCTCAATCCTTGCGCCACCTAGCGGAGATTTTTTTTCATAGGTAGCTTTCTATTCTTGTATGTATTATGTGTTCCAAACAGACCTGTTAAATTTGAATTAGCATTAGTAATCAATTAACTAGATGCCTTTTGTAATGGCCAATGATTATTTCAATTGTTTTCCGAAAAAACAATTACTAATTAATTACCATTAGAAAGAAATAAAAAATAAATCATCTTTTTTCCGATTATTGAAAAAAATCAAAAAAATCAAAAATAATCAAAAGTAACCAAAGTGATTACTTTTCATTACTTTTGATTTTTTCGATTACCTTTGGTTTTTTTAAATTATTTTTGATTGTTTTTCCCCTTTGTTGAAAGAAAAATTCTCCTTTGTTGCATGTACGGGATAATTTAAGATGCAATAGTAAATCGTAAGGGCTTATCGAGGCGAATATATACATACATCATATAGGGCGAATGGTATATGAGCGTTGATCTAAACATATTCTCCGGTAAGTTTACACGCATGTGCATATTTTACTACACTCATTATATAAAATAACTAGCAGATCCGGCAGACGTTGTTCTTGCCTACCTGCATACATTTTAATAAGCTTTTTCCGTCTAACTCTGCCCTACCCCTCTACACTTTTTTCTAATCTTTTTATTCACTCCTCCTTCCTGCATACATTTTAATAAGCTTTTTCCGACTAACTCTGCCCTACCCATCTACACTTTTTCCTAATCTTTTTATTCACTCCTCCTTCCGTCTTTTTTGCTTTATCTCCATCTTCGTCTCATTCCATCTCTTTCTCAGTCTCCTTCCCTCTTTTCTCTTCCCTCAAGTTTTTCTCCTTCTTCTTCATCTCTTATTGCCAGCCCCGGAGGGTGGTATGTATTTTGTTCCAGTCCCATTCGGAGTCTCAGTCCCAGTCCCACTCGGAGTCTCAGTCTCAGTCCCAGTCCTAGTCCTAATACCAGTCCCAGTCCGTCTCTGGTATACTATAAAAAGCATCGTAAATACTAATATAGGCAAATTTATATACAAAATTTCAGGCATATCGAATAGGACGTATGTAAATAGGTATGTGGGTATTATTAATTCTTGTCTTTATTTCCGCTTCGCATGCATATTTTTCAGTTTTGCCAGGTTGATGCGACTAAATCGAATATCACAATGAACTTTAGAGCTCTTAGCAACAGCTTTCATTTGATATCCATAATACACACACATTCTAGGGGTATCCGGGTTCATGTTTTGGCCTATAACTCGAGACCCTAGTCACTCAGCGGTGTAAAACTTACTCTGTATTATAGCACACATCAACAACTTCAATTTGATACCCATAATATAAAAACACATTCTAGGTGTATCCGGGTCCATGTCTTGGGCTATATCTCGAGACCCTAGCGTCCCAGTTGTATGAAAATTATCCTGTACTATAGCACACATCAACAACTTCAATTTGATACCCATAATATAAAAACACATTCTAGGTGTATCCGGGTCCATGTTTTGGGCTATATCTCGAGACCCTAGCGTCCCAGTTGTATGAAAATTATCCTGTACTATAGCACTCATCAACAGCTTTCATTTGATATCCATATTGTATAAACACATTCTAGGGGTACCCGGGTCCACGTTTTGGGCTATATCTCGAAACCCTAGCCTCCCAGTTGTATGAAAATTATCCTGTACTATAGCACTCACCAACAGTTTTTATTTGATATCCATATTGTATAAACACATTCTGGGGGTACCCGGGTCCACGTTTTGGGCTATATATCGAGACCCTAGCTTACCAGTTGTATGAAAAATATCCTGTACTATAGCACTCATCAACAGCTTTCATCTGATGTCCATATTGTATAAACACATTCTAGGAGTACCCGGGTCCACGTTTTGATCTCAAGACCCTAGGCACGTAGCGAAAAAAAGGTAGACGTTGGCCGATTTTCAGACCTACCCAACATGATCACAAAATTTCATGAGAATCGGTTCAGCCGTTTCGGAGGAGTTAAGCCTCTAACACCGTGACAGAAGAATTTTATATATAAGATAAAAAAAAATCATAACTCAAGAATGGCTAAACTGATTTGGGATTTCAAAATCAACTAACCATCATCTCTCCTTCCTGTATCTTTCCTAAAAATTTCACGGCAATCTTTCTATCCGTTCTCGAGTTATGGAGTGACAATCAAAATGTACACTTCTTTTTATATATATAGAGAAGATGTATGATCGAAAACGGCGGTTTTTCTAATTGCCCAGACAATATGTAAAAAAATGTTGGATTCGTAGGTTGGCATCCAAAAGCTTTCATTTAGCAACGATTCTTTATGGTTTCATCCTTAAGTCTAGCCAATTTTGTTATATCCAAAATAAATATATCCACTATTTTGGATAACGTTATGGCTATGCACTGATTGTTTTGTACATACAAGTACATTGCTGGATGTTACGGTATATCGTGAGCGCTTATGTAGGCATATGGGTACATACATACCCACCTACAAATAATCGTGTCTATAGATGTTTGTGACGAATACCTTGCGGGGGAGTGCGTATTGTTTTACGACTAAACAATATGCTCAAACAATATGTGAGTAATACTACTTAGGTTGATAGCTTCACTTCCAACTGGAACGATCCTCTAAGTTGTCATTCATCATCATGATCAGTTGTCTAACCAAAGGTTGTTATATCCCAAATAAATTTATTAACATATGTCCATGTACATTAGATTGAAACTTGTTTTTATTTCCTTATGATTACGTGGATATTTCCTATAAAATTTTATGTTTTGCATAATGAGCGATATTTGTATTACTAACAATGGAAATTCCAAACACATTTGTTTGCCAATCATACATTATTTTTTCGACATGGTTGGATATTTTCCATTGGGAGGGTGGAGCCGTGTGTAGAAGTCCACGAAAGTGGGGAAAGCTTCTGACCGCCATTCACCTGGGAATGGCCAGAGCGATTCTTTTGCATGTGGTTAAAGCAGCTCACTACTGCCGGTCGCTTGCGGCCAAGTATCCCCTGGGTAGCCGCTAAACATCCGTTTAGCGGTGAGCTAATGTGACAAGGCGACAACCTGGCTAAGTCACTCTGACATAATCGGTTTAAGGGCTAGCCGGGGGAGATCTCATCGGCAGCGTCTGTACACCTCTAGGTGCGGCTGCAAGCGGGCGTCTGTCTTGGAGTAAGCGGCTCGCTATATAAACATGCAAGTAGTATTTTCACCCCCACTGAGCGGTTTGTGCGCTGGGCTTGGGACCCGCCACGTAAAACCATACTCCAATGAAATATAACAACAAGCCTCGGATAAATACACTCTCTATTGATGACGACCATGGCACACGCTTGAAGGACAATGAATTGAGGGCATGCACCTGGAACGTCCGCTCCCTGAATGGGATTGGTGCAGATGCCCGGCTGGTTGATGTCCTCGTCAAAGCAAAATCTGACATCAGCGCCATCCAAGAAATGCGTTGGACGAAGCAAGGAAGAAAGAAGATCAAAAATTGTGTCATCTATTGGAGTGGCCATACGAATAAGTGCAGTTTCGGCGTCGGATTCGTGTTGGGAGAGAGACTTTGTCGCCAAGTGCTGGCGTTCACGCCTGTGGACGAGCGTCTCGCCGCTATCCGAATAAAAGCAAAATTTTTTAATATATCATTCATCTGCGCTCATGCGCCGACAGAGGAGAAAGACGATGAGGTGAAAGACACTTTTTATGAACAATTAGAACGCACATGCGATCGCTGCCCCCGTCATGATATAAAAGTCGTGCTTGGCGACTTTAACGACAGGGTGGGTTAAGAAGGTGTTTTTGGCCCTACAGTCGGAAAGTTCAGCCTACACAATGAAACTTCTCCTAACGGACTGAGGCTGATTGACTTTGCCGGTGCTCGAAACATGGTCATATCCAGCACGAGTGTGACGGACTTTTCCTTGACTTTGCCGGGGTTGGTCTCAGTCCGTCCAGGGTTCCGGGAAGTAGAAATTCCTAACGGTCCTTCTGAAAGAATAACTCTGTTTTGTTCGATACAAAACGTTATAAAAAATTATTTATTCAATAAAATTCTACTTTTCTACTCCTAGGCTGATTTCCTTGCTCTATAAGGGGTGACTGAGGTGATAAAGCCCTCGGCCAACCTCTGCGGTCGAATGGAGTGATAAAGCCTCCAGACGAGTATACTTGTAGTACAAATGAAGTGAAAAAGCCTTCAGGTGTACTCTTGGTCGGTAGTGATAAAGCCTACCGACTCGTATGCCTGTCTCCTAATCTCTGAATTTCAATGCGAACTCGTCGCCCTTATATACTAATTTTTGCACGCAGGCAAACGGTTATTTTATAATAACAACTTCTTACTAATAGTATTAACAATATAAAACAACTGTTATTCCGGTGAATATTTGCTTCCCATGAATTTCCATGCACCATAATGCTCCTTATTGAATACAATGCCTTTGTACTTGCTCATACCGTGCTTTCCAGGCTTTGGTTTATATATTGTGTGTTTGTACATTTGTTTGTGATCACCTGATTCTAATGTTGTGTTTTGCTTTGCCCAATGCTTCTGCCTTCTGTAGTATGGCGTGCGTTGGTGTGTTGTATGCTAGTGCGTAAATATGTATAGCGAAATTTCTATTAGTAGCGGCGCTTATTTTGACGACTTGCTGCTGATCTCCGTTCACTTAAGTTATTATGTATGTTGTATTTGTAGCTGGATGTATTGGATTTTGAGATTGCAAAGGGTTGGTTGACCGCTGCATTTTTATGTTTTGTGCGTATCTACCTTCCTTCCAAATATTCAATGCATGTTAGGGTGATCCTATATTTAAAATTTATGTTTGCGAAAATGTAAGTACTTTGCTTGCGTGCAAAAGTGCGCAAGTCTAATTTAATAATTATCAATTCAATGTACAACCGAATATATGTATTCAGGGTATAATTCATAAAGGTATACATATGTATATTTCATATAAAATGTATAAGTGATAAATTCAAATATTATTATAAGTTATTTCATAATGTATCTTCTTTAGAAAAATGTATGGATATGTGTATGTTGTGAGGATACAAAGTCCTCGACTTTGGGGTCCTCACACGAGGTTCATGCATAAAAAGATACATCAAGCTACATGGCTGTCTCCTGATCGAAATACTCGAAATCAGATCGATCATGTTGTGATAGACGGACGGCATGCCTCCAGTGTTTTAAATGTGCGCACGATCCGAGGACCTAACATCGACTCGGACCATTATCTCGTTGCAGCCAAAATACGCACCCGCCTCAACGCGGCTAAAACCAAGGAACAAAAAACACAAGGAAAGCTAGACGTCGAAAAGCTTCAATCACAACAGACTGCCAATGATTTCGCAACTCGACTCTCACACCTGCTCTCTGAGAGCGCAACTCATCCTGAAGGAATACAGGAGCAGTAGGCGCATATCTCCAAAGCACTTCGTACTGCCGCCGAGGAAAAAATTGGTTACCGGCGGCCACGAAAAAACAACTGGTACGATGAAGAATGCCGCGTTGCAACCGAAAGAAAAGACGCTGCCTACAGGGCTACGTTAAAAGCGAGCGCGACAAGAGGAGTATGTGAACGCTATCGTGAGTTGAAAAGGGAAGCGAGACGCCTTTTCAGGAAGAAAAAATCAGAAGCAGAAAGGCGTGAGTGCGAGGAGCTTGAGCTGCTAGCCACCAGGAATAACGCCCGAAAATTCTACCATAAAATACGGCGACAGAAGGAAGGTTTAAAGACCGGGGCAAACTCCTGTAGGAATGAAAACGGCGACCTTGTAACTGACGTCCAGAGAGTGCTTAGATTATGGAGGGAATACTTCTCTGCTCTCCTAAATGGAGGCAGCAATTCACCGCGCAGAGATGAAGAACTCGATCCCGCAATCGATGATGATGGAACATATGTCCCCCCGCCCGATTATGACGAAGTTAGAATAACAATAACCAGATTGAAAAACAACAAGGCCGTGGGCGCTGATGGATTGCCTGCGGAGCTATTCAAGTACGGAGGCGTGGAGTTGGTAAGGCGCATGCGGCAGCTTCTTAGCAAAATATGGGCGGACGAGTGCATGCCCGACGGTTGGAATCTAAGTGTTCTTTGCCCAGTCCACAAGAATGGCGATACTGCAAAATGCACCAACTATCGTGGAATCAACCTTCTTAATATCGCATATAAGGTCCTTTCAAGTGTATTGTGCGAAAGATTGAAGCCCACCGTGAACCGGCTGATTGGACCTTATCAGTGCGGCTTCAGACCTGGTAAATCTACCATCGACCAGATTTTCACAATACGTCAAATCTTGGAAAAAACCCGTGAGACGAGAATCGACACACATCACCTCTTCGTCGACTTTAAAGTTGCCATCGACAGCACGAAAAGGAGCTGCCTATATGCCGCTTTGTCTGACTTTGGTTTCCCCGTAAAACTTATACGGCTGTGCAAAATGACGTTGAGCAACACCATCAGCTCAGTCAGAATTGGGAGGGACCTCTCCCAGCCGTTCGAAACTAAACGAGGTTTCCTACAGGGTGACCCCCAATCGTGCGATTTCTTTAATTTGATGCTGGAGAAAATTATACTAGCAGCAGAACTTAACCGCACTGGAACAATATACTATAAAAGCGTGCAATTACTGGCATATGCTGATGACATTGATATCATCGGCCTAAACACCCACGCTGTTAGTTCGGCTTACTCCAAACTGGAAAAAGAAGCGGTAAAGATGGGTTTGATGGTGCATGAGGACAAAACGAAGTACCTGCTGTCATCCAGCAAAGAGTCAGCGGATACGCGCCTTGGCAACCACGCTACTGTTGGCAGCCATAATTTCGAACTAGTAAAAGACTTCGTTTATTTGGGAACTATCATCAACACTAGCAACAACATCAAGCGCTGAAATCCAGCGAAGAATCAATCTTGCCAATAAATGCTACTTTGGACTAGGTACGCAATTGAAAAGTAAAGTCCTCTGTCGGCGAACGAAAATCATACTCTACAAGTCACTTATCGTACCCGTCCTGCTATATGGGGCAGAAGCATGGATCATGACAACAGCAGATGAAGCGGCTTTGGGAGTGTTCGAGAGAAAAGTTCTTCGAAAGATTTATGGACCTCTACGCGTTGGCGATGGCGAGTACCGAAGAAGATTTAATGATGAGATGTACGAGCTATACGCAGACATCAACATAGTCCAGCGAATTAAAATGCAGCGGCTACGCTGGCAATGCCATGGTATGCGAATGAATGATGATGCTCCGGACAAGAAAGTGTTTCTATCGGAACCCGCCTATGGAAGAAAAGGTAGAGGGCGGCACCCACTCCGTTGGAAGGACCAGGTGGAAAACGATTTAAACTCCTTTGGTGTCACCAATTGGCGCGGGTTGGCGGAGCGAAGGAGCGACTGGCGCGCCTTGTTGGACGGCCATAACCGTTTAGGCGGTTAAGCGCCAATTAAGTAAGTAAGTAATATATTGTAACGAATTTACTGCAATTCCGCTTATTTCAAATCTTCTACTAAGGTTCGAATCACTAAACTGTGGAATAAATAACTCCACTTCTCAATAATGCAAAATGGCCTTTATTAAAGTACAATAACACTACTATTGCTCGACAGATAGCGTACTTAATTCAAAACTGATTGTAGTGCCTCTACTGTTGCTGCCTTTTATACTCTTTGATTTCCTCGTTGCATCTTCTAGGTGCTTCCAGAATTTACTTAGTTACCGCTATAAAATTATAACTACAAATGCACGTGTATAGCTTCTTATATGCGCGTGTATTTGTGAGCGACACTTCCACAATTATAATTGCATTCTTTTGGGATCATCTCAGATAAGATATCTGGATGTGTTTGTGCGTTTCTTCTCCGCTGCGTGTACGTACATATGTGTAGACATAATAATTGAATTATTGATGTGCATCAAGTCACTGCTTAGCATCGGCTTAGAGATGATAGTATCCCTTAGTGCTGCTAATATTCGTTACACTGCCCTCCACCTAAGTCTGATCGTTCCGATAAGACAAATCTCTCGATCTAAACGCTGCTAGCCTCTCCAAATGAACCACTTTCATTTTGGTTCGTGGTTTGCCAATGGTTTGTATGCGGTACACTACATCGTTGATCCGTTTTATAACTTTGTATGGGCCTTCCCAATTACACTGCAATTTCGGGGACAAACCTTTTGTTCGTTGTGGGTTGTATAACAGCACCAAATCTCCTTTCTGAAACCCTTCCGAATTAATCGCTTTATCGTACCTCGCTTTCATCTTGTCACTAATAATCTTTGCTCGTTGCCTTACCAGATCGTGTATATCTCTCAGCTCTTCTTCCAAGACACCAGGAGATTTCTTGGCATTTCTCTCCGCATCGGCATCTATCTCATACTTCAAATCAGCTGGCAGTCAAAGGTCATTGCCAAAAATTACCTTTGCGGGAGTTTGGCCCAATGTCTCATGCCCTTATGGTACTTGTCTACTACTTTCCTTAAATGCTCCTCCAATGTTCTATTGAAAAGTTCCACCATACCATCGGACTGAGGATGCAATGCAGTTGTCCGTGTTTTTCGAATGCCCAACTTCTTGCACATTTCTTGGAACACAGCTGATTCAATATTCCTGCCTTGGTCAGAATGTAACTCCATTGGTACACCATACCTTGCAACCCAATCGTTTGTAACCACTTCTGCTACTGTTTCCGCTTCTTGATTTGGGATTGGGTATACCTCTGGCCATTTGCTGAAATAATCCATTACCTCCAGTACGTATTTGTTTCCGCGGTTGCTAGTAGGAAATGGACCTGCGACATTCATGGCGATCCTTTCTAATGGTGCACCTGAAATATACTGCTTCATCTGGCCATGACTTCGTGTTTTGGGCCCTTTCGCTCTGTTGCAAACTTCGCAGTTGGCAACCCACTCGGTGACCGACTGACGGCAACCAACCCAATAGAATCTCTGCTTAATTTTCTTGAGCGTCTTCGTGATTCCAAGATGGCCTCCACTTGGACCATTATGCAGCTCGCTGAGCACGTCAGGATTCCTCTTTCTGGGAACAACTATCAGTTTCTTTTTGCATTGACCATCCTCACTCTCCCATACTCGATGAAGGCCGCCGGATATCAATTCTAAACTGTTCCACTGTGCCCAATATGACTTCGCAATGGGACTCTCTGCTGACATCTCTTCTCTGTTTGGTCTTTCGATTCGTTCGAGCCATTGCATAACATGTGATAGATCTGTATCTTCTAGCTGACGCTTTCTTAGTTGTTCCTTGTCTCAATCATCCGTACACGTTATAGTCATTAGCCGGACATATGTAATGTCTTCTTTAGCCTCGGCCTTTGAACAGTGCTTGCATTCCAAACTACATGGTCTTCGTGACATTGCATCAGTATTTCCATGGGTACTACTTTTCGATGCTCAATGGAAAAGTCATAGCTTTGTAGTCGCTCCACCGTGCCAATTGTCCTTCGGGGTTACGGAACTGCAGAATCCATTTCAACGCTGCGTGATCTGTCCTGACACGGAATCGCTGGCCGTAGAGGTATTTGTGAAAATGTTTAATGCACTCTACCAATGCCAACAGCTCTCTCCCCGTAACGCAGTAGTTCCTCTCTGGTTTTCCAATCGAACGGCTGCAATATGCTGTCCATCGACCAGTTGTGACAAAACGGCTCCTATAGCATATCCACTCGCATTTGTATCTAGAATAAATGTTCCTCCTGGAATCGGATATGCTAACATTGGGGCAGTGCACAAACGCTCCTTCAGTGTTTGGAAAGCCACTTCTTGCTCCTTCTTCCATTCAAAAGCTTTATTTTTTCTTGTAAGCTCATGGAAGCTATGGGCTACGCTGGAAAAATTTGGTACAAATGGGCGGAAATATGTGCACAGCCCAAGGAAACTTCTCAATTCATGTAGGTCCTGTGGTCTTGGCAAATCCTTTACAGCCTCTATCTTTTCGTTCGCAGTGCAGATGCCCTCTTTCGTTACCTTGTGACCCAAATAATTTACTTCCTTTTTAAACAGCGCACACTTTTTGGGACTTAATTTCAGACCAGCGCCAGCTATTCTCTGGAAAACTTCCTCCAAGTTCTTAAGATGTTCATCAAAGTTCTTGCCCAATACGGTGATGTCGCCCAGGTACACCAAGCATGTTTTCCAATGTAGTCCTTTCAGTACCTGATCCTAAAGTCTCTCAAAAGTAACTGGTGCATTACAAAGTCCAAAAGGCATCACTGTAATTTGCCAAAGCCCATCACCGACACTGAAAGCTGTTTTCTCTTTATCTTCCTCCTTCACCTCAACTTGCCAGTAGCCGCTTTTCACGTCGAGTGTGGAAAACCATTTCGTACCAGATAGCGAGTCCAGAGTGTTATCAATTCTTAGCAATGGGTAGCTATCCTTTTTCGTAACTTCATTCAACTTCCGGTAGTCCACGCAAAACCTCATTTTCCCATCCTTCTTCTTTACAAGTACTACCGGTGAGCTCCATGGACTAGCTGATGGTCGCCATTTCTTATATGAGTTGACTCGCAAATTCCCGCTTCGCCAGTGGAACACTACGTGGAGCTTGACGGATCGGCCTCGCATCTCCAGTGTCAATATGATGTTTCAAAACGTTGGTGCGGCCTGGTTTGGAACCATCCTGGTCAAATATATGCGCGGCGGCAATAAGAGACAACGCAGCACTTGCTAATGTTTAGGCTTAGGTTATTGATGGTACACCAATTTAAGAAGATGTTTAAGTCTTGCTGAAGTTTTTGGCAATCGAGAAGGCTGTTAATATTGAGGAATATTTTGACATCATCTGCGAACATTAAGCACTTTGACGATATGATATAGGACGGTAAGTCGTTTATGAAGAGTAAGAATAACAGAGGGCCATTGCGAGTTCCTTGAGGAATACCCGATGTGGCATAGACTTCAATGTTCGAGCGTATTGAGTTTATTATCACCGACAATTTCCTACCAAAAAGAAAACTTCTGAAAAAGCTCAATAAAGTGCCGGAAACACCAAATTTATTGATCTTCAGTAAAAGAATGTTATGGTCTACTTTATCAAAAGCTTTTGTGAAGTCTGTATATATGACATCGAGTTACGAATATTGTTCCATTGCAGTGATAATGTTGTTTGAAATAAGAGATAGATTAGTGACTATTGATTTACCTGGCAAAAACCCATGTTGGCAGCTAGTTAGGGCATGCTGAACATGTTCCAGAAGTTTTTTGTTAAGTATGTGATCGAAAATTTTTGGAAAGACCCCCTGCTTTACTATAGCTCGATAGTTGGAGATGAGGCTTTTGTTTCCAGATTTGAAGATGGGTTCAATTGAGCATGACTTCCAACAATCTAAGAATCTTACTTGGCGTAAACATGTCTTAAAGAGTTTGGTGATTGGTTTTACTAGAGAATCCACTCACCGAATGAAAAATATTAGGGGAAGACCATTAGTGCAGTTGAAGCTTGGTTTAAGGTCTAAGATTGCATCTGCAACATCACCCTCAGTGATAATAAATGCGTCAATAAAATTAAAATCAGTTGGTCTTGAAATTGTAGAAGGAGTGTCTTCGGACTGGTAGCTTTCATAAACTTCTTGAAAAAATGAGACAAACAGATTGCAAGTCTCTAGCGTAGTATTGGATACACAGCCTTTGTATTCCATTCTATCAGGTATGCCGCATGATTTACGTCTAGAGTTCACGTAATTCCAGAACGAAGACGGATTGAGCTGATCAGGCTGTCTTCAGTTTTGGTTATATATTGATTAAAGAGATATTTATGAAGTCTGTCAAATTCGCTTTTATAATTGTTGAAATTATGAAGGTCCACGGGAGACTTTGAGATTCTGTATTTTTTTAGAGCCTTATTTTTAATGTTCTTTAGATGGCTTAATTCCGCTTTGAACCAAGGCGGTTTATTTTTGGGCTTAGAGGATTTCAAAGGCACAAACTTGGTGACGGCATCAGAAAGAATGTCACAAATATTTGTATATATTAAGTCTGAATCTTCTATGCAATCTAAGAAATCCCAGTTCGTGCAATAAAGAGAAGTATTCAATGCATCGAAGTTGGCTTTTCTAAAAGATAATAAGGGTTCGGTGTTCACATTAAGTCGCTGAAAACTTAGAAATTCGAATTTAATAGTTAAAGCTTTATGATGAATTGTGTTACGTGATGCAGGTGACAAATTCAATACACATGCTAATTTGAGATCTTCTGTTGCGAATACTAAATCCAATATTTTATCATTAGAATTTGCAAACTAATTTAATTGTTGAAAATTGTTAGATAAGAAAAAACTAGTGACAGAAGATTCAATGTCGGATTTAATATTAAAAGGTAGTAGCCAGCCATTGTCAAATGACCAAATAATGTCAGGTAAGTTAAAATCACCCATTACTATTATCTGCCCATTTAGTGCAACAGATTTACTGACAAATTTTATGTTATTAATATGTTGTTCATAAACATTAAAACTAGAGTTAGGCGGTATATATGATATCAAGATGTAAATATGTTTGTCATTTGAAATTGATACATCTATGCAGACTTGTTCGACTAACATATCAGCAAAGGGCAACACTAACAAACTGCTATTTAGGCTTGTTTTAGCTGCTAATAACACTCCTCCACCTCGAGCGCAGCCACTAGCAATAGGGCATCTATCATGGCGATAAACAGTGTAATGGTTGTCAAAAAACTCGGAGCTGGAAATTTGTGCACAAAGCCAGGTTTCGGAGATAGCAACAATATCATATTCACGTAATGATGAAGCAATCCTAAATTCATTTGATTTTGTTCGTATACCACTTGCATTTTGATAGTATATTGAAAATGATTCAAGTGATATTGAGCCAGTTAGCCCGTTGACATACTCCGCTCCCTCTTGAAAAGACTGAAATGGACGGATTTTAACATTAGCAGTCCATAGCTTTGCATCAAATATAGCATCATAGTGACATGGAGATACACCGAGTTTGAAGCTTATGCGCCTTAATTCATTGATATTTGCATCTTTCTTCACAAGCGGAAAACACGATAGATGGTCGCGAGTAATCCCAGTGTGCTTTGTAACGTAAGAGATAATATACTCTCCTTTGACGGTATTTTTAAAATAAGAGAGGTGAATCCATCTTTTCTTAGCAACCACATCAAGCTCCAAATTATCGTTCATACCAACCACGGGGGCGGCATTTAGACTTGTTTTAGCTGCTAATCTGCATTTTGGCATTATGGGGTATTTTCCGGCATCATTTCTGTATGGTTTTCGGGATGCCGTTGGGGTAATTTCAGGACTTTTTCGCGAGTAATACGGGATCATTTGGGACCCCTTTCGGCATCATTTCTGGATGGTTTTCGGGATCAGTCCGGGATCCCGTCGGGTCATTTCGGGGCTATTTCGGGATCATTTGGTGATCTTCCGGCATCATGGTTTTCGGTATCCGTCCGGGATCCTCTCAGGGTCATTTCGCGACTATTAGGGGATCATTTGAGGACCTTTCCGGCATAATTTCTGGATGGTTCTCGGGATTCGTCCGGGATCCAATCGGGGTCATTTCAGGAATTTTTCGGGATCATTTGGGGTCCCTTCCGGCATCATTTATATTGGTTTTCGGAATCCGTCCGGGATCCCGTCGGGGTCATTTCGGGACTTTTTCGCGACTAATACGGGATCATTTGGGGTCCTTTCCGGCATCATTTTTGGATAGTTTTCGGGATCCGTCCGGGATCCCGTCAGGGTCATTTCGGGACTATTGTGGGATCATTACTATATTTATTTGTTTAAGTCTATGAATTTTAATCCTTACAGACTATGATACAAGGAAAATTTAAAAAATACTTATGCCTAAAAGTAATCGGTTTACTTAGAAAGCAGACTTCAAAATATTCATAAATTCAGCTCTTTGTATAGAAAAATCAAGAGCAACGGAATTACTTATTGAGTTAAGCTCCCGAATAGCACGCGTAATGGGAGCATTACCAGCGTAATTCGTTCTGAAATAATCGTAATAAAATAAAATGGAAAGGAATTTCTGAGAGATCTTTGGGGAACATTAAATCGAATCCTTTCCAGCAAATAAGGGCAATCAATGTAGCCATTAATAACGTTATACATGAATGACAAGCACAGTATAGATCTACGATTTTCCAAAGACTTGAGGCTTAAAAGTAAAAGACGTGCAGAGTAGGAAGGAATCGGCTCCGAAAAGTTTAACGGGCGAAGGGCATATTTAAGGAAAATTTTTTGAATTCTCTCAATTCTACAAATGGCCGTTTGGTTGCTTGGTCTCCAAATGAAGACAGCATATTCAATGTGAGATCTAACGTATGACGTGTAGAGCACCTTAAAGGTATAGGGGTCTGAGAATTTTGAAGCATTGCGCCTTACAAATCCGAGCATAGAATATGCTTTCGACGTTACGTAGTTAATGTGATTAATGAAGGAAAACCTTTTGTCAAAAACGACACCCAGGTCTTTAATCTCGTCAACACATTGAAGTTCACAGTTAGATATACTGTATTTTGTAGAGAAATTGTTAGTTGATTTTGAATAAACTATTTGGAAGCATTTTTGCGTATTTAAAGAGAGACAGGAGTTCAGGCACCATTGGTGAAGCTTATTTATATCATCCTGCAGCTTTATGGCATCTTCTTGCGATTTAATAGCTGAGAATATTTTTAAGTCATCTGCATAAAGTAAACACTTTGCAAACGAAAAACAACTGCTGATGTCATTAATAAATAATATAAATAAAAGTGGGCCTAGTATACTTCCCTGGGGAACGCCAGAAGTCGCAACGAACGGACTAGACATTTTCCCATCAATGGTAACAACGCAGTGTCTATTACTTAAATAAGAACGAATCCACAAAAGAAACGTTGAATGAAAACCGATACAGCTTAATTTTTTTATCAGAACTGTGTGAGGAACTCTATCAAAAGCTTTGGAAAAGTCAGTGTAAATGCAATCAACCTGTAGTCCAGCAGAGAAAGAATCTACACAGTATTCGCTAAAAACAGCAAGATTTGAAACCGTGGACCTATCAGCAACAAACCCGTGCTGGTTGGGTGATATAAGGGATTTAACAGCAAAACTCAACTTGGCATTCACAGCATGCTCAAAAATTTTAGAGATTGTGGACAGCTTGGATATTGGTCTATAGTTACGCACATCGTTCTTATTTCCACATTTGAAAACGGGCGTAATCGAGGTGAGCTTCCAATCATCGATGAACGTCCCACATGATAATGATTTATTGAAAATCAGAGTCAACGGATAGACCAAGGCTGGACAGTTTTTTAACAAGACCGAAGAAAACCCATCAACGTCAGTTTGGGATGAGGATTTAAGTATAATAATAGCCTTACTAACATCCTCACAGGAGAGAGTAAGCGTACCGAAGTTCAGGGTACTAACGGCATCCAATGAAAAATCAACCGCTTTATTATTATCATCCTGAGAAAAATTTGACTTAAAAAACTCAGCAAATAAGTTCGCTGCCTCACTTAGAGATCGCGCAGGTTGATCATCAAGGAAAACTCCAGAGGGTACAATGGAGCCGCCTTTTTTTGACTTTATATAGTTCCAAAAAGTTTTAGGATTCGATTTAATATTCGACTCAATATTATAAATATAGTTATTGTACAGAAACTTATCCAAATGATTAAATATCTTTAAATAGTGCTTGTACTTAGTAAAGAATATATGATTCTTTGACCGTTTGAAGTTACGCAAATATTTATTTTTTATGTTCTTCAGTTTTTTTAATTCTTTCGAATACCACGGAAGTTTATACGGCCTCTTTCGCTTTACCGGAATTTTATCCAAACAGTGATTAAATAGAGTGGATTTGAACGTGGCGAAGCAGTTAGAGGTATCAAGTCCCTCCAGTAATTCGTCCCAGTTTATTTCCATTAAAAAATCGTTAAATCTAGGAAAATCGCACGAATTGAAGTTGAATGTTAATCTGCTATCTGAAGTATCCGACGCATAACAATAAAAACTACAAGTAATGACCAGTGGTAGGTGATGCCTATCCTTGGGAATAACTGCATTAGAGCATTCGCTGACTTCACAATTAATGTTGTCACTTATAAATACTAGATCCAATAATCTATTTAGGGCATTAACACTTTTACTAATTTGCTTTAAATTGAGACTCAATAAATTATCAATGAAATACAGTTCGTGATTCAAAGAAAGATTATTAGGTGTGAGACCATAACTAGAATTATTTGTTGACCAGTGAATATTACAAAGGTTGAAGTCTCCAAGCACGCAGAGGTGGTTATCATTAAGGTTTCGTAAAACAAGAGAGATTATGTTATCAGCATGAGCTTTGTATACATCAAATGCGCTGCCTGGTGGAACATAAGAGGCAAGCAGATATAGGGAGCCATGCGCACCAGAACCAGAACCATTTATACACACGCAGATTTGGTCAAGTAGCGAGTCGTCATTGTTGAGCGGAAATAAAAATGAACGCAGCTGGCGCTTGACAGCAATTAAAACACCACCACCGCGAATGCAACCAGTTTTCCCAGCATCCCGATCCTTGCGATAGACATTGAAAAGATTTGGGTCAAAGAACTCACTATCAAAAAATTTTTCATTGAGCCATGTCTCGATGAAGACAAAGATATCATAATCCATTTGCGCACTAAAATTATACACAAGATCAGACTTGGTTCTCATGCCAGATACATTGTGAAAATATATCCTTAAGTCGTTACTGCTTTTATTAGCGGGACGATTTCTCCCTACTGTGTGCGAGGAGGCTTTTTGTGAGCCTTCCGAAAAAACTGAAAAGGCTTCACCGTAACATTAGTCGGCCAAATTTCGGAGCTGAGCAATTTGTCAAATGATGACTCAGGAACTCCCAACTTGAAGCTAACTCTATTCAGATTTGCCAACGCAACATCTTTTTTTACTAGCTTCGTACAACTTAATGCGGTTTTATTTAAATTAGCTTGCCTAGCCACATATTCAATTATATTATCTTCAGTTACAGATGGCGAAAAAGACGATATATGTAGCCATTTGTAACGATCAGCAACCACCAGATCGCTCGATGCGTTAGATCCTCTAATAAGAATTCGAAAATTAGTATTTTTCATTTTAGTTCGAGTTTTAGACACATTTGCCCCCTGTCCATCATCCTTAATAGACGCATGAGTGGATGAAGAAGAAGCCGAAATACCCGTCGTTGGCACGGCCGTAATTATGGATGCATACGTATTGCGAGAATTATTTGAAGTTGAAATAACACTCTGAGGCGTCGACGTCACAGCATTGGACACCGTTGTATTAGTAGTGCAAGCAGCTGCAGTACTAATATTTGAGATAGCACTAATCGATACTACAGATGATTGAGGATTCATAGGCACTGACGTCACAACACTAGGCGTTGAAGTTTTAGTAGTGCAAGCAGCAGCACTTGTCGATAGTACGGATGGTTGGGCACTCACTGGCACTGACGTCACAACATTATTATTTATTGTATCCGCATGCACTGACGTCACAACACTAGGCGACGTGATTGCAATGGCACAAGCAGCAGCATCAACAGCAACAGTCGAGCGAGCATTCTCATGCACTGACGTCACAACGTTCGTTGTATTAGAAGTATTTGACATGTTAGCACTCTCATTAGTTGAGGGTGGCAGATGAGAGGGATTACCGTACCACACATCGGCATTATTCATGACTTGTTTAACTGCGACTTCAAAAGAGCCGCGTAAACAATTTATTTCCGCGGTGAGGGAAGCAATTGTATTGTCTTTTTCTACCATATCGCGCTGAAACGCCAGTAGAGCTGAGTGCAAGCTATCAAATTTTAACGAGAGTTTTTTGTTGTCATCTTTTAGAGCACTGACCACATTAAAAACACGAGCATTCTCTGCTCTAAGAGAAGATATTATATTAAATAAAGATACCAATGTTGGTTGTTGTTTGTTGACGTTGTTATTACTGTTGTCACTTTTTATCGCATTGTCAGGCCTAGATTTCGTAGATTCTAAAGAATTACTTTCTGACAAATTCGAATTTTTGGCAATAGCCTTTTCATCCATCATGAGAGTTGGGGGAGGAGAGCGAAGGGAATTCCGACGCTGAGTAGCACAATTTTTACAAAAAAAACTCTGCTGGGAGTTCAATAAAAAATCGACGTCTGACTGACGGATATCAACACAATTTATGTGAAAGAGATTGTTGCACTTAGCGCACTGCACTTTCGGTTGACTTCTATCAACTTTTTGACCGCACACACAAGGCATTTTAATTAAAAGTTTAAATAATTGGAATTAATAATGATAATTTCCAGAAGTCAGCGATTTGTCAAATGTGTTACCATTGCAAAGGCACTTTTACTTTCACAACACGGTGGATTTATAGATTTATGAAGGAGCGTTTTAAAAACACGTCTGAACTGTACGAGCGCGTTCGTTAGTGGACCTTTCCGCCATCATTTCTGGATTGTTTTCGGGATACCGTCGGGGTCATTTCTGGACTTCTTCGGGACTATTTCGTGATCATTTGGGGTCCCTTCCGGCTTAATTTCTGTATGGTTTTCTGGATCCGTCAGGAATCCCGTCGGGGTCATTTCGGAACTTTTTCGGGACTAATACGGGATAATGTGGGGAGTCTTTCGGCAGCATTTCTGGATGGTTTTCGGTTTCGTACGGAATCCCGTCAGGATCATTTCGGGATCATTTAAGGATGGTTTTCATGATTCGTCCGGGATCCCGTCAGAGTAATTTCTGGACTTTTCCGAGACTATTTTGGGACCCTTCCAAGATCATTCGGATTTCCGCATCTGTCCGGGATCAAGTCAGGGTCATTTAGGGATCCGTTCGAGATCCCGTCTGTGTCATTTCGGGACTTATTCGGGACTATTTCGGGATCATTTCTCGATGGTTTTCGGGATCCGTCAAGGTCATTTCGGGACACTTTCGGGATATGTTGGGGACCCTTTAGGGATCATTTCGTCACTTTTTCTGTATTATTTCGGGATCATTTGGAGACCCTTCCGGCATCATTTCTTGATGGTTTGCCGGATCCGTCAGGGTCATTTTGGGACCATTATGGGATCATTTGGGGACCCTTTCTGGGGATTCCTTTTTTGGGAGTCCTTTCAGGATTTTTTTGTTACTTTTTTGGGATAGTTTTGGGACCCTTCCGGGATCATTTCTGGATCCATGCGGGATCCCATCGAGGTCCTTTCGGGACTATTTCGGGATCATTTTCGGAACCTTCCAGGATCATTTCTACATAGTTTTCGCGATCTGTCGTGGATCGCCTCGGGGTCATTTCGGAACTTATTCTGAACTACATATGTCCTGTATATTTTCTGGATGTTGTTTGAGATCCGACCGGGAGCCCGTGAGGGTCATTTCGGAACTTTTTCGGGACTATTTCGGGATCATTTTGGTACCCTTCAGGGATCATTTCTGTGTGGTTATCTGGATAATCGTGTCGTTGTCATTTCCGGTTTTTTTGGGACTATTCCGGGAGATTTTGGAGACCCTTCCTATCAGATTATCAGCTGATTTAGTTTCCTGTTTTTACTCAATCACAAAAATAAAATGCATTAGTTAGGAACAAGTTTTTAAACAGACAACTGTATGTGTTAACTTTTATATTAACAGTGGAGCAGCAATTAAGACAATAATCTCGCATAGCACAGCATCTAAATGCATGTTAGAGTGTAAGCAGTCTCTGGAGAGAATTGGGACAGGGACAAGTATACATTTATATTGGGTACCAGCGCATAGATGGGAATGAAAAAGCGGATGAACAAGCTAAAGAGGGCGCATCCCTTGAAGCTCCCAATTAGACTGGGCGAGAGGAAAGGCGTAGTTTCACGCGCGGGGCTGTAAAGTGTCGTAGATTATTTGTAGGTCTTACCAACTTAGACTAATAAAGTTGCTTCTATCATTAAAAAGAGAGGACTGTAGGCTCATGACGGGTAATCTCACTGGACACTGCCCTCTGGCGTCACATGCTTTTAAATTAGGCTTGGTCAGTGACAGCAGATGTAGGAAGTACGGACTGGAGGAGGAAACGATCGAGCACGTTCTGTGCTCTTGCCCTGCGCTTGCCAGGCTGAGACTCCAGGAGTGATACAGCAGTCAGATCTAGAAGCAGAAAGTGGCTTAAGTCCTAGGAAGCTTCTAGTATACGCCAAGAGGAGGGAGTTATTTTATAACATACGTCCTGTTTTTTGATAGGGTTTGTCAGTTGTTCGTTAAAACAAACTTCTGGTAAAACTACGGACTCATTGAATCTTTTTTTTATTTCCTCATGGAACGGCCAGTTCAACCTAACCTTATCCGAAAGGTTTCCGTATCTTCAACCGTCAATCCAATAATAATTGAAGCATTCGTGTCTCTTTGCTTCCATGAGGCATCTCGATATTCACGAACAGGACTTTCAATGAAATCCCAAACCTTTTCCATCTTCATAATAAGCTGCATTCTATATTTTCACAGCTCGTGTTTATCGCGATATAATGTCGTAATCGCCAACCTTAGATCAGTCATATCGTAAGGTTGGGTTAGATTTAACTGGCCGGTCCATGAGGACCTCACGTAGACTGATTGAGTCCGTAGTGTTACCAGAAGTTTGTTTTAACGACCAAACTGAAAAACCCTATCAAAAACGAGGACCTATGTTATAAAATAACTCCGTCCTCTTGGCAAATACTAGAAGCTTCCTAGGATTTAAGCCACTTGCTGCTTCTAGATCTGACAGCTGTGTCACTCCTAACAGCTGGAGTGTTAGCCTGGCAAGTGCAGGGTACGAGCACAGAACAAGCTCGATGGTTTCCTCCTCCAACCCGCACTTCCTAATTCTGCTATCACTGACCAAGCCTAATTTAAAGGCATGTGACGCCAGAAGGTAGTGTCCAGTCAGAATACCTGATAGAAGCAACTTTCTTAGTCTTATGTTGTAAGATCTACAGCCCCGCGCATGAACCCACGCCTTTCCCGCTTGGTCGATCATGTGCACCTCTGGCTTTTGCTTAATCTCGCCCAGTCCAATTGGCACGTCTACGGAGCAAGCTTCAAGGGATGGGACATTTTTAGCTAGCTCTTCTGCTTTTTCATTCCCATGTATTCCCATATGCCCTGGGACCCAATTTAGATGTATGCTTCTCTCTGTCCCCCTTCTCTCTAGAGACTACTTACACTCTAACATGCACTTAGATGCTGTGCTATGCGAGATTATTGCCTTAATTGCTGCTTTACTGTCAATATAAAAGTTAACACGGTTGCAGCTTAAGCTATTCTCTTCCAGGGTTTCTACTGCTTTGGTTACGGCTAATATTTCCGCTTGGAAAACGCTACAGTAATCCGGCAGCCTGTAGGATCTGCTTATTTCCGGATCAGCACAGTATACCGCAAACCCTACTTCTTCCACTACTTTGGAACCATCGGTGTACACATGCATCGCCTCATCCGCCATTTGCGCACCCTTGAGCCAACCGTTCACCTCTATTGTGGCCATAAGATCTACCTCGAAGAGTCTGTTCGTCTTGTGATTGATGACGCTATACTACTATGGCCATATGGTCGGCGCTCTAGCTGTCCCGAGGCACCGAGCCTGGTTGCGGTCGTTAATGCATTGTTCTTTCCTACCAGGTCTACAGGTGGAATGTACAGAATGGCATACAGTGCAGCTTTGTGGGTTGTTTTCAGGGCTCCCGTAATGCTGAGCATTGATAGTCTGCATACCCCCTCTAATTTTTTGAGGTATGTTGTTTTTTGCGTGGCTTTCCACCAAACAAGAACTCCATAGTATAGAATAGGGCTTACAATCGCTGTAAAAACACAATGAGAAAGAGAGGGTGATAGGCCCCACGTACACCCCGGCATTCTTTAACATACATAGAGTCGCGTTGAAGTCTTCCTGACCCTCTCCTCCACGTTGAGCTTACATGACAGCTTATTGTCTGGGATGATTCCTAGATATTTTGTGCAAGGTTTGTCCTCTAAGGTCACCCCTCCCAACTTAGGCCTGGTCAAATTTCGAACTTTGTACCTCTTTGTAAACAAGACCATATCCGTCTTCTCCGCATTCACTTTCAATCCGACATTAGATGCCCAGGTATGAATATCCCGAAGCGCCAGATCAATCAAAGAACTAATCGTTGGAAGGCACTTTCCACTTATGACAATTGCAACGTCATCTGCGTAAGCCGAAAGTACTACGGGCCCCTTATCGAATCGCCTGAGCAGTTGGTTGATGGCCAGCATCCACAGCAGAGGTGATAGCACCCCTACCTGCGGCGTGCTCTTGTCCACTGATTTCGTGGACTCGTACAATCCCCATTGTGATGTAATCTTTCTGCAATTTAACATGCAGCCGATCCATCTGATTAAGGCAGGATGTACTTTAATGTAATTAAGACCATCCATAATCGCCAATTTTGCAACATAATTGAAAGCCCCGGCAATGTACAAGAAGACTCCTAGAGCACACTCTTTATATTCCAGGGATTTCTCTATGCTTATTACCACCCTATGCAATGCGGTGTCTAGCCATATCGTACAGTGTCAATAGAATTACCGAACAAACAAATTACAAATGTAAAATATTTCATAATTCTCTATTTTGTAATCAGTTTAAAAAATTTACAGTTTTATAATAAAGTTTCTGACAATTACAAATGAAAACTAGATGTGTATAACAAGCAAAGGTGCTGCAGCTCGTGGGATTTCATAATCTTCGCAATCCATCTGATGGATACGGTACAGTTCCCCTACGTCAATCCCTTTGGCCCTTAAAGCAGCCATGAACGCGGTTTCAATATGACCCAATACATCAGGCTGTCGTGTATAAACCCAAACGAGTTCTAAATTTTGGAAGAGAAAATAATGTTATAAATATGTTTATATATGATTTTTGAATGGCGTGTAAAATTGTGACTACGTTCGTCCATTTGTGCAGCATTCTTCAAATTTTATTAAAGGTAGAAATGGATTGTTGAACTCTAATCCATTATGTAGACTTTTGGTTCAAAGACTATGTTGAAGATAAGCGTGGGAATGATTTACCCCTATCCCTTTTGGAATTTGGTTTGTTAACGAAATTATTACGATGTTCAGTGTCATTGTTTTTTCTGCATTCCAATATTTTGTAGAAAAAATAGCTAAAACATATTGCAAATACATAATACACGAAGCCCAACAATATAGCTGTTTTTTGCTTAATGTTAATTTGAGAGTTGGTGAAAATCTCATATTAAAAACTTCCCTAACAATTGTTGTTTGAGTTTCATTTTAGAGCTAACGTGTCAGATTTGAGAACAAGGCTAACGCTAATTTGGGATTTTTAATTAGAATTCCCAAACCCATCACAAACATGATGAATGAAAAATGCAGAGAATCAAATTGGGAACCAAATTTTTCTACAACTTTTGAGAATTTTTGTTCTGCTCCTTTCTCGGAAAAATTGCCAATTGAAACTTATTGTAATAGTATTGGCGCTACTTTCCTCCTCTCTGCTATGCTGCCGAAGGCCTCCACAAAATAAATTAAAAGCGCTATTCTGTGCACTTGGACAAATTCACCATCTTGCTTATTTGTTATTTGTCAAGTTTGACAATTTATCAAGTAGATAATTGCTACTTTATGTAAAAAATAAAAAGTTTTTTCGCTGACAAATTGTCAATAAGTCAAACGCTCTTGATAATTTAATTTATACGGATAAATTTAAACTAGAATTCTGTTATTGTGCGATCGAGAGAAAATGGAAGAAGATTTATTACTTTTGCTATTATTGTGCGAAGATCCTCCTTGATTGGATTTTGGGGGTAATTTCTGGGTGGTTTTTGAAACTCCCTCGGGGTCCTCCCTGGGTCATTTGGGGGTCGTTCCGGGATCTTTTCGGAGACTCTCTCGGAGTAATTCGGGTTCTTCCGGGATGGTTTTGGGGAGTCCCCAATGTCCACCAAATTAACTCGATGGAGTCCCCATAACCATTCCGGAAGGTCCTCCAAATTACCCCAAGGGACCCCGATGGAATCCCCAAAACCATCTCAGAATGTCCCCCAAATGTCCCCGAGGAAGTCCCCAAAAAAATCCCGGAACGACCCCTAAAAGACCCCGTGGAAGTCCCCAAAACCATTCCGGAATGTCTCCCAAATCACCCCAAGGGAGTCTTCATAACCATCCCGGAAGGTACCCCAAATTACACCGAAGAAGTCCCCAAAACCATCCCAGAATGTGCCCCAAATGACCCCGAGAGAGTCCCCAAAAAGATCCCGGAACGACCCGCAAATGAACCCGACGGAGTCGCCAAAACCTCTCCGGAAATATACCGAGGGAGTCCCCATAAACATCCCGGAACGACCCCTAAATGACCCTGAGGGAGTCCCCAAAATGATACAGGAATAACCCCAAATGACCCGAGGGAGTCCCCAAAGTCATGCCGAAATGACCCCCAAAAATCCAGCGGATTATTTTTTCCTATTTCCATTTCGGGGTTAGCAGCATAAAATGAGACATATCGCTCCAATTGCTCATGCGTAGCACGTTCCACTTTTGATTTCCTTGAAAAAACTATGATTTTAAAATATTTGTTACAAAAAATAATGAACAATATTAACTTATGTTTTTTCGTCTTACGTTTTTTCCATTTCACGATTCTTGCACTAAACAGCTGATTTCTGTTTACTTTATTTAGTTCACCACAATATGATGAAAAGCACAAGTACTTTGATAAATTATTAAAAATGTATTTGATAAAAATAAGTAGCCATAAAGGAGTAAAAAAATTTAAGAACTTATAAAACTTGTTAATAAAAAGAAAAATAGAAAAGGTTTTGATAAAAGCTTGATTTAATTAAAACGAGTACATATATTTGATAAAAAAAAATCCGAAAAATAACTTTTTAATTTAGAAGTAGTAAAATAAATAAACAAAGAATTTTTTTGGAAATAATTAGTAAACACAAGTAAGGAAGTCTAAGTCCGGGTGAAACCAAACATTACATACCCAGCTGTACACTTGAAATGCTGTTGTTGTTTGTTTTGTGTTCTTAATATTGTTACAAGGCTGCACAATAATATATATGTACATATGGTTCTATTCTGAACTAATTTTTCTTCGAGTTATGGCTCCCGAAACTTGGGAAATGAAATGCTATTCATATAAAGCTATTTTTTGAAACGATATGGCTTATTTTATTTGCTCACGACCCTTTTAAAAATCTTTTATATAAAAGTGGGCGTGGTCCTTTACCGATTTCGTTAATTCTTCTTCAAAGCATTCCTTATAGTAAAGGCAACCTCTCTGCCGAATTTTGTTACGATAGGTTTCACGATTTTTGATTTATGATTAATAATATTTGTAAAATTGATTTTATCACAAGTGGGCGGTACCACGCCCATTTTAAAAAAGTTTTGAAAATTTTCACACGTCAAGTTCTAACACTCTAGGTGTATTATTTACGAAATAATCAAAAAAAATGTTATATATATAAAAAGTGGGCGTGGTTACCATCCAATGTCGCACATTTTCAATACCAATCTATTCTGGGTCCAGATATGCTCGTGTACCAAATTTGGTGAAGATATCTCAATATTTACTCAAGTTATCGTGTTAACGCATCGACGGACGGACGGACGGACATGGCTCAATCACATTTTTTTCGACACTGATGATTTTGATACGAGTATACGGAAGTCTATATCTATCTCGGTTCCTTTATACCTGTACAACCAGCCGTTATCCAATCAAAGTTATAATACTCTGCGTACAAGTACAGCTGAGTATGAAAACTAAGTAATTTTTTGAAATAAGTATAAAAAATAAAAACAAGTAATTAGTAACAAGAACAAAAAAATTCATAAAATTTGTGAAAATGTAACAAAGTAGAACGAAGCCTTGATTTCATTAAAATTAGTAAGGAATATTGGTAAAAAAAATGTATTTAAAAGAAGAAAGAAATATGTAAATTTAGAAAAAAACTTATAAAAATAAAAATAATTAGTAAAAAACGGCGGGCTCATTCATCCTATTTGACGTCCTCACGGATCGGCCAGATCAACTATACATTGCAATACATTTTAAAATACATGTCATGTATGTGAGAGAGTCGTATTAGCGTGTGCTCCTGCTGTTGTTGTTGTTGTAGCGATTAGGTTACTCCCCGAAGGCTTTGGGGAGTGTTATCGATGTGATGGTCCTTTGTCGGATACATATCCGATACGCTCCGGTAACAGCGCCATTAAGGTGCTGGCCCGACCATCTCGGGGACGATTTATATGGCCACATTAAACCTTCAGGCCATCCCTCCCTCCCCACCCCCAAGTTCCCTGAGGAGTTTGGGGTCGCCAAAGCCTCGTCTGTTGGTGAAACGGGATTCGCCGCTCGAAGGTGAGGTTGACAATTGGGTTGGAGAAGCTATATATTGCGCTACACAACCCCTTGAATCCCCGTGTGCTCCTATATCTTCTTTACTGCCTTTATGGCATAGGGAATGAGATTAAGTTGGCGGAAATAATTTTTAGTAAAATAAGAATTGTACAACTGATTTTCCACCAATAAGAAAACCGCTTCTATTTATATTTATATCGCTCAAATGATCTTGCAGACCATTAGCTTTCGGTGACGAACATGCTTAATAGGGACCTGGTCTGGCGGCGTTCGGACACACAAAAATCGAAATGCTTAGTTAAATCAAAACTTACTAACCAGCGTGCCCCGATTGAAAATTCTGGCAGGCATAGATGATAAGTTTCTGTGAATCAAGAGTTAGAACTTTGTACATAAGATTATTCCAATCAATCGCTCCAGTTCCGGGATTAGCTGCAAAATATAAATAAAATTTATAGTTTAAATTTCTTAGAAAGATATGATTATAATAACATACCTCTTGGCCAATATGTAATTCGAAATTGTCCTGCACAATTCGAAGGGAATTTAAGTGATCCGACGCTAACAATTGGGGTCTCCCTAGTAATTGTGAAAAAAATGTGTTAAGCTGCGGTGTATATTTTCAAAGTAAACAACAAGAAGAGTATGTGAACGCTACTTCTAGTTTAAGGAGGAAGTGATACGACTTTGCAGGAGGAAAAAAGCATAGGCAGAAAGGCATGAGTGCGAGGAGCATGAGCTGTTAGTCACCACGAATGACGCCTGCAAATTTTAGCAAACAAATTCGACGACAGACGAAAAGTTCTTAGTCCGGGGTAAAATACTGTCAGAATGAAAACGGTTACCTTTTAACCGATGTTCAGAGAGCACTTAGATTGTGCAGGGAACACCTCTCTGACCTTCCAAATGGAGACAGCGATGTACCTATCGCCCAACTTTGAGCCCGCAATCGATAAACTTATGTTCGTCCACCCGACTATGACGAAATCAGAATATCAATAACCAGATTAAAAAACAAAAAGACCTCGGACGATCAGTGACGTAGTGAGGTTTTCTTGCGCCCGGGAAAAATATTTTTTTGGTTTGCCCGCAAAACTAACGTTGAGCAACACCATCAGCTCAGTTAGAATTGGTGTTGGGTCACCCTAATATACATACGTAGTATACATACATTATTCTATACTTATCATGACTATTTTTTTTTGTACAAAAACTAATTACTGTAAACCATACATTTTTGCTCTCCTTATAAACACATATCCTATTCTGCATTTCATGAATTCAATAAAAGTTAGTACTTGTATAGCAATCGAGCGGTCGCGTTCTTATTTATGTTGGGTGAAAAGGGTGCTAAGTGAGTACAAGTGAACAATTAAAAGGCAATAGAACACAAGCTCCAATACATATCATTGCAGCAACAACAAATTAAGCTGCAAAGTCAAAAAAAGGCTTTTGACTATTCATTTTGGCGCCCAACGTGGGGCCTAGTGTTCTTTAAAATAAACAAGTAAGAACGGGACTGTCTTCGGCTGTGCCGAAGACTTCATACCTTTCATGAATGGGGCTGAAAAATAATTTTATCCCGTTCGTAATCTCCGAATAATCGGATGTATAAGATAAGAAATATATAGTGAACATATCTACATACCTTAACGATTTTTAAGATAAATATAAAATAAAAAATAGGTAGGTAATCTGTGTGAGGATGCAAAGCTTCACGTTTTTTGCGGTCTGCATGTAAAAACTATGACTACGGATCACGTATTTCAAAAATATATGACGTAAACGTAACTATTTGATGAATTTTGAAGCTTCTAGCCGTAAAAAAGGGGTCAAAATGACAATTTATATGAAGTATATGATATATATACCACCGATCTCTATGACTTTTTCAGACAACAATATATGCTATATACGTAAGCATTTTTGTGAAATTTGAAGCTTCTAACTGTTAAAACGGGGCAGAAATTGCGCAAAGTTTCTTATCTGAACAATCGGTTGTATGAGATATATACTATGTATACCACCGATCTCAATGATTTTTTCAGACATCAATATATGCTATACACGTAAGCAGTTGGTGAAATTTGAAGCTTCTAGCTATTAAAATGGGACCGAAATCGTAAAAAAATATATATATACTATATATATATACTATATATACCATCATATATATATTATATATATCACCGATCTCTATGATTTTTTGACACAACAATACATACTATATACGTAAGCAATCGGTGAAATTTGAACCTTATAACTGTTAAAATGGGGTAGAAATTGCGAAAAGTTTCTTATCTGAACAATCGGTTGTATGAGATATATACTATATATACAACCGATCTCTATGATTTTTTCAGACAACAATATATGCTATATACGTAAGCAATCAGTGAAATTTGAAGCTTATAGCTGTTAAAATGGGGTAGAAATTGCGAAAAGTTTCTTATCTGAACAATCGGTTGTATGAGATATATACTATATATACAACCGATCTCTATGATTTTTTCAGACAACAATATATGCTATATACGTAAGCAAAAAAGTTTCTTATCTGAACAATCGGTTGTATGAGATATATACTATATATACAACCGATCTCTATGATTTTTTCAGACAACAATATAGGCTATATACGTAAATATTCGGTGAAATTTGAAGCTTCTAGCTGTTAAAATGGGGCTAAAATTTGCGAAAATATATATATATATTTATATATAAAATATATACTATATATACCACCGATCTTTATGATTTTTTCAGACAACAATATATGCTATATACGTAAGCATTCGTTGAAATTTGAAGCCTCTAGCTCTTAAAATAGGGCAGTAATTACGAAAAGTTCCTTATCTGAACAATCGGTTGTGGGGGATATATACTATATATACGACCGATCTCATAAACTTTTTCAGGCAACAATATGTGCAATATACGAAAGTATATAGTGAAGTTTGAAGCTTCAATCTGTTAAATTGGGTAAGATATTACAAAAATCCTCTTTTTCTGAAAAATTGGTTGTATGGAGGATATATGCTATAGTGGTCCGATCCGGTCGGTTCCGACAAATGTCTAATCGGACACCCAAATACACCCGCTCACCAAATTTTATCAAGATATCTCAAAAATTGAGGGTCTAGTTTGCATACAAACAGACAGACGGACAGACGGACAGACGGACAGACGGACATGGCTAAATCAACTCAGCTCTTCAACCTGATTATTTCGGTATACTTAATGGTGGGTCTATCTATTTTCCTTTAAGGACTTACAATTTTCGGTTTCGTGACGAAGTTAATATACCATTTCATTTTCATGAAAGGTATAAAAATAAACAATAAATAATTTGTGTAACATTGATTTAATCATACATACTCTCATAAAGTGCACGCACATACATATATGCATTTTTTATCACAATCGCTCGGTTAAATACAGTCGCGACCCTTTTCACCTTCACGTGAACTTAGTTCGATTCTCGAACCGTTACCGGTAAATTCTATTTGCTAATTTGCTCTTTGCAAATAACGAAAGTCATACATCTGTCGCAAGTGACGTCATCGCACCTTACGCCAACTCTTCTGCTGCGCCTTTGCTAGCATTTCAATAGGAGTGTATTGTAGTTTTTGCTGCATCATAACATTCTTTTCTCCGTACGACTCTCAGCCTACATTTCTTTTGTTGGAGGTATCGCACCACCATTCTAGTTGTTGTATTTTTCGCAAAGTCTCGCTCAAACATCATTGCAATGACGGACACACTCAAGCAGCAACGAGCCAACACAAAAAAGAATATTTCGCGTATTAAAACAATTATCGTGACAAATGGTAAAGGAGAAGGGAAAGGCTTATCAACTATTGAGTTGAAGTGTCGCTTAGGAATACTGGAGTCTTATTTCACTCAACTCATGAGTTACCAAACACAAATAGAAAAGCTAGAGCCCGATGATAACATGAGAGGTGAGTTGGAAGATTTGTATGTAGGCGTTAAAATTGCTATTCAAGAACAATTGGGTGAGGATTTGAATAGCAGTATACTGGGAGAAAGGCAGGTTGTGATTCCTACTTATAACTCCAAGTTGCCGGTACTAAAATTGCCTACATTTACTGGAAAGTACTCAGAGTATAAAAATTTCATCACTTCGTTTAATCAAATAATTGATCGTGAGCTTGGCCTTTCCAACATCGAAAAATTCAATCACCTTCTGAATTGCTTGCAAGGGCAAGCACTGGAAACGGTCAAAGCATTCCAGGTAAGCAACGAAAATTACAAAAAGGCACTCGATAGGTTGAAATCGCGCTATGACAATAAAACGCTCATTTTCATGGAAAATATAGAAACTCTTTTCGAACTTCCGCACACAAAGAAACAAAACTGCATTCAACTTCGTAGTCTTATTGACAACGTCTCTGCACTCCGTGATTCCTTGCAATCTCTAGGCACGGACACAGATATTTTTAATGCCATGGTGATATATATTGTTATGCAAAAGGTGGATGATGGCACTGAAAAAAAGTGGAAAGAGTCGCTAGATTTTATAAAGTTTCCAACCTGGAACGACTGCGCTAAGGTGCTTGAAAGACGCTGTCAGTTTCTTGAGAGCATCGAGTCTTCGAATTCCACCGTAGAAACAGCAGGTAAGCTTGACAATAAGCCTGTTAAAAGGGGTAGTAAGCAGCAGTCGACAAAACAAAACTATTCCTTTACCTGTACCAATCGCGCATGTGTTCTCTGTGCAAGCACTGAACATATTCTCGGAGGTGGCTGTCAACGATTCAACGATATGAGCATTGCTGACCGTTTCAGCAATGCGAAAAGACTTTCCCTTTGTATAAACTGCCTCTCATCGGCAGTACAATGGCTCACAAATATCCTCATCCTCGCGGACATGTTTGCTTTCCTGCGAAGAGTCAATAAATCTACATCTTGAGAAGCTTTCGAAATTGGATGAAATACCGTCACCTTCTATGCTATCTGATGAGCAGGCTAGTTGCGAATCATTTTACATACAAACCATTTCACGCAGCACCACAGGCCGATTAATTGTTCGTTTACCCTTTAAAGAAAGTCTCTTGGAAATTCAAGAGAAATAGCTATGCATAGGTTCATCGCGCTGGAACGTCGATTGGCACGTTCACCAGAAACAAAGGCACAGTACATGAGTTTTATGCGTGAGTACGAGGAGCTCGGCCATATGACCGCTGTAAAAATACTGCGACATATGGCACAGCAGCTGCTCCATATCTTGCAGTGAGAAGTTTGAACTACTTAGCAGACATCTACACTAGTCAATTTCCTTTGGGTGCAGAAAGAATCAAATCGTCTTTCTACGTCGACGACTTTTTGTGCGGAGCCAATACTTTAGAAGAACTATCACAAATAAAATTTGAAGTTACTACTATTTTAGAAGAGGGCGGCATGAAGCTCGCTAAATGGCACTCGAATGTTGAGTCATTCGTAAATGACCAAACAATGAAAGAGCTCAACATCAACGATGCTCAAATAACCAACGCACTCGACATTACTTGGGACCAACATAATGATATTTTTTTATTTTCATTTTTGCCCAGGGTTCTAAAGTCGCACAAGTCGACAAAACGCAATATATTGTCACTAACATCGTCGCTTTTCGATCCTCTCGGTCTCCTTGCTCCGCTGCTTGTTACAGCGAAAATCATCTTACAAGAGTTATGGCTACTCAAGCTAAATTGGGACGAATCGGTGCCCCAAAATTTCCATTGTGCTTGGCAAAACTTGCTCAAAGAATTCTCTTCGTTGTCATTATTGCAGGTCCCGCGCTATTCTTTACAAACTACTGTTTTGCCAACTCAGCTTCACGGTTTTTGCGATTCTTCCATCCGCGCATATGGATGCTGTGTCTATGTTCGTGCCGAGGATAAAAATGGTAATGCCACAACGAGATTGATAACAGCCAAATCTCGTATCGCTCCAACAAAGAAAAAATCGCTACCAAAGCTTGAACTCTGTGGAGCGCAATTGCTCGCACAACTAATTTCAAAGGTCAGACATATATTCGTTGATCAAGATTTGGTAGTTTACTTATGGACAGATTCGCAAATTGTCTTACATTGGCTACGTATGCATTCCTCCACTTTATCAACCTTCGTTGGCAACCGTGTATCTGAGATACAAGAGTTGACTAGTAATTGCCATTGGAGACACGTACCGACGCAACATAATCCTGCAGACGTGTCATTGCATGGATGTTCCGGTTTTATAGAAAAACCAATAAAGCAAGCAAAAATATCATCGACACTCCAAATTTATCACCGCAAGAAATTGAAACCGCGCTTTGGTGCATAATTTGGAATATTCAACAACAATATTTTTCAGAAGATATATGTCGCGCTAAGAAAGGCAAACCAGCTGAAAATTCGCTCAAATTTCTAAATCCGTTCATGAGCGACACTTGTGGCTTTAACTTGCTTAAAGTGGGCGGTCGACTCGAATTGACAGCTCTGCCACACACACAGCGACATCCTGTGCTTTTACCAAGCAAATGTCACTTTGTTGAATGCTTAGTGCGCCATTTACACATTACAAATTTTCATGCCGGACCCAAAGCTCTAGTTGCTCTTATTCGCCTCAGGTTTTGGGTCATCAATGCTAGAGATGCTGCTCGTCGGGTTGTTCGGTCGTGCATACACTGTGTGAGATATCGTCCAAAGCTGCTGCAACAAATGATGGGAAACCTCCCCGTCGAAAGGCTCACGCCCTGCCGACCCTTCTCTCGATGTGCTGTTGACTTTTGCGGCCCTGTTAGCACGTATCTACGAATTAGAGGGAAAACTTCATACAAAACGTACATATCTATATTTGTCTGTCTTTGGTCAAAGGCAGTACATATCGAAGTCGTCTCAGACTTGTCAACAGACGCATTCATTGCAGCGCTTAAACGAATGATAGGCAGAAGAGGTTTGCCAACCGACATATTTTGTGACAATGCCACAAACTTCGTTGGCGCTGATCGTAAACTGAGTGAGCTGAAGAAATTTTTATTCGATCCTAACACAAAAAACAAAATTACACATTTTTGCTCAAACGAATTTATCAACTTCAACTTCATTCCTCCCAGAGCACCACACTTCGGCGGCCTATGGGAAGCCGCAGTAAAATCAGCGAAGGGGCACCTAAACCGAACGCTGGGTAATGCGCGTCTCACATATGAGGAACTGACAACGGCAGTTATAGAGATAGAAGCCATTCTCAATTCTACGCCACTCACGCCACTTTCCAGCGACCCAAATGATTACGAGGCTCTAACGCCTGCTCACTTCAGAATTGGTAGCTCATTAAAGGCAATCCCGGAGCGAAATGAAACAAATAAAGAGCTACACAACATAGACCGATGGAAACGCATTAGCGCAGTTAAGCATCACTTTTGGCGACAGTGGTCGCGCGAATATTTAAGCGAACTGCATTCACGCAATAAATGGGTTCGAGATCAACCAAACGTTCACGCCGATTCCCTAGTGATCATTCACGAAGATAATGTGCCTCCGCAGCGTTGGATAACAGGCAGAATCGTAGCTGCCATTCCCGGCAAGGACAAGCGCGTTCGAGTAGTTGATGTGCAAACATCTAAGGGCATAATAAGGCGTCCCATCCACAAAATTGCATTGCTTCCTGCTTGAAACTTCTTTCAACGGGGGCGGGATGTTGGGTCACCCTAATATACATACGTAGTATACATACATTATTCTATACTTATCATGACTATTTTTTTTTGTACAAAAACTAATTACTGTAAACCATACATTTTTGCTCTCCTTATAAACACATATCCTATTCTGCATTTCATGAATTCAATAAAAGTTAGTACTTGTATAGCAATCGAGCGGTCGCGTTCTTATTTATGTTGGGTGAAAAGGGTGCTAAGTGAGTACAAGTGAACAATTAAAAAGCAATAGAACACAAGCTCCAATACATATCATTGCACCAACAACAAATTAACCTGCAAAGTCAAAAAAAGGCTTTTGACTATTCAATTGATAAAACCCTCTTCGAGTCGTTTGAAACTAAACGAGGTTTCAGAGAGGGTGACCCTCTATCGTGGGATTTCTTTAATTCGTTGCTGGAGAAAATTACACTACCTGCAGAATTTAATTGCTCTGGAAAAATCTAATTCTAATCTATCTAATCTAATATCTAATCTAATATCTAATATATCTAATATATATTATAAATGGGAAAGTTTGGATGTTAAGATGTTTGGATGTTTGGATGTTTAGATGTTTGGATGTTTGGATGTTTGGATGTTTGGATGTTTGGATGTTTGGATGTTTGGATGTTTGTCCAGACGTTTGCCTTTGTGACTCAATAACGCAAGAACGGCTGGACCGATTTGGATGAAATTTTGCACACATATAGCCAATAGTCTAGAAGGATCTACTAGCTATATATTTTTCAAAAGGGGCGTGGTCCCCACCCCCTAGGAACAGTTATAATTTAATTATTATATTTTTTCGTCTTTGCGACTGAATCACGCCAGAATGGCTACACGGATTTTGATGAAATTTGGGACACAGACAGTAGTCTACTAGCGAAATTTTTTTCGAACATGGAAAGAGGGGTGGGGGTCCCACGACCCTTCGAGAAATTATTTTTCATAATTTTTACACATTATAACTTTACGTATACTGGCCTTCACCAATATCACAGACTCAAGGGGTCAAATAAGTCGAGGGCTTACAAAGTAAGCAGTGACACCCTCCGCCCGCCCCCCTTTATCTCCCCCTCTGGTGTAAAATCCATAAATTGTTATAACTCAATCTAAATTTTCTCCTAAATCAATAGTTTTTGGTATCTGGTACATACAGAACGAGATCTAGACAATTTTGGAGGAACGATCAGTGGTCCTCTCCTCTACTCCCGCCATCCGCCCTCCATCAATTGTTTTTATTAGCACGCTTTTATTAGCTTTACCTGTATGTTTCTATCTAACTTTTTATTCGCTCCAATGCGCCTGCTGCCTTATTAACATGGTTTTATAATTAGCTTCACCTTATTTGTAATCCCGTAAGGGTCATATCGAGACCCTTCCGGGATCATTTCTGGATGGTTTTCGGGATCGGTCCGGGATTACGCCGGGGTAATTTCGGGACTTTTTCGGGACTATTTCGGGATCATTTTGGGACCCTTCCGGGATCATTTCTGTATAGTTTACGGGATCCGTCCGGGATCCCGTCGGGGTTATTTTGGAACATTTTCGGGACTATTCCGGAATCATTTCGGGACTATTTCGCGATCATTTGGGGACCCTTCCGGCATCATTTCTGGATGGTTTTCGGGATCCGTGCGGGATCTCGTCGGGGTCATATGGGGACTTTTTCGGGATCATTTGAGGGCTCTTCCGGCATCATTTCTGGATGGTTTTCGGGATCCGTCAGGGATATCGTCGGGGTCATTTGGGGACTTTTTCGGGATCATTTGGGGGCTCTTCCGGCATCATTTCTGGATGGTTTTCGGGATCCGTCCGGGATCTCGTCGGGGTCATTTGGGGACTTTTTCGGGATCATTTTGGGGCTCATCCGGCATCATTTCTGGATGGTTTTCGAAAATTTTCGTCGGGGTCATTTCGGGACTTTTGCGCGACTAATACGGGATCATTTGGGAACCCTTTCGGCATCATTTCTGGATGGTTTTCGGGATCCGTCCGGGATCCCGTCGGGGTCATTTCGGAACTTTTTCGCGACTAATACGGGATCATTTGGGAACCCTTTCGGCATCATTTCTGGATGGTTTTCGGGATCCGTCCGGGATCCCATTAGGGTAATTTCGGGACTATTAGGGGATCATTTGGGAACTTTTCCGGCATCATTTCTGGATAATTTTCGGGATCCGTCCGGGATGCCGACGAGGTCATTTCGGGACTATTTCGGGATAATTTGGGATACCTACCGGTATCATTTCTGGATGGTTTTTGGGATTCGTCCGGGATCCCGTTGTGGTCCTTTCGGGACTTTTTTTCGACTAATACGGGATCATTTGCGGACCCTTTCGGCATCATTTCTGGATAGTTGTCGGGATCCCATCACGGTCATTTCGGGACTATTAGGGGATCATTTGAGGACCTTTCCGGCATCATTTCTGTATTGTTTTCGGAATCCTTTCGGGATCCCGTCAGGGTCATTTTGGGACTTTTTTGGGGCTAATACGGGATCATTTGGGGATCCTCTAGGGGTCATTTCGTGACTTTTTCTGTTTTATTTCGGGATCATTTGGGGACCCTTCCGGCATAATTTCTTGATGGTTTGCCGGATCCATCAGGGTCATTTCGGGAACATTTTGGGATCATTTGGGGACCCTTCCGAGATCATTTCTGGATCCGTCCGGGATGCCGTAGGAGCCATTTCGGGATTTTTTGTTACTTTTCCGGGATAGTTTTTGGACCCTTCCGGGATCATTTCTGGATCTGTGCGGGATCCCATCTGGGTCATTTCCGGACTAATTCGGGATCATTTTGGGATCCTTCCGGAATCATTTCTGTATGGTTTTCGCGATCCGTCGTTGATTCCCTCGGAGCCATTTCGGAACCTTTTCTGGAGTATGTCGGGGTCATTTGGGGACTTTTTCGGGGTCATTTGGGGACTTTTTCGGGATCATTTGGGGGCTCTTCCGGCATCATTTCTGGATGGTTTTCGGGATCCGTCCGGGATATCGTCATTTCGGGACTTTTTCTCGACTAATACGGGATCATTTGCGGACAATTCGGCATAATTTCTGGATAGTTGTCGGGATCCGTTCGGGATCCCGTCACGGTCATTTCGGAACTATTAGGGGATCATTTGAGGACCTTTCGCATCATTTCTGGATAGTTTTTGGAATCCTTTCGGGATCCCGTCAGGGTCATTTCGGGGCTTTTTCGGGATCATTTAAGGGTGGCTTTCAGGATTCGTTCGGGAACCCGTCAGGGTAATTTCTGGACTTTCCCGAGACTATTTCGGGATCATTTTGGGACCTTCCCAAGATCATTTCTGGATGGATTTCGGGATCTGTCCGGGATGCTGTCAGGGTCATTTTGGGACTATTAGGTGAGCATTTGAGGACCGTACCGGCATCACTTCTGGATGGTTTTCGGTATCCGTTCAGATTCCCGTCGGAATAATTGCGGGACTTTTTCGGGATCATTGGGGTCCCTTCCGACATCATTTCTGGATGGTTTTTGGAATTCGTCCGGCATCCGTCGGGGTCATTTCGGGACTTTTTCTCTACTAATACGGGATCATTTGCGGGCCCTTTCGGTATCATTTCTGGATAGTTGTCGGGATCCGTTCGGGATCCCGTCAGGGTCTTTTCGGAACTATTGGGAGATCATTTGAGGACCTTTCCGGCATCATTTCTGGTTAGTTTTCGGGATCCTTTCCGGGTCCCATCAGGGTCATTTCGGGACTTTTTCGGCATCATTTAAGATTGGTTTTCAGGATTCGTCCGGGATCCGTCAGGGTAATTTCTGGACTTTTCCCAGACTATTTCGGGATAATTTTGGGACCCTCCCAAGATCATTTCTGGATGGATTTCGGGATCTGTCCGGGATGCTGTCAGGGTCATTTTGGGACTATTAGGTGATCATTTGAGGACCTTTTCGGCATCACTTCTGGATGGTTTTCGGTATCCGCTCAGGATCCCGTCGGAATTATTGCGGGACTTTTTCGGGATCTTTTGGTGTCCCTTTCGGCATCATTTCTGGATGGTTTTTGGGATTCGTCCGGCATCCCGTCGGGTTCATTTCGGGACTTTTTCTCGACTAATACGGGATCATTTGCGGGCCCTTTCGGCATCATTTCTAGATAGTTGTCGGGATCCGTTCGGGATCCCGTCAGGGTCTTTTCGGAACTATTAGGTGATAATTTGAGGACATTTCCGGCATCATTTCTGGATAGTTTTCGGGATCCTTTCGGGGTCCAGTCAGGGTCATTTCGGGACTTTTTCGGGATCATTTAGAGATGGCTTTCAGGATTCGTCCGGGAACCCGTCAGGGTAATTTCTGAACTTTTCCGAGACTATTTCGGGATAATTTTGGGACCTTCCCAAGATCATTTCTGGATGGATTTTGGGATCAGTCCGGGATGCCGTCAGGGTCATTTTGGTATTAGGTGATCATTTGAGGACCTTTCCGGCATCGCTTCTGGATGGTTTTCGGTATCCGATCAGGATCCCCTCAGAATCATTGCGGGAATTTTTCGGGATCATTTGGGGTCCCTCCCAAGATCATTTCTGGATGGATTTCGGGATCTGTCCGGGATCCCGTCAGGGTCATTTAGGGGTGCGTTCGAGATCCCGTCAAGGTCATTTCGGGACTTCTTCGGGACTATATCGGGATCATTTCTGGATGGTTTATGGGATCCGTCCATGACCCCTTAAGGGTCATTTCGGGACTATTAGGTGATCATTTGAGGACCTTTCCGGCATCACTTTTGGATGATTTTCGGTATCCGTTCGGGATCCTGTCGGAATCAATGCGGGACTTTTACGGAATCATTTGGGATTCCTTCCGGCATCATTTCTGGATGGTTTTCGGGATTTGTCCGGGATCCTGTCGGGGTTATTTCGGGACCTTTTCGGGGCTAATACGGTATCATTTGGGGATCCTCTAGGGGTCGTTTCGTGACTTTTTCTGTATTATTTCGGGATCATTTTGGGACCCTTTCGGCATAATTTCTTGATGGTTTGCCGGATCCATCAGGGTCATTTCGGGACCATTTTGGGATCATTTGGGGACCCTTCCGAGATCATATCTGGATCCGTCCGGGATGCCGTAGGAGCCATTTCGGGATTTTTTGTTACTTTTCCGGGATAGTTTTTGCACCCTTCCGGGATCATTTCTGGATCTGTGCGGGATCCCATCTGGGTCAATTCCGGACTATTTCGGGATCATTTTGGAATCCTTCCGGAATCATTTCTGTATTGTTTTCGCGATCCATCGTGGATCCCCTCGGAGCCATTTCGGAACTTTTTCTGGAGTTAGTCTGGATAATTTAGGGACCCTTCCTGGATATTTTCTGGATGGTTTTTGAGATCCGCCCGGGAGCCCGTCAGGGTCATTTGGGAACCTTTTCGGGATCATTTTGGAACACCTTCAGGGAACATTTCTGTGTGGTTCTCTGGATACGTCTAGAATCGTGTCGCTCTCATTTCGGGTTTTTTTGGGACTATTCGGGGAACTTTTGGAGACCCTTTCGGGGCATTTCTGGATGGTTTTCGGGATCCGTCCGCGATAGCGTTGGGGTCATTTCGTAGCTTTTTCTGGATAATTTCGGGATCATTTGGGATCATATCAGGTTATCAGCTCATTTAGTTCTTTTTTTACTCAATTACAAAAATAAAATGCATTAGACAGAAAACAAAATTTTAAACAGATAATAAGCAGGCTAACGCGAATAGCCCATATATTTAAAATTTTCCTTGCGGACGGGGCCGCGGGTAAAGGCTAGTATATTATAAATGGCAAAGTTTGGATGTGAAGATGTTTGGATGTTTGGATGTTTGTCCAGACGTTTGTCTTTGTGACTCAATCACGCAAGAACGGCTGGACCGATTTGGATGAAATTTTGCACACGTATAGCCAATTGTCTAGAAGGATCTACTAGCTATATATTTTTGAAAAGGGGCGTGGTCCCCGCCCCCTAGGAACAGTTATAATTTAATTATTATATTTTTTCGTCTTTGCCACTGAATCACGCCAGAATGGCTACACGGATTTTGATGAAATTTGGGACATAGACAATAGTCTACTGGCGAAATTTTTTTCGAACATGGAAAGGGGGGTGGGGTTCCCACGACCCCTTCGAACAATTACTTTTTAATTATTTTTACACATTATAACTTTACGTATACGGGCCTTCACCAATATTACAGACTCAATGGGTCAAATAAATCGAGGGATTACAAAATGAGCAGTGACACCCTCCGCCCCCCTCTCCCCCTTCTCACCTCCTCTGGTGTAAAATCTATAAATTGTTATAACTCAATATACATTTTCTCCTAAATCAATAGTTTTTGGTATCTGGTACATACAGATCGGGATCTAAACAATTTTGGAAAAACGATCAGTGGTCCTCTCCTTCTCCTCCCGCCATCCGACCTCCTTCAATTGTTTTTATTAGCACGCTTTTATTAGCTTTACCTGTATGTTTCTATGTAACTTTTCATTCGCTCCAATGCGCCTGCTGCCTTATTAACATGGTTTTATAATTAGCGTCACCTTATTTGTAATCCCGTAATGGTCATATGGAGACCCTTCCGGGATCATTTCTGGATGGTTTTCGGGGTCGGTCCGGGATCCCACTGTGGTAATATCGGGACTTTTTCGGGACTATTTTGGGATCATTTTGGGACCCTTCCGGGATCATTTCTGTATAGTTTTTGGGATCCGTCCGGGATCCCGTGGCGGTTATTTTGGGAAATTTTCGGGACTATTCCGGAATCATTTCGGGATTATTTCGCGATCATTTGGGGACCCTTCCGGCATCATTTCTGGATGGTTTTCGGGATCCGTCCGGGATCCCGTCGGGGTACTTTCGGGATCATTTGCGTACCTTCGAGAGATAAATTCTTGATGGTTGCCGGGATCATTACGGGACTTTCTCGGGGTTACTTTGGGTCCGTTTAGGCATCATTTCTGGATGGCCTTTTGGATTCGTCCGGCATCCCGTCGGAGTCATTTCGGGACTTTTTCGCGACTAATACGGGATCATTTGGGGACCCTTTCGGCATCATTACTGGATGGTTTTCGGGATCCGTCCGGGATATCGTCGGGGTAATTTGTGGACTTTTTCGGGATCATTTGGGGGCTCTTCCGGCATCATTTCTGGATGGTTTTCGGGATCCGTCCGTGATCTCGTCGGGGTAATTTGGGGACTTTTTCGGGATCATTTGGGGGCTCTTCGGCATCATTTCTGAATGGTTTTCGGGATCCGTCCGGGATGTCGTCGGGGTCATTTGGGGACTTTTTCGGGATCATTTGGGGGCTCTTCCGGCATCATTTCTGGATGGTTTTCGGGGTCCGTTCGGGATCCCGTCGGGGTCATTTCGGGACTTTTTCGCGACTAATACGGAATCATTTGGGAACCCTTTCGGCAACATTTCCGGATGGTTTTCGGGATCCGTCCCGGATATCGTCGGGGTCATTTGGGGGCTTTTTCGGGATCATTTGGGGGCTCTTCCGGCATCATTTCCGGATGGTTTTCGGGATCTCGTCGGGGTCATTTGGGGATTTTTTCGGGATCATTTGGGGGCTCTTCCGGAATCATTTCTGGATGGTTTTCGGGATCCGTCCGGGATCTCGTGGGGGTCATTTGGGGACTTATGCGACTAATACGGGATCATTTGGGAACCCTTTCAGCATCATTTCTGAATGGTTTTCGGGATCCGTCCGGGATCCCATCAGGGTAATTTCGGGACTATTAGGGGATCATTTGGGGACCTTTCCGGCATAATTTCTGGATAATTTTCGGGATCCGTCCGGGATGCCGACGAGGTCATTTCGGAACTATTTCGGGATCATTTGGGATACCTACCGGCATCATTTCTGGATGGTTTTTGGGATTCGTCCGGGATCCCGTCGAGGTCATTTCGGAACCTTTTCTCGACTAATACGGGATCATTTGAGGACCCTTTCGGCATCATTTCTGGATAGTTGTCGGGAGCCGTTCGGGATCCCGTCACGGTCATTTCGGGACTATTAGGGGATCATTTGAGGACCTTTCCGGCATCATTTCTGGATAGTTTTCGGAATCCTTTCGGGATCCCGTCAGGGTCATTTCGGGACTTTTTCGGGATCATTTAAGGATGGTTTTCAGGATTCGTCCGGGAACCCGTCAGGGTAATTTCTGGACTTTTCCGAGACTATTTCGGGATCATTTTGGGACCTTCCCAAGATCATTTATGGATGGATTTCGGGATCTGTCCGGGATGCCGTCAGGGTTATTTTGGGACTATTAGGTGATCATTTGAGGACCTTTCCAGCATCACTTCGTAATGGTTTTGGGTATCCGTTCAGGATCCCGTCCGAATAATTGCTGGACTTTTTCGGGATCATTTGGGGTCCCTTCCGGCATCATTTCTGGATGGTTTTTGGGATTCGTCCGGCATCCCGTCGGGGTCATTTCGGGACTTTTTTTCGACTAATACGGGATAATTTGCGGGCCCTTTCGGTATCATTTCTGGATAGTTGTCGGGATCCGTTCGGGATGCCGTCAGGGTCTTTTCGGAACTATTAGGAGATCATTTGAGGACCTTTCCGGCATCATTTCTGGATAGTTTTCGGGATCCTTTCGGGTCCCATCAGGGTCATTTCGGGACTTTTTCGGCAACATTTAAGATTGGTTTTCAGGATTCGTCCGGGATCCCGTCAGGGTAATTTCTGGACTTTTCCGAGACTATTTCGGGATCATTTTGGGACCCTCCCAAGATCATTTCTGGATGGATTTCGGGATCTGTCCGGGATGCCGTCAGGGTCATTTTGGGACTATTAGGTGATCATTTGAGGACCTTTCCGGCATCACTTCTGCATGGTTTTCGGTATCCGTTCAGGATCCCGTCGGAATAATTGCGGGACTTTTTCGGGATCATTTGGGGTCCCTTCCAGCATCATTTCTGGATGATTTTTGGGATTCGTCCGGCATCCCGTCGGGATCATTTCGGGACTTTTTCTCAACTAATACGGGATCATTTGCGGGCCCTTTCGGCATCATTTCTAGATAGTTGTCTGAATCCGTGCGGGATCCCGTCAGGGTCTTTTCGGAACTATTAGGATATCATTTGAGGACCTTTCTGACATCATTTCTGGATAGTTTTCGGGATCCTTTCGGGGACCCGTCAGGGTCATTTCGGGACTTTTTCGGGATCATTTAAGGATGGCATTCAGGATTCGTCCGGGAACCCGTCAGGGTAATTTCCGGACTTTTCCGAGCCTATTTCGGGATCATTTTGGGACCTTCCCAAGATCATTTCTGGATGGATTTCGGGATCAGTCCGGGATGCCGTCAGGGTCATTTTGGGACTATTAGCTGATCATTTGAGGTCCTTTCTGGCATCACGTCTGGATGGTTTTCGGTATCCGTTCAGGATCCCGTCGGAATCATTGCGGGAATTTTTCGGGATCATTTGGGGTCCCTCCCAAGATCATTTCTGGATGGATTTCGGGATCTGTCCGGGATCTGTCCGGGATCCCGTCAGGATCATTTAGGGATGAGTTCGAGATCCCGTCAGGGCCATTTCGGGACATCTTCGGGACTATATCGGGATAAAATCTGGATGGTTTACGGGATCCGTCCAGGATTCCTTAAGGGTCATTTCGGGACTATTAGGTGATCATTTGAGGACCTTTCCGGCATTACTCCTGGATGATTTTCGGTATCCGTTCGGGATCCCGTCGGAATCATTGCCGGACTTTTTCGGAATCATTTGGGATCCCTTCCTGCATCATTTCTGGATGGTTTTCGGGATTTGTCCGGGATCCCGTCGAGGTTTTTTCGGGACCTTTTCGGGGATAATACGGGATCATTTGGGGATCCTCTAGGGGTCGTTTAGTGACTTTTTCTGTTTTATTTCGGGATCATTTGGGGACCCTTCCGCCATAATTTCTTGATGGTTTGCCGGACCCATCCGGGTCCTTTCGGGACCATTTTGGGATCATTTGGGGACCCTTCCGAGATTTTTTGTTACTTTTCCGGGATAGTTTTTGGACCCTTCCGGGATCATTTCTGGATCTGTGCGGGATCACATCTGCGTCATATCCGGACTATTTCGGGATCATTTTGGGACCCTTCCGGAATCATTTCTGTATGGTTTTCGCGATCCGTCGTGGATCCCCTCGGAGCCATTTCGGAACTTTTTCTGGAGTATGTCGGGATAATGAGGGACTCTTCCTGGATATTTTCTGGATGGTTTTTGAGATCCGCCCGGGAGCCCGTCAGGGTCATTTCGGAACCTTTTCGGGATCATTTTTGAACACCTTCACGGATCATTTCTGTGTGGTTCTCTGGATACGTCTAGAATCGTGTCGTTGTCATTTCGGGTTTTTTTGGGGCTAATCCGGGAGCTTTTGGAGACCCTTTCGGGGCATTTCTGGATGGATTTCGGGATCCGTCCGCGATAGCGTGGGGGTAATTTCGTAGCTTTTTCTGGATAATTTCGGGGTCATTTGGGATCCTATCAGGTTATCAGCTCATTTAGTTCTTTTTTTACTCAGTTACAAAAATAAAATGCATTAGACAGAAAGCAAAATTTTAAATAACTAAATTTTTAAGTAACTTGATTACGCGAATAGCTCATATATTTAAATTTCTCCTTGCGGAAGGGGCCACGGGTAAAGGCTAGTATATTATAAATGGGAAAGTTTGGATGTTTGGATGTCCAGACGTTTGACTTTGTGCCTCAATCACGCAAGAACGGTTGAACAGATTTGGATGAAATTTGGCACACATATATTTTTCAAAAGGGGTGAGGACCCCGCCCCCTAGGAACAGTTATAATTTAATTATTATATTTTTTCGTCTTTGTGACTGAATCACACCAGAACGGCTACACGGATTTTGATGAAATTTGGGACGCAGACAATAGTCTGCTAGCGAAATTTTTTTCGAACATGGAAAGAGGGGTGGCGGTCCCACGACCCCTTCGAAAAACTACTTTTTAATAATTTTTACACATTATAACTTTACCTTTACTGACCTTCATCAATAATACAACTCAATGGGTCAAATAAGTCGAGGGTTTACAAAATGAGCAGTGACACCCTCCGTCGCCTCTCCCCCTTCTCACCCTCTCTGGTATAAAATCTATAAATTATTATAACTCGATATAAATGTTCTCCTAAATCAATAATTTTTGGTATCTGGCTCATACAGATCGAGATCTAAACAGTTTTGGAAAAACGATCGGTGGTGCTCTCCGTCTCCTCCCGCCATCCGCCCTCCTTCAATTGTTTTTATTAGCACGCTTTTATTAGTTATACCTGTATGTTTCTTTGTAACTTTTCATTCGCTCCAACGCGCCTGCTGCCCTATTAACATGGTTTTATAGTTAGCTTCACCTTATTTGTAATCCCGTTAGGGTCATATCGAGACCCTTCCGGGACCATTTCTGGATGGTTTTTGGAATCCGTCCGGGAGCCTGCCGGGTTCATTTCGGAACTTTTTCGGGACTATTTTGGGATAACATTGAGACTCTTCCGGGATCATTTCTGTATAGTTTTCAAGATCCGTCCGGGATCCCATAGGGGTTATTTTGGGATATTTTCGGGACTATTCCGGGATCATTTCGAGACCCTTCCGGCATCATTTCTGGAAGGGTTTCGGGATCCGTCCGGCATTCAGTCGGGGTATTTTCGGGACCATTTGCGCACCTTTGAGAGATAAATTCTTGATGGTTTCCGGGTTCATTACGGGACTTTTTCGGAGTCATTTTGGGTACCTTCCAGCATCATTTCTGGATGGTTTTCGGGATCCGTCCAGAATACCCTCGGGGCCATTTCGGGGCTATTTAGGGATCATTTGGGGTATCTTCCGGCATCATTTCTGGATGGTTTTCGAGATTCGTCCAAGATCCCGTCGGGGTCATTTCGGGACTTTTTCTCGACTAATACGGGTTCATTTGGGGACCCTCTCGGCATCATTTCTGGATGGTTTTCGGGATCCGTTCGGGATCCCGTCAGGATCATCTCGGGACTATTAAGGGATCATTTGACGACCTTTCCGGCATCATTTCTGGATAGTTTTCGGGATCCGTCGTGGATCCGGACGGGGTCATTTCGGGACTATTTCGGGATCATTTGGGGTACCTACTAGAGGTTTTCGCCAATCACTTCCTCGGCGGCGGCGGCGTAGGTTCTATTATATACCGGCGCCGGCGGCGTTGGCGGCGCGCCGGCGTACGCCGGTGTTCTTACTTCAAAAAGCTTGATTTTTCCATTTAAAAAAATAATATTTAGGATAGGTTTTGTTTTGTATGTATTTAAGGAAATCAACGTGTTAGCCATTTCGAAAGATCCGTGGTTTTTGCCTCAAGACCGTTCAAAAATGTTCAGGCGCAGCTCCTTGCGGAGAGATTGTCCCTCGTTCACTTACTCCGCAGAGGCTTCGAACCTATCCCCGGTCTTTGCAATTGGTACTGCTGCGTCTGCAGAAAAGAAATATATATACATCTCGTGCAAAGGGTAGTTTCACCTAGTGTTAACTCCCAATAATCGTCGCGAATACAATTTCTCTAAACCATTGGTGGCTCCTTGGCGGTCACGCACAAAGGCGACTTAGGGTTGCTATTAATGGTCTATTAATACTCATGACTCTCGTGGCACAGGGCGCCTCCAGTTTTTTCGGCTGTTTTTAAGAGTTACAATTCCCGATGGGCGAACAGTAGCAATCCCGCACACCAGTCGCTACTACGCCTACTGACCCTCACACCATATGCCAGCACAGAACCTATAGGACTGCGACTTCGAACTCATACCTTCGTCGACGTCACTTTCCTAGAAGCTCTAGGTGTAGCTCCGAAGACTTTCCAACGGATGCTTTTGTCGCGATATGCTGCCGAGCTACACCAGAGAAACACCTTGAAACGTTAGGGAGTGACTATTCGGCCAAGGATGCCGCCCTCGAAATCATAAGCAGTCTAAGTGGATGTTATTGCGTAATGTGTGAAAATCGTATAATCCTCGGCGCATCTACATAATTAAAATTTTACAAGGACCCCGGATAAAATTTTTAAAATTTAGACCAAAGTTTGCAGAGGTTTGTGTTCACAACATTGATTTCAATAGTCTTCGTTAAATCAAAACGATATTTTTATTTTGAAAGTCGACCGATTTTAACTTGAAAGATGTTAACTGCTGTTTTCCGGCCTTATGATATAAGAGCCCCTTATGAATGACCACGTAGCTTCAGTTTTCAGACTAGTTCGACTGTCCACTACGTTAGGGTAGTAGCACACACGGTCATTAGTTCGACTGTCTTGGGAAAGCTTTTGCTGCACCACTTTGAGTGTTCGTGCGAAGGGCGAAGCCTCACCAGGTAAATAGTATATGTGCCTATGTATTCACATGTGTAAAAGGAGCCGTAACGTGTAGGTGATATTTAAACTTGCCTCTATAATCAATGTGATTCACTCCAAGGGACTAGTTTTGGATAGGGCCGCCAACTTTGTCAAAAAAGCGGGAGGTTTGGGTGTTGAAGGATGAAGTGTGAAAACCAAAATTAACATTTCAGACGCTATTTTATAGTTTCGCAAATGAACAACAGATATTTGAATGTAAACCCAAGTGATTTTTCAAACCCTTCTCATACGTACATAAATCCCCAACTTAAGCATGAGGTAAGTATCATTTCAAACGAGTGTTTATGCCCCTAGAACCTAGTAAAGGATTTGGCATCACTGATTTCGCTTATTCTTTCAGCCAATCGCAATATAAAATTTAAAAAAAAAATCACCACCTTTTTGGGTAACAACTTGAGGACAATTCGAAAACAAATTCGCCTTGGGTAATTTTATTTAAATTGATTGTTCATTATTAATTTTTTGAAAAAAAAATGTCCAAAATGAGCATATAAATTTATAATGTAACTCTTCTTTTAGTGTTTTGTTTTAATAAGTCCGTGTTAAGCTAGCATTGAAAGTGCCTGTTTTTTTAAATAACTTTTAAAAAGTTAGAAAGATTTAAATTTGGCAATTAGTTTCTTATAACTGGCAGCGATGCGCATACGTTGATACCATTTTCGACCATATCCGACCAATTTTCGACATTAACAATAAATGGCCTAAACAGTCTTAAACTGCCGCCGCCGCCGCGCCGATATTTTTGACAATCGGGGGCGGCGTGTGAAAAACGACCTAAATCGGCGGCGGCGGCGGCGTTTATCGGCGGCGTATATCTCTAGTACCTACCGGCATCATTTCTGGATGGTTTTCGGTATCCGTCCGGGATGCCATCGGGGTCATTTCGGGACTTTTTTGGGATCATTTGAGGTTACTTCCGGCATCATTTGTAGATGGTTTTCAGGATCCATCCGGGATCCCGTCGGGGTCATTTCGGAACTTTTTGGGACTAATACGGTATCATTAGGGGACCCTTTCGGGATCCCGTCGGGGTCATATCGAGACTTTTTTGGGATCCTTTTGGGTCCCTTCCGGCCTCATTTTCAGGATCCGCCCGGGATCCCATCTGGGTGATTTCAGGACCTTCTCGGGATCATTTGGAGTCCCTTCCGGCCTCATTTCTGGATGGTTTTCGGGATCCGTCCGGGATCCCGTCGGGGTCATTTCAAGACCTTTTCGGGATCATTTGGGTCCCTTCCGGCATAATTTCTGAATGGTTTTCGGGATTCTGTCGCGGTCATTTCGGCACTTTTTCTAGACTAATACGGTATCATTAGGGAACCCTTTCGGTATCATTTCTGGATGGTTTTCGGGATCCGTTCGGGATCCCGTCGAGGTCATTTCAGGACTATTTCGGGATCATTTGGGGTACCTTCCGGTATCATTTCTAGATGGTTTTCGGGATCCCGTCCCGGTCTTTTCGGGACTTTTTCTCGACTGATAAGGGATTATTTCGGGACCTTTCCGGCATCATTTCTGGATGATTTTTGGGATCCGTCCGGGATCCCGTCAGGGTCATTTCGGGACTATTAGGGGGATCATTTGAGGACCTTTACGGCATCATTTCTGGATAGTTTTCTGGATATGTAGGGGAAGCCATCGGGGTAAATTCGGGATCATTTGGGGACCCTTTAGGGGCCATTTCTGGATCCATCCGTGATGCCGTAGGAGTCGTTTCGAGATTTTTTTGTATTATTTCGGTATCGTTTGGGGACCCTTCCGGCATCATTTCTTGATGGCTTGCCGGATCCATCAGGGTCATTTCGGGACCATTTTGGGATTATTTGGGGACCCTTCCGAGGTCATTTCTGGATCCATCCGTGATGCTATAGGAGTAATTTCGAGATTATTTTGTTACTTTTCCGGGATAGTTTTGAGACCCTTCCGGGATCATTTCTGGATCCGTGCGGGATCCCATCGTGGTCATTTCCAGACTATTTCGGGATAATTTTGGGACCCTTCCAGAATCATTTCTGTATGGTTTTCGCGAACCGTCGTGGATCCCCTCGGGGTCATTTCGGAACTTTTTCTGGACTATGTCAGGATAATTTAGAAACCCTTCCTGGATATTTTCTGGATGGTTTTTGAGATCCGTCCGTGAGCCCGTCAGGGTCATTTCGGAACTTTTCCGGGACTATTTCGTGATAATTTTAGTACCCTTCAGGGATCATTTCTGTGTGGTTCTCTGGATAAGTCTAGAATCATGTCGTTGTTATTTCGGGTTCTTTTGGAACTATTTGCGGAACTTTTGGAGACCCTTCCGAGGCATTTCTGGATGGTTTTCGGGATCCATCCGCGATATCGTCGGGGTAATTTCGCGACTTTTTTTGGATAACTTCGGGATCATTTGGTGATCAGGTTATCAGCTCATTTAGATCTTTTTTTTACTCAATCATAAAAGTAAAATGCATTAGACAGAAAAAAATTTTTAAACAGATCACTTGATAAGCAGGCTAACGTGAATAGCCCATATATTTCATTTTCTCTTTGCGGACGGGGCCGCGGGTGAAGGCTAGTCTAATATTATATATATATATTATAAATGGGAAAGTTTGGATGTTAAGATGTTTGGATGTTTGGATGTTTGGATGTTTAGATGTTTGGATGTTTGGATGTTTGGATGTTTGGATGTTTGGATGTTTGGATGTTTGGATGTTTGTCCAGACGTTTGTCTTTGTGACTCAATAACGCAAGAACGGCTGGACCGATTTGGATGAAATTTTGCACACATATAGCCAATAGTCTAGAAGGATCTACTAGCTATATATTTTTCAAAAGGGGCGTGGTCCCCGCCCCCTAGGAACAGTTATAATTTAATTATTATATTTTTACGTCTTTGCGTCTGAATCACGCCAGAATGGCTACACGGATTTTGATGAAATTTGGGACACAGACAGTAGTCTACTAGCGAAATTTTTTTCGAACATGGAAAGAGGGGTGGGGGTCCCACGACCCTTCGAGAAATTATTTTTCATAATTTTTACACATTATAACTTTACGTATACTGGCCTTCACCAATATCACAGACTCAAGGGGTCAAATAAGTCGAGGGCTTACAAAGTAAGCAGTGACACCCTCCGCCCGCCCCCCTTTATCCCCCTCTGGTGTAAAATCCATAAATTGTTATAACTCAATCTAAATTTTCTCCTAAATCAATAGTTTTGGGTATCTGGTACATACAGAACGAGATCTAGACAATTTTGGAGGAACGATCAGTGGTCCTCTCCTCTACTCCCGCCATCCGCCCTCCATCAATTGTTTTTATTAGCACTCTTTTATTAGCTTTACCTGTATGTTTCTATCTAACTTTTTATTCGCTCCAATGCGCCTGCTGCCTTATTAACATGGTTTTATAATTAGCTTCACCTTATTTGTAATCACGTAAGGGTCATATCGAGACCCTTCCGGGATCATTTCTGGATGGTTTTCGGGATCGGTCCGGGATTACGCCGGGGTAATTTCGGGACTTTTTCGGGACTATTTCGGGATCATTTTGGGACCCTTCCGGGATCATTTCTGTATAGTTTACGGGATCCGTCCGGGATCCCGTCGGGGTTATTTTGGAACATTTTCGGGACTATTCCGGAATCATTTCGGGACTATTTCGCGATCATTTGGGGACCCTTCCGGCATCATTTCTGGATGGTTTTCGGGATCCGTGCGGGATCTCGTCGGGGTCATATGGGGACTTTTTCGGGATCATTTGAGGGCTCTTCCGGCATCATTTCTGGATGGTTTTCGGGATCCGTCCGGGATATCGTCGGGGTCATTTGGGGACTTTTTCGGGATCATTTGGGGGCTCTTCCGACATCATTTCTGGATGGTTTTCGGGATCCGTCCGGGATCTCGTCGGGGTCATTTGGGGACTTTTTCGGGATCATTTTGGGGCTCATCCGGCATCATTTCTGGATGGTTTTCGGGATCCGTCCGGGATCCCGTCGGGGTCATTTCGGGCTTTTTCGTGACTAATACGGGATCATTTGGGAACCCTTTCGGCATCATATCTGGATGGTTTTCGGGATCCGTCCGGGATCCCGTCGGGGTCATTTCGGGACTTTTTCGCGACTAATACGGGATCATTTGGGAACCCTTTCGGCATCATTTCTGGATGGTTTTCGGGATCCGTCCGGGATCCCATTAGGGTAATTTCGGGACTATTAGGGGATCATTTGGGAACATTTCCGGCATCATTTCTGGATAATTTTCGGGATCCGTCCGGGATGCCGACGAGGTCATTTCGGGACTATTTCGGGATCATTTGGGATACCTACCGGCATCATTTCTGGATGGTTTTTGGGATTCGTCCGGGATCCCGTCGTGGTCCTTTCGGGACTTTTTTTCGACTAATACGGGATCATTTGCGGACCCTTTCGGCATCATTTCTGGATAGTTGTCGGGATCCCGTCACGGTCATTTCGGGACTATTAGGGGATCATTTGAGGACCTTTCCGGCATCATTTCTGTATTGTTTTCGGAATCCTTTCGGGATCCCGTCAGGGTCGTTTTGGGACTTTTTTGGGGCTAATACGGGATCATTTGGGGATCCTCTAGGGGTCGTTTCGTGACTTTTTATGTTTTATTTCGGGATCATTTGGGGACCCTTCCGGCATAATTTCTTGATGGTTTTCCGGATCCATCAGGGTCATTTCGGGACCATTTTGGGATCATTTGGGGACCTTTCCGAGATCATTTCTGGATCCATCCGGGATGCCGTAGGAGCCATTTCGGGATTTTTTGTTACTTTTCCGGGATAGTTTTTGGACCCTTCCGGGATCATTTCTGGATCTGTGCGGGATCCCATCTGGGTCATTTCCGGACTATTTCGGGATCATTTTGGGATCCTTCCGGAATCATTTCTGTATGGTTTTCGCGATCCGTCGTTGATTCCCTCAGAGCCATTTCGGAACCTTTTCTGGAGTATGTCGGGGTCATTTGGGGACTTTTTCGGGATCATTTGGGGCTCTTCCGGCATCATTTCTGGATGGTTTTCAGGATCCGTGCGGGATCTCGTCGGGGTCATTTGGGGACTTTTTCGGGATCATTTGGGGGCTCTTCCGGCATCATTTCTGGATGGTTTTCGGGATCCGTCCGGGATATCGTAGGGGTCATTTGGGGACTTTTTCGGGATCATTTAGGGGCTCTTCCGGCATCACTTCTGGATGGTTTTCGGGATCCGTCCGGGATCCCATCAGGGTAATTTCGGGACTATTAGGGGATCATTTGTGGACCTTTCCGGCATCATTTCTGGATAATTTTCGGTATCCGTCCGGGATACCGACGAGGTCATTTCGGGATTATTTCGGGATCATTTGGGATACCTACCGGCATCATTTCTGGATGGTTTTTGGGATTCGTCCGGGATCCCGTCGGGGTCATTTCGGGACTTTTTCTCGACTAATACGGGATCATTGGCGGACCCTTTCGGCATAATTTCTGGATAGTTGTCGGGATCCGTTCGGGATCCCGTCACGGTCATTTCGGAACTATTAGGGGATCATTTGAGGACCTTTCCGGCATCATTTCTGGATAGTTTTTGGAATCCTTTCGGGATCCCGTCAGGGTCATTTCGGGGCTTTTTCGGAATCATTTCAGGATTCGTCCGGGAACCCGTCAGGGTAATTTCTGGACTTTTCCGAGACTATTTCGGGATCATTTTGGGACCTTCCCAAGATCATTTCTGGATGGATTTCGGGATTTGTCCGGGATGCCCTCAGGGTCATTTTGGGACTATTAGGTGAGCATTTGAGGACCGTTCCGGCATCACTTCTGGATGGTTTTCGGTATCCGTTCAGATTCCCGTCGGAATAATTGCGGGACTTTTTCGGGATCATTGGGGTCCCTTCCAAAATCATTTCTGGATGGTTTTTGGGATTCGTCCGGCATCCCGTCGGGGTCATTTCGGGACTTTTTCTCGACTAATACGGGATCATTTGCGGGCCCTTTCGGTATCATTTCTGGATAGTTGTCGGTATCCGTTCGGGATCCCGTCAGGGTCTTTTCGGAACTATTGGGAGATCATTTGAGGACCTTTCCGGCATCATTTCTGGTTAGTTTTCGGGATCCTTTCCGGGTCCCATCAGGGTCATTTCGGGACTTTTTCGGCATCATTTAAGATTGGTTTTCAGGATTCGTCCGGTATCCGTCAGGGTAATTTCTGGACTTTTCCCAGACTATTTCGGGATAATTTTGGGGCCCTCCCAAGATCATTTCTGGATGGATTTCGGGATCTGTCCGGGATGCCGTCAGGGTCATTTTGGGACTATTAGGTGATCATTTGAGGACCTTTTCGGCATCACTTCTGGATGGTTTTCGGTATCTGCTCAGGATCCCGTCGGAATTATTGCGGTACTTTTTCGGGATCATTTGGTGTCCCTTCCGGCATCATTTCTGGCTGGTTTTTGGGATTCGTCCGGCATCCCGTCGGGTTCATTTCGGGACTTTTTCTCGACTAATACGGGATCATTTGCGGGCCCTTTCGGCATCATTTCTAGATAGTTGTCGGGATCCGTTCGGAATCCCGTCAGGGTCTTTTCGGAACTATTAGGTGATCATTTTAGGACATTTCCGGCATCATTTCTGGATAGTTTTCGGGATCCTTTCGGGGTCCAGTCAGGGTCATTTCGGGACTTTTTCGGGATCATTTAGAGATGGCTTTCAGGATTCGTCCGGGAACCCGTCAGGGTAATTTCTGAACTTTTCCGAGACTATTTCGGGATAATTTTGGGACCTTCCCAAGATCATTTCTGGATGGATTTTGGGATCAGTCCGGGATGCCGTCAGGGTCATTTTGGTATTAGGTGATCATTTGAGGACCTTTCCGGCATCACTTCTGGATGGTTATCGGTATCCGATCAGGATCCCCTCGGAATCATTGCAGGACTTTTTCGGGATCATTTGGGGTCCCTCCCAAGATCATTTCTGGATGGATTTCGGGATCTGTCCGGGATCCCGTCAGGGTCATTTAGGGGTGCGTTCGAGATCCCGTCAGGGTCATTTCGGGACTTCTTCGGGAATATATCGGGATAATTTCTGGATGGTTTATTGGATCCGTCCATGACCCCTTAAGGGTCATTTAGGGACTATTAGGTGATCATTTGAGGACCTTTCCGGCGTCACTTCTGGATGATTTTCGGTATCCGTTCGGGATCCCGTCGGAATCAATGCGGGACTTTTACGGAATCATTTGGGATTCCTTCCGGCATCATTTCTGG